>NC_091993.1:56063347-56664139 GCF_044704955.1 Pristiophorus japonicus
GTGTGAGTGTATGTGTGAGTGTGTTTGCGAGTGTGAGTGTGTGTGTGTATGTGAATGAGTGTGTGTGTGTATGTGAGTGAGTGTGTGTGTATGTGAGTGTGTGTGAGTGTGTGTGTGTATGTGAGCGTGTGTGTGAGTGTGAGTTTGTGTGTGTGAATGTGTGTGTGTAGGTGAGTGAGTGTGTGTGTGAGTGTGTGTGTGTGAGTGAATGTGAGTGTGTGTGAGTGCGCGTGTCTATGTGTGAGGTGATTGTGTCTTTTTGTGAGTGTGTGTGTGAGTGTGTGCGTGAGTGAGTGTGTGTGTGCATGTGAGTGTGTGTGTATGTGTGAGTGTAAGTTTGTGTGTGATGAGTGTGTGTATGTGAGTGTGTGTGTGAGTGAGTGTGTGTGAGTGTGTGAGTGTGTGTGAGTGAGTGTGGGCGAGTGTGTGTGTGAGTGTGTGTATGTGAGTGTGAGTGTGTGTGCGTATGTGAGTGTGTGTGAGAGTATGTGAGTATGTCTGTATGTGAGTGATTGTGTGTGTGAGTGTGCGTGTGTGTAAGTGTGTATGTGTATGTGTATGTGAGTGTGTGTATGTGAGTGTGTGTGTGTGAGTGTATGTGTGAGTGTGTGTGAGTGTGGGTGTGTGTGAGTGTGTTTGCGAGTGTGAGTGTGTGTGTGTGTGTATGTGTATGTGAGTGTGAGTTTGTGTGTGTGTATGTGAATGAGTGTGTGTGTATGTGAGTGTGTGTGTATATGTGAGTGTGTGTGTGAGTGAGTGTGTGTGAGTGCCTGTATGTGAGTGAGTGATTGTGCGTGTGAGTGTCTGTATGTGAGTGATTGTGTGTGTGAGTGTGCGTGTGTGTGAGTATGTAAGTGTATGTGTATGTGAGTGTGTGTGTGAGTGAGTACGTGTGAATGTGTGTGTGTATGTGAGTGTGAGTGCATGTGTGAGTGTGTGTATGTGAGTGAGTGTGTGTACGTGTGTATATGTGTGTGAGTGTGGGTGTGTATGAGTGTGTGTGTGAGTGTGTTTGCGAGTGTGAGTGTGTGTGTGAGTGTGTGTGTGTGTATGTGAATCATTGTGTGTGTGTGTGAGTGTGTGTGTGTGAGTGTGAGCTTGTGTGTGATGAGTGTGTGTATGTGAGTGCATGTGTGTGACTGTGAATCTGAGTGTGTGTGAGTGTATGTGTGAGTGTGTTTGCGAGTGTGAGTGTGTGTGTGTATGTGAATGAGTGTGTGTGTATGTGAGTGAGTGAGTGTGTGTGTATGTGAGTGTGTGTGAGTGTGTGTGTGTATGTGAGTGTGAGTTTGTGTGTGTGAGTGTGTGTGTGTGTAGGTGAGTGAGTGTGTGTGTGAGTGTGTGTGTGTGTGAGTGAATGTGAGTGTGTGTGAGTGCGCGTGTCTATGTGTGAGGTGATTGTGTCTTTTTGTGAGTGTGTGTGTGAGTGTGTGCGTGAGTGAGTGTGTGTGTGCATGTGAGTGTGTTTGTGTGTGTGTGTATGTGTGAGTGTACGTTTGTGTGTGATGAGTGTGTGTATGTGAGTGTGTGTGTGTCTGAGTGTGTGTGAGTGTGTGTGAGTGAGTGTGGGCGAGTGTGTGTGTGAGTGTGTGTATGTGAGTGTGAGTGTGTGTGCGTATGTGAGTGTGTGTGAGAGTATGTGAGTATGTGAGTGTGAGTGCATGTGTGAGTGTGTGTATGTGAGTGAGTGTGTGTATGTGTGTATATGTGAGTGAGTGTGTGTATGTGAGTGTGTGTGAGTGTGTGTGAGTGTGTGTGTGCGTGTGTGTGTATGTGTATGTGAGTGTGAGTTTGTGTGTGTGAGTGTGTGTGTGTGTAGGTGAGTGAGTGTGTGTGTGAGTGTGTGTGTGTGTGAGTGAATGTGAGTGTATGTGAGTGCGCGTGTCTATGTGTGAGGTGATTGTGTCTATTTGTGAGTCTGTGCGTGAGTGAGTGTGTGTGTGCATGTGAGTGTGTGTGTGTGTGTGTATGTGTGAGTGTAAGTTTGTGTGTGATGAGTGTGTGTATGAGTGTGTGAGTGTGTGTGAGTGAGTGTGGGCAAGTGTGTGTATGTAAGTGTGAGTGTGTGTGCGTATGTGAGTGTGTGTGAGAGTATGTGAGTGTGAGTGCATGTGTGAGTGTGTGTATGTGAGTGAGTGTGTGTATGTGTGTATATATGAGTGATTGTGTGTATGTGAGTGTGTGTGTGTGACTGTGAGTGTGGGTGTGTGTGAGTGTGTTTGCGAGTGTGAGTGTGTGTGTGTGTATGTGAATGAGTGTGTGTGTATGTGAGTGTGTATGCATATGTGAGTGTGTGTGTGAGTGAGTGTGTGTGAGTGTCTGTATGTGAGTGAGTGATTGTGTGTGTGAGTGTCTGTATGTGTGTGATTGTGTATGTGAGTGTGCGTGTGTGTGAGTGTGTATGTGTATGTGTATGTGAGTGTGTGTGTGAGTGAGTGTGTGTGAGTGTGTGCGAATGTGTGTGTGTATGTGAATGTGAGTGCATGTGTGAGTGTGTGCAAGTGAGTGAGTGTGTGTATGTGTGTATATGTGTGTGAGTGTGGGTGTGTGTGAGTGTGTTTGCGAGTGTGAGTGTGTGTGTGAGTGCGTGTGTGTGTGTGTGAATCATTGTGTGTGTATGTGAGTGTGTGTGTGTGTGAGTGTGAGCTTGTGTGTGATGAGTGTGTGTTTGTGAGTGTGTGTGTGTGACTGTGAATGTGGGTGTGTATGAGTGTATGTGTGAGTGTGTTTGCGAGTGTGAGTGTGTGTGTGTATGTGAATGAGTGTGTGTGTATGTGAGTGAGTGTGTGTGTATGTGAGTGTGTGTGAGTGTGTATGTGTAGGTGAGTGAGTGTGTGTGTGAGTGTGTGTGTGTGAGTGAATGTGAGTGTGTGTGAGTGCGCGTGTCTATGTGTGAGGTGATTGTGTCTTTTTGTGAGTGTGTGTGTGAGTGTGTGCGTGAGTGAGTGTGTGTGTGCATGTGAGTGTGTGTGTGTGTGTATGTGTGAGTGTAAGTTTGTGTGTGAGTGAGTGTGTGTGAGTGTGTGAGTGTGTGTGAGTGAGTGTGGGCGAGTGTGTGTGTGAGTGTGTGTATGTGAGTGTGAGTGTGTGTGCGTATGTGAGTGTGTGTGAGAGTATGTGTGTATGTCTGTATGTGAGTGATTGTGTGTGTGAGTGTGCGTGTGTGTGAGTGTGTTTGCGAGTGTGAGTGTGTGTGTGAGTATGTGAATGAGTGTGTGTGTATGTGAGTGTGTGTGCATATGTGAGTGTGTGTGTGTGAGTGAGTGTGTGTGAGTGTCTGTATGTGAGTGAGTGATTGTGTGTGTGAGTGTCTGTATGTGAGTGAGTGATTGTGTGTGTGAGTGTCTGTATGTGAGTGATTGTGTGTGTGAGTGTGCGTGTGTGTGAGTGTTTATGTGTATGTGTATGTGAGTGTGTGTGTGAGTGAGTGTGTGTGAATGTGTGTGTGTATGTGAGTGTGAGTGCATGTGTGAGTGTGTGTATGTGAGTGAGTTTGTGTACGTGTGTATATGTGTGTGCGTGTGGGTGTGTGTGAGTGTGTGTGTGAGTGTGTTTGCGAGTGCGAGTGTGCGTGTGAGTGTGTGTGTGTGTATGTGAATCATTGTGTGTGTATGTGAGTGTGTGTGTGTGAGTGTGAGCTTGTGTGTGATGAGTGTGTGTATGTGAGTGCATGTGTGTGACTGTGAATGTGGGTGTGTGTGTGTATGTGTGAGTGTGTTTGCGAGTGTGAGTGTGTGTGTGTATGTGAATGAGTGTGTGTGTATGTGAGTGAGTGTGTGTGTGTATGTGAGTGTGTGTGAGTGTGTGTGTGTATGTGAGCGTGTGTGTGAGTGTGAGTTTGTGTGTGTGTAGGTGAGTGAGTGTGTGTGTGAGTGTGTGTGTGTGTGAGTGAATGTGAGTGTGTGTGAGTGCGCGTGTCTATGTGTGAGGTGATTGTGTCTTTTTGTGAGTGTGTGTGTGAGTGTGTGCGAGAGTGAGTGTGTGTGTGCATGTGAGTGTGTGTGTGTGTGTGTGTGTATGTGTGAGTGTAAGTCTGTGTGTGATGAGTGTGTGTATGTGAGTGTGTGTGTGACTGAGTGTGTGTGAGTGTGTGTGAGTGAGTGTGGGCGAGTGTGTGTGTGAGTGTGTGTATGTGAGTGTGAGTGTGTGTGCGTATGTGAGTGTGTGTGAGAGTATGTGAGTATGTGAGTGTGAGTGCATGTGTGAGTGTGTGTATGTGAGTGAGTGTGTGTATGTGTGTATATGTGAGTGAGTGTGTGTATGTGAGTGTGTGTGAGTGTGGGTGTGTGTGAGTGTGTTTGCGAGTGTGAGTGTGTGTGTGTGTGTATGTGTATGTGAATCATTATGTGTGTATGTGAGTGTGTGTGTGTGTGAGTTTGTGTGTGATGAGTGTGTGTATGTGAGTGTGTGTGTGTGACTGTGAATGTGGGTGTGTGTGAGTGTATGTGTGAGTGTGTTTGCAAGTGTGAGTGTGTGTGTGTATTTGAATGAGTGTGTGTGCATGTGAGTGTGTGTGCGTGTGCGTGTGTATGTGAGTGTGTGAGTGTGAGTGTGTGTAAGTGAGTGAGTATGACTGTGTGTGAGTGTGTGTGAGTGTGCATGAGTGTGTGTGTGTGTGTATGTGAGTGTGTGTGTGTGTGTAAGTTTGTGTATGATGAGTGTGTGTATATGTGTGTGATGAGTGTTTGTATGTGAGTGTGTGTGTGTATGTTTGTGTGTGTGAGTGAGTGTGTGTGTGTGTGTGTGTGAGTGTGTGTGTATATGTGAGTGTGTGAGTGAGTGTGGGCGAGTGTGTGTGTGAGTGTGTGTATGTGAGTGTGTGTGTGTGAGTGTGTGTGTGTGTGAGTGTGAGTTTGTTTGTGTGAGTGCGTGTATGTGAGTGTGTGTGTGTGTGAGTCTGTGAGTATGTGAGTGCATGTGTGAGTGTGTGTATGTGAGTGAGTGTGTGTATGTGTGTATATGTGAGTGAGTGTGTGTATGTGAGTGTGTGTGTGTGAATGTGTGTGTATGAGAGTGTGATGAGTGAGTGTGTGTGTGTGTGAGTGTGAGTAAGTGTGGGTGAGTGTGTGCGTGTCTGTGTATGATGTGTGTGTGAGTGTGTGTGTATGTGAGTGTGAGTGTGTGTGAGTGTGTGTGTGAGTGTGTGTGAATGTGTGTGTATGAGAGTGTGATGAGTGAGTGTGTGTGTGTGAGTGTGAGTGAGTGTGTACGTGTCTATGTGTGAGTGTGTGTGTGAGTGTGTGTGTGTATGTGAGTGTGAGTGTGTGTGCGTGTGTGAGTGTTTGTGTGTGTATGTGAGTGTGTGTGAGTGTCTGTGTGTGTGAGTGTGTGTGAGTGTGTGTGAGTGAGTGTGAGTGTGAGTGTGGGTGTGTGTGAATGTGTGTGAGTGTGTGTGTGTATGTGTGTGAGTGTAAGTTTGTGTGTGAGTGCGTGTATGTGAGTGTGTGTGTGTGAGTGCGTGTGTGTGAGTATGTGTGTGTGTGTGAGTATGTGAGTATGTGAGTGTGAGTGCATTTGTGAGTGTGTGTGAATGTGTGAGAGTGTGTGTGTGTATGTGAGCGTGTGTGAGTGTCTGTGTGTGTGAGTGTGTGTGTGTGAGTATGTGTATGTGAATGTGTGTGATGAGTATGTGTATGTGAGTGTGTGTGTGTGTGAGTGTGTGTGTGTATGTGAGTGTGTGTGTGTGTGAGTGTGTGTGTATATGTGAGTGTGTGTGAGTGAGTGTGTGTATGTGAGTGTGTGTGTGTGTGAGTGTGAGTGTGTGTGTGTGAATGTGTGTGTATGAGAATGTGATGTGAGTGTGGGTGAGCGTGTGTGTGTCTATGTATGAGGTGTGTGTGTGAGTGTGTGTGTATGTGAGTGTGAGTGTGTGTGAGTGTGTGTGTGTGTATGTGTGTGTATGTGAGTGTGAGTGTGTGTAAGTGTGTGAGTGTTTGTGTCTGTATGTGAGCGCGTGTGAGTGAGTGTGTGTGAGTGTGTGTGTGTGAGTGTGTGTATGTGAGTGTATATGTGAGTGAGTGTGTGTATGTGAGTGTGGGTGTGTGTGAGTGTTTGTCTGAGTGTATTTGCGAGTGTGAGTGTGTGTGTGAGTGTGTGTGTGTTTATGTGAATCATTGTGTGTGTATGTGAGTGTGTGTGTGTGAGTGTGAGTTTGTGTGTGATGAGTGTGTGTATGTGTCTGTGTGTGTGACTGTGAATGTGGGTGTTTGTGAGTGTATGTGTGAGTGTGTTTGTGAGTGTGAGTGTGTGTGTGTATGTGAATGAGTTTGTGTGTATGTGAGTGTGTGTGAGTGTGTGTGCGTATGTGAGTATGTGTGTGAGTGAGTGTGTGTGAGTGCCTGTATGTGAGTGAGTGATTGTGTGTGTGAGTGTCTGTATGTGAGTGATTGTGTGTGTGAGTGTGCGTGTGTGTGAGTGTGTGTGTGAGTGAGTGTGTGTGAGTGTGTGTGAATGTGTGTGTGTATGAGAGTGTGATGAGTGAGTGTGTGTGTGGGCGTGTGTGTATATGAATGAGTTGTGAGTGTGTGTGTGTGAGTGTGTGTGTGTGTGAGTGTGTGTGAGTGTGTGCATGTGTGAGTGTGAGTGTATGTGTGAGTGTGTATGAGTGTGAATGTGTGTGTGTGTGTGAGTGTGTGTATGTGTGTGAGTGAATGTGAGTGTGTGTGAGTGTGCGTGTCTACGTGTGAGGTGATTGTGTGTTTTTGTGAGTGTGTGTGAGTGTTTGCATGAGTGTGTGTGTGTGTATGTGAGTTTGTGTGTGTGTGTGTGCGTGAGTGTAAGTTTGTGTGTGATGAGTGTGTGTATGTGTGTGTGATGAGTGTGTGTATGTGAGTGTGTGTGTGTGTGTTTGTGTGTGTGCATGAGTGTGTGTGTGTGTGAGTGTGTGTGTATATGTGAGTGTGAGTGAGTGTGTGTGAGTGTGTGTGTGTGAGTGTGAGTGTGTGTGTGTATGTGTGAGAGTATGTGAGTATGTGAGTGTGAGTGCATGCGTGAGTGTGTGTATGTGAGTGAGTGTGTGTACGTGTGTATATGTGAGTGAGTGTGTGTATGTGAGTGTGTGTGAGTGTGTGTGAGTGTGTATGTGAGTGTGTTTGCGTGTGTGTGTGAGTGTGTGTGTATGTGAATCATTGTGTGTGTATGTGAGTGTATGTGTGTGCGTGTGAGTTTGTATGTGATGAGTGTGTGTATGTCAGTGAGTGTGTGTGAGTGTGGGTGAGTGTAGGTGTGTGTGAGTTTAAGTGTGAGTGTGTTTGCGAGTGTGTGTGTGTATGTGAATGAGTGTGTGAGTGTGTGTGTGAGTGTGTGTGCGTGTGAGTGAGTGTGTGTAAGTGAGTGAGTGCGAGTGTGTGTGAGTGTGAGTGAGTGAGTGTGTATAAGTGAGTGTGTGTGTGTGAGTGTGTGTGAGTGAGTGAGTGTGTATAAGTGAGTGAGTGTGTGTGAGTGTGTGTGATTGTGTGTGTCTATGTGTGAAGTGATTGTGTGTGTGTGTGAGTGAGAGTGTGTGTGTGTGAGTGTATGTGTGATTGTGTTTGCGAGTGTGAGTGTGTGTGTGAGTGTGTGTGTGTATGTGAATCATTATGTGTGAGTGTGAGTGTGCGTGTGTGAGTGTGAGTTTGTGTGTGATGAGTGCGTGTATGTGAGTGTGCGTGTATGACTGAGTGTGGGTGTGTGTGAGTGTATGTGTGAGTGTGTTTGCGAATGTGAGTGTGTGTGTGTATGTGAATGAGTGTGTGATGAGTGAGTGTGTGTGTATGTGTGTGTGTGATAGAGTGTGAGTGAGTGTGTGTGTGTCTATGTATGAGGTGTGTGTGAGTGTGTGTGTGAGTGTGTGTGTGTGTATGTGAGTGTGAGTGTGTGTGAGTGTGTATGTGTATGTGAGTGAGTGTGTGTGAATGTGTGTGTATGAGAGTGTGATGAGTGAGTGTGTCTGTGTATGTGTGTGAGTTTGAGTGAGTGTGAGTCAGTGTCTGTGTGTCTATGTATGAGGTGTGTGTATGAGTGCGTGTGTGTGTGTGCATGTGAGTGTGAGTGTGTGTGAGTGTGTGAGAGTTTGTGTGTGTATGTGAGCGTATGTGTGAGTGTCTGTGTGTGTGAGTGTCTGTGTGTGTGTGTCTGTGTGTGTGAGTGTGTGTGAGTGAGTGTGAGTGAGTTTGATGTATGTGTGTGTGATTGTGTGGGTGTGTGTGTGTGTGAGTGTAAGTTTGTGTGTGATGAGTGTGTGTATATGTGAGTGTGTGTATGTATGAGTGTGGGTGTGTGTGAGTGTGTGTGTGAGTGTGTGTGAGTGAGTGTGAGTGAGTTTGATGTGTGTGTGTGTGATTGTGTGGGTGTGTGTGTGCGTGAGTGTAAGTTTGTGTGTGATGAGTGTGTGTATGTGTGTGTGATGAGTGTGTGTATGTGAGTGTGTGTGTGTGTGTTTGTGTGTGTGCATGAGTGTGTGTGTGTGTGAGTGTGTGTGTATATGTGAGTGTGAGTGAGTGTGTGTGAGTGTGTGTGTGTGAGTGTGAGTGTGTGTGTGTATGTGTGAGAGTATGTGAGTATGTGAGTGTGAGTGCATGCGTGAGTGTGTGTATGTGAGTGAGTGTGTGTACGTGTGTATATGTGAGTGAGTGTGTGTATGTGAGTGTGTGTGAGTGTGTGTGAGTGTGTATGTGAGTGTGTTTGCGTGTGTGTGTGAGTGTGTGTGTATGTGAATCATTGTGTGTGTATGTGAGTGTATGTGTGTGCGTGTGAGTTTGTATGTGATGAGTGTGTGTATGTCAGTGAGTGTGTGTATGTGAGTGTGTGTGAGTGTGGGTGAGTGTAGGTGTGTGTGAGTTTAAGTGTGAGTGTGTTTGCGAGTGTGTGTGTGTATGTGAATGAGTGTGTGAGTGTGTGTGTGAGTGTGTGTGCGTGTGAGTGAGTGTGTGTAAGTGAGTGAGTGCGAGTGTGTGTGAGTGTGAGTGAGTGAGTGTGTATAAGTGAGTGTGTGTGTGTGAGTGTGTGTGAGTGAGTGAGTGTGTATAAGTGAGTGAGTGTGTGTGAGTGTGTGTGATTGTGTGTGTCTATGTGTGAAGTGATTGTGTGTGTGTGTGAGTGAGAGTGTGTGTGTGTGTGAGTGTATGTGTGATTGTGTTTGCGAGTGTGAGTGTGTGTGTGAGTGTGTGTGTGTATGTGAATCATTATGTGTGAGTGTGAGTGTGCGTGTGTGAGTGTGAGTTTGTGTGTGATGAGTGCGTGTATGTGAGTGTGCGTGTATGACTGAGTGTGGGTGTGTGTGAGTGTATGTGTGAGTGTGTTTGCGAATGTGAGTGTGTGTGTGTATGTGAATGAGTGTGTGATGAGTGAGTGTGTGTGTATGTGTGTGTGTGATAGAGTGTGAGTGAGTGTGTGTGTGTCTATGTATGAGGTGTGTGTGAGTGTGTGTGTGTGTATGTGAGTGTGAGTGTGTGTGAGTGTGTATGTGTATGTGAGTGAGTGTGTGTGAATGTGTGTGTATGAGAGTGTGATGAGTGAGTGTGTCTGTGTATGTGTGTGAGTTTGAGTGAGTGTGAGTCAGTGTCTGTGTGTCTATGTATGAGGTGTGTGTATGAGTGCGTGTGTGTGTGTGCATGTGAGTGTGAGTGTGTGTGAGTGTGTGAGAGTTTGTGTGTGTATGTGAGCGTATGTGTGAGTGTCTGTGTGTGTGAGTGTCTGTGTGTGTGTGTCTGTGTGTGTGAGTGTGTGTGAGTGAGTGTGAGTGAGTTTGATGTATGTGTGTGTGATTGTGTGGGTGTGTGTGTGTGTGAGTGTAAGTTTGTGTGTGATGAGTGTGTGTATATGTGAGTGTGTGTATGTATGAGTGTGGGTGTGTGTGAGTGTGTGTGTGAGTGTGTGTGAGTGAGTGTGAGTGAGTTTGATGTGTGTGTGTGTGATTGTGTGGGTGTGTGTGCGTGTGAGTGTAAGTTTGTGTGTGATGAGTGTGTGTATATGTGAGAGTGTGTGAGTGTGTGTGTGTATGTGTGAGAGTATGTGAGTATGTGATTGTGAGTGCATGTGTGAGTGTGTGTATGTGAGTGAGTGTGTGTATGTGTGTATATGTGAGTGAGTGTGTGTATGTGAGTGTGTGTGAGTGTGGGTGTGTGTGAGTGTGTGTGTGAGTGTGTTTGCGTGTGTGTGTGAGTGTGTGTGTGTTTATGTGAATCATTGTGTGTGTATGTGAGTGTGTGTGTGTGCGTGTGAGTTTGTATGTGATGAGTGTGTGTATGTGAGTGAGTGTGTGTGCATGTGAGTGTGGGTGAATGTAGGTGTGTGTGAGTTTATGTGTGAGGGTGTTTGCGAGTGTGTGTGTGTATGTGAATGAGTGTGTGTGTATGTGAGTGTGTGTGAGTGTGTGTGTGTGTGTGAGTGTGAGTGAGTGTGTGTAAGTGAGTGAGTGCGAGTATGAGTGTGTGTGAGTGTGAGTGAGTGTGTATAAGTGGGTGAGTGTGTGTGTGTGTGACTGTGAGTGTGTGTGTGTATGTGAATGAGTGTGTGTGTGAGTATGTGTGTGTATGTGTGTGTGTGTGTGTGTGAGTGTCTGTGTGTGTGAGTGTCTGTGAGCGTGTGTGAGTGAGTGTGAGTGAGTTTGATGTGTGTGTGTGTGAGTGTGTGTGTGTGAGTGTGTGAGTGAGTGTTTGTATGTGAGTGTGCGTGTGTGTAAATGTGTATATGTGTTTGTGTGTGTGTGTGTATATGTGAGTGTGTGTGAGTGAGTGTTTGTATGTGAGTGTGTGTGTGAGTGTGTGTTAGTGTGTATGTGTATGTGAGTGTGTGTGTGAGTGTGTGTGAATGTGTGTGTATGAGAGTGTGATGAGAGAGTGTGTGTGTGTGTGTGTGTAAGTGAGTGAGTGTGTATGTATCTATGTGTGAGTGTGTGTGTCTGAGTGTATGTGTATGTGTGAGTGTGAGTGTGTGTGAGTGTTTGTGTGTGTATGTGAGCGTGTGTGTGTGTGTGTGTGTGAGTGTCTGTGTGTGTGAGTGTGTGTGTGAGTGAGTGTGTGAGTGTGTGTGTGAGTGTTTGTGTGTGTATGTGAGCGTGTGTGTGTGTGTGTGTGTGTGAGTGTCTGTGTGTGTGAGTGTGTGTGTGAGTGAGTGTGAATGAGTGTGAGTGTGTGTGTGTGTGAGTGTGTGTGTGTGTGTGTATGAATCATTGAGTGTGTATGTGAGTGTGTGTGTGTGAGTGTGAGTTTGTGTGTGATGAGTGTGTGTATGTGAGTATGTGTGTGTGACTGTGAATGTGGGTGTGTATGTGTGAGTGTGTTTGCGAGTGTGAGTGTGGGTGTGTATGTGAATGAGTGTGTGTGTATGTAAGTGTGTGTGAGTGTGTGTGTGAGTGTGAGTGAGTGAGTGCGAGTATGAGTGTGTGTGAGTGTGTGTGAGTGTGGGTGTGTGTGAGTGTGTGTGTGTGAGTGTGTGTGTGAGTGTGTTTGCGAGTGTGAGTGTGTGTATGTGTGTGTGTGTGTGAGTGTGCCTGTGTGACTGAGTATGGGTGTGTGTGAGTGTATGTATGAGTGTGTTTGCGAATGTGAGTGTGTGTGTGTATGTGAATGAGTGTGTGATGAGTGAGTGTGTGTGTATGTGTGTGTGTGTGAGAGTGTGAGTGAGTGTGAATGAGTGTGTCTGTGTCTATGTATGAGGTGTGTGTAAGTGTGTGTGTGAGTGTATGTGTGTATGTGAGTGTGAGTGTGTGTGAGTGTGTATGTGTATGTGAATGAGTGTGTGTGAATGTGTATGTATGAGAGTGTGATGAGTGAGTGTGTCTGTGTGTGTGTGTGAGTGTGAGTGAGTGTGAGTCAGTGTCTGTGTGTCTATGTATGAGGTGTGTGTGTGAGTGTGTGTGAGTGTGTGTGTGTGTGCATGTGAGTGTGAGTGTGTGTGAGTGTGTGAGAGTTTGTGTGTGTATGTGAGCGTGTGTGTGAGTGTCTGTGTGTGTGTCTGTGTGTGTGAGTGAGTGTGAGTGAGTTTGATGTGTGTGTGTGTGTGATTGTGTGAGTGTGTGTGGGTGTGTGTGTGTGTGTGAGTGTAAGTTTGTGTGTGATGAGTGTGTGTGTGTGTGTGAGTGTGTGTATATGTGAGAGTGTGTGAGTGTGTGTGAGTGTATGTGTGTGTGTGTGAGAGTATGTGAGTATGTGAGTGTAAGTGCATGTGTGAGTGTGTCTATGTGAGTGAGTGTGTGTATGTGTGTATATGTGAGTGAGTGTGTGTATGTGAGTGTGTGTGAGTGTGTTTGCGTGTGTGTGTGTGAGTGTGTGTGTGTGTATGTGAATCATTGTGTGTGTATGTGAGTGTGTGTGTGCGTGTGAGTTTGTGTGTGATGAGTGTGTGTATGTGAGTGAGTGTGTGTATGTGAGTGTGTGTGAGCGTGGGTGAGTGTGTGAGTGTGTGTGCGTGTGAGTGAGTGTGTGTAAGTGAGTGAGTGCGAGTGTGTGTGAGTGTGAGTGAGTGAGTGTGTATAAGTGAGTGAGTGTGTGTGTGTGAGTGTGTTTGAGTGTGTGTGTCTATGTGTGAAGTGATTGTGTGTGTGTGAGTGAGTGTGAGTGTGAGTGTGTGTGTGTGTGTGAGTGAGTGTGTGTGTGAGTGTGTGTGAGTGAGTGTGTGTGTGTGGGTGTGTGTGAGTGTGTGTATGTGAGTGAGCGTGTGTGTGAGTGTGTGAGTGTGAGTATATGAGTGTGAGTGCGTGTATGTATATATGTGTATGTGAGTGCGTGTGTGAGTGTTTATATGTGAGTGAGTGTGTGTGTGAATGTGTGTGTGAGTGAATATGTGTGTGAGTGTGTGTGTGTGTTTGACTATGGTTGTATGCGAGTGTGTGTGTGAGTGTGTGTGTGTGTGTAAATGAATGTGCATGTGAGTGTGTGTGCGACTGTGAGTGTGTGTGAGTGTGAGCGTGTGTATAAGTGTATGTGTATGTGAGTGTGTGTGTGTGAGTGTGAGTGTGAGTGAGTGAGTGTGTGTCTGTGAGTGTGAGTATGTGTGAGTTTGTGTGTGTATGTGTGAGTGTGAGTGTGAGTGTCTGTGTGAATGTGTGTAAATGAGTGAGTGTGTGTGTGTGAGTGAGTAAGTGTGTGAATGTATATAAGTAAGTGAGTGTGATTGTGTGTGTGTGTGTGTGAGAGTGTGTGTGTGTGTGTGAGTGTGTGTGAGTGTGCATGAGTGTGAGTGAGTGTGAGTGTGAGCGCGAGTGTGAGTGTGAGCGCGAGTGTGTGTGAGTGTGTGTGAGTGTGCATGAGTGTGTGTGAGTGTGAGTGTGTGTGCGTGAACGTGAGTGTGCGTGAGTGTGAGTATGTGTGCGTGCGTGTGAGTGAGTGTGTGTGTGTGTTTGCGGGTGTGTATGTGAGAGCACTGTCGACTGTCACTAATATCCTGTTTCTCTCTCCTGTATCTCTAGTTCTTCATTGTGCTCCTTCTGATCCTTCTGACTGAAGTCACGGCCGCCATCGTTCTGTTCTTCTATGAAAACCAGGTACGTTTGACAACCTGTGAATATTATCCCCACGGATGGAGCTTGAATCAACGCCGAAGGATTTGAGAAAAACAAGAAAGATTTTGACATTCGGCGCCTGAGCGATGATTGGACAATCCGATTGCCTGCCCATTGTAACAATTAACAGGAGCAGAGGCAATGTGTACCGACAGTATACTCCCGGGCACAGTCTGACAGGGAGTGTGTACTGACCGAATACTTGCGGAGCACAGATGATGCAAATTACCAACAATCTATTCACTTCAGTGTCTTGTTAGTCGTTGCTGCATTTTAATGGATCTAACTGTGTTACAATCTCGCCTTCCCACCTGGGACAGGGTACAGTGGGTTAGATTCGCACCCTCCTCCTCTGGGACAGAGTACAGTGGGTTAGATTCTCATCCTCCTCTGGGACAGAGTACAGTGGGTTAGATTCTCACCCTCCTCCTCTGGGACAGAGTACAGTGGGTTAGATACTCACCCTCCTCCTCTGGGACAGGGTACAGTGGGTTAGATTCTCACCCTCCTCCTCTGGGACAGAGTACAGTGGGTTAGATTCTCACCCTCCTCCTCTGGGACAGAGTACAGTGGGTTAGATTCTCACCCTCCTCCTCTGGGACAGGGTACAGTGGGTTAGATTCTCACCCTCCTCCTCTGGGACAGGGTACAGTGGGTAGATTCTCATCCTCCTCCTCTGGGACAGAGTACAGTGGGTTAGATTCTCACCTCCTCCTCTGGGACAGGGTGACCACAATCCCCATTGATCAAGAATTTACTATTAGACAGGGAGACATGGCGATGGTATGTGTGAGAGTGCGAGCCCGTTCACACTCCGTCAGGCAGCCAATGCTCAGTCTGCCCCTGAATCAGCCCTTGCACCTCTGTGTGTGTGTGTGTGTGTGTGTGCACCAAAGTGTTAGGGGAAAGTGAATTTAATGTCATTAAAGTATCGCACAGAAGCCGGGGTAAGTGTATCCTTTCGGCTCCAGTGGACACTACAATCTCCTGCACTCCTGTCCTTCACTCCTCAAATTCCCCATCCTACCCCAATCCCTCTATCCCACCCTGCTCCATCCTACCCCAATCCCTAAATCCCATCCTTCCCCTTCTCCTTTAATCTTCAACCTTCCCAATTCTACCCAGTCTCTCAATCCAATCCTCTACCCCATCCTCTCCTTATACTGATCTACACATAAGAACATAAGAAATAGGAGCAGGAGTCGGCCATTCAGCCCCTCGAGCCTGCTCCGCCATTCAATAAGATCATGGCTGATCTGATCATGGACTCAGCTCCACTTCCTCGCCTGCTCCCCACAACCCTTGACTCCCTAATTATTCAAAAATCAGTCTATCTCCGCCTTACATATATTCAATGACCCAGCCTCCACAGCTCTCTGGATCAGAGAATTCCACAGATTTACAACCGTCTGAGAGAAGAAATTCCTCCTCACCCTCATTTTAAATCTACAACCCCTGATTCTGAAACTGTGCCCCTAGTTCTAGATTTCCCCCACGAGGGGAAACACCCTCTCTGCATCAACCCTGTCAAGCCCCCTCATAATCTTATACATCTCGATAAGATCACCTCTCATTCTTCTGAATTCCAATGAGTATAGGCCCAACCTGCTCAACCTTTCTTCATATGTCAACCCCTTCATCTCAGGAATCAACCTCGTGAACCTTCTCTGAACAGCCTCCAATGCAAGTATATCCTTCCTTAAATACGGAGACCAAAACTGCATGCAGTACTCCAGGTGTGGCCTCACCAATACCCTGTACAGTTGTAGCAGGACTTCTCTGCTTTTATACTATATCCCCCTTACAATAAAGGCCAACATTCCATTTGCCTTCCTGATTACTTGCTGTACCTGCATATTACCGCCCCCCCTCCCCCCCCCCCCCCCCCCCCCCCGCCCCAGGTCCCTCTGTACTGCAGCACTCTGTAATCTCTCTCCATTTAAATTATAATAATACTCCCTCAGTTGCCCTTGTAGTGATGTGCATTATTGCAGGCCTGCCCCTGTTTGGGGACAGAGGTTGCCTGTAACTGGCCATGTATTTCTCTGATGAACTGCCTGGCAAGTTATGTCCGGACGATTTAAAAATATCTTGTTCCTGGGATGTGGGCGCCTCTGGCAAGGCCAGCATTTATTGCCCATCCCTAACTGCCCTGGAGAAGGTGGTGGTGAGCCGCCTTCTTGAACCGCTGCAGTCCGTGTGGTGGAGATGCTCCCACAGTGGATGGTACACATTGCAGCCATGGTGCGCCGGTGGGACATGAAGATAGTGAAGGCAATCGTAGGCCCCTGACAGCGCTCCTGTTTTTGTTCTGCAGATAGACACTTACATCGAAGGTGACATGAAACTTGGTATGAAGAAACTGCAGAGTGAAAACATCACCGGAATCAGGGAAGCTTGGGATAAAATCCAGATTCAGGTAAGTTCCCGGGGTGACGAATCCAGCCCATGGCTGGTGTTGCCCCAGCAATGGTGCTTTACCCTACTCCACAAGTGGGGACAATCTCTACAGTTTTCAGTATGAACACAAATGATTTTAGTTGGCGATCTCCACCAGTCTTTAATTGGTTTTGTGATTATAATGATAGCAAGAATACAGTTAGTTAAATTCAAACTGAGTCAGCTGGTGTTCGGAGACTGGGACTCTGGGACAAGTGTCCCTCCTCCAGCACCATAGGTCTGTACCTGACCAAGGTGCACTCCCTGCCCCCAACACTCATAAACAGGCTTCAATAATAACAAATCTTCAGTGGTGTGTTAAAGGACATTTAAAAAGTACCTGGATGTGCACCTGAAGTGTCGTAACCTGCAGGGCCATGGACCGAGAGCTGGAAAGTGGGATTAGGCTGGGTAGCTCTTTGTGGGCCGGCGCGGACACGATGGGCCAAAATGGCCTCCTTCCATGCTGCGGTCCTTACCCGGTCTGATCCACCTGTCACTCCAGTCCCACACCAACACGGCTGCCCTCTGGACTGCCCGAGCCAGCCATCCAGCTGCATCAAACATCTACAGAAGGAGGCCTACCCTCACCTTCTCAGGGCAACGAGTTGGGCCGCCCCCCACCACCCCAGGACTGTCCTGGGGTCTCCAGGAACCAGCGTTGAATCTCCAAGACTCTGCCACAGTAACACAGGAGAAAAATCCTGCAGACATTTTTAAAAATTGTGTGTGATTTATTAATATTCCTTCAACATTTATTAGTTATAAAAATATTGGAGCCAGGATGAAAAGTCTGTTTGACGGGCTATCACGCATCATCCATTACCCGCCTGTTTCCCATCCAATGTGCCATGGAAAGGCAGTGTGTCGCGAGGGTGGGCATGTCGGCCGGCCAATGGCGGGAGGGTGGGGGCGGGGCAGTTGGAGGCGGGTGGTCATGTGATGAAACCTCCAGGAATACATCCAATCAGAGTTAGCAACCCGAGCAACTAGAGATGGGCAACAAATAATACCCTTGCTAGAAAGCCCTCAGCCCGGGAATGAGTGTGAAAAACCTTAGACCAGATGATAAAGTAAGTCACCTATATTCGTGGACTGACAGCTTATTTTGATGGCTGTGCTGCTGATTGTATGAAGATAAACTTTGTTCTCTCCTTGTCTCCCCTTAGCTGAAATGTTGTGGTGTCATTAACTCTACCGACTGGGGCAATGTTGTGCCCAAATCCTGCTGTATGGAAACTCCTGGACCCTGCCACTCCCCAAACTATTTCCAAAAGGTGCGATGAATGAATGAAGTGGCCTAAACCTGCAGCTGAACCTCCTCCTCAAGGAAATCCTTTAATGTTGGCATCTGAGAGACTCTTTCAAATCATGTTTCCATCTGTTAGCACTTAGTGAGGTGGCTGACACGCTGTACTGTCGGGATTGGAACTGGGCCATGCCTGTTGGGTTATGCCTGTTGGGTTATGCCTGTTGGGTTATGCCTGTTGGGCCATGCCTGTTGGGTTATGCCTGTTGGGTTATGCCTGTTGGGTCATGCCTGTTGGGTTATGCCTGTTGGGTTATGCCTGTTGGGTTATGCCTGTTGGGTTATGCCTGTTGGGTTATGCCTGTTGGGTCATGCTGTTGACGTCAGCCTATCGTGGGTAGAATCCAAGGGACTTTTGTGGATGGTGTCCTCTCCTTCAGCGGCAGCCTGTAGATTGCATGAGTCAGCGCTGCAAGTAAACACAATGATTAACTCCTGCTCACCCATCACTAAAACTAGGGGCATAGTCTCAGTATAAGGGGCTGCCCATTTAAAACAGAGATGAGGAGGAATTTCTTCTCTCAGAGGATTGTAAATCTGTGGAATTCTCTTCCCCAGAGAGGTGTGGAGGCTGGATCATTGAATATATTGAAGGCGGAGATAGACAAATTTTTGAGCGTTAAAGGAATAAGGGGTTATGGGAACAGACAGGGAAGTGGAGCTGAGTCCATGATCAGATCAGCCATGATCTTATTGAATGACGAAACAGGCTTGAGGGGTCAGGGGGCCGACTCCTATTTCTTATGTTCTTATAATCTGTATGATTAAAGAGTGGCTGTTGTGGGGCAGCACACATAGGGTCATAAAATGGACACTGAAACAGTATTTGCCCACGCGCTGCAAAGAGTTAAGGGTTCTTTGATGCTTTGCTTAGAGATTTTGAGTTTGAGTGACAAAGATATCTAGAAGGATCTGTAGTGTGTCTGTGTGTGAGTGTGTGTGTATGTGTGTGTGTCTGTGTGTGTGCGTGTATGTGTGTGTGCGTGTATGTGTCTGTGTATGTGTGTGTATGTGCGTGTGTGTGCGTGTATGTGTGCCTCTGTGTGTGTGTGTATGTGTGTGTATGTGTGTGTGTCTGTCTGTGTGTGTGTGTATGTGTGTGTGTGTGTGTAGGTATGTGTGTCTGTGTGTGTGTCTGTGTATGTGTGTGTATGTGTGTGTGTGTCTGTGTGTGTATGTGTGTGTGTGTGTGTGTAGGTATGTGTGTCTGTGTGTGTGCGTGTGCGTGTGCGTGTGCGTGTGTCTGCCTCTTCCCTTCCTTCCTCTCGCCCACCGGGCCAAACTTCCTCTGAGGTTCCCCCCTGACCTAGTCCTGACCTCACATCTTTCTCCAGTTTCTCTACGATCTCCCCTCATGACCTTTCCGTGCTCAACCTGTCCATGAGACCCACTTCCTGCTCCCTTGACCCTATTCCCACCAAACTGCTGATCACCCAATTTCCTTTTCTGACTCCCATGTTAGCCGACATTGTTAACAGTCTCTCTCCTCAGGTACTGTCCCCCTCTCCCTCAAATCTGCCGTCATCACCCCTCTCCTCAAAAAACCAACCCTTGACCCCCTCTGTACGTGCTAGCTACCGCCCCATCTCCAATCTCCCTTTCCTCTCCCAACTCCTTGAACGTGTTGTTGCCTCCCAAATCCATGCCCATCTTTCCTGGAACTCCATGTTTGAATCCCTCCAATCCAGTTTCTGCCCCTGCCACAGTACCGAAACAGCTCTCATCAAAGTCACAAATAACATCCGTTGTGACTGTGACAAAGGTAAACTCCCTCCTCGTCCTCCTGGACCTGTCTGCAGCCTTTGACACGGTTGACCACTCCATCCTCCTCCAACACTTCTCCACCATTGTCCAGCTGGGTGGGACTGCACTCACCTGGTTCCATTCTTATCCATCTAATTGTAGCCAGAGAATCACCTGCAACGGCTTCTCTTCCCATCCCCGCATCGTTACCTCTGGTGTCCCCCAAGGATCTATCCGTGGTCCCCTCCTATTTCTCATCTATATGCTGCCCCTCGGCGACATCATCCGAAAACACAGCGTCAGTTTCCACATGTACACTGATGACACTCAGCTCTACCTCACCACCACTTCTCTCGATCCCTCTACTGTCTCTAAATTGTCAGACTGCTTGTCCCACATCCAGTTCTGGATCAGCAGAAATTTTCTCCAATTAAATATTGTGAAGACTGAAGCCATTGTCTTTGGTCCCCGCCACAAACGTCGTTCCCCAGCCACAGACTCCATCCCTCTCCCCAGCATCTGTCTGAGGCTGAACCAGACTGTTCACAACCAAGGCGTCATCTGTGACCCTGAAATGAGCTTCTGGCCACATATCCGCGGCATAACTAAAACCGCCTATTTTCACCTTTCTAACATCGCCCGTCACCATCACTGCCTCAGCTCATCCACTGCTGAAACCCTCATCCATGCCTTTGTTAACTCCAGACTTGACTGACTATTCCAACGCACTCCTGGCCGGCCTCCCACATTCTACCCTACGTAAACTCGAGGTGATCCAAAACTCGGCTGCCCCGTGTCCTAACTCACACCGAGTCCCGCTCACCCATCACCCCTGTGTTCACTGACCTACATTGGCTCCTGGTTAAGCAACGCCTCGATTTCAAAATTCTCCTCCTCGTTTACAAATCCCTCTATGGCCCTCACCCCTCCCTATCTCTGTAATCTCCTCCAGCCCCACAACCCCCTGAGATATCTGCGCTCCTCTAATTCTGCCCTCTTGAGCATCCCTGATTATAATCGCTCAACCATCGGCGGCCGTGCCTTCTGTTGCCTGGGCCCCAAGCTCTGGAACTCACTCCCTAAACCTCTTTGCCTCTCTACCTCTCTTTCCTCCTTTAAGACGCTCCTTAAAACCTACCTCTTTGACCAAGCTTTTGGTCACCTGCTGTAATTTCTTTTTGTCTGGCTCAGTGTCAAATTTATCTGTTTTGTCTTAAAACACTGCTGTGAAGCGCCTTGAGACGTTTTATTGCGTTAAAGGTGCTATATAAATAAAAGTTGTTGTTGTTTTTTGGTGTGTGTGTGTGCGTGTCTCTGTGAGCATTCAGTCACAGTGTGCTCTGACTCAGCTATCTGTGTGGTGGGTGATATGTCCTTACGATACAGTATAAATGCACACGAGGCCCATACTTGAGAGAAGGTCACTCTGTGACCAGTTACCTTTATTACCAAGACCTCAAGTGATGAAGGTGGGTGGAGCTTCCCCTTTTATACCTGAAAGTCCAGGTTAGGAGTGTTTCCCACAAGTTCGCCCCTTGTGGTCAATGTTCTCAAGGTACACAACTTAGGTCAGCTAATACATGGGTTACAATGATCGTTGAATACATGACAGTGGGTGTGTGTGTGTGCCTGCCTCTGTGTGCATTCAGTCACAGTATGCTCTGACTCAGCTATCTGTGTGGTGGGGGTGTGTGTGCGTGTTTCTGTGTTCATTCAGTCACAGTGTGCTCTGACTCAGCTATCTGTGTGGTGGGGGTGTGTGTGCGTGTTTCTGTGTTCATTCAGTCACAGTGTGCTCTGACTCAGCTATCTGTGTGGTGGGGGTGTGTGTGCGTGTTTCTGTGTTCATTCAGTCACAGTGTGCTCTGACTCAGCTATCTGTGTGGTGGGTGATATGTCCTTACTATACAGTATAAATGCACACGAGGCCCAAAGTCTTATTGGGATCACAGGTTAAGTCTCTCTGGTGGTTTACGCTCCCTTGTAGAGCGCCTGAGTTGGGGCTCCGGTTGTTGGGCGCTGGCCTGAGTGTCTGCTGTTTGCGGTGCCTCAGGCCTGTCCGGACTGCCCACAGTGACTGGGCTCTCCTCCACTTGGCTCCGGTGTTCGGTCACCTGTGGAGGAGTAAACTCTACGTTGTGTTCTTCCTCTGCTTCTTCTATGGGGTTGCTGAACCTCCTTTTAGTTTGATCCACGTGTTTACAGCAGATTTGTCCATTGGTAAGTTTAACTACCAAAACCCTATTCCCTACAATCACAGTGCCTGCAAGCCATTTGGGCCCTGCAGCGTAATTAAGGACAAAAACAGGGTCATTTACATCAATACATCGCGCCGTCGCATTCCTGTCATGGGAGTCACATTGTGACTGATGCCTGCTCTCAACAATTTCTTTCATAGTATGATGTATGAGGGATAACGTGGTTTTGAGCGTCCTTTTCATTAGCAGCTCTGCGGGTGGAACCCCTGTGAGCGAGTGTGGTCGGGATCTATTGGCCAACAGGAGGCGAGATAAGCGGCTTTGTAGGGAACCCCCTTGGATTCTGAGTATCCCCTGTTTGATTATCTGCACTGCTTGTTCTGCCTGGCCGTTTGAGGCCGGCTTGAATGGTGCCGTTCTGACATGGTTAATTCCATTTCTTGCCATAAAGTCCTGGAATTCAGTGCTTGTGAAGCATGGGCCATTGTCGCTGACCAAGACATCTGGTAGACCGTGGGCGGTGAACATTGCCCGTAGACTTTCTACCATGGCAGAGGATGTGCTTGAATTTAAAATGTCACACTCAATCCATTTGAAGTAGGCGTCTACTACAACCAAAAACATTTTTCACACAAAAGGACCTGCGTAGTCCACATGGATGCGTGACCATGGCTTGGCGGGCCAGGACCAGGGACTAAGGGGGGCTTCCCTGGGTGCATTGCCCAGCTGAGCACATGTGTTGCACCTGCGAACACAAAGTTCCAGGCCTGCATCTATCCCTGGCCACCAAACGTGTGACCTGGCAATTGCCTTCATCATGACAATGCCCAGATGCTCATTGTGAAGTTCTCTGATAAACATCTCTCTGCCCATCTGGGGCATGGCTACTCGGTTTCCCCACAGTAGGCATCGGCCTGAATTGATGGTGGCCTTGTAATCGCCACATATCCTGACCGACCCATCCGCCTTGAGCACCGGCACAATCGGGCTCGCCCAGTCACTGAATTCGACTGGTGAGATGATGCCTTTCCTCAGCAGGCAGTCCAATTCGCATTCTATCTTTTCCCACATCACGTATGGCACCACTCTGGCCTTGTGGTGTACTGGCCTGGCGTCCGGGTTTATGAGAATCACTACCTTGGCCCCCATGAAAGTGCCGATGCCGGGTTGAAATAATGAGTCAAATTTGTCCAGGACCTATGAGCATGATACTCGCTCCACAGAAGAAATTGCATTGACATCGCCCAATTTCCAGTTCATGACAGCAAGCCAACTCCTCCCCAGTAGTGCGGGACCGTCCCCCGGGACAATCCAGAGTGGCAACCTGTTCTCCAAATCTTTGTGGGTCATGGCTACCATGGCGCTGCCTAGCACCGGAATGATCTCCTTTGTATATGTCCGTAGCTGTGCGTCAATCGGCAATAATTTTGGTCTCCTGGCCTTGGACAACTTGTCGAACTATTTGATACTCATCAGGGACTGGCTGGCCTCCGTGTCTAGCTCCATTAATACTGGGATGCCATTGAGGAGCACTTCCATCATTATCGTGGCGTCCTGGTATATGAACTGTATATGTGCTCCACATGAACTCGCTGAACTTCAGTTTCCAGCGAAATCCCCCAGTATTCATTTGGCCTCGTAGGGCTTACATCGAGCCCATCCTTCTCATACATCAACCTGGCTGTAGGTTTCCTGCACATACGCGCCAAGTGACTGCTGACGTTGCAGTTTCTGCAGGTATATTGCTGATACCTGCTAGCTCTGGCTAGGTGTTTGCCTCCACACCTCCAGCATGAGCTGGAGGCCCTGTTCTTGGAAACAAAAGGTCCATTACCAGTGATCGTCTCTGACTGTCTCTGTAACTGTCCTTAAGTGCACCATTAACAGTTGTTGATAGCCCCATTACTGGCCGCATTGTCCATTGCGATGGCATGAATTGCCGTTCAGCTAGCCATTGTCTCTGTTGAATTCCCCCTTTGGGTTCGACTACATGCTGAGGCATATCCGAGTGCCCTTGTCTGCCTAGGGAACTGTGTGCCGCGTTAACAATGTTGACTCCCTGGTCGTTTGCCGCATTTGAGCCAAGATTTTTGTCATACATCATTTTGGTCTCTTCCTCCCCCGAGATAAATGTCTGGGCTCTCAGAGCCGCCGCTTCCAAGGTCAAGTCTTTGGTCTCAATCAGTTTCCTGAAACTCCCAGCGTGCCCAATGCCCTCAATAAAAAAGTCTCGCAGCATCTCCGCTCTGCATGCATCTGTGAACTTACATAGGCTCGCCAGTTGCCGGAGATCTGCCACGAAGTCTGGAACGCTTTGCCCTTCTCGCCGCCGGTGCGTGTAAAACCGGTGTCTCACCATGTGCATGCTGCTCGCCGGTATAAGATGTTCCCCGATCAATTTACTGAGCTCTTCGAACGTCTTGTCCGGCGGCTTCTCTGGCGTTAGAAGGTCCTTCATCAGGGAGTAGGTTCTGGATCCACAAACCGTCAGGAGATGAGCCCTGCGTTTGTCGGCTGAATCCTGTCCCAACCATTCCTTAGTGACAAAACTTAGCTGTAGTCTCTCAATAAAGTCGTCCCAATCATCACCAACCAAGTACCTCTCTTCTGTGCTGCTAGTGGCCATGCTCGCGTGGTTTAAATCCCAGTTTCTCGTCGCTAATGATATGTCCTTACTATACAGTATAAATGCACACGAGGCCCATACTGGAGAGAAGGTCACTCTGTGACCAGTTACCTTTATTACCAAGACCTCAAGTGATGAAGGCAGGTGGAGCTTCCCCTTTTATTATCTGAAAGCCCAGGTTAGGAGTGTCTCCCACAAGTTCGCCCCTTGTGGTCAATGTTCCCAAGGTGTACAACTTAGGTCAGCTTATACATGGGTTACAATGATAGTTGAATACATGACAGTGGGTGTGTGTGTGTGTGCCTGCCTCTGTGTGCATTCAGTCACAGTATGCTCTGACTCAGCTATCTGTGTGGTGGGGGTGTGTGTGCGTGTTTCTGTGTTCATTCAGTCACAGTGTGCTCTGACTCAGCTATCTGTGTGGTGGGGGTGTGTGTGTGCGTGCCTCTGTGTGCACTCAGTCATAGTGTGCTCTGACTCAGCTATCTGTGTGGTGGGGGTGTGTGTGTGCGTGCCTCTGTGTGCACTCAGTCATAGTGTGCTCTGACTCAGCTATCTGTGTGGTGGGGGTGTGTGTGTGCGTGCCTCTGTGTGCACTCAGTCACAGTATGCTCTGACTCAGCTATCTGTGTGGTGGGTGTGAGAAGCAGGTTCTGAAATCACTGCCCATGTGTTTTCCAGGGTTGCTATGGCCTAGTTCGGGATTGGTTTGAGTCCAACTTTCTAATCATTGGAATCGCCATCATTTGTGTGTCGATCATCCAGGTAAATACTTCATGTGAATCCGTCTTGCACTGCTGTACATAATCAATGCACCATCATGATGAGGTGCCAGTTGGTAGGAATACAAAACACTAACTAACATTACGTGGCATCTTTTACTTTACTAAATCCACCCATTTCACATTAAGGCCCAAAGGACCCTCTGTGCAATAATCATTTTTACCAACCCTTCCCTTTGTTCTTTCTGGTGATCACATTTATGCTCTGGTTTGCCCATACCCAGTCTCAGAAACCCGCACAGCTTGGAACACAGTCAGAATGATCGCGGAGGTTGAATAAAATTGGCTTGTATTCCCCTGAGTTTAGAAGGTTGAGGGGTGATCTGACCAAGGTGTTTAAAATGCTAAAGGAATTCGCTCGATACAGAGGAACTATTTCCTCTGGCGGGAAAATCCAACACAAGGGTACATCATCTTAAAATTAGAGCCAGGCCGTGCAGGAGTGAAATCAGGAAACAATTCTTCACACAAAGGCTGGTGAAAATCTGGAATTCTCTCCCTGGAAAGGCTGTGGATTCAGGAGTTCTATCGGAGCTTTCAAAACTGAGATTGATAGGGGTTTGTTGGGTAAGGGTATCCAGGGATATGGAACAAACATTGTTGTTGTACAGATCAGATGTGTTCTAATTGAATGGTGGAGCAGGTTCGAGGGGCTGAATGGCCCATTCCTGTTCCTAAGGCAGATTTTGAGGAATTTTTTAAGCAGCAGTGCTTTGGGATTGATGCCCTTGGGGGGTAAGGTCTCCTGGTAACACTGATTGTCTGGGCTCACACAGACGAGCTGTTCGAGAGTGGGCAGCATTGTACGGAATTAAACCCCCCACTGAGACTGTGCCTTGAGAGAGGAGTGGAGAGGGGGAGGACAGGAGATGGGGGAAAACTCGAGGGCGGTGTCCTGTGGTGACAGATGGTGACTGAGTCGCACTTCCTGTGACCGCCAAGTGTTAACGTTGACATTTAGCTTTTTCTGTTTCAGGTGCTTGGCATGTCGTTCTCCATGACCATGTATTGCCAGATCAGTAACAACTACAAGTCGTACGAAAACTGAGCTGATGCCGTGCCTCCCAGGGGCCCTGTCCTGTGGGCTTGTAAATGTATCTGTGATCATTGGCTGCTCTTCTCAAGGCTGCGACTTCACCCATTTCCTGCTGCGAGTTTAGACCGTGTGAACTCTGTCCACCCAAGTGACCGTTGCATGGGTGCCATCCCTCTGATACATCGACAGCGCCTCTCAATCTCTCCCTTTGGACCTCTGCAAGGAACTGTACTCAAATCAAACTGGCTGCTTTGCCTCTTCCCGTCTGTTTTGTTGGGAAAGCTCCAGGAGCAATGAGCTTAGCAATTCTGCACTTCCCTGTCTGTGTGTGAGATGGACAGACCCCCTCAGCCTTGGCAAGTGTCAACAGGAAGCATCAAGTTCACCAATCAGAAGACTCAACATTACATGGAACGACATAGAATTACAGCACAGAAACAGACCATTGGGCCCAATGGCTCCATACCGGTGTTTATGCTCCACACGAGCCTCCCACCCCTCTTCACCACACAATATCAGCATAGCCTTTCTCTCTCATGTGTTTATCTAGCTTTCCCTGAAAGGCATCGCTGCTATTGACCTCCATTGCTCCCTGTGGTAGTGAATTCCCCATTCTAACCACACTGGGTAAAGAAGTTTCTCCTCAATTTCCTATTAGATTTATTAATGACTACCTTATATTTATAGCTCATAGTTTTGGTGGAACCATGTTCTCTACGCCTGCTCGATCAAACGCTTTAATAATTTTAAAGACGTCAATCAGGTCACTCCTCAGCCTACTCTTTTCCAGAGGAACAAGCCCTAACCAGTTCAATCTTTCCTGATAGTTATAACCTTAGTTCTGTATCAGCCTAGTCAATCCTTGTTGCCCCTTCTCCAGTGCCTTATAATATGGAGACCAGAACTGTTCACAAGTATGGTCTAACTAAGGTTCTGTGCAAGTTACACATCACTTTTCTGCTTTTCAATTCTATCCCTCTAGAACTGAACCTCCGTGTTTTGTTTGTCTATTTATGGCCTTATTAACCTGCATTGCGATTTTAGTGATTTGTGTACCTGTATCCCATTTCCACTCTTATTTTCTCAGGAGAAATGGCTTATAATTCCCTACAAAGTGTGACACCTCACACTTATCTACATTGGCCTGGAAATCCCTGTCCTCTGCTTCCCGCTCGTCAGAAAACGGCTAAAAACAGCACCGACTTTTTCCTGCTGCACCCACCAGCGATCCCGGACTCGAGGCCTCCTCTCCCTGCGCACAGAGCGTGTGCACGTCGGGACATCCGTGGGAGTCACATGGGCCTGGACACCCAATCACAGTAAAGTATTTTCTCATTCATAGTAATCGGAGATTTGTAAGTCTGAAACTCCTATTACTATGAATGAGAAACACTTCCAAAATACACAAACACTACATAAAAATTTTTTAAAAACACCTCACATGAATACATTATAGAAATTAAAGTTGATATAAATGTTTTTGAAAAAAAATATTTGCTGATTAAAAAAAAAAGTTTTAATTATGGTTTAAGATAAACTTAACTTAGTGGGCAGGGTTTTTAACATTAAAATGTGTTTTTTAAATTTTATTTTTAGATATTTTTACCAGGCGCAAGAGTTTTAAGGACAGTTGCAGGGCAAGAGATGGGCAAATCGTGCTATTGCTGCCGTGGGATTGTCCTTCTCCCGAGATGCGTGCGATGTGTCAAGCCACAAACGTGACAGATCGGAAAAGCCAGATTTTGCGCGGTGAAAACTGTTTTTGCGATGCCTTCCCGGGTCTGTACACACTCCGTACGGATCCAGGACTCTGGGATTTCTAGGCCAGTGACTCTGTAGCTGACCGTTAATCTCGTGCGCACACTGTGCCAGCCTTAAAACCAGCGGTGGTCCCACAGACTGCATGTACACATAGGGGCTGTGGATTGAAATATGTTTTCAAAATAATGCGTTTGAACTGATTAATTGCCAAGTAAAGGCCGGTTTGAGAAGTCAACCAATATGGTGCAATCAGTCACTTTAATGACTAAATTACACACAGTAACAAATCAGAACTAAAGAGGGATATTACCCCAGTGCTTTGGAGAACAGGCGATCATGTCTTGAAACTGTCGGTCCCTTTGACCTGTGTACCCGTTCTGTGCTGTTGGCTGCATATTATGAGGCCACTAGTCCTGGCCACAATGGAGATGTTTGGGTAACTCCCCAGTTACCTCACACACACTGCTGTAAGTGACAGTGATTGATTTGACGCACGCAATTTGTATTCTCTGCTCACTGCAATTTCCTGGAGAAATCAACCTGCTTTTCAGTCATGGGTTTGCTGCATTTCATCGAGACACTTTTTAAATAGACTCTGTAGCCTGTTTGCTGTGGTGCACTGCTTAAACAGACTCTGTTTACTGAGTAATTAAACATTGTTTGCTGTGAGACCTACCATAAGAACTGCACTGCCTCCAACTCATTGGTGGATTTAGTCGTGGCAACAGAGAAAGTGCGGGGGGAGTGAGAGCGCGGGGGAGTGAGAGCATGGGGGAGTGAGAGCATGGAGGAGTGAGAGCGTGGAGGGAGTGAGAGCGTGGAGGGAGTGAGAGCGTGGAGGGAGTGAGAGCATGGGGGGAGTGAGAACGTGGGGGGAGTGAGCGCGGGGGAGTGAGCATGGGGGGAGTGAGAGCATGGGGGAGTGAGAGCGTGGAGGGAGTGAGAGCGTGGAGGGAGTGAGAACGTGGAGGGAGTGAGAACGTGGGGGGAGTGAGAGCATGGGGGGAGTGAGAGCGCGGGGGAGTGAGAGCATGGGGGAGTGAGAGCATGGGGGAGTGAGAGCGTGGAGGGAGTGAGAGCGTGGAGGGAGTGAGAACGTGGGGGGAGTGAGCACGGGGGAGTGAGAGCATGGGGGGAGTGAGAACGTGGGGGGAGTGAGCGCGGGGGGAGTGAGAGCATGGAGGGAGTGAGCGCGGGGGGAGTGAGCATGGGGGGAGTGAGAGCGTGGAGGGAGTGAGCGCGGGGGGAGTGAGCATGGGGGGAGTGAGAGTGTGGAGGGAGTGAGAGCGTGGAGGGAGTGAGAGCGTGGAGGGAGTGAGAGCGTGGAGGGAGTGAGAACGTGGGGGGAGTGAGCGCGGGGGAGTGAGAGCATGGGGGAGTGAGAGCATGGGGGAGTGAGAGCGTGGAGGGAGTGAGAGCGTGGAGGGAGTGAGAACGTGGGGGAAGTGAACGCGGGGGAGTGAGAGCATGGGGGGAGTGAGAACGTGGGGGGAGTGAGCGCGGGGGGAGTGAGCATGGGGGGAATGAGAGCGTGGAGGGAGTGAGAGCGTGGAGGGAGTGAGAGCGTGGAGGGAGTGAGAACGTGGGGGGAGTGAGCGCGGGGGAGTGAGAGCATGGGGGGAGTGAGAACGTGGGGGGAGTGAGCGCGGGGGGAGTGAGCATGGGGGGAGTGAGCGCGGGGGGAGTGAGCATGGAGGGATTGAGCGCGCAGGGGGATTGAGAGCGCGGGGGAGAGAGATCGCAGGGAGGGGGTGATCATGGGGGGAGAGAGCGCGAGGGAAGAGAGCACAGGGAGTGAGACGCGGGGGAAGTGAGCGCGGGGGGAGCGAGAGCGGAGGGAGTGAGAGCGGGGGGGGAGTGAGAGCGCGGGAAGAGTGAGAGCACGGGGGAGTGAGAGCGCGAGGGAAGAGAGCACAGGGAGTGAGAGTGCAGGGGGAGTGAACGCGGGGGGAGAGAGATCGCGGGGAGGGGGCGATCACGGGGGGAGAGAGATCATGGGGGGAGAGAGATCGCTGGGGGAGAGAGATCGCAGGGGGAGAAAGATGGGGGAGAGAGATCACGGGGGAAGAGTGATCATGGGGGGAGAGAGGTCACGGGGGGAGAGAGATCATGGAGGGAGAGAGATCATGGGGGGAGAGAGATCACGGGGAGGGGGAGATCATGGGGGTGAAAGAGATCATGGGGATGAAAGAGATCATGGGGGAGAGAGATCACAGGGGAGAGTGATCATGGGAGGAGAATGATCATGAGGGAGAGAGGTCGCGGGGGGAGAGAGATCACGGAGGGAGAGTGATCGTGGGGAGGGGAAGATCACGGGCGGAGAGAGATCGCAGGATTTGAGAGATCGCAGGATTTGAGAGATCGCTCACAGAGAGGAGAGAGATAGTAGGGAGGGAGAGGTCACGGGGAGAGATCTTGGGGAGAGGTCATGGGAAGAGGTCATGGGGAGAGGTCACGAGCAGAGTTCGCGGGGACAGGTCACGGGGAGAGGTCACGGGGAGAGTTCGCGGGGAGTGGTCATGGGGAGAGGTCACGGGGAGAGTTCGCCGGGAGAGGTCACGGGGAGAGTTCGCGGGGAAAGGTCATGGGGAGAGGTCATGGGGAGAGGTCACGGGCAAGGTTCACAGGGAGAGGTCACGCGGCGAGTTCGCGGGGAGAGGTCACGCGGTGAGTTCGCGGGGAGAGGTCACGGGGAGAGTTTGCGGGGAGAGGTCACGGGGAATGTTCACGGGGAGAGGGCACGGGGAGAGGTCACGGGGAGAGGTCATGGGGAGTGTTTGCAGGGATAGATCACTATGGGAAGAGATCAGAGGGTATTAGTTTCCCAATGGAATGCCCTCCCCATGACCCTCACCCACCCTTGGTCAGGGTGGAATAGTTCCGGGTTTTTATGTTGTTAATATTACCACCAATGATTCTTTTCTTTCATCTCCATAGAGTATCTACATGGCCATGACATCATGCACCCTCAGCCAATCAGTGACTCTGTAACCCCTTTCACCCATATATGGACGTGCTTCCATAATGATCCTCGCTCACTCTCAGCAGCTTTCCAGCAACACTTCAGACAAAGTGCACTGGGCGAGTTTGGGAGGGCACAGCCGTCCTGTGCAGTGCAAGGTTTGAATGTCCCAGCACAACTTAATTGTGATGTAGTTGAGTTCACGTCTCGACCTACCTGAATGAATCACCGAGGTTAGAAATGCAGCTTTGCCAACCCCGCCTGGTATATCCTGAGACAAAGTTGGCAAATATCAGGAGATTCTCGATAGAAATCATCAGTTGCTTTTTTTGTCAAATATAAAGCAATATAGATTGACAGTTGGTTTATAAACCTCATTATTGGCTTTATTTAATCTCTGTCAGGTCACAACTCTTCACAAAAATGATATTACTGCATCTGAAAATGCTTTAAGAAATGTTTCTTTAAGATCCTACCCGCTCCCTGGTGCCCAACACAACCATCCCGCAATACAATCCCTACAGCTGCCAACCAAAGGTATGTTGTGGGGGAAGGAATTTCAAATACCTTTTCATGGAGATCGGAGTGGTGATCGCCCCCCATCCCATCCCATTGTAGGCTGCTCCAGGCCGCCTCCTGGAACTTGCCTGAGGGCTGGTACTGGCACTGACGTCTTTGCCCGAGCAAGTTGCCCATGGGGGCATGACCAGTATTGGCAGCTCACCCCCAGTCGGCAGGTGACATTGTTCAATCGTAGAAAATAGTCTGCTTCCACCTAATCTGCCCAATCCCTTCATCATTTTAAATACTATGACATCACCTCAAGTTCCTGATGCTCTCTTTTAGTTCCGATATCGCGCTCTTGTAGTGACTTTCCCTCCAAGTACAAGGCTTCGTGATTTCTCTCAGTAAATATTAGAGATGGAACGTCCCGCATGGGTCAGGAATAGAAACATAGAAACATAGAAACATAGAAACATAGAAATTTACAGCGCAGAAGGAGGCCATTTCGGGCCATCGTGTCTGCGCCGGCCGCCAAAGAGCCACACGGCCCTCGGTCAGCAGCCCTAAAGGTTACATCTAAACCTATGAACAATGACGGAAAGGCAAAGAGCACCCAGTTCAACCAGTCCGCCCCACACATCTGCGACACCCCTTATACTGAAACATTCTACACTCCACCCCAACCGGAGCCATGTGATCCCCTGGGAGAGGCAAAAACCAGATAAAAACCCAGGCCAATTTAGGGAGAAAAAAAATCCGTGAAAATTCTTCTCCAACCCATCCAGGCAATCGAAACGAGTCCAGGAGATCACCCTGGCCGTATTCTATTCCCTGCACTACTTACCATTATATCTGCTCCGTCCAACAAAAGGTCACCCAGTCTAATCCCAATTACCAGCTCTGGGTCCGTAACCCTGCAGGTTACTGCACTTTAAGTGCTCATCCAACCATCTCTTAAAAGTGGTGAGGGTTTCTGCATCCACCACTCTTCCAGGAAGTGAGTTCCAGATCCCCACAACCCTCTGCTTAAAGAAGCCCCCCCCTCAAATCCCCTCTAAACCTTCCACCAACCATCTTAAAAGTATGCACCTCGTAATAGACCCCTCCACCAATGGAAATAGGCCCTTACTATCCACTATGTCCATGCTCCTCAATATTTTGTACGCCTCAATGAGGTCTCCTCTCAACCTCCTCTGTTCCAATGAGAACAAACCCAGTCTATCCAATCTGTCCTCTTAACTAGGATTCTCCATTCCAGGCAGCATCCTAGTAAATCTCCTCTGCACCCTCTCTCGTGCAATCATGTCCTTCCTATAATACGGCGACCAGAACTGCACGCAGTACTCCAGCTATGGCCTAACCAAAGTATTGTACATTTTAAGCATAACTTCTTGTATTCTATGCCTCGGCCAATAAAGACAAGCATTCCGTATACCTTCTTAACCACCTTATCCACCTGGCCTGCTACTTTCAGGGATCTGTTGACAAGCACTCCAAGGTCCCTTTGTTCATCTACACTATTAAGTAGCCTACCGCTTAATGTGTATTCCCTTTCCTTATTAGCCCTCCCAAAGTGCATCACCTCACACTTCTCTGAATTAAATTCCATTTGCCATTGCTCTGCCCACCTGACCAGTAAATTGATATCCTCCTGCAGCCCATGACTTTCCTCTTCATTATCAACCACACAGCCAATTTTAGTGTCATCTGCAAACTTCTTAATCATACTCCCTATATTCAAATCTAAATCGTTGATATATACCACAAAAAGCAAGGGACCCAGTACTGAGTCCTGCGGAACCCCACTGGAAACATCCTTCCAGTCACAAAAACATCCGTCAATCATTACCCTTTGCTTCCTATCTCCAAGCCAATTTTAGATCCAACTTGCCACTTTGCCCTGGATCCCATGGGCTTTAACGTTCATGACCAGTCTACCATGCGGGACCTTATCAAAACCCTTGCTAAAGTCCATATATACTACATCGTACACACTACCCTCATCGACCCTCTTGGTTACCTCCTCAAAAAATTCAATCAGGTTAGTCAAACACGATCTTCCCTTAACAAATCTGTGCTGACTGTCCCTAATTAATCTTTGCCTATCCAAATGCAGATTTATCTTGTCTTTCAGGACTTTTTCCAATAATTTTCTCACCACTGAGGTTAGGCTGACAGGCCTGTAATTACTCGGCCTATCCCTTTCTCCCTTCTTAAACAAGGGTACTACATTGGCAGTCCTCCAATCCTCCGGCACCATGCCCAGATCCAAAGAGGACTGGAAAATGATGGTCAAGGCCTCTGCTATTTCCTCTTTTACTTCGCTTAACAGCCTGGGATGCATTTCATCCGGGCCTGGGGACTTATCTACGTTCAAAGCTGCTAAACCCCTTAATACTTCCTCTCTCACTATATTTCTCTCTCACCAGAATATCACACTCCTCCTCGATAGCAGTATCTGCATTACCCCTTTCCTTTGTGAAAACAGATGCAAAGTATTCAGTAAGAACCCTACCAACATCTTCCGTCTCCACACAAAGATTACCCTCAGGGTCACTAATAGGCTCTACCCTTTCTTTAGTTATCCTCTTACTCTTAATATATTTATAGAATATCTTTAGATTTTCCTTAATTTTACTGGCAAAGAATTTCTCGTGCTCTCTCTTAGCATTCCTAATATCCTTTTTAATTTTACCTCTTATCTTTCGATATTCCTCTAAAGATTCTAAAGTATTTAGCCGTTGATACGTGGCATAAGCGTCCCTTTTTTTCTTAATCCTCCCCTGTAATTCCCCAGACATCCAGGGGGCTTTAGAATTGTTATTCCCACCCTTTTTCTTTAAGGGCACATGTTTGGCCTGAACCTTTCGGATCTCTTGTTTGAATGCCTCCCACTGTTCCGACACTGATTTACCTACAAGCAGCTGTTTCTAGTCCACTATGGCCAAATCACTCCTTAACTTAGCAAAATTAGCTTTTCCCCAATTCGGAACTTTTATTCCAGGCCTATTCTTGTCCTTATCCATAACCAACTTGAATCTGACTGAATGATGGTCACTGGCACCCAAATGCTCCCCCTTCAACCTACCCAGCTTCATTCCCCAAACTAAATCCAAGACCGCCCCCTCTCGTGTTGGGCTTGCTACATACTGACTAAAAAAGTTCTCTTGAATGCATTTCAAATATTACGGACCTTCTATACCCTTAGTGAATTGAAGAGGTCTTACTGTGATTGAAAGGCTGCATTAGAGGGAGCAGCTTGCGGTGGCCCGGCCCGGCCCGGAAATCGGCACGGTCCCGACCTGCAAGACCATCAGCAGGCTGGGGCCATCAGAGGGAGCAGCGTGCAGTGGCATACCACTGCAGGAGGGCAACGGCTGCAAAGTCAGGTCGCTGATTGCAATGCGGGCAGGCGGAGCAGGAGGGGCGAAGGAACGACAAGAGTTTCTAGAAGGAAGTGACCGGGGCCCAGGAGAGGCACGCGTCTGGGGCCCAGAAGAGCAGAGAGCCCAGGGGCAGCACGGGCCAGCCCACACTGCTATATGTGTGTGCGCTCCGTCCGTGCAGCAGAGCTGGTCTCCAGTCGTCCTGATTAATCCTTGCCACTCGACCACTCTGTCAAGCTCATGTGTTGGCTGGTCTTAAAAAAATTCACACACAGGCATCTTCCACCCTCCAACATATAGTTCGGGACCTGGAATATTAGGTCCTTCATTGAAACACCTGTGAACTCATCCTTTTTGGCATGGAAGCAAGTCATCCTCGCTTTGAGGGACTGCCGATGCTGACCCTTCACACTAAATTTGTTTGGAATGTTAAAATCCCCTATTATTACTACCCTATGGTTTTTAGACGTCACAGCAATTTGCCTACATATTTGCTCCTCTATCTCCCTCCCACTGTTTGGGGGTCTATAATACATGCCCAGCAGTGTGATCGCCCCTTTTTTATTTTTCAATTCGACCCATGTGGCCTCAGTTAATGATCCCTCTAACATATCATCCCTCCTCACCACTGTAATAGTTTCTTTAATCATTACCGCACCCCCCCCTTTTACCCCCCTCTCTATCTTGTCTAAAAATCCTGTAAGCAGGAATATTGATCTGCCAAACCTGCCCCTCTTTCAGCCATGTTTCTGTAATGGCTATAAAGTCAGACTCCCAAGTGTCTACCTGTGCTCTTAGCTCATCCGCCTTATTCGCTATACTTCTTGCATTAAAGTATATACCATTCAGCACAGAAAGACCTCCTTGCTTACTACATACTAAGCCCTGTTTCCTCTGTCTTACAGATTCGCTTTCTAGATTCTTGCTATCCAATTTCTGCTTTACTTCCTTCCCTATTGAATTTGTTCTCAGGTTCCCATCCCCCAGCCAACACTAGCACTGTTGAGGTGCAACCTGTCCGGTTTGTACAGGTCCCATCTCCCCCAGAAGCGGTCCCAATGCCTCAAGAATTTAAAGTCCTCCCTCCTACACCAATTTTCCAGCCATGTGTTCATCTCTCTATCCTTCTATTCTTGTACTCATTAGCACGTGGCACCGGTAGTAACCCGGAGATTACTACCTTTGAGGTCCTACCCTTTAATTTTCTTCCTAGCTCCCTAAATTCTTCCTGTAGGACCTCATCCCTCATTTCACTTATGTCGTTGGTCTCGATATGGACCACGATCTCTAGCTGTTTACTCTCCCCTCCCCAGAATGCCCTGCGTCCGCTCTGTGACAGCCTTGACCCTGGCACCAGGGAGGCACCAACCATTCGGGAGTCACGTCTACGGCCACAGAAACGCCTGTCTGTTCCCCTAACTATACAATCCCCTATCACTGGGCTCTTTTGTTCTTCGTCCTCCCCCCTGTGCAGCTGAGCCACCCGTGGTGCCTTGGAATTGGCTCTGGCTGCACTCCCCAGAGGCACCATCGTCCTTACCGATACTCAGAAGTGAATATTGGTTTGAAAGCGAGATTGACTCATGGAGGGACTCCTGCACTACCTGCCTAGCACACTTACTACGTCTGGTGGTCACCCATTCCCCTCTACCTGCATGCCTTTAAGCTGCGGGGTGACCACCTCCTGAAAAGTGCTATCCACGTAGTTCTCAGCCTCGCGGATGCACTGTATTGACTCCACTCGCTGCTCCAGCTCTGAAACGCGGAGCTCAAGTAGTTGAAGCTGGAGACACCTCCTGCACACAGGGTTGTAGGCTGCGCGAAGCATCCAGGACTTCCCACATGCCGCAGGATGTGCACGCCACAGGGCTGAGCTGCATTGCCATCTCTTTAGTTAGACATATCTAGTTTAAAATCTACTTAAAAAGAAATAGAGAAAAGAGAGCTACTCACCAACTCACCTCAACGACCTCCCGGCTCCAAACTCCTGGCCTCCGAACTCCCGAATCGCTGACCTCAGGGCCTACGACTCGCCGACCTCAGGACCTACCTGTTCACCGACCTCAGGGCCTACCGAATCGCCAACCTCAGGGCCTACCGACTCTCCGACCTCAGGGCCTACCGAATCGCCAACCTCAGGGCCTACCGACTCTCCGACCTCAGGGCCTACCTGTTCACCGACCTCAGGGCCTACCAAATCGCCAACCTCAGGACCTACCTGTTCACCGACCTCAGGGCCTACCAAATCGCCAACCTCAGGACCTACCGACTCACCGACCTCGGTACCTACCGACTCACCGACCTCGGGACCTACCGAATCGCCAACCACAGGGCCTACCGACTCGCCGACCTCAGGGCCTACCGAATCGCCAACCTCAGGACCTACCGACTCTCCGACCTCAGGGCCTACCGAATCGCCAACCTCAGGACCTACCGACTCTCCGACCTCAGGGCCTACCGACTCACCAACCTCAGGGCCTACCGACTCTCCGACCACAGGGCCGACCGACTCGCCGACCTCGGGACCTACCGACTCTCCGACCTCAGGGCCTACCGAATCGCCAACCTCAGGGCCTACCGACTCGCCGACCACAGGGCCTACCGACTCTCCGACCTCAGGACCTACCGACTCACCGACCTCGGTACCTACCGACTCACCGACCTCGGTACCTACCGACTCACCGACCTCGGGACCTACCGAATCGCCAACCACAGGGCCTACCGACTCTCCGACCTCAGGGCCTACCGAATCGCCAACCTCAGGACCTACTGACTCACCGACCTCAGGGCCTACCGACTCTCCGACCTCAGGGCCTACCGAATCGCCAACCTCAGGACCTACTGACTCACCGACCTCAGGACCGACCGACTCGCCGACCACAGGGCCTACCGACTCGCCGACCACAGGGCCGACCGACTCGCCGACCACAGGGCCTACCGACTCTCCGACCTCAGGGCCTACCGAATCGCCAACCTCAGGACCTACCGACTCTCCGACCTCAGGGCCTACCGACTCACCAACCTCAGGGCCTACCGACTCGCCGACCACAGGGTCTACCGAATCGCCAACCACAGGGCCTACCGACTCGCCGACCACAGGGCCGACCGACTCGCCGACCACAGGGCCTACCGACTCGCCGACCACAGGGCCGACCGACTCGCCGACCTCAGGGCCGACCGACTCGCCGACCACAGGGCCTACCGACTCTCCGACCTCAGGGCCTACCGAATCGCCAACCTCAGGACCTACCGACTCTCCGACCTCAGGGCCTACCGAATCGCCAACCTCAGGACCTACCGACTCTCCGACCTCAGGGCCTACCGACTCACCAACCTCAGGGCCTACCGACTCTCCGACCACAGGGCCGACCGACTCGCCGACCTCGGGACCTACCGACTCTCCGACCTCAGGGCCTACCGAATCGCCAACCTCAGGGCCTACCGACTCGCCGACCACAGGGCCTACCGACTCTCCGACCTCAGGGCCTACCGACTCTCCGACCTCAGGGCCTACCGACTCACCAACCTCAGGGCCTACCGACTCTCCGACCACAGGGCCGACCGACTCGCCGACCTCGGGACCTACCGACTCTCCGACCTCAGGGCCTACCGAATCGCCAACCTCAGGGCCTACCGACTCGCCGACCACAGGGCCTACCGACTCTCCGACCTCAGGGCCTACCGAATCGCCAACCTCAGGACCTACCGACTCACCGACCTCGGTACCTACCGACTCACCGACCTCGGGACCTACCGAATCGCCAACCACAGGGCCTACCGACTCTCCGACCTCAGGGCCTACCGAATCGCCAACCTCAGGACCTACTGACTCACCGACCTCAGGGCCTACCGACTCTCCGACCTCAGGGCCTACCGAATCGCCAACCTCAGGACCTACTGACTCACCGACCTCAGGGCCGACCGACTCGCCGACCACAGGGCCTACCGACTCGCCGACCACAGGGCCGACCGACTCGCCGACCACAGGGCCTACCGACTCTCCGACCTCAGGGCCTACCGAATCGCCAACCTCAGGACCTACCGACTCTCCGACCTCAGGGCCTACCGACTCACCAACCTCAGGGCCTACCGACTCGCCGACCACAGGGCCGACCGACTCGCCGACCTCGGGACCTACCGAATCGCCAACCTCAGGACCTACCGACTCTCCGACCTCAGGGCCTACCGAATCGCCAACCTCAGGGCCTACCGACTCGCTGACCACAGGGTCTACCGACTCTCCGACCTCAGGGCCTACCGAATCGCCAACCTCAGGACCTACCGACTCACCGACCTCGGTACCTACCGACTCACCGACCTCGGTACCTACCGACTCACCGACCTCGGGACCTACCGAATCGCCAACCACAGGGCCTACCGACTCTCCGACCTCAGGGCCTACCGAATCGCCAATCTCAGGACCTACTGACTCACCGACCTCAGGGCCTACCTGCTCACCGACCTCAGGGCCTACCTGCTCACCGACCTCAGGGCCTACCTGCTCACCGACCTCAGGGCCTACCTGCTCACTGACTGAGGACAGAACTTTCTGTGAGAGCTAAGGGATGGGAAACATTCATCCAAATGTAACAGAACTGATTCAAGCATCAACTATTGTACACAATTCTTCTGACTTTTCAACACCATGCAAAACTTTGTCACTTAATTCAGAAACACATTCCATTGAAACATAGCAGGAAGACGCAGCCTCGTACCTGGTCCATTGCCATCCCGCACAGCGCAAGCTCCATTTCCATTTCCACAGCTCAATCCCCACCACGACTTTGCTCTGCGTGTCAGCTGTGGCTCAGTGGGCAGCACTCTTGCCTCTGAGTCAGAAGGTTGTGGGTTCAAGTCCCACTCCAAGGAATTGAGCCCATAAATCAAAGCTAACACTCCAGTGCAACGCTGAGGGAGTGCTGCACTGTCGGAGGTGCTGTCTTTCAGATGAGACGTTAAACTGACAATGGATGTAAAAGATTACCCTCAGTGTCCTGGCCAATGTAACAAAAAAACAGGTTATCTGATCATTATCACATTGCTGTTTGTGGGAGTTTGCTGTCCTCAAAAGGGCTGCTGCGTTTCCCATGTTACAATAGCGACCACACCACAAAGATACTTCATTGGCTGTAAAACGCTTTGAGACGTCCGTTCTGAAAGGTGTTATATCCAAGTATTTTTTTTTTGGCACTTCTAACGTCATTGTTAACAGCGTCATTCTTGATTGGGTAATAAGGATGTCATCCAATTCATTGACTACTCTGATGGTAACTGTTATGTATTTAACCCCTTGTAACCTGCATACACCTGACCACCAGAGGGCTGACCTGTTGGAGTCCCAAGGGATCCCAGCATCCCTTGGGAGCACAGTATATAAGCAGGCCACACACAAGGTACCTGCACTCTGGAATCTTAATAAATGAGCTAAGGTTACACTTGCTCATTACACACAGTACTCAGTCTGACCATTTATTATGAGGGTAACAATTGGCGACGAGGTAACGAACCAACCGCACGAAAATGCAAAGAAGAGTCATCATCCTAGAGAAGTTCTCAGAAGGGGACGATTGGGAGGCCTTCGTGGAGAGACTCGACCAATACTTCGTGGCCAACGAGCTGGAAGGGGACGAGAACGCTACCAAACGAAGGACAATCCTCCTAACTGTGCGGGGCAACAACCGATGGCCTCATGAAGAATCTCCTGGCCCTGGCTAAGCCAACAGAGAAATCCTATGAAGAACTGTGTACACTGGTCCAGGAGCACCTAAAACCTAAGGAAAGCGTTTTGATGGTGAGATATCGGTTCTACACGTGTCAACGATCGGAGAGCCAGGAAGTAGCGAGCTGTGTCGCTGAACTAAGGTGCCTTGCAGGACATTGTGAGTTTGAGGGATTTTTCGAACAAATGCTCAGAGACTTTTTTGTCTCTGGCCATCGGACTGTTGACTGTAGAAACTTCGAATCTGAGTAAAGCCATAACGATAGCCATATCGAAATCCATCAGCGACAGCACCAAGCAGATTTCGCAGAACAAAGAAGTTTTGGCCAGTACTATGCATAAAGTAACGCCGGTTTTGAGCAGAAATGTACAGGGCAGAATGTACACGCTGGCTGCTGTGGCCCGACCTCAGTTGACCCAGAGTCCGCCATCATCTGTTAATGCGAGGCAGTTAACATCCTGTTGGCACTGCGGGGGTGATCATCGGCCCCATCAATGCCACTTTAAGCACTATGCGTGCAATGGTTGCAAAACAATGGGGCACCTCCAGCGAATGTGCAGGCGAGCTGCAAACCCTGGAAACCACCACGTTGCAGAGGAAGATCGATCCACAGTTGATCAGACGGAATTGGAAACTCGTACGGAGAAGGCAGAGGTGTACGGGGTACACACGTTCACGACAAAATGTCCACCAATAATGCTAAAAGTTGAACTGAACGGTATTTCAGAATCTATGGAGCTGGACACGGGGGCCAGTAAAACTAAGGACTTACACCAAGGAACTAATCCCTGTAATTGGCAGTGCTGAAGTCAAAGTCTCCTATGACGGAGCAGTACACGAACTCCCGCTGTGGATTGTGCCAGGCGATGGCCCCACGTTGTTTGGCAGAAGCTGGCTGGGGAAAATCCACTGGAACTGGGACGACATCCGAGCGCTTTCGTCCGTCGACAACACCGCATGTACCCAGGTTCTAAGCAAGTTCCCATCGTTATTCGAGCAAGGCATTGGAAGCTTCTCGGGGGCGAAAGTGCAGATCCATTTGGTTCCCGGTACGCAACCCATCCGCCACAAGGCGTGGGCGGTACCGTACATGATACGTGAAAAAGTGGAAATTGAGCTGGACAGGCTGCAACATGAAGGCATCATCGCGCCAGTGGAATTCAACGACTGGGCCAGTCCGATTGTCCCGGTACTCAAGTAGGATGGTACGGTTAGAATTTTTGGGGATTATAAAGTAACGATTAACCGTTTTTCGCTGCAGGACTAGTATCCGCTACCCAAGGCAGAAGACCTATTCACGACCCTAGCTGGAGGGAAGATGTTCACCAAGCTGGGCCTGACTTCGGCCGACATGTCGCAGGAGCTGGAGGAGTTATCAAAAGGCCTCACCTGCATCAACATACACAAAGGTCTGTTTATCTACAACTGGTGCCCGTTCGGGATTCGGTCAGCTGCAGCGATCTTCCAGCGGAACAAGGAGAGCCTACTAAAGTCGGTTCCTTGCACAGTGGTTTTCCAGGACGACATATTGGTTACAGGTCGGGACACCATGGAGCACTTGAAGAATCTGGAGGAGGTTCTTATTCGGTTGGATCCCGTGGGGCACAGGTTGAAACGCTCAAAGTGTGTTTTCCTGGCACAGGACGTCGAATTCTTAGGAAGGAGAATCACAGCAGACGGCATCAGACCCACCGAGGCCAAGACAGAAGCCATCAAGAACGCGCCGCGATCACAGAACGTGACGGAGCTGCGGTCATTCCTGGGGCTCCTTAACTATTTCGGTAATTGCCTACCTGGGTTAAGCACCCTGCTAGAACCCCTACATGCGCTACTGCACAAGGGAGATGACTGGGTATGGGGGAATTCACAAGAGGCTGCCTTTAAGAAAGCCAGAAATTAATTGTGTTCTAACAAACTGCTTGTCCTGTATAACCCATGTAAATGATTAGTGTTAGCTTGCGATGCGTCGTCATACGGGGTCGGGTGTGTGTTAATCGGGACTTTTGCAACCGGTTGCGTATGCATCCAGGAGTTTGTCCAAGGCCGAAAGGGCCTACAGCATGGTTGAAAAAGGGGCTCTGGCATGCGTTTACGGGATTTTAAAAAATGCACCAGTACTTGTTTGACCTCAAGTTCGAGCTTGAAACTGACCACAAGCTGCTCATATCGCTATTCTAGGAGAGCAAAGGGATTAATACCAATGCCTCTGCCCGCATCCAAAGATGGGCGCTCACGCTGTCGGTATACAACTATGTAATCTGCCACAGACCGGGCAGAGAGAACTGCGCAGATGCTCTCAGTCTTGCTCATGGTCATGGAGGCATTTGAGAACGAGAAGTCCCCCGTTACGGCCTGCCAGATCAGGAGCTGGACCAGCCAGGATCCTTTATTGTCCTTGGTAAAAAAACTGTGTCCTCCATGGGAGCTGGTCCAGTGTCCCAGTGGAGATGCAGGAAGTGATTAATCCATTCCACAGACGCAAAGATGAGTTGTTCCTGCAGGCGGACTGTCTCTTGTGGGGCAATCACTAGGTCTTGCCCAAGAAAGGTAGAGACACATTTATTTGCGAACTGCACAACACCCACCCAGGCATCGTAATGATGAAAGCCATAGCCAGATCTCACGTGTGGTGGCCTGGCATCGGCTCAGATTTAGAGTGACGCTTGCTCCAGTGCAACACTTGCTCTCAGTTGAGCAATGCACACAGAGAGGCATCGCTAAGTTTGTGGTCATGGCCATCCAAACCATGGTCGAGGATCCATGTAGACTATGCAGGCCCATTCCTAGGCAAAATGTTTTTGGTTGTCATGGACACTTACTCAAAATGGATTGAATGTGCAATAATGTCTATGAGTCATGTTTGCCACGCACAGCTTGCCTGATGTCCTAGTCAGCGACAATTGGCCATGCTTCATCAGTTCTGAATTCAAGGAATTCATGATCCGCAACGGGATCAACCATGTCACATCTGCACCGTTCAAGCCCGCATCCAATGGCCAGGCAGAACAGGCAGTTCAGACCATCAAACAAAGCTTGAAACATGTGTTGGAAGGCTCCCTGCAGACCTGGCTGTCCCGAGCGCTGTTCCGCTACCGCACCAGACCCCACTCACTCACCGGGGTTCCCCCAGCTGAGCTGCTCATGAAAAGAGCGCTTAAGACAAGTCTCTCTCTTGTCCACCCTGATCTCCATGATCACGTGGAGAACAAGCAGCATCAGCAAAGTGTGTACCATGACAGCACAAATTTGTCACGCGATATTGAGATCAATGATCCTATGTTTGTGCTCAATTATGGACATGGTCCCAGATGGCTCGCTGGCATGGTCACAGTCAAAGAGGAGAGTAGGGTGTTTCAGGTCAAACTGACCAATGGACAAACGCACAGAAAACACTTGGACCAAATCAAATTGCGGTTCACCAACAGCTACGAACAACCTGAAGAGGACACCACCAACTTTGACCCTCCAACACACACACAAATGGCAACTGACATCACAGTTGACCACAAAACCGAACTCATCATCCCCAGCAGCCCAGAAAGGCTGACTGCCCAACAGCCCAGTGAAGAACTGACCAACCCACCCACACCAGCATTTGTACCGAGACGATCGACAAGGCCCAGATCGTCTCACCTTGTAAATAAGTGTACTGTTGACTTCACGAAGGAGTGATGTTATATATTTAACCCCTTGTAACCTGCATCACACCTGACCACCAGAGGGCCTCCCTGTTGGAGTCCCAAGGGATCCCAGCATCCCTTGGGAGCACAATATATAAGCAGGACACCCACGAGATACCTGCACTCTGAAACATTAATAAAGGAGCTTAGGTCACACTTGCTCATTACACACAGTACTCAGTCTGACCATTTATTATGTGTGTAACAGTAACAATCCGTAATCTCTGACTAAGCATGCACCAATCTTATGACTGCCCTCAACCTGATTGTGTTTGCGAGCTCAATGATTGACGGGGAGGACTGACATTGTTCCAACAATGAGAGGGATGGATGTAGTGCAGAGCGCAGGGCAGGGCAGGGGAAAGGTTGGAGGTTATTTTTTTGCCAGAGCTAAGGCAGCGGAGATTAAGAAAGTAGGAAAGGAATCTCGACTTTTCAGAGTGGAAACACAAATTCACAAATTGGGCCAAATTTTCATCAAAGGTCTCATGTCTCACAATTAATTGGTAAGAGTTTGCATTACAGGAAATGGTTGTGGGTCAATAGTTAGTTGACAAATGTGATTAGTGCATTCAACAGAATTCATCCCAAGTGCCAGCTGCCCCATGAGAAGTGAAGCAAGTGAGATACATTCTGCCCTAACTTCCAGGCAATGTCCTTGTTTGCCAATGTTATATTTGCTGCAATGACTGTCTCTTTATTTGCAATGTTGGTTGTTATAGAAGCAACAATAAACTGGAAATATCTGAGTGGCCTTTTTTCAGTTGAAGTTTTTTGAGACTCCTCATTGGATGAGCAGCAACATGTGTTCATGCTACCATTTAACTCTCACTCCTTTGCTGCTGCACTGCTATCTCATCATCCATAGGCCATATCATTTGTACACCACACGACACAGCATGTTGGCAAATCCATTGGTTATTCAAATGGTCGATCACCGGGCCATGGGAACACCACCACCTCCACGTTCTCCTCCAAATCACACATCATCCTGACTTGGGAATATATCGGCCATTCCTTTATCGTCGCTGGGTCAAAATCCTGGAACCCCCTCCCTAACAGCACTGTGGGAGCACCTTCACCACACGGACTGCAGCGGTTCAAGAAGGCAGCTCACCACCACCTTCTCAAGGGGCAATTAGGGATGGGCTTTTGTTGAGAGATGCCCACATTCTGAGAACAAGAATATCTTGTTGGGTGGTGTATTTATCCCTGTGCGTATCGGTGAGTGTGCTCACAGGTCTGTAGAGCTGGTGCACTGTGAGTGGCTTAGCCAGTCACGTGATGTTCACGAGACTCAATAAAACCCCAGCCAGTTGGGTTCGGGGGATCCACAATGCATTGCTATGAATTCTTAAGCAAAGAACCCATGAAGCAAACATATTACAGCCCCCAAACCATTACGGAACATAAGAATTAGGAGCAGGAGTAGACTATTTGATCCCTCGCGACTGCTCAATTTTTCAATAAGGTCATGGCTGATCTTCGACCTCAACTCCACTTTCCCACTCAGTCCCCATATTCCTCGATCCCCCCAGAGTCCAAAAATCTATCTATCTCAGCCTTGAATACACTCAAGACTGAACCTCCACAGCCCTCTGGGGTAGAGAATTCCAAAGATTCACCACCCTCTGAGTGAAAAAATTCCTCCTCATCTCAGTCCTAAATGGCCGGCCTCTTATTCTGAGACTGTGACCCCTGGTTCTAGACTCCCGGGGGAAACATCCTCCCTGCATCTACCCTGTCAATAGCACTCAGGATCTTGTATGTTTCAATGAGATCACTTTTCAATCTCCTAAACTCCACAGAGTATAGGCCCAATCTACGCAATCTCTCCTCATAGGACAGCCCTCTCATCCCAGGAATCAATCTAGTGAACTTTCATTGCACTGTCTGTAAGGCAAGTATGTTCTTTCTCAGCTAAAGAGACTGTGCACGGGCCTTGTGCCTTCCTTATTGCTTGCTGTACCTGTATGCTAACTCTGTGTTTCATGCACCCAAATCTCTCTGAACACCAATATTTCTCACCATTTCAAAAATATCCTGTTTTTCTATTCTTCCCACCAAAGTGAATAACCTCATAGTTCCCCACATTATTGTCTGCCACCTTACTGCCCACTCACTTAACTTCTATATCTCTTTGCAGGTTCTTTGTGTCCTCGTCACAGCTTACTTTCCCACCATCTTTGTATCATCAGCAAAACTGGCTACATTATACTTGGTCCCTTCATCCTAGTCATTAATATAGATTGTAAATAGCTGGGGCCCCAGCACTGATCCCTGGGACACCCCACTAGTTACAACCTACTAACCGTTTATCCCTACTGTCTCGGGGCAACATTGGGTACTACCCTGGGTGTTAACAGCTGCGAGGCGGGACTTATTGCGCCAGGCGCAGAAGTCCCGCCCAGTGAGCTAAATTGGGCTTACCGCCCCGAGAGGAAGTGGAGCGCAAAATCTCCCAACGCACGTCCTGTCGGGGGCGGGTCCGGGGCACTAACCAATGGGAATTTTCCAGCGCTACGCGGATGGAACGCGTAGCGTTGGCGGGAAGACAGAGCCCTCCCCTTCCATTAAAGGGGAGGGCCACACTGGATCTCTGCGGGAGGGAGAAGGGGCCATCGCTAGAGCACCAAGGAGCGAGGTGCCATGGCAATAGCCCGGCATATGTGCGGAGTGCTGGGCTGCAACATTGCGGCAAGGACCCCGCGATCTGAAGTTGAGAAGACCGCCTTTTTAAACACCTCCCCTTTAATTGTTGCCCTGCGAGTGCCCAACAGCCACCGGGGTACGCGCCCTGCGAAGCTGTCGCTGGCATTGCCCGCAGCAACCTCACGGGCCGCTATTGAATTTTTGCTCCGGGGCGAAAACAGGTCGCTGCGCATGGTGATGATGTCATCAAGGCACAGTAGCCTGGGGCGCTACCGGTTAGCGACACCGCTAAACTCCTGCAGAATTTTGCGGGAGTTGGTAGCAGCACTGTGCCCAGGTGAAAATTTGTTTGTGTCTCGTTAGCACCTTCAGGGCCGCTAACGAAAGGCGCAAATGGCCCAAATATTTCCCCCTTTGTTTTCTGTCCATTAACCAATCCTTTATCCATCCTACTCATGGGCCCTTAACTTGCGTCGTAACCTTTTGCGTGGCAACTTATTGAAAGTCTTTTGGAATCCAAATATACTACATCTACTGGTTTCCCTTTATCTACCTTGATAGTTACATCCTGATTGTACTTCCTAATCTTCCAAACCAATATCCTTTCTCACTACTGTCCTATGTCATCGTTTATTTTCAGGGCTACTCTCCTTTCCGATTCTTTTCGACAGGCCCAATACCCTGGTCACCTTGGTCACCTTGCAAACAAGCCTCTGTAATGACTGTTAGATCTGTTAAACCATTTATCTCTATTTGTGCCACTAATTTATCTATCTTGTTACGAATGCTTCTGTCATGTATATACATTCTATTTTTAGCCACCAGATGGCGTCATTGTTGGAGGCCACTGAGCAACACACACATGTATAAAAGGCCAGCCATTTTGAGAGTCAGGCACTTTGGTCCATAATAATGCAGAGCCAAGATTGTACCTTGCTTAGTTAAACAGTACTCAGTTTGAACCTTTATTGCATACATAACATTTGGCGATGAGAATACAAGCACCTTTGTTTGCCAAATGAGCACGATTGTATTTTTAGAGCGATTTGTGGAGGGAGAAGATTGGACAGACTTTGTGAGCCGTTTGAACCAGTACTTCGTGGCCAACAAAATGAAGGGGGTCGACGATGCAGATTGGCGCCGGACCGTGTTCCTCACTGTGTGCGGTTCAAAGATCTACAGTCTGATAAAGAATCTACTCATGCCTAGTGATCCCATAGAGAAAACGTACGAGGAGTTGTGTACATTGGTACGGGAGCACCTCAAGCCAGACGATGGCATCATCATCTCGAGATACAGGTTTTATACACACGTTTGATTGGAGGGCCAGAGCGCGGCGGAATTTGTTGCTGACCTGAGATGTCTAGCGGGATCGTGCAAGTTCGGGACGGTGTTGGCAGACATGCTGCAGGACTTCTTTGTTATCAGTATCAACCAGGAGGTGATCCTGCACAAACGTCTGGCGGTGGAGGAGTTGGATTTAAAAAGGGCCATCCAGATCTCTCAATCATGTATGACGACAGATAGAAGTCTAAAGCAAATACGATGTAGAACTGAACCTCGGCAAGTACTGTATATGCAGCTGATTTGGCGTTCGGCAGAGCGGCACATGGCAGGGCCTATCCGGCGGCATTCCCGAAACCTGTGGCATTGTGGGGGAAATCATCGGCACCAGCAGTGCCGATTTAAGCAATATAGTTGCAAAGGCTGTCTGAGAGCATTTCCAGCGCATGTGTCTGCAGATGAGCAAGCATGCTGCGACACACCACGTGGAGGATGAGAGTCAGACTAGCGTGGATCCAGATACGCAATCTGAGATGCCAGAGGAGGAAGTATATGGACTGTACTCCTTCATAACCAAAAGTAAACCAATTGTGATTAATGTGAAGTTTAACGGGATACCGGTATCAATGGAACTGGACACGGGGGAAAGTCAATCGATCATGAACGAGAGGGCATTTAATAAGCTGTGGGATACTAAGACTGTGAGGCCCAGGCTGAGTCCTGTTAATGCCAAGATGCGCATGTACACCAAAGAACTGATAAAGGTGATTGGCAGTGCACAAATTAATGTGTCATATAACGGTGCGGTTCATGAGTTACTGCTGTGGATTGTTCCAGGCAATGGCCCAACGCTGCTCAGCAGGAGCTGGTTGGAGAAAATCAGATGCGACTGGAACGACATAAAGGCGTTGTCATCAGAGAAAGATACATGTGCCCAAGTATTGAGCAAGTTCCCCTCGCTGTTCGAATCGGGTATCGGCAACTTCACGGGAGCCAAGGTGCAGATCCACGTGGGCTCAGATGCAAGACCTGGCCATCATAAAGCTCGGGCAGTGCCGTATATGATGAGGGAGAAGGTCGAAATTGAACTGGACAGACTCCAGCGTGAAGGGATCATATCACCGGTTGAATTAAATGAATGGGCCAGCCCCATTGTTCCTGTGCCAAAAAGTGATGGCACAGTCAGAATCTGTGGAGATTGCAAGGCTACGATCAACAGGGTTTCAAAACAAGATCAGAAGGCTGATGACTTGTTTGCAACGCTAGCCGGAGGAAAGTCGTTCACAAAACTGGACTTGACGTGGCCTACATGATGCAGGAGTTGGTTGAGATGTCGAAGAGACTTACGTGCATTAACACGCACAAAGGACTGTTTATTTATCACAGGTGCCCTTTCGGAATTCGCTCGGCTGCAGCAATATTCCAGTGGAATATGGAAAGTCTACTGAAGTCCGTTCCCAGAACCGTCGTGTTCCAAGATGACAATCTGATCACCGGTCGTGACTCCAAGGAACATCTGAACAACCTGGAAGAGGTTCTACTGCGTTTGGACAGAGTGGGACTCAGACTGAAACGTTTATGGCACCGGAGGTTGAATTCCTCAGGAGGAAAATTGCCGCTGACAGCATCTGACCTACTGACGTGAAAACCAAGGGCATCAAGAATGCAGCCAAGCCGCAGAATGTAACGGAGCTGCGTTCGTTCCTGGGTCTACTCAACTACTTTGGTAACTTCCTATCTAAATTGAGCACCTTACTAGAACCACTGCACATGCTATTGAGAAAAGGTGACAACTGGGTGTGGGGCGCATCGCGAGACAGAGCTTTCAAGAAAGCCACCAATCTGCTTTGCTTGAACAAGCTGCTGTTACATTATGACCCATGTAAACATTTAGTTTTGGCCTATGATGCATCGTCATATGGAATTGGTTGCGTACTCCAACAAGCCAATGAGTCGGAGAAACTTCAACCTGTCGCTTATGCATCCAAAAGTTTGTCTATAGCAGAAAGAGCCTACAGCATGGTAGAAAAAGAAGATTTAGCGTGTGTGTACCGTGTTAAAAAGATGCATCAATATCTGTTTGGTCTGAGGTCCGAATTAGAGACTGATCACAAGCCGTTCATTTCATTGTTTCCCGAGAGCAAAGATATCAATACCAACGCTACCAAAGATGGGCGCTGACATTATCTGCCTATGATTAGGAAATCCCTACCGCAGAGAGTTGTTGATGCCAGTTCATTGGATATATTTAAGAGGGAGTTAGATATGGCCATTACGGCTAAAGGGATCAAGGGGTATGGAGAGAAAGCAGGAAAGGGGTACTGAGTTGAATGATCAGCCTTGATCTTATTGAATGGTGGTGCAATTCGCCGAATGGCCTACTCCTGCACCTCTTTTCTATGCTTCTATGTTTCGATGTCATTTGCCACAGACCTGGTACAGAGAATTGTGCCAATGCTTTGAGCCGGTTGCTGTTGCCAACACCGGAGGTGGAAACACCACAACTGGTGGATCTAATGTTAATCATGGATGCATTTGAGAGTGAAGGAACCCCTGTCACGGCCCAACAGGTTAAGACCTGGACCAGCCAGGAACCGATTTTATCAGTGGTAAGGGGTTGCATCCTCAAAGGGGATTGGTCTGCCATACCTAAGCAAATGTGCGAGGAGGCCAAACTATACATTTGTCGGAAGGACGAACTGTCTATTCAAGCAGATTGCATATTGTGGGGCAATTGCGTTGTACTGCTCAAGGACGGTCTGCACCTGGGCTGGACCAGAACCGATGTCCTAGGGGGAGTGTTTGCTAGTGCTGTTGGGGAAGGTTTAAACTAATATGGCAGGGGGATGGGAATCTATGCAGGAAGACAGAGGGAAGTAAAATGGGGGCAGAAGCAAAAGATAGAAAGGAGATAAGGAAAAGTGGAGGGCAGAGAAATCAAAGACAAAAATCAAAAAGGGCCACATTATAACATAATTCTAAAAGGACAAAGAGTGTTAAAAAAACAAGCCTTGAAGGCTCTGAGTCTCAATGCGAGGAGCATTCGTAATAAGGTGGATGAATTAACTGCGCAGACAGCTGTTAACGGATATGATGCAATTGGGTTTACGGACACATGGCTCCAGGGTGACCAAGGCTGGGAACTCAACATCCAGGGGTATTCAATATTCAGGAAGGATAGACAGAAAGGAAAAGGAGGTGGGGTAGCATTGGTGGTTAAAGAGGAGATTAACGCAATAGTAAGGAAGTACATTAGCTTGGATGATTTCGAATCTATGGGTAGAGCTGCAGAACACCAGAGGGCAGAAAACGCTCGTGGGAGTTGTGTATAGCCCACCAAACAGTAGTAGTGAGGTTGGGGATGGCATCAAACAAGAAATTAGGGATGTGTGCAATAAAGGTACAGCAGTTATAATGGGTATCTTTAATCTATATTTAGATTCGGCTAATCAAACTGGTAGCAATATGGTGAAGGAGGATTTCCTGGTGTGTATAAGGGATGGTTTTCAAAACCAATATGTCGAGGAACCAACTAGAGAGCTGGCCATTCTAGACTGGGTCTTGTGTAATGAGAGAGGATTAATTAGCAATCTTGTTATGCGAGGCCCCTTGGGGAAGAGTGACCATAATATGGTAGGATTCTTCATTAAGGTGGAGAATGACACAGTTAATTCAGAGACTTGGGTCTTGAACTTAAAGAAAGGTAACTTCGATAGTATGAGTCGTGAATTGGCTAGGATAGACTGGCGAATGATACTTAAAGGGTTGACGGTGGATAGGCAATGGCAGACATTTAAAGATCACATGGTTGAACTTCAATAATTTTACATCCCTGTCTGGCATAAAAATAAAACGGGGAAGGTGGCTCAACCGTGGCTAACAAGGAAAATTAGGGATAGTGTTAAATCCAAGGAAGGGGCATATAAATTGGCCAGAAAAAGCAGCAAACCTGAGGATTGGGAGAAATTTAGAATTCAGCAGAGGAGGACAAAGGGTTTAATTAGAAGGGGGTAAATAGAGTATGAGAGTAAGCTTGCAGGGAACATAAAAACTGACTGCAAATGCTTCCATATATATCTGAAGATTAGTGAAGACAAATATAGGTCCCTTGCAGTCAGAATCAGGTGAATTTATAATGGGGAACAAAGAAATGGCAGACCAATTGAACAAATACTTTGGTTCTGTCATCACGAAGGAAGACAGAAATAACCTTCCGGAAATACTAGGGGACCGAGGGTCCAGCGAGGAGGAGGAACTGAAGGATATCCTCATTAGTCAGGAAATTGTGTTAGGGAAATTGATGGGATTGAAGACCGATAAATCCCAAGGGCCTGATATTCTGCATCCCAGAGTACTTAAGGAAGTGACCCTGGAAATAGTGGATGCATTGGTGGTCATTTTCCAACATTCTATAGACGCTGGATCAGTTCCTATGGACTGGAGGGTAGCTAATGTAACCCCACTTTTTAAAAAAGGAGGGAGAGAGAAAACAGAGGATTATAGATTGGTTAGCCTGACATCAGTAGTGGGGAAAATATTGGAATCAAATATTAAAGATGTAATAGCAGCGCATTTGGAAAGCAGTGACAGGATCGGTCCAAGTCAGCATGGATTTATGAAAAGGAAATCAAGCTTGACAAATCTTCTAGAATTTTTTGAGGATGTAACAATAGAGTGGACAAGGGAGAACCAGTGGTTATAGTGTATTTGGACTTTCAAAAGGCTTTTGACAAGGTCCCACACAAGAGTTTATTGTGTAAAATTAAAGCATATGGTATTGGGTATAATGTATTGACGTGGGTAGAAAACAGGTTGGCAGACAGGAAGCAAAGAGTAGGACTAAACGGGTCCTTTTCAGAATGGCAGGCAGTGACTAGTGGGGTACCGCAAGGTTCAGTGCTGGGACACCAGCTATTTACAATATACATTAATGATTTAGATGAAGGAATTGAATGAAATATCTCCAAGTTTGCAGATGACACTAAGCTGGGTGGCAGTGTGAGCTGTGAGGAGGATGCTAAGAGGCTGCAGGGTGACTTGGACAGGTTAGGTAAGTGGGCAAATGCATGGCAGATGCAGTATAATGTAGATAAATGTGAGGTTATCCACTTTGGTGGCAAAAACAGAAAGGCAGATTATTATCAGAATGGTGACAGATTAGAAAAGAGGAGGTGCAACGAGACCTGGGTGTCATGGTACATCAGGCATTGAAAGTTGGCATGCAGGTACAGCAGGCGGTGAAGAAGGCAAATGGTATGTTGGCCTTCATAGCGAGAGGAATTGAGTAGAGGAGCAGCGAGGTCTTACTACAGTTGTACAGGGCCTTAGTGAGGCCTCACCTGGAATATTGTGTTCAGTTTTGGTCTCCTAATCTGAGGAAGGACATTCTTGCTATTGAGGGAGTGCAGCGAAGGTTTACCAGACTGATTCCCGGGATGGCAGGACTGACATATGAGGAGAGACTGGATCGACTAGGCTTATATTCACTGGAATTTAGAAGAATGAGAGGGGATCTGTGGAAATATCAGAAAGGATTAAGAAGTTAGTTCAGACCTAGGGTCCAAAAAACTAATAAGCTCTCTCGCACAAAAAACAAGCAGGCGTTAACCTCAGAGTGAATGAGATAAAGGATGAGGTAAGATTGTAAAACAGCCGGGAAAGCTACAGGATAATAAAGCCAAATTCAAAGGAGTCGCCCTGGGTAAGAGATAGTGTGTAAATACTGAATGCCAATTAACAAAGTTCCGGCAATTGCTAATGACTGAACAACAGCCATGTAGGAATAACCGATTGAAAGCCAATGGACAGGAGGGAGTTACCGTAACAGCAAGGGGTGGTAAGAAAAAACGTGATTGATCAAGATGAGGTTCACACACAGTGAGGGAGACACCGACTTACTAATAACTTTTGGAGGCAAGAGACAAGTTGCGATAACAGCAGAATGTCTCTGTATCTTGTAAAAACAAGCAGGCAATTAATAGCAACACACATGGTTAACTGAGAGAAAAAAGGGTATAAAGATAGACAAGTTCAGACAGTCCATAACGAGAACCTAGGACCAACACTTGACAGAAGCAGGGACCAGGGGAAAGACCCTTGAAGGAACAGTGTCAGGACCGGATTGATCACCCGGGACATATTGGGTAACAATGAGAGTGTTTTGAGCAGAAAGGAACACCCTTTTGGGATGCCTTTTCTGCAGCGTTAAATAGAGTATAAGTGGTGAGTCTTGTACTTCTTCTGTATCGGGGAATTATAGAATATAAGTGGTGAGTCCTGTACTTTTTCTGTATTAAACGAACATTAACGGTACTGTCATTGTCCAGTGTGTAATTTGATATTTAACTCAAAACCGTCGCAGGCAACCACCAATCACACGACTAGCCATATTGCCATTTGTGCAACAGGATCTCATAGAAACATATAAAATTCTGACGGGATTGGACAGGTTAGAGGCAGGAAGAATGTTCCCGATACTGGGGAAGTCCAGAACTAGGGATCACACTCAGAGAATTGTGAACCTGTGGAATTCTCTACCACAGAAAGTTGTTGAGGCCAGTTCGTTAGATATATTCAAGAGGGAGTTAGATGTGGCCCTTACGGCTAAAGGGATCAAGGGGTATGGAGAGAAAGCAGAAATGGGGTACTGAGTTGCATGATCAGCCATGATTTTATTGAATGATGGTGCAGGCTCGAAGGGCCGAATGGTCCACTCCTGCAGCTATTTTCTATGTTTCTATGTTTCTATGAAAGTGAGAGAGAAGTGCAGTGAGTTACACAGCACACATCCTGGTATAGTGATGATGAAGGCCATCGCCAGGTCCCATGTATGGTGGCCAGGAATTGATTCTGAGCTGGAAACATGCATGCATTAGTGCAACACTTGCATGCAGCTCAGCAAAGCACCAGCAGAATCGTCGCTGAGTCTGTGGTCGTGACCATCCAAACCTTGGTCCAGGATCCATGTAGATTTTGCAGGTCCCTTCCTGGGCAAGATGTTTTTAGTGGTGGTGGACACTTATTCAAAGTGGATAGAATGCATAATCATGTCATCCAGCATGTCCATGGCAACCATAGAGAATCTCAATGTCATGTTCGCAACACATGGTCTGCCTGACATAGTGGTGAGCGACAATTGGTCGTGCTTCACCAGTCAGGAGTTTCAGGAGTTTGTGAAACTTAACGGCATAAAACATGTAAGGACAGCAAGCCTGCATCCAACTGCAAGCTGAACGTGCAGTACAAATTATCAAGCAAAGCATGAGGAGAGTAACCCAAGGGTCACTGCAGACACGCTTGTCCTGCATACTGCTGAGATACAGGACAAGACCCCACACACTCACAGGGGTCTCGCCTGCTGAAGTCATGATGAAAAGAGGTTTTAAGACCAAGCTATCTCTGGTACACCCGGGTTTAAATAATCATGTTGAATACAGAAGACAAAGTCAACAAGGGTACCACGATCGTGCAACTGTGTTATGCGAGATTTCTGATAATGATCCTGTATATGTGTTGAACTGTGGTCAGAGTCCCAAATGGATCAGTCATGGCCAAGGAGGGCAATAGAGTATTCATTATTAAGCTCAAGAATGGGCAAACTTGCAGGAAACACATGGATCAGACAAAGCTGAGGCACACAGACGAGCCAGAACAGTCGGACGAAGAAACCATCGACGACCAATGAACCTACCAGTTTTCAGAGGACTCAAGGGTCATCAGTGAACCTGGAATTTCCATCACGGACCTGTTCAATAAAAATGGACTTGCAATTCCTGACATAGCCACTGCCACCCCCAATAAGTCAGTCATCCAGCCATCAGCCCCCGCACACTCACCCAAGGCTAGAATTGAACCGAGACGGTCAAACCGGGAGCACAAAGCACCGGACTGTCTCAACCTGTGAAAGACTGTGATAAGATCTCAGAGGGAGGGTATTGTTATGTATGTACATTCTGTTTGTAGCCACCAGATGGCGTCATTGTTGGAGGCCACTGAGCAGCACGCACATGGTGCTGCTCAGGTATAAAAGGCCAGCCATTTTGGGAGTTAGGCACTTTGGGCCTAACTAAAGCAGAGCCAAGGTTGTACCTTGCTTAGTTAAACAGTACTCAGTTTGAACCTTTATTGAATACATAACAGCTTCATTCATTCAGATAAAGAGCCTTTAATTTTAGCTTTTTACCATTATTCAAGGCATAGTGACTCTGTGTTCTGGGATTGACTGTGAGTCTTTTCCGCTCTTTGTACACAGTGTCTCCCCGGCTGATGGCCTTAGTGAAGGATTGAGCAGAAGGACAATTATCTCTGATGGCAGAGCCTGGCGCCCATCGGTGGGCAGAGGGAGCACTAGGAATCACAACTATTAAACTGTAGATCGATGGCAGAGTAACAAGCAGTGCGGCCAGCATCATCATAGTGCCCACGTGATGTCACCCCCAGTACTAGATGATGACATGCGTGACATCATAATCTGCTGTGCTAGCACAAGCTGCAGTACACAAGGTTCCACCCAGTATAAAGACGCTCTGCGTTCTTTTCAGGCTGAGATATGCAAGAGAATCTTCCAAATGTTTGGAAGAGTCTGATGGTTTGGGGGAATGTGGTAAGAATGGAGAATGCCCTATCATAAGGAATAATTGAGGCAAATAGTGTTTATGCATTTAATGGGAAGCTAAAGAAGCACATGAGGGCCGAAGGAATAGAAGTTTATGCTGATAGCGCAAGATAAAGAGGGGTGTGGGAGGAGGCTCGTGTGGGGCATACAGACTGGCATAGAGCAGTTGGGCCGAATGACCTGTTTCTGTGCTGCAGACTCCATGTAATTTAATGTACCTTCTTCTTTAAAGGCTGTTCAGGTGGTCAGAGAACTCACGGCTACAAAATAATCACAGAGATGGACGCTTTGACGATTCTTACAATTGGATCTATATTCCCGCTCCAAACAGAGCCAGAAAGCACGACAACTATGAGTCAGAGAACCCAGTGGTCTCAATGGCACCAGAGATCCTGAGTGAGAAGCAGGTAAGGAAAGCCCTGCTGCTGTGGGTGAAACAAAAGGTACAATATAAACAAGAAGCAGCTCACAAGATGGAGATCACGGAAATCATACCATCGGTGATATTTTACTATGTTCTGGACACCTTCATCGAGCAAAGAGCTATGCATTACTCCTATCAGAAAAGCCCAACAATTGGAACTGCACTTCCCCCCAACAAGAACTTGAATACGTGGCAGGTACACTGTTTGCCCACCATGTTCTTTCAAGACGAAACCAAATATTTTTACATGCCCAACAGTGAGAAGAAGGGGCTGTGCATCACCTGCTACGGGAGAGGTGTTGTCCTTTGTGGAAGGTGTTGGGGTTCGGGTGAAATCGACTGCCAGAAAGGTCAGTCCTCCAACAAGCGGGGAATGATGTACCTGTGCCCCGAGTGCACGGGTAACAGCAAGGGCGAATGCGTGAAATGCTCGGCCATCGGCCACATCCAGTGCCAACGGTGCAGCGGCCAGGGCAAGGTCTGGCACTTCACCAACCTGAAGGTGCAGTACCTGACCCAGCGCAGGCACAAACTCATTGCCGACAAAGAGTTCCCCACCTCAGCAGCCCAGCAGGCCCATGGGCAGGTGGTGCATGACCATGCCTCTGAGTTACTGCAGCCTATCAGCACCTGCTCTGTGGAGGAGGTCAACCTGGCATCTCAGGTGCTGGTGGAGGAGTCACACTTCGCCTCGCCCGATGCCAGAATCCTGCAGCAGAGGCACAGTCTCAAGGCCATCCCCGTCAATGAGGTACGCTTTGCCTGGAAGGGCTCGAGGGGACGTTTCTGGGTCTATGGCACCACACGGAAGATTTATTTCAAGAACTACCCCCAGAAGAGCATTTATGGGGCCTTCTTCAGAAAGAAGCTCATGGACTAATAAACCAATGCCTTCCCAGCTCTCGATTACACAAAGAATAAACAGACAATGCGATTGGAAAATGAAAATGAAATATTAAGGGACCAGAATGTACCTGTGTTTTCGATGTGTGCTACTTTATGGCGGTAAAGGAGAGGGAGTATTGTGATTGGACTACAGCATAGTCTCGGTTAAGGGTGTCCAAACTCACACAGCCCTGCCAATCTGACCACTTTTATACAATGCTTTGTCATCTTTGAATTTCATGGGCCTGGAGCTTTTGGAAAGGGCTTCCCAGGAGTGTGACAATGTTTGAAGGGGATTCCCAGGAGCGCGTCAGTGTTTGAAGGGGATTCCCAGTAGTGTGTCTGTATTTGAAGGGGCTTCCCAGGAGTGTCAGTGTTTGAATGGGCTTCCCAGGAGTGTGTAAGTGTTTGAAGGGGATTCCCAGGAGTGTGTCAGTGTTTGAAGGGGATTCCCAGGAGTGTGTCCAGTGTTTGAAGGGGATTCCCAGGAGTGTGTCAGTGTTTGAAAGGGCTTCCCAGGAGTGTGTAAATGTTTGAAGGGGATTCCCAGGAGTGTGTCAGTGTTTGAAGGGGATTCCCAGGAGTGTGTCAGTGTTTGAAGGGGATTCCCAGGAGTGTGTCAGTGTTTGAAGGGGAAGTGTGTCAGTGTTTGAAGGAGATTCCCAGGAGTGTGTCTGTATTTGAAGGGGCTTTCCAGGAGTGCGTCAGTGTTTGAAGGGGATTCCCAGGAGTGTGTCAGTGTTTGAAGGGGATTCCCAGGAGTGTGTCAGTGTTTGAAAGGGCTTCCCAGGAGTGTGTAAATGTTTGAAGGGGATTCCCAGGAGTGTGTCAGTGTTTGAAGGGGATTCCCAGGAGTGTGTCTGTGTTTGAAGGGGATTCCCAGGAGTGTGTCTGTGTTTGAAGGGGATTCCCAGGAGTGTGTCAGTGTTTGAAAGGGCTTCCCAGGAGTGTGTAAATGTTTGAAGGGGATTCCCAGGAGTGTGTCTGTGTTTGAAGGGGATTCCCAGGAGTGTGTCTGTATTTGAAGGGGATTCCCAGGAGTGTATCTGTATTTGAAGGGGCTTCCCAGGAGTGTGTAAATGTTTGAAGGGGATTCCCAGGAGTGTGTCAGTGTTTGAAGGGGATTCCCAGGAGTGTGTCTGTATTTGAAGGGGCTTTCCAGGAGTGTGTCAGTGTTTGAAGGGGATTCCCAGGAGTGCGTCAGTGTTTGAAGGGGATTCCCAGGAGTGTGTCAGTGTTTGAAGGGGATTCCCAGGAGTGTGTCAGTGTTTGAAAGGGCTTCCCAGGAGTGTGTAAATGTTTGAAGGGGATTCCCAGGAGTGTGTCAGTGTTTGAAGGGGATTCCCAGGAGTGTGTCTGTGTTTGAAGGGGATTCCTAGGAGTGTGTCAGTGTTTGAAGGGGATTCCCAGGAGTATGTAAGTGTTTGAAGGGGATTCCCAGGAGTGTGTCTGTATTTGAAGGGGATTCCCAGGAGTGTATCTGTATTTGAAGGGGCTTCCCAGGAGTGTGTCAGTGTTTGAAGGGGATTCCCAGGAGTGTGTCAGTGTTTGAAGGGGATTCCCAGGAGTGTGTCTGTATTTGAAGGGGATTTCCAGGAGTGTATCAGTGTTTGAAGGGGATTCCCAGGAGTGTGTCAGTGTTTGAAGGGGATTCCCAGGAGTGTGTCAGTGTTGAAAGAAGATTCCCCAGGATCCTCTTGGGAAGAGTGATCATAGCATGGTAGAATTTCAAATTCAGTTTGAGGGAGAGAAAGCTCGGTCTCAAACTTGTGTCCTGAACTCAAATAAAGGCAATTACAAAGGTATTAATACAAAGTTGGCTAAAGTAGACTGGGAAAATAAATGAAAGGGTAAGATGGTAGATGAGCATTAGCAAACATTTAAGGAGATACTGTATTTCATAACTCTCAGCAAAGATATATTCAAGTGAGAAAGAAAGACTCTAAGAGAATGATGGACCATTCGTGGCTAACTAAGGAAGTAAAGGATGGTATCACGTTGAAAACAAAGGCATACAATGTTGCGTAAGACAGTGGAAGGCCAGAGGATTGGGACATTTTTTACAAACTAGCAAAGGACAATTAAAACAATGATAAAGAGAGAGAAGATAATGAGAGTAAACCAGCAAGAAATATAAAAACAGACAGTTAAGAGTTTCTATAGGGTATATAAAATGGAAGATAGCTAAAGTAAACATTGGTCCCTTAGAGGATGAGACTGGGGAATTAATAATGGGGAACAGGGAAATGGCAGAGACTTTGAACAAATATTTTGTATCGGTCTTCACAGTAGAAGGCACTAAAAACATCCCAATATTTGATAATCAAGGGGCTATAGGGAGGGGGGAACTTAAAACAATCACTATCACTAGAGACAAACTAATGGGACTAATGGTGGACAAGTCCCCTGGATCTGATGGCCTGCATTCTAGGGTCTTAAAAGAAGTGGCTGCAGAGATAGTGGATGCATTAGTTGTAATCTACCAAAATTCCCTGGATTCTGGGGAGGTCCCAGCAGATTGGAAAACTGCAAAAGTAATGCCCCTTTTTAAGAAAGGAGGGAGACAGAAAGCAGGAAACTATCGACCAGTTAGCCTAACATCTGTCCTTGAGAAAATGCTGGAGTCCATTATTCATCATCATCATAGTCAGTCCCTCAGAATCAAGGAAGACTTGCTTCCACTCTTAGAATGAATCCTTAGGTGGCTGAACAGTCCAATACAAGAGCAACAGTCTCTGCCACAGGTGGGACAGATAGTCATTGAGGGAAGGGGTGGGTGGGACAGGTTTTCCGCACGCTCCTTCCGCTGCCTGCGCTTGGTTTCTGCATGCTCTCGGAGGCATCGTTGGTAGTATTTCTCCAGCGACTTCAGGTGTCTACTGTACATGGTCCACGTCTCTGAGCCATATAAGAGAGTGGGTATTACTACAGCGCTGTAGACCATGGCCATAAAAAAGTCCATTATTAAGGGTAGCAGGACATTTAGAAAAGCATAATACAGTCAAACAGAGTCAGCATGGTTTTATGAAAGGGTAATCATGTTTGAAAAATTTGCTGGAATTCTTTGAGGATATAACGAGCAGGGTGGATAAAGGGGAACCAGTAGATGCGGTGTATTTGGATTTCCAGAAGGCATTCGATAAGGTGCCACATAAAAGGTTACTGCACAAGATAAAAGCTCATGGGGTTGGGGGCAATATATTAGCATGGATAGAGGATTGGCTAACGAACAGAAAACAGAGAGTCGGCATAAATGGGTCATTTTCCGGTTGGCAAACGATAACTAGTGGGGTGCCGCAGGGATCAGTGCTGGGTCCTCAACTATTTACAATCTATATTATTGACTTAGATGAAGGGACCGAGTGTAATGTAGCCAAGTTTGCTGATGATACAAAGATGGGTGGGAAAGCAAATTGTGAGGAGGACACAAGAAATCTGCAAAGGGATATAGACAGGCTAAGTGAGTGAGCAAAATTTTGGCAGATGGAGTATAATGTGGGAAAATGTGAGGTTATCCACTTTGGTAGGAAAATTAAAAAGCAAATTATTATTTAAATGGAGAGAGATTACAAAATGCTGCATTACAGAGAGACCTGGGGGTCCTTATGCATGAAATACAAAAAGTTAGTATGCAGGAACAGCAAGTAATCAGGAAATCAAATGAAATGTTGGCCTTTATTGCAAGGGGGATAGAGTATAAAAGCAGAGAAGTCCTGCTACAACTATACAGGGTATTGGTGACGCCACACCTGGAGTACTGCATACAGTTTTGGTCTCCGTATTTAAGGAGGGATATACTTACATTGGAGGCTGTTCAGAGAAGGTTCATAAGGTTGATTCCTGAGATGAGGGGGTTGACTTATGAAGAAAGGTTGAGTAGGTTGGGCCTATACTGATTGGAGTTTTGAAGAATGAGAGGTGATCTTATTGAAATATATCAGATTCTGAGGGGGTTTGAAAGGGTGGATGCAGAGAGGATGTTTCCCCTCATGGGGGAATCTAGAACTAGAGGCAAAGCCTCAGAATAAGGGGTCGTCCATTTAAAATGGAAATGAGGAAGAATTTCTTCTCTGAGGGTCGTGAATCTTTGGAATTCTCTACTCCAGAGAGCTGTGGAATCTGGGTCACTGAATAATTTTAAAGTAGAGATAGATAGATTTGTGAAGTATAAGGAAGTGAAGGGTTATGGGGAGAAGGCAGCGAAGTGGAGTTCAGGCCAAGACCAGATTAGTCATGATCTTATTGAATGGCGCATCAGGCTCGAGCGGCCAGATGGCCTACTCCTGCTGTGGAGGCCAAGTCACTGAATATATTTAAGAGGGAGATAGATAGATTTCTAGAAACAAAAGGTATCAAGGGATATGGGGAAAAAGCGGGAATATGGTGTTGAGATAGAGGATCAGCTATGATCATATTGAATGGCGGTGCAGACTCGAAGGGCCGAATGGCCTACTACTGCTCCTATTTTCTATGTTTCTATGTTTCTATGTGTCAGTATTTGAAGGGGATTCCCCAGGAGTGTGTCAGTATTTGAGGGGATTCCCAGGTGTGTGTCAGTATTTGAGGGGATCCCCAGGAGTGTGATTGATAAAGAAGAAAGCTGTAGACTGCAGAAAGATATCAATGAATGGTCAGGTGGGTAGATGAAATGGAATTTAATCCAGAGAAGTGCGAGGTAATGCATTTGGGGAGGGCTAACAAGGCAAGGGAATACACATTAAATGGTATGACACTGAGAAGTGTAGAGGAACAAAGGGACCTTGGAGTGCAGGTCCACTGATCCCTGAAGGTAGCGGCCAGGTCGATAAGATGGTTAAGAAGGCATATGGGGCACTTGCCTTTATTAGCTGAGGCATAGAATACAAGAGCACGGAGGTTATGTTAGAACTTATAACACACTAGTTAGGCCACAGCTGGAGTAATGCGTGCAGTTCTGGTCACCACCTTACAGGATGGATGTGATTGCAGTAGAGAGGGTAGAGAGGAGATTTATGAGGATGTTCCCTGGACTGGTGAATTTTAGCTACGATGAAAGATTGGATAGTCTGGGGTTATTTTCTTTGGAACAGAGGAGACTGGGGAGAGACCTAATTGAGGTGTATAAAATTATGTGCGGCCTGGATTAAGTAGTTAGGAAGGACCTATTCTCCTTAGCAGTGTGGTCAATAACCAGGGGGCAAAGATTTAAAGTAAGTGGGGGGAGGTTTAGAGGAGACGTGAGGGGAAATTTCTTCACCCAGAGAGTGGTGGGGGTCTGGAACTCACTGCCTGAAAGGGTGGTAGAGGCAGAAACCCTCACCACATTTAAAAAGTACTTGGATGTGCACTTGATGCGTTGTAACCTACAGGGCTACGGACCTAGAGCTAGAAAGTGGGCTTAGGTTGGATAGCTCTTGGTCAGCCGGCATGGACTCAATGGGCCGAATGGCCTCCTTCTGTGATGTGAATTTCTGATTCTATGATTCAATATTTGAAGGGATGGATAGGCAATGTCAGACATTTAAAGATCACATGGATGATCTACAACAATTATGCATCCCTGTCTGGCGTAAAAATAAAACAGGAAAGGTCGCTCAACCGTGGCTAACAAGGGAAATTAGAGATAGTGTTAAATCCAAGGAAGAGGCATATAAATTGGCCATAAAAAGCAGCAAACCTGAGGACTGGGAGAAATTTAGAATTCAGCAGAGGAGGACAAAGGGTTTATTTAGGAGGGGGAAAATAGAGTATGAGAGTAAGCTTGCAGAGAACATAAAAACTGACTGCAAAAGCTTCTAGAATTGTGAACCTGTGGAATTTTCTATCACAGAAAGTTGTTGAGTCCAGTTCGTTGGATATATTCAAAAGGGAGTTAGATGTGGCCTTTACGGCTAAAGGAATCAGGGGATATGGAGAGAAAGCAGGAATGTACTGAAGTTGCATGATCAGCCATGATCATATTGAATGGTGGTGCAGGCTCGAAGGGCCGAATGGCTTGCTCCTACACCTATTTTCTATGTTTCTATGTTTCTATAGATATGTGAAGAGAAAAAGATTAGTGAAGACAAATATAGGTCCCTTGCAGTCAGAATCAGGTGAATTCATAATGTGGAACAAGGAAATGGCAGACCAATTGAACAAATACTTTGGTTCTGTCTTCACTAAGGAATACATGAATAAGCTCCCGAAAATACTAGAGGACCAAGGGTCTAGCGAGGAGGAGGAACTGAGGGAACTGAAGGAAATCCTTATTAGTCAGGAAATGATGTGAGGGAAATTGATGGGATTGAAGGCCGATAAGTCCCCAGGGCCTGATAGTCTGCATCCCAGAGTACTTAAGAAAGTGGCCATAGAAATAGTGGATGCATTGGTGGTCATTTTCCAACACTCCATGGACTCTGGATCAGTTCCTATGGATTAGAGGGTAGCTAATGTAACCCCACTTTTAAAAAAAGGAGGGAGAGAGAAAACAGGGAATTATAGACTGGTTAGCCTGACATCAGTAATGGGGAAAATGCTAGAATCAATTATTAAAGATGTAATAGCAGCGCATTTGGAAAGCAGTGACAGGATCGGTCCAAGTCAGCATGGATTTATGAAAAGGAATTCATGCTTGACAAATCGTCTAAAATTTTTTGAGGATGTAACTGGTAGAGTGGACCAGGGAGAACCAGTGGATGTGGTGTATTTGGACTTTCAAAAGGCTTTTGACAAGGTCCCACACAAGAGATTGGTGTGCAAAATTAAAGCACATGGTATTGGGGGTAATGTATTGACGTGGATAGAGAACTGGTTGGCAGACAGGAAGCAAAGAGTGGGAATAAACGGGTCCTTTTCAGAATGGCAGGCAGTGACTAGTGGGGTACTGCAAGGTTCAGTGCTGGGACCCCAGCTATTTACAATATATATTAATGATTTAGACGAAGGAATTGAATGCAATATCTCCAAGTTTGCAGATGACACTAAGTTGGGTAGCAGTGTGAGCTGCGAGGAGGATGCTAAGAGGTTGCAGGGTGACTTGGACAGGTTAGGTGAGTGGGCAAATGCATGGCAGACGCAGTATAATGTGGATAAATGTGAGGTTATCCACTTTGGTGGCAAACCAGGAAGGCAGATTATTATCTGAATGGTGACAGATTAGTAAAAGGGGAGGTGCAACGAGATCTGCGTGTCATGGTACATCAGTCATTGAAAGTGGACATGCAGTTACAGCAGGCGGTAAAGAAAGCAAATGGCATGTTGGCCTTCATAGCGAGAGGATTTGAGTATAGGATCAGGGAGGTCTTACTGCAGTTGTATAGGACCTTGGTGAAACCACATCTTGAGTATTGTGTGCAGCTTTGGTCTCCTAATCTGAGGAAGGACATTCTTGCTATTGAGGGAGTGCAGCGAAGGTTCACCAGACTGATTCCCGGAATGGCAGGACTGACATATGAAGAAAAACTGGATCGACTCGGCTTATATTCATTGGAATTTAGAAGAATAAGAGAGGATCTCATAGAAACATATACAATTCTGATGGGATTAGACAGGTTAGATGCAGGAAGAATGTTTCCGATGTTGGGGAAGTCCAGAACCAGGGGTCACAGTCTAAGGGTAAGGAGTAAGCCATCTAGCACCGAGATGAGGAGAAATTTTTAAACCCAGAGAATTGTGAACCTGTGGAATTCTCTACCACAGAAAGTTGTTGAGTCCATTCGTTGGATATATTCAAAAGGGAGTTAGATGTGGCCCTTACGGCTAAAGGGATCAGGGGATATGGAGAAAACGCAGGAAAGGGGTACTGAAGTTGAATGATCAGCCATGATCATATTGAATGGTGGTACAGGCTCGAAGGGCCGAATTGCCTGCTCCTGCACCTATTTTCTATGTTTCTATGATTCCCGAGGAATGTTTCAGTATTGGTAGGGAGTCCTCAAGTATGTCAGTATTTGAAGGGGAGTCCCAGGAGTGTGTCAGAATTGGTAGATGATCCTCAGAAGTGACAGAATTTATTGGGGTTTCCGAGAAGTGTGTCAGCATTTAGAGACGTTACCCAGACTCTGTCGGAATCTGATCTGTTCGTGAGCTGGAATTGGAGGGTGTTCACTTCACGTGATATCAATAAATGGTTCAGTGCACAAGATATGGCCAATTACTACTTCATAAGTCTATTCTCAATCATCAATTACTCAATCAGTGTCGTCACTTACTCACCAATAACCTGCTCACCGATGTCCAGTTTGGGTTCCGCCAGGACCACTCGGCTCCAGACCTCATTACACCCTTGGTCCAAACATGGACAAATGAGCTGAATTGCAGAGGTACAGTGAGAGTGACTGCCTTTGACATCAAGGCAGCATTTGACCGAGTGTGGTATCAAGGAGCCCTAGTAAAGCTAAAGTCAAGGGAATCAGGGGGAAAACTCTCCACTGGCTGGAGTCATACCCAGCACAAAGGAAGATGTTTGTGGGTGTTGTAGGTCAATCATCACAGCCCCAGGACATCGCTGCAGGAGTTCCTCAGGGCAGTGTCCTAGGCCCAACCATCTTCAGCTGCTTCATCAATGACATTCCCTCCATCATAAGGTCAGAAGTGGGGATGTTCGCTGATGATTGCACAGTGTTCAGTTCCATTCACAACTCCTCAGATAATGAAGCAGTCCGTGCCCGCATGCAGCAAGACCTGGATAACATTCAGGCTTGGGCTGATAAGTGGCAATAAAAGTCGCGCCACACAAGTGCCAGGCAATGACCATCTCCAACAAGGGAGTCTAACCACCGCCTCTTGACATTCAACGCATTACCATCGCCGAGTCCCCCACCATCAACATCCTGGGGGTCACCATTGACCAGAAACTTAACTGGACCAGCCACATAAATACTGTGGCAACAAGAGCAGGTCAGAGGCTGGGTATTCTGCGGCGAGTGTCTCACCTCCTGACTCCCCAAAGCCTTTCCACCATCTATAAGGCACAAGTCAGGAGTGTGATGGAATACTCTCCACTTGCCTGGATGAGTGCAGCTCCAACAACACTCAAGAATCTCGAAACCATCCAGGACAAAGCAGCCCGCTTGATTGGCCCCCCATCTACCACCTTCAACACTCACTCCCTCCACCACTGGCGCACCGTGGCTGCAGTGTGTACCATCTACAGGATGCACTGCAACAACTCGCCAAGGCTTCTTCGGCAGCACCTCCCAAACCCACGACCTGTACCGCCTAGTAGGACAAGGGCAGCAGGTCCATGGGAACACCGTTAGGAATGGACAATAAATGCTGGCCTTGCCAGTGACACCAACATCCCGTGGGTGATTTAAAAAAAATGCAAGTACAGGACTGTGAATGTGTAGGGTCAGCGTGCCAGTGCTTCAACAACTCTTAGACACCCCCACCCTCCCGGAACCTGCTTCCCGTACACTTCCCTCTGATCCCATCCCTTCTTCCAATCTCACCCCCTGCCGTGTTTTCACTATGCCCTCTGACCTTCCCCTCTCTGACCCCGAACGATCGGTCCTCAGCAAAGGCCTGAGCTTCATCCTCTTACGCCCCCACCTCAATTAATTTCGAGCTCGGCACGATGCTGAGCTCTTTTTCTGCTGCCTTCGCCTCCGTGCCCACTTCTTCGGCCAGGAGTCTTCCCCCCATACAGCTGATCCTTTCTCCCGTTTTCAAAATTCTCGCTCTATCTGGACCCCTCCCTCTGGCCTCTTACCCTCTCTAAATCTCTTCATTGCAAACTGCCGATGGGACATCGACCGTCTCAATCTCTTTGCTCCCCTCACTCACTCCAACCTCCCTCCCTCTGAACTTGCAGCACTCCACTCACTCAGATCCAACCCCAACCTTGCCATTAACCCCGCTGACAAGGGTGGTGCTGTTGTTGTTTGGCGAACCGACCTCTATCTTGCAGAGGCTGATCGCTAACTCTCTGACACCTCCTTCTACCTCCCCCTGGACCATGACCCCATGACCGAACATCACGCCATCATTTCCCAGACCGTCACTGATCTCATCTCCTCTGGAGATCTTCCCTCCACAGCCACCAACATCATAGTTCCCCAACCCCACACAGCCCGCTTCTACCTCCTTCCCAAGATCCACAAACAGGACTGCCCCGGTAGACCCATCGTTTCTGCCTGTTCTTGCCCCACAGAACTGATTTCTTCCTATCTCGACTCTATTTCTCCCCTTATCCAGTCTGTCCTCACTTAACAGTTTCCAGTTTCCTGGCCCCTTTTCACTATGGGTATCCAATCCCTCTACACATAGATATTTCAGAAGCATTAGTACGGAAGGTAGCTTGATCAGAGCAGGTGTGACCTAGACAGAGAAACTGGGAGAATGGGGTGGGAGGGAGTGTAGTCCAGGTAGCTGTGGGAGTCAGTGGGCTTATAGTGGATACTGGTCGAAAGCCTATCCCCAGAGATGGAGACGGAGAAGTCGAGGAAGGGAAGGGAAGAGTCGGAGATGGACCATGGGAAGGTGAGGGAAGGGTGGTAATTGGATACAAAGTGAATGAAATTTTCAAGTTCAGGGCGAGAGCAGGAAACGGCACGATACAGTCATCAATGTACCAGACAAAGAGGTGAGGAGGGGGACCCGAGTAGGACTGGAACAAAGAATGTTCCACATATCCCACGAAAAGGCAGGACCCACGCGGGTTCCCATAGCAACACCTTTAATTTGGAGGAAGTGAGTGGAGTTAAAGGAGAAGTTGTTCAATGTGAGAACAAGTTCAGCTGGGCGGAGGAGGGTGGTGGGGGATGGGGACTGGTTGGGCCTCTGCTCGAGGAAGAAGCGGAGCGCACTCAGACCGTCCTGGTGGGGGATGGAAGTGTAGAGGGATTGGACGTCCGTGGTGAAAAGGAGACGGTTGGGGCCGGGAAACTGGAAACTGTTAAAGTGATGGAGGCCAAAGTGATGGTTAACATGGCCCTCGACCGTGTCCATTCTATTTCCCGCACCTCTACTCTTACCCCTTCCCCTCCCTCCCAGAATCACGACAGGGTTCCCCTTGTCCTCACCTTTCACCCCACCAGCCTCCACGTTCAATGGATCATCCTCTGCCATTTCCACCACCTCCAGCGTGATCCCGCCACCAATCACAGCTTCCCCTCCCCTCCCCTCTCAGCATTCTGAAGGGATCGCTGGTCCGCGACACCCTGGTCCATTCCGCAGTCAGCCCCAGCCCCCTCCCCTTCCCACAGCACCTTCCCGTGCAAGCGCAGGAGATGCAACACCTGCCCTTTTACCCCCTCCCTTCCCACTGTCCAGGGCCCCAAACACTCGTTCCAGGTGAAACAGCGATTTACTTGTACTTCTTACAATGTAGCATACTGTATTCACTGCTCACGGTGCGGTCTCTACATTGGGGAGACCAAGCGTAGATTGGGCGACCGCTTTGTAGAGCACCTCTGTTCAGTCCGTAAGTGTGACCCCCGAGCTTCCGGTCGCCTGTCACTTTAATTCCCCGCTCCACTCCCACTCTGACCTCTCCATCCTCGGTCTCCTACACTGTTCCAATGAAGCTCAACGCAAGCTCGAGGAACAGCACCTCATCTTTTGTTTAGGCACTTTACAGCCTTCTGGGCTCAACATCGAGTTCAACAATTTCAGACTGTAACCCCTGCCCCAATTTAATTTTCTGTTTTTTTCTCTCCCGTGGCAGCTGTTGATGATTCTGCCATTCCCATTTATACGCTCTCCAGACTCATCTTTTGTTTCTTAACTTGTCCCATTACCATCTCCTTTTGCCTTGCACCATTCCTTTTGTCTCCTAATCTCTCCTGCCTCCCACCCTATCACAGACCTTCCCTTTTGTTCTTTCCTCCCCTCCCCCTTTCCCTGTCCCGACACTTGGTTAAAATCCTGTTACATCTCTAACGTTTTCCAGTTCTGACGAAGAGTCATCGACCTGAAACGTTAACTCTGTTTCTCTCCACAGACGCTGCCTGACCCGCTGAGATTTCCAGCTCTTTCTGTTTTTAATCCCAGAAAGCATTGCAGGGCATCTAAGCCAGCTGCTGAGCTCACAATGCCAGACATGTGTGACCTGAATCACAATGGGCCCCACAGCAACACTCAGACCTGTGTGTCAGCTCTTGGGAAACTACTCCTTCAGTCTACGAGCAGCAATTAACCTCATGATAGTTCCTGCCTGATCCGCTAATTACGGTAACAATTGTTTAATCTCTTCATGTGCATACAACTGCGTTACAATTGATGCTGATTTTTTTCTCTCCTGCTTTTGACTTGTGAAATATGTGTTCATTCAGGTGACAGATTCAATGTTGAGGAAGGGAGTATATTGCTGTACGTGCACAAGAGATCCCAGCTGGGGTACTGCATGGATTAGATACAGAGTAAAGCTCCCTCTACACTGTCCCATCAAACATTCTCAGGGCAGGTACAGCATGAATTAGATACAGAGTAAAGCTCCCTCTACACTGTCCCATCAAACACTCCCAGGGCAGGTACAGCACGAGGTTAGATACAGAGTAAAGCTTCCCCTACACTGTCTTATAAACATTCCCAGGACAGATACAGCATGGGGTTAGATACAGAGTAAAGCTCCCCCTACACTGTCCCATCAAACACTCCCAGGGCAGGTACAGCACGGGGTTAAATACAGAGTAAAGCTCCCTCTACACTGCCCCATCAAACACTCCCAGGGCAGGCACAGCACGGGTTAGATACAGAGTAAAGCTCCCTCTACACTGCCCCATCAAACACTCCCAGGGCAGGTACAGCACGAGTTAGATACAGAGTAAAGCTCCCTCTATACTGTCCCATCAAACACTCCCAGGGCAGGTACAGCACGGGTTAGATACAGAGTAAAGCTCCCTCTACACTGCCCCATCAAACACTCCCAGGGCAGGTACAGCACGGGTTAGATACAGAGTAAAAGTCCCCCTACACTGTCCCATCAAACACTCCCAGGGCAGGTACAGCACGGGGTTAAATACAGAGTAAAGCTCCCTCTACACTGTCCCATCAAACACTCCCAGGGCAGGCACAGCACGGGTTCGATACAGAGTAAAGCTCCCTCTACACTGTCCCATCAAACACTCCCAGGACAGGTACAGCACGGGAAATCCTGCTACAATTGTACAGTGACTTGGTGAGACCACACCTGGAGCACTGTGCACAGTTTTCGTCTCCTTTTCTAATGATGGAAACACTTGCCTTGTACAATGGAGGTTCACTAGATAGATTCCTGGGACGAGAGAGCTGTCTTATGATGAGAGATTGTGTCGAATGAACGTATAATCTCCAGAGTTCAGAAAAATGAGAGGTGATCTCATTGAAACATACAAGATTCTGAAGGGGATTGACAGAGTAGATGTAGGGAGGATGCTTCCCCTGGATGGAGAGTCCAGGACCAGGAGGCACAGTCTCCATTGAGGTCGGCCATTTAAGACCGAGATGAAGAGGAATTTCTTTACTCGGAGGGTTGTGAATCTTTGGAATTTTCTACCCCAGAGGACTGTGGAGGCTGAGTCTCTGAATATATTCAAGGCTGAGATCAATAGATTTTTGGAGGCTAGGGGAATAAAGGGATATGGAGATTGGGCAGGAAAGTGGATTTGAGGTCGATGATCAGCCATGATCTTATTAAATGGCGGAGCAGGCTTGAGGGCCGTAGGGCCTACTCCTGCTCTTACTTCTTATGTTCTTCTATTCTAAAGCTCCCTCTACACTGTCCTATCAAACACTCCCAGGGCAGGTACAGCACGGGGTTAGATACAGAGTAAAGCTCCCTCTATACTGTCCCATCAAACACTCCCAGGGCAGGTACAGGAAGGAAAAGGCAAAATACTGCAGAAGCTGGGATCTGAATTAAAAGCAGAAAATGCTGGAAATACACAACACGTCAGGCAGCACATGTGGAGAGAGAAACAGAGTTAATGGGCCGAAAATTGCAGCCTTGCCGGTCCGTAAGACGGGCGCATGGATCCGACGAGACCACGCAAAAACGATTCTGGGGCGCGATGCGCATGTGCCAAGAACCGGCTTTGCCGATCCATCAGATCCTCCGCATCCCCGGGAGAAGGACATCCATTTGCCCAACTCATGCCCAGCGAGTGCCTGTCAGCCAGTGTCTGTCAGTCAGTGTCTGCCAATCAGTGTCTGTCAATCAGTGTCTGTCAGTCAGTGTCTGTCAATCAGTGTCAGTCAGTCCGTGTCTGTCAATCAGTGTCTGTCAGTCAGTGTCTGTCAATCAGTGTCAGTCAGTCAGTGTCAGTCAGTCAGTGTGTGTCAGTCAGTTTCTGTCAAGTCATTGTCTGACAGTCATTTTTGTCTGTAAGTGTCTGTCAGTCAGTGTCCATTGGTCAGTGTCAGTCAGTCAGTCTTTCTCAGTCAGTGTCAGTCAGTGTCAGTCAGTGTCTGTCAGTCAGTGTCTGTCAGTCATTTTCATCTGTAAGTGTCTGACAGTCAGTGTCAGTAAGTCAGTTTCAGTCAGTGTCTGTCAGTCAGTGTCAGTCAGTCAGCATCTGTCAATCAGAGTCTGTCAGTCAGTGTCAGTCAGTCGTGTCTGTCAATCAGTGTCAGTCGGTCAGTGTCAGTAAGTCAGTGTCAATCAGTCAGTGTCTGTCAGTAAGTTTCAGTCTGTGTCAGTCAGTTAGTGCCTGTCAGAGAGTCTCTATCAGTCAGTGTCTGTCAGTATCTGTCAGTCAGTGTCAATCAGTGTCTGTGTGTCTCTGTGTGTCAGTCAGTGTCAGTCAGTCAATGTCTGTCGGTCAGTGTCTGTCAGTATCTGTCAGTCAGTATCTGTCAGTAAGTGTCTCTGTCAGTCAGTGTCAGTCAGTGTCTGTGTTTCTCTGTGTGCCAGTCAGTGTCAGTCAGTCAATGTCTGTCAGACAGTGTCTGTCAGTGTAAGTTAGTTTCAGTATGTGGCACTAAGTCAGTGTCTGTCAGTAAGTTTCATTCTCTGTCAGCATTAGTGCCTGTCAGTCAGCCTCTGTCAGTCAGTGTCAAACAGTGTCTTTCAGTCAGTGTCTGTCAGTCAGTGTCTCTCAGTAAGTTTCAGTCAGTGTCAGTCAGTCTCTGTCAGTCAGTGTCTAACATTCAGTGTCTGTCGGTCAGTGTATGTCAGTCAATGTCAGACAGTTAGTGCCTGTTAGTAAGTGTTGTCAGTCAGTGTCAGTCAGTCAGTGTCTGTCGGTCAGTGTCAATCAGCCAGTGTCTGTCAGTAAGTTTCAGTCTGTGTCAGTCAGTTAGTGCCTGTCAGACAGCCTCTGTCAGTCAGTGTCAATCAGTGTCTGTCGGTCAGTGTCAGTCAATCAGTGTCTGTCAATCAGTGTCAGTCGGTCAGTGTCAGCCAGACAGTGTCTGTCAATCAGTGCCTGTCAGTCATTGTGTGTCAGTCAGTGCCTGTCAGTCAGTGTCTGTCAATCAGTGTCTGTCAGTCAGTTTCTGTCAATCAATGCCTGTCAATCAGTGTCAGTCAGTCAGTGTATGTCAATCAGTGTCTGTCAATCAGTGTCAGTCAGTATCTGTCAATCAGTGTCAGTCAGTCAATGTCTGTCAATCAGTGCCTGTCAGTCAGTGTCTGTCAATCAATGTTTGTCAGTCAGTGTCTGTCAATCAGACTCTGTCAGTCAGTGTCTGTCAATCAGTGTATGTCAATCAGTGTCAGTCAGTCAGTGTCTTTCAATCAGTGTCTGTCAGCCAGTGTCTGTTAGTCATTGTCAGTCAGTCAGTGTCAATCAGTGTCAGTCAGTCAGTGTCTGTCAGTCAATGTCAGTCAGTCAGTGTTTGTCAGTCAGTATCTGTCAGTCAGTGTCTGTCAGTCATTGTCAGTGAGTCAGTGTCAATCAGTGTCTGTCAGTCAATGCCAATTAGTCAGTGTCAGTCAGTCAATGCCAATCAGTCAGTGTTTGTCAGTCAGTTTCTGTCAGTGTCAGTCAGTCAGTGTCTGTCAGTCAATGTCAGTCAGTCAGTGTTTGTCAGTCAGTGTCTGTCAGTCATTGTCAGTGAGTCAGTGTCAATCAGTGTCTGTCAGTCACTGCCAATCTGTCAGTGTCAGTCAGTCAGTGTGGATCAGTCAGTGTCTGTCAGTCAGTTTCAGTCTGTGTCAGTTAGTTAGTACCTGTCACACAGTCTCTGTCAGTCAATGCCAATCAGTCAGTGTCCGTCAGTCAGTGTCTGTCAGTCACTGTCAGTCAGTCAGTGTCTGTCAATCAGTGTCTGTCGGTCAGTGTCAGTCAGTCAGTGTCTGTCAATCAGTGTCTGTCGTTCAGTGTCAGGCAGGCAGTGTCAGTCAGTCAGTGTCAGTCAGTCAGTGTCAATCAGTCAGTGACAGTGTCTGGTGGTCAGTGTCAGTCAGGTCAGTGTCACTCAGACAGTGTCAATCAATTAGTGCCTGTCAGTCAGTGTCAGTCAGGCAGTGTCAATCAGTCAGAGTCTGTCAGTCAGTGTCAGTCAGTCAGGGTCAATCAGTCAGTGTCAATCAGTCAGTGTCAGTCAGACAGTGTCTGGTGGTCAGTGTCAGTCAGGTCAGTATCTGTCAGTCAGTGTCAGTCAGTCAGTCTCTGTCAGTCAGTTTCAATCAAGTGTGTCAGTCAGTGTCTCCATCAGTATCTCTCAGTCAGTGTGCGTCAGTCGGTGCCTGTCAATGTGTGTCAGTCAGAGTCTGTCAGTCAGTATTTCTCAGTCAGTATCTGTCAGTCATTGTCTTGTCAGTCGGTGCCTCTCAGTCAGTGTAAATCAGTCAGTATCTGTCAATCAACGTCTGTTGGTCAGTGTCAGTTAGTCAGTATCTGTCAGTGTCTGTCGGTATCTATCAGTATCTGTCAGTCAGTGTCTGTCAGTCAGTGTCTCTGTCTGTAAGTGTCAGTCAGTCAGTATCAGTCAGTGTCTGTCAGTCAGTGTCAGTCTGTGTCAGTAAGTCAGTGTCTGTCAGTGTCAAGTCAGTGTCTGTCAGTCAATGTCAGTCAGTCAGTGTCTGTTAGTCATTGTCAGTCAGTCAGTGTCAATCAGTGTCAGTCAGTCAATGTCTGTCAGTCAATGTCAGTCAGTCAGTGTTTGTCAGTCAGTGTCTGTCAGTCAGTGTCTGTCAGTCAGTGTCTGTCAGTCATTGTCAGTGAGTCAGTGTCAATCAGTGTCTGTCAGTCAATGCCAATCTGTCAGTGTCAGTCAGTCAGTGTCAATCAGTCAGTGTCTGTCAGTCAGTTTTAGTCTGTGTCAGTTAGTTAGTACCTGTCACACAGTCTCTGTCAGTCAGTGTCAATCAGTCAGTGTCAATCAGTCAGTGTCTGTCAGTCAGTGTCTGTCAGTCATTGTCAGTGAGTCAGTGTCAATCAGTGTCTGTCAGTCACTGTCAGTCAGTCAGTGTCTGTCAATCAGTGTCTGTCGGTCAGTGTCAGTCAGTCAGTGTGAATCAGTCAGTGTGTGTCAGTCAGTTTCAGTCTGTGTCAGTTAGTTAGTACCTGTCACACAGTCTCTGTCAGTCAGTGTCAATCAGTCAGTGCCTGTCAATCAGTGTCTGTCGGTCAGTGTCAGGCAGTCAGTGTCAGTCAGTCAGTGTCAGTCAGTCAGTGTCAATCAGTCAGTGTCAGTTAGACCGTGTCTGGCGGTCAGTGTCAGTCATGTCAATGTCAGTCATCAGTGTCAATCAATCAGTGTCTGTCAGTCAGTGTCAGTCAGACAGTGTCAATCAGTCAGTGTCTGTCAGTCAGTGTCAGTCAGACAGTGCCAATCAGTCAGTGTTTGTCAGTCAGTTTCTGTCAGTCAGAGTCAGTCTGTCAGTGTCTGTCAGTCAGTTTCTGTCAGTCAGTGTCTGTCTGTCAGTTTAAATCTGTGTCAGTAAGTCAGTGTCAGTCAGTTTCTGTCGGTCAGTGTCAGTCAGTCAGTGTCAGTCAGTCAGTCAGTGTCTGTCAGTCAGTGTTTGTCAGTCACTTTCTGTCATACAGTGTCAGTCTGTCAGTTTAAGTCTGTGTCAGTCAGTCAGTGTCAGTCAGTGTCTGTCAATCAGTGACTGTCAGTCAGTTTCAGTCTCTGTCAGTCAGTTAGTGCCTGTCAGTCAGTCTCTGTCAGTCAGTGTCAATCAGTGTCTATCAGTCAGTGTCTGTCAGTCAGTGTCTATCAGTCAGTGTCAATCAGTTTCAGTCTGTGTCAGTAAGTCAGTGTCAGTCAGTCTGTGTCTGTCGGTCTGTGTCAGTCAGTGAGTGTCTTTCAATCAGTGTCTGTCGGACAGTGTCAGTCAGTCAGTGTCAATCAGTCAGTGTCAATCAGTCAGTGTCTGTCAGTAAGTTTTAGTCTGTGTCAGTCAGTTAATGACTGTCAGTCAGTCTCTGTCAGTCAGTGTCAATCAGTGTCTATCAGTCAGTATCTGTCAGTCAGTGTCAGTCAGTCAGTCTCTGTCAGACTCAAGTCAGTGTCTGTCAGTCAATGTCAGTCAGTCAGTGTCTGTTAGTCATTGTCAGTCAGTCAGTGTCAGTCAGTCAGTGTCAGTCAGTCAATGTCAATCAGTCAGTGTTTGTCAGTCAGTGTCAGTGAGTCAGTGTCAATCAGTGTCTGTCAGTCAATGCCAATCAGTCAGTGTCCATCAGTCAGTGTCTGTCAGTCACTGTCAGTCAGTCAGTGTCTGTCAATAAGTGTCTGTTGGTCAGTGTCAGTCAGTCAGTGTGAATCAGTCAGTGTCTGTCAGTCAGTTTCAGTCTGTGTCAGTTAGTTAGTACCTGTCACACAGTCTCTGTCAGTCAGTGCCTGTCAGTCAGTGTCTATCAGTCAGTGTCAGTCAGTTTCAGTCTGTGTCAGTAAGTCAGTGTCTGTCAGTCAGTGTCAGTCAGACAGTGTCAATCAACCAGAGTCTGTCAGTCAGTGTCATTCAGTCAGGGTCAATCAATCAGTGTCTGTCAGTCAGTGTCTTTTAGTCATTGTCAGTCAGTCAGTGTCAATCAGTGTCAGTCAGTCAGTGTCTATCAGTCAATGTCAGTCAGTCAATGTTTGTCAGTCAGTGTCTGTCAGTCAGTGTCTGTCAGTCATTGTCAGTGAGTCAGTGTCAATCAGTGTCTGTCAGTCAATGCCAATCAGTCAGTGTCAGTCAGTCAATGCCAATCAGTCAGTGTTTGTCAGTCAGTTTCTGTCAGTGTCAGTCAGTCAGTGTCTGTCAGTCAATGTCAGTCAGTCAGTGTTTGTCAGTCAGTGTCTGTCAGTCGGTGTCTGTCAGTCATTGTCAGTGAGTCAGTGTCAATCAGTGTCTGTCAGTCAATGCCAATCTGTCAGTGTCAGTCAGTCAGTGTCTGTCAGTCAGTTTTAGTCTGTGTCAGTTAGTTAGTACCTGTCACACAGTCTCTGTCAGTCAGTGTCAATCAGTCAGTGTCTGTCAATCAGTATCTGTCGTTCAGTGTCAGGCAGTCAGTGTCAGTCAGTCAGTTTCAGTCAGTCAGTGTCAATCAGTCAGTGTCAATCAGTCAGTGTCAGTCAGAAAGTGTCTGATGGTCAGTGTCAGTCAGGTCAGTGTCACTCAGACAGTGTCAATCAATCAGAGCCTGTCAGTCAGTTTCAGTCAGACAGTGTCAATCAGTCAGAGTCTGTCAGTCAGTGTCAGTCAGTCAGGGTCAATCAGCCAGTGTCAATCAGTCAGTGTCAGTCAGACAGTATCTGGTGGTCAGTGTCAGTCAGGTCAGTATCTGTCAGTCAGTGTCAGTCAGTCAGTCTCTGTCAGTCAGTTTCAATCAAGTGTGTCAGTCAGTGTCTCCATCAGTATCTCTCAGTCAGTGTGTGTCAGTCGGTGCCTGTCAATGTGTGTCGGTCAGAGTCTGTCAGTCAGTATCTCTCAGTCAGTATCTGTCAGTCATTGTCTGTCAGTCGGTGCCTCTCAGTCAGTGTAAATCAGTCAGTATCTGTCAATCAACGTCTGTTGGTCAGTGTCAGTTAGTCAGTATCTGTCAGTGTCTGTCGGTATCTATCAGTATCTGTCAGTCAGTGTCTGTCAGTCAGTGTCTCTGTCTGTAAGTATCAGTCAGTCAGTGTCAGTCAGTGCCTGTCAGTCAATGTCAGTCTGTGTCAGTAAGTCAGTGTCTGTCAGTGTCAAGTCAGTGTCTGTCAGTCAATGTCAGTCAGTCAGTGTCTGTTAGTCATTGTCAGTTAGTCAGTGTCTGTCAGTCAATGTCAGTCAGTCAGTGTTTGTCAGTCAGTGTCTGTCAGTCAGTGTCTGTCAGTCATTGTCAGTGAGTCAGTGTCAATCAGTGTCTGTCAGTCAATGCCAATCTGTCAGTGTCCATCAGTCAGTGTCTGTCAGTCACTGTCAGTCAGTCAGGGTCTGTCAATCAGTGTCTGTAGGTCAGTGTCAGTCAGTCAGTGTGAATCAGTCAGTGTGTGTCAGTCAGTTTCAGTCTGTGTCAGTTAGTTAGTACCTGTCACACAGTCTCTGTCAGTCAGTGTCAATCAGTCAGTGTCTGTCAATCAGTGTCTGTCGGTCAGTGTCAGGCAGTCAGTGTCAATCAGTCAGTGTCAGTCAGACCGTGTCTGGCGGTCAGTGTCAGTCATGTCAGTGTCAGTCATCAGTGTCAATCAATCAGTGTCTGTCAGTCAGTTTCAATCAGACAGTGTCAATCAGCCAGTGTCTGTCAGTCAGTGTCAGTCAGACAGTGTCAATCAGTCAGTGTCAGTCAGACAGTGTCAATCAGTAAGAGTCTGTCAGTCAGTGTCAGTCAGTCAGTGTTTGTCAGTCAGTGTCTGTCAGTCAGTGTCTGTCAGTCAGTGTCTGTCAGTCATTGTCAGTGAGTCAGTGTCAATCAGTGTCTGTCAGTCAATGCCAATCTGTCAATGTCCGTCAGTCAGTGTCTGTCAGTCACTGTCAGTCTGTCAGTGTCTGTCAATCAGTGCCTGTCGGTCAGTGTCAGTCAGTCAGTGTGAATCATTCAGTGTGTGTCAGTCAGTTTCAGTCTGTGTCAGTTAGTTAGTACCTGTCACACAGTCTCTGTCAGTCAGTGTCAATCAGTCAGTGTCTGTCAATCAGTGTCTGTCGGTCAGTGTCAGGCAGTCAGTGTCAATCAGTCAGTGTCAGTCAGACCGTGTCTGGCGGTCAGTGTCAGTCATGTCAGTGTCAGTCATCAGTGTCAATCAATCAGTGTCTGTCAGTCAGTTTCAATCAGACAGTGTCAATCAGTCAGTGTCTGTCAGTCAGTGTCAGTCAGACAGTGTCAATCAGTCAGTGTCAGCCAGACAGTGTCAATCAGTAAGAGTCTGTCAGTCAGTGTCAGTCAGTCAGTGTCTGTCAGTCAGTGTCTGTCAGTCAATGTCAATCAGTGTCTGTCAGTCGGTGTCTGACAGTCAATGCCAATCAGTCAGTGTCAGTCAGTAAGTTTCTGTCAGTCAATGTCAGTCAGTCAGTGTTTGTCAGTCAGTGTCTGTCAGTCAGTGTCTGTCAGTCATTGTCAGTGAGTCAGTGTCAATCAGTGTCTGTCAGTCAATGCCAATCTGTCAGTGTCAGTCAGTCAGTGTGAATCAGTCAGTGTCTGTCAGTCAGTTTTAGTCTGTGTCAGTTAGTTAGTACCTGTCACACAGTCTCTGTCAGTCAGTGTCAATCAGTCAGTGTCTGTCAATCAGTGTCTGTCGTTCAGTGTCAGGCAGGCAGTGTCAGTCAGTGTCAGTCAGTCAGTGTCAATCAGTCAGTGACAGTGTCTGGTGGTCAGTGTCAGTCAGGTCAGTGTCACTCAGACAGTGTCAATCAATCAGTGCCTGTCAGTCAGTGTCAGTCAGGCAGTGTCAATCAGTCAGAGTCTGTCAGTCAGTGTCAGTCAGTCAGGGTCAATCAGTCAGTGTCAATCAGTCAGTGTCAGTCAGATAGTGTCTGGTGGTCAGTTTCAGTCAGGTCAGTATCTGTCAGTCAGTGTCAGTCAGTCAGTCTCTGTCAGTCAGTTTCAATCAAGTGTGTCAGTCAGTGTCTCCATCAGTATCTCTCAGTCAGTGTGCGTCAGTCGGTGCCTGTCAATGTGTGTCGGTCAGAGTCTGTCAGTCAGTATCTCTCAGTCAGTATCTGTCAGTCATTGTCTGTCAGTCGGTGCCTCTCAGTCAGTGTAAATCAGTCAGTATCTGTCAATCAACGTCTGTTGGTCAGTGTCAGTTAGTCAGTATCTGTCAGTGTCTGTCGGTATCTATCAGTATCTGTCAGTCAGTGTCTGTCAGTCAGTGTCTCTGTCTGTAAGTGTCAGTCAGTCAGTGTCAGTCAGTGCCTGTCAGTCGGTGTCAGTCTGTGTCAGTAAGTCAGTGTCTGTCAGTGTCAAGTCAGTGTCTGTCAGTCAATGTCAGTCAGTCAGTGTCTGTTAGTCATTGTCAGTCAGTCAGTGTCAATCAGTGTCAGTCAGTCAGTGTCTGTCAGTCAATGTCAGTCAGTCAGTGTCTGTCAGTCAGTGTCTGTCAGTCAGTGTCTGTCAGTCATTGTCAGTGAGTCAGTGTCAATCAGTGTCTGTCAGTCAATGCCAATCTGTCAATGTCTGTCAGTCAGTGTCTGTCAGTCACTGTCAGTCTGTCAGTGTCTGTCAATCAGTGTCTGTCGGTCAGTGTCAGTCAGTCAGTGTGAATCAGTCAGTGTGTGTCAGTCAGTTTCAGTCTGTGTCAGTTAGTTAGTACCTGTCACACAGTCTCTGTCAGCCAGTGTCAATCAGTCAGTGTCTGTCAATCAGTGTCTGTCGGTCAGTGTCAGGCAGTCAGTGTCAATCAGTCAGTGTCAGTCAGACCGTGTCTGGCGGTCAGTGTCAGTCATGTCAGTGTCAGTCATCAGTGTCAATCAATCAGTGTCTGTCAGTCAGTTTCAATCAGACAGTGTCAATCAGTCAGTGTCTGTCAGTCAGTGTCAGTCAGACAGTGTCAATCAGTCAGTGTCAATCAGTCAGTGTCAGTCAGACAGTGTCTGGTGGTCAGTGTCAGTCAGGTCAGTATCTGTCAGTCAGTGTCAGTCAGTCAGTCTCTGTCAGTCAGTTTCAATCAAGTGTGTCAGTCAGTGTCTCCATCAGTATCTCTCAGTCAGTGTGCGTCAGTCGGTGCCTGTCAATGTGTGTCGGTCAGAGTCTGTCAGTCAGTATCTCTCAGTCAGTATCTGTCAGTCATTGTCTGTCAGTCGGTGCCTCTCAGTCAGTGTAAATCAGTCAGTATCTGTCAATCAACGTCTGTTGGTCAGTGTCAGTTAGTCAGTATCTGTCAGTGTCTGTCGGTATCTACCAGTATCTGTCAGTCAGTGTCTGTCAGTCAGTGTCTCTGTCTGTAAGTGTCAGTCAGTCAGTGTCAGTCAGTGCCTGTCAGTCAGTGTCAGTCTGTGTCAGTAAGTCAGTGTCTGTCAGTGTCAAGTCAGTGCCTGTCAGTCAATGTCAGTCAGTCAGTGTCTGTTAGTCATTGTCAGTCAGTCAGTGTCAATCAGTGTCAGTCAGTCAGTGTCTGTCAGTCAATGTCAGTCAGTCAGTGTCTGTCAGTCAGTGTCTGTCAGTCAGTGTCTGTCAGTCATTGTCAGTGAGTCAGTGTCAATCAGTGTCTGTCAGTCAATGCCAATCTGTCAATGTCCGTCAGTCAGTGTCTGTCAGTCACTGTCAGTCTGTCAGTGTCTGTCAATCAGTGTCTGTCGGTCAGTGTCAGTCAGTCAGTGTGAATCATTCAGTGTGTGTCAGTCAGTTTCAGTCTGTGTCAGTTAGTTAGTACCTGTCACACAGTCTCTGTCAGTCAGTGTCAATCAGTCAGTGTCTGTCAATCAGTGTCTGTCGGTCAGTGTCAGGCAGTCAGTGTCAGTCAGTCAGTGTCAGTCAGACCGTGTCTGGCGGTCAGTGTCAGTCATGTCAGTGTCAGTCATCAGTGTCAATCAATCAGTGTCTGTCAGTCAGTTTCAATCAGACAGTGTCAATCAGTCAGTGTCTGTCAGTCAGTGTCAGTCAGACAGTGTCAATCAGTCAGTGTCAGCCAGACAGTGTCAATCAGTAAGAGTCTGTCAGTCAGTGTCAGTCAGTCAGTGTCTGTCAGTCAGTGTCTGTCAGTCAGTGTCTGTCAGTCAATGTCAATCAGTGTCTGTCAGTCGGTGTCTGACAGTCAATGCCAATCAGTCAGTGTCAGTCAGTAAGTTTCTGTCAGTCAGTGTCAGTCTGTCAGTGTCTGTCAGTCAGTTTCTGTCAGTCAGTGTCTGTCTGTCAGTTTAAGTCTGTGTCAGTAAGTCAGTGTCAGTCAGTTTCTGTCGGTCAGTGTCTGCCAGTCAGTGTCAGTCAGTTTCAGTCTGTGTCAGTAAGTCAGTGTCTGTCAGTGTCAGTCAGTCAGTGTCTGTCAGTCAGTTTTTGTCAGTCAGTTTCTGTCATACAGTGTCAGTCTGTCAGTTTAAGTCTGTGTCAGTCAGTCAGTGTCAGTCAGTGTCTGTCAATCAGTGACTGTCAGTCAGTTTCAGTCTGTGTCAGTCAGTTAGTGCCTGTCAGTCAGTCTCTGTCAGTCAGTGTCAATCAGTGTCTGTCAGTCAGTGTCTGTTAGTCATTGTCAGTCAGTCAGTGTCAATCAGTGTCAGTCAGTCAGTGTCTGTCAGTCAATGTCAGTCAGTCAGTGTTTGTCAGTCAGTGTCTGTCAGTCAGTGTCTGTCAGTCATTGTCAGTGAGTCAGTGTCAATCAGTGTCTGTCAGTCAATGCCAATCAGTCAGTGTCAGTCAGTCAATGCCAATCAGTCAGTGTTTGTCAGTCAGTTTCTGTCAGTGTCAGTCAGTCAATGTCAGTCAGTCAGTGTCTGTCAGTCAGTGTCTGTCAGTCAGTGTCTGTCAGTCATTGTCAGTGAGTCAGTGTCAATCAGTGTCTGTCAGTCAATGCCAATCTGTCAGTGTCAGTCAGTCAGTGTGAATCAGTCAGTGTCTGTCAGTCAGTTTTAGTCTGTGTCAGTTAGTTAGTACCTGTCACACAGTCTCTGTCAGTCAGTGTCAATCAGTCAGTGTCTGTCAATCAGTGTCTGTCGTTCAGTGTCAGGCAGGCAGTGTCAGTCAGTCAGTGTCAGTCAGTCAGTGTCAATCAGTCAGTGACAGTGTCTGGTGGTCAGTGTCAGTCAGGTCAGTGTCACTCAGACAGTGTCAATCAATCAGTGCCTGTCAGTCAGTGTCAGTCAGGCAGTGTCAATCAGTCAGAGTCTGTCAGTCAGTGTCAGTCAGTCAGGGTCAATCAGTCAGTGTCAATCAGTCAGTGTCAATCAGTCAGTGTCAGTCAGACAGTGTCTGGTGGTCAGTGTCAGTCAGGTCAGTCTCTGTCAGTCAGTTTCAATCAAGTGTGTCAGTCAGTGTCTCCATCAGTATCTCTCAGTCAGTGTGCGTCAGTCGGTGCCTGTCAATGTGTGTCGGTCAGAGTCTGTCAGTCAGTATCTCTCAGTCAGTATCTGTCAGTCATTGTCTGTCAGTCGGTGCATCTCAGTCAGTGTAAATCAGTCAGTATCTGTCAATCAACGTCTGTTGGTCAGTGTCAGTTAGTCAGTATCTGTCAGTGTCTGTCGGTATCTATCAGTATCTGTCAGTCAGTGTCTGTCAGTCAGTGTCTCTGTCTGTAAGTGTCAGTCAGTCAGTGTCAGTCAGTGCCTGTCAGTCAGTATCAGTCTGTGTCAGTAAGTCAGTGTCTGTCAGTGTCAAGTCAGTGTCTGTCAGTCAATGTCAGTCAGTCAGTGTCTGTTAGTCATTGTCAGTCAGTCAGTGTCAATCAGTGTCAGTCAGTCAGTGTCTGTCAGTCAATGTCAGTCAGTCAGTGTTTGTCAGTCAGTGTCTGTCAGTCAGTGTCTGTCAGTCATTGTCAGTGAGTCAGTGTCAATCAGTGTCTGTCAGTCAATGCCAATCAGTCAGTGTCCGTCAGTCAGTGTCTGTCAGTCACTGTCAGTCAGTCAGTGTCTGTCAATCAGTGTCTGTCGGTCAGTGTCAGTCAGTCAGTGTGAATCAGTCAGTGTGTGTCAGTCAGTTTCAGTCTGTGTCAGTTAGTTAGTACCTGTCACACAGTCTCTGTCAGTCAGTGTCAATCAGTCAGTGTCTGTCAATCAGTGTCTGTCGGTCAGTGTCAGGCAGTCAGTGTCAATCAGTCAGTGTCAGTCAGACCGTGTCTGGTGGTCAGTGTCTGTCAGTCAGTGTCAATCAGTGTCTGTCAGTTGGTGTCTGACAGTCAATGCCAATCAGTCAGTGTTTGTCAGTCAGTTTCTGTCAGTCAGTGTCAGTCTGTCAGTGTCTGTCAGACAGTTTCTGTCAGTCAGTGTCTGTCTGTCAGTTTAAGTCTGTGTCAGTAAGTCAGTGTCAGTCAGTTTCTGTCGGTCAGTGTCAGTCAGTCAGTGTCAGCCAGTTTCAGTCTGTGTCAGTAAGTCAGTGTCTGTCAGTGTCAGTCAGTCAGTGTCTGTCAGTCAGTGTTTGTCAGTCACTTTCTGTCATACAGTGTCAGTCTGTCAGTTTAAGTCTGTGTCAGTCAGTCAGTGTCAATCAGTGTCTATCAATCAGTGTCTGTCAGTCAGTGTCAGTCAGACACTGTCAGTCAGTGCCTGTCAGTCAGTGTCTATCAGTCTGTGTCAATCAGTTTCAGTCTGTGTCAGTAAGTCAGTGTCAGTCAGTCTGTGTCTGTCAGTCTGTGTCAGTCTGTGAGTGTCTGTCAATCAGTGTCTGTCGGACAGTGTCAGTCAGTCAGTGTCAATCAGTCAGTGTCAATCAGTCAGTCTTTGTCAGTAAGTTTCAGTCTGTGTCAGTCAGTTAATGACTGTCAGTCAGTCTCTGTCAGTCAGTGTCAATCAGTGTCTATCAGTCAGTATCTGTCAGTCAGTGTCAGTCAGTCAGTCTCTGTCAGTCTCAAGTCAGTGTCTGTCAGTCAATGTCAGTCAGTCAGTGTCTGTTAGTCATTGTCAGTCAGTCAGTGTCAGTCAGTCAGTGTCAGTCAGTCAATGTCAATCAGTCAGTGTTTGTCAGTCAGTGTCAGTGAGTTAGTGTCAATCAGTGTCTGTCAGTCAATGCCAATCAGTCAGTGTCCATCAGTCAGTGTCTGTCAGTCACTGTCAGTCAGTCAGTGTCTGTCAATAAGTGTCTGTCGGTCAGTGTCAGTCAGTCAGTCAGTGTGAATCAGTCAGTGTCTGTCAGTCAGTTTCAGTCTGTGTCAGTTAGTTAGCACCTGTCACACAGTCTCTGTCAGTCAGTGTCAATCAGTCAGTGTCTGTCAATCAGTGTCTGTCGGTCAGTGTCAGACAGTTTCAGTCTGTGTTAGTAAGTCAGTGCCTGTTAGTAAGTGTTGTCAGTCAGTGTCAGTCAGTCAGTGTCAGTCAGTCAGTGTCAATCAGTCAGTGTCAATCAGTCAATGTCAGTCAGACCGTGTCTGGTGGTCAGTGTCAGTCATGTCAGTGTCAGTCATCAGTGTCGGTCAGTCAGTGTCAGTCAGACAGTGTCAATCAGCCAGAGTCTGTCAGTCAGTGTCAGTCAGCCAGGGTCAATCAATCAGTGTCTGTCAATCAGTGTCAGTCAGAGAGTATCAATCAGTCAGTGTCAGTCAGAGTCTGTCAGTCAGTGTCTGTCAGTCAGTGTCAATCAGTGTTTGTCAGTCAGTGTCTGTCAGTCAATGGCAATCAGTCAGCGTTTGTCAGTCAGTTTCTGTCAGTCTGAGTCAGTCTGTCAGTGTCTGTCAGTCAGTGTCAGACATTTTCAGTCTGTGTTAGTAAGTCAGTGTCTGTCAGTGTCAGTCAGTCAGTGTCTGTCAGTCAGTGTCTGTCAGTCAGTTTCTGTCAGTCAGTGTCAGTCTGTCAGTTTAAGTCTGTGTCAGTAAGTCAGTGTCAGTCAGTTTCTGTTGGCCAGTGTCAGGCAGTCAGTGTCTGTCAGTCAATGCCAATCAGTCAGTGTTTGTCAGTCAGTTTCTGTCAGTCAGTGTCAGTCTGTCAGTTTAAGTCTGTGTCAGTAAGTCAATGTCAGTCAGTGTCTGTCAGTCAGTGTCAGTCAGTCAGTGTCAATCAGTCAGTGCCTGTCAGTCAGTCTATGTCAGTCAGTGTCAATCAGTGTCAACCAGTCAGTGTCTGTCAGTCAGTGTCAGTCAGACAGTGTCAGACAGTGCCTGTCAGTCAGTGTCTGTCAATCAGTGTCTGTCAGTCAGTGTTTGTCAGTCATTGTCAGTCTGTCAGTTTAAGTCTGTTTCAGTAAGTCAGTGTCAGTCAGTGTCTGTCAGTCAGTGTCAGCCAGTCAGTTTCAGTCTGTGTCAGTCAGTTAGTGCCTGTCAGTCAGTCTCTGTCAGTCAGTGTCAATCAGTGTCTATCAGTCAGTGTCTGTCAGTCAGTGTCAGTCAGACACTATCAGTCAGTGCCTGTCAGTCAGTGTCTGTCAGTCAGTGTAAGTCAGTTTCAGTCTGTGTCAGTCAGTCAGTGCCTGTCGGTCAGTTTCAGTCAGTCAGTGTCTGTCGGACAGTGTCAGTCAGTCAGTGTCAATCAGTCAGTGTCAATCAGTCAGTGTCTGTCAGTAAGTTTCAGTCTGTGTCAGTCAGTTTGTGACTGTCAGTCAGTCTCTGTCAGTCAGTGTCAATCAGTGTCTATCAGTCAGTGTCTTTCAGTCAGTCAGTCAGTCTCTGTCAGTCAGTTTCAATCAGTGTGTGTAAGTCAGTGTCTCCATCAGTATCTCTCAGTCAGTATGCGTCTGTCAGTGCCTGTCAATGTGTGTCGGTCAGAGTCTGTCAGTCAGTATCTCTCAGTCAGTATCTGTCAGTCATTGTCTGTCAGTCGGTGCCTCTCAGTCAGTGTAAATCAGTCAGTATCTGACAATCAATGTCTGTTGGTCAGTGCCAGTTAGTCAGTGTCTGTCGGTATCTGTCAGTATCTGTCAGTCAGTGTCTGTCAGTCAGTGTCTCTGTCTGTAAGTGTCAGTCAGTCTGTGTCAGTCAGTGTCTGTCCATCAGTTTCAGTCTGTGTCAGTAAGTCAGTGTCTGTCAGTGTCAGTCAGTGTCTGTCAGTCAATGCCAATCAGTCAGTGTCAATCAGTGTCAGTAAGTCAGTGTCTGTCAGTCAATGTCAGTCAGTATTTTATCAGTCAGTCAGTGTTTGTCAGTCATTGTCAGTCAGATAGTGTCAATCAGTGTCTGTCAATCAGTATCTGTCAGTCAATGCCAATCAGTCAGTGTCCGTCAGTCAGTGTCTGTCTGTCAGTCAGTGTCAGTCAGTCAGTGTCTGTCAGTCAGTGTCAGTTAGTCAGTGTCTGTCAATTAGTGTCTGTCGGTCAGTGTCAGTCAGTGTGAATCAGTCAATTTCTGTCAGTCAGTTTCAGTCTGTGTCAGTCAGTTAGTGCCTGTCAGACAGTCTCTGTCAGTCAGTGTCAATCAATGTCTATCAGTCAGTGTCTTGTCAGTCAGTGTCAGTCAGAAAGTGTCAGTCAGTCTCTGTCAGTCAGTTTCAATCAGTGTGTGTAAGTCAGTGTCTCCGTCAGTATCTGTCAGTCAGTGTGCATCATATGCGCCTGTCAGTCAGTGTCTCTGTCTGTAAGTTTCAGTCAGTCAGTGTCAGTCAATATCTGTCAGTCAGTTTCAATCAGTGTCTGTCAGTCAGTCTCTCCGTCATTATCTGTCAGTCAGTGTGCATCACTCAGTGCCTGTCAATCAGCGTCTGTCAGTCAGAGTCTGTCAGTCAGTGCCAGTCATTCAGTGTCAGTCAGTCAGTTTCTGTCAGTCAATGTCAGTCAGTTTGTGCCTGTCAGTCAGTGTCAGTCAGTGTTTGTCGATCAGTTTCTGTCAGTCAGTGTCTGTCCGTCAGTCTCTGTCAGTCAGTTTCAATCAATGTGCGCCAGTCAGTGTCTCGGTCAGTATCTCTCAGTCAGTGTGTGTCAGTCAGTGCCTGTCAATGTCTGTCAGACAGAATCTGTCAGTCAGTATCTGTCAGTCGGTATCTGTCAGTCAGTGTCTGACAGTCAGTGCCTGTCAGTCAGTGTAAATCAGTCAGTATCTGTCAGTCAGTGTCTGTCAGTCAGTGTCAGTCAGCCAGTGTTTGTCAGTCAGTTTCTGTCAGCCAGTGTCAGTCAGTCAGTGTCTGTCAATCAGTGTCTATCAGTCAGTGTGTGTCAGTCAGTGCCTGTCAATGTCTGTCGGTCAGAGATTGTCAGTCAGTGTCTGTCAGTCAGTATCTGTCAGTCAGTGTCTGTCAGCCAGTGTCAGTCAGTATCTGTCCATCAGTTTCAGTCAGTGTCTGTCAGTCAGTGCCAGACAGTCAGTGTCAGTCAGTCAGTCTCTGGCAGTCAGTGTCTGTCAGTCAGTGTCAGTCAGTTTCAGTCTCTGTCAGTCAGTCTCTGTCAGTCAGTGTCTGTCAGTCAGTTGTGTCAGTTTCAGTCTGTGTCAGTAAGTCAGTGTCTGTCAATGTCAGTCAGTGTCTGCTGGTCACCTGCCTGTCAGTCAGTGTCAGTCAGTCATTGTCAATCAGTCAGTGTCTGTCAGACAGTTTCAGTCTGTGTCATTCAGTTAGTGCTTGTCAGAAAATCTCTATCAGTCAGTATCTGTCAGTATCTGTCAGTGAGTGTCAGTCAGTGTCTGAGTGTCAGTCAGTGTCAGTCAGTCAATGTCTGTCAGTCAGTGTCTGTCAGTGTAAGTTAGTTTCAGTATGTGTCACTAAGTTAGTGTCTGTCAGTAAGTATCATTCTCTGTAAGCGTTAGTGCCTGTCAGTCAGCCTCTGTCAGTCAGTGTCAAACAGTGTCTTTCAGTCAGTGTCTGTCATTCAGTCAGTGTCTCTCAGTAAGTTTCAGTCGGTGTCAGTCAATCTCTGTCAGTCAGTGTCTAACATTCAGTGTCTGCCGGTCAGTTTCAATCAGTGTCTGTCAATCTGTCTGTCAGTCAGTGTCAGTCAGTCAGTGTCTGTCAGTCAGTGCCTGTCAGACAGTGTCTGTCAGTCAGTGTCAGTCAGTCAGTGTATGTCAGTCAATGTCAGACAGTTAGTGTCTGTTAGTAAGTGTTGGCAGTCAGTGTCAGTCAGTCAGTGTCTGTCGGTCAGTGTGAATAAGTCAGTGTCTGTCAGTAAGTTTCAGTCTGTGTCAGTCAGTTAGTGCTTGTCAAACAGTCTCTGTCAGTCAGTGTCAATCTGTGTCTGTCGGTCAGTGTCAGTCAATCAGTGTCTGTCAATCAGTGTCAGTCAGTCAGTGTCAGTCAGACAGTGTCTGTCAATCAGTGTCTGTCAATCAGTGTATGTCAGTCAGTGTCAGTCAGTCAGTGTCTGTCAATCAGTGTTTGTCAATCAGTGTCAATCAGTCAGTGTCAGTCAGTCAGTGTCTGTCAATCAGTGTCTGTCAGTCAGTGTCAGTAAGTCAGTGTCTGTCAATGTCAGTCAGTGTCTGCTGGTCACCTGCCTGTCAGTCAGTGTCAGTCAGTCATTGTCAATCAGTCAGTGTCTGTCAGACAGTTTCAGTCTGTGTCATTCAGTTAGTGCTTGTCAGAAAATCTCTATCAGTCAGTATCTGTCAGTATCTGTCAGTGAGTGTCAGTCAGTGTCTGAGTGTCAGTCAGTGTCAGTCAGTCAATGTCTGTCAGTCAGTGTCTGTCAGTGTAAGTTAGTTTCAGTATGTGTCACTAAGTTAGTGTCTGTCAGTAAGTATCATTCTCTGTAAGCGTTAGTGCCTGTCAGTCAGCCTCTGTCAGTCAGTGTCAAACAGTGTCTTTCAGTCAGTGTCTGTCATTCAGTCAGTGTCTCTCAGTAAGTTTCAGTCGGTGTCAGTCAATCTCTGTCAGTCAGTGTCTAACATTCAGTGTCTGCCGGTCAGTTTCAATCAGTGTCTGTCAATCTGTCTGTCAGTCAGTGTCAGACAGTCAGTGTCTGTCAGTCAGTGCCTGTCAGACAGTGTCTGTCAGTCAGTGTCAGTCAGTCAGTGTATGTCAGTCAATGTCAGACAGTTAGTGTCTGTTAGTAAGTGTTGGCAGTCAGTGTCAGTCAGTCAGTGTCTGTCGGTCAGTGTGAATAAGTCAGTGTCTGTCAGTAAGTTTCAGTCTGTGTCAGTCAGTTAGTGCTTGTCAAACAGTCTCTGTCAGTCAGTGTCAATCTGTGTCTGTCGGTCAGTGTCAGTCAATCAGTGTCTGTCAATCAGTGTCAGTCAGTCAGTGTCAGTCAGACAGTGTCTGTCAATCAGTGTCTGTCAATCAGTGTATGTCAGTCAGTGTCAGTCAGTCAGTGTCTGTCAATCAGTGTTTGTCAATCAGTGTCAATCAGTCAGTGTCAGTCAGTCAGTGTCTGTCAATCAGTGTCTGTCAGTCAGTGTCAGTCAGTCAGTGTCTGTCAACCAGTGTCTGTCAGTAAGTTTCAGTCTGTGTCAGTCAGTCAGTGTCTGTCAATCAGTGTCTGTCAGTCAGTGTCTCCGTCAGTCAGTGCCTGTCAATGTTTGTCGGTCAGTGTTAGTCAGTTAGTGTCTGTCAGTCAGTCTCTGTCAGGCAGTTTCAATCAGTGTCAGTCAGTCAGTGTCAGTCAGTCAGTGTCTGCCAATCAGTGTCTGTCGGTCAGTGTCAGTCAGTCAGTGTCTGTGTGTCTCTGTGTGTCAGTCAGTGTCAGTCAGTCAGTGTCTCTGTCAGTCAGTGTCAGTCAGTCAGTGTCTGTGCGTCTCTGTGTGTCAGTCAGTGTCAGTCAGTCAGTATCAATCAGTCAGTGTCTGTCAGTAAGTTTCAGTCTGTGTCACTTAGTCAGTGTCCGTCAATAAGTGTCTGTCAGACAGTGTCAGTCAGTCAGTTACTCCATTAATTTCTGTCAGTCAGTGTCTATCAGTCAGTATCTGTCAGTCAGTGTCTGTCAGTCAGTGTCAAATCAGTCAGTGTCTGTCAATCAGTGTCTGTCAATCAGTGTCTGTCAGTCAGTGTCTGTCAATCAGTGTCAGTCAGTCCGTGTCTGTCAATCAGTGTCTGTCAGTCAGTGTCTGTCAATCAGTGTCAGTCAGTCAGTGTCTGTCAGTCAGTGTCAGTCAGTCAGTGTGAGTCATTCAGTGTCTGTCAGTCAGTGTGTGTCAGTCAGTGTCCATTGGTAAGTGTCAGTCAGTCAGTCTTTCTCAGTCAGTGTCAGTCAGTGTCTGGCAGTCAGTGTCTGTCAGTCATTTTCGTCTGTAAGTGTCTGACAGTCAGTGTCAGTCAGTGTCAGTAAGTCAGCTTCAGCCAGTCAGCATCTGTCAATCAGAGTCTGTCAGTCAGTGTCAGTCAGTCGTGTCTGTCAATCAGTGTCAGTCGGTCAGTGTCAGTAAGTCAGTGTCAATCAGTCAGTGTCTGTCAGTAAGTTTCAGTCTGTGTCAGTCAGTTAGTGCCTGTCAGAGAGTCTCTATCAGTCAGTGTCTGTCAGTATCTGTCAGTCAGTGTCAGTCAGTGTCTGTGTGTCTCTGTGTGTTAGTCAGTGTCAGTCAGTCAATGTCTGTCAGTCAGTGTCTGTCAGTATCTGTCAGTCAGTATCTGTCAGTCAGTATCTGTCAGTAAGTGTCTCTGTCAGTCAGTGTCAGTCAGTGTCTGTGTTTCTCTGTGTGCCAGTCAGTGTCAGTCAGTCAATGTCTGTCAGTCAGTGTCTGTCAGTGTAAGTTAGTTTCAGTATGTGGCACTAAGTCAGTGTCTGTCAGTAAGTTTCATTCTCTGTCAGCATTAGTGCCTGTCAGTCAGCCTCTGTCAGTCAGTGTCAAACAGTGTCTTTCAGTCAGTGTCTGTCAGTCAGTCAGTGTCTCTCAGTAAGTTTCAGTCGGTGTCAGTCAGTCTCTGTCAGTCAGTGTCTAACATTCAGTGTCTGTCGGTCAGTTTCAATCAGTGTCCGTCAGTCAGTGCCTGTCAATGTTTGTCGGTCAGTGTCTGTCAGTCAGTGTCAGTCAGTCAGTGTCTGTCAGTCAGTGTCTCCATCAGTTTCTGTCAGTCAGTGCCTGTCCGTCAGTGTAAATCAGTCAGTGTAAATCAGTCAGTATCTGTCAGTCAGTTTCAGTCAATGTCTGTCAGTATGTGTCAGTCAGTGTCTGTCAGTCAGTGTCTGTTGGTCAGTGTCAGTCAGTCAGTATGTCAATCAGAGTCTGTCAGTCAGTGTCAGTCAGTCAGTGTCAGTCGGTCAGTGTCAGTAATTCAGTGTCAATCAGTCAGTGTCTTTCAGTAAGTTTCAGTTGTGTCAGTCAGTTAGTGCCTGTCAGAGAGTCTCTATCAGTCAGTGTCTGTCAGTATCTGTCAGTCAGTATCTGTCAGTAAGTGTCTCTGTCAGTCAGTGTCAGTCAGTGTCTGTGTGTCTCTGTGTGTCAGTTAGTGTCAGTCAGTCAATGTCTGTCAGTCAGTGTCTGTCAGTGTAAGTTAGTTTCAGTCTGTGTCACTAAGTCAGTGTCTGTCAGTAATTTTCTTTCTGCGTCACCGTTAGTGCCTATCAGTCAGCCTCTGTCATTCAGTGTGAAACAGTGTCTTTCAGTCAGTGTCTGTCAGTCAGTCAGTGTCTCTCAGTTAGTTTCAGTCAGTGTCGGTCAGTCTCTGTCAGTCAGTGTCTAACATTCAGCGTCTGTCGGTAAGTTTCAATCAGTGTCCGTCAGTCAGTGCCGGTCAATGTTTGTCGGTCAGTGCCTGTCAGTCAGTGTCTGTCAGTCAGTGTCTGTCAGTCAGTGTCAGTCAGTCAGTGTATGTCAGTCAATGTCAGACAGTTAGTGCCTGTTAATAAGTGTTGTCAGTCAGTGTGAGTCAGCCAGTGTCTGTCAGTCAGTGTGAATCAGTCAGTGCCTGTCAGTAAGTTTCAGTCTGTGTCAGTCAGTTAGTGCCTGTCAGACATTTGTCAGTCAGTGTCAATCAGTGTCTGTCAGTCAGTGTCAGTCAATCAGTGTCTGTCAATCAGTGTCAGTCAGTCAGTGTCAGTCAGTCAGCATCTGTCAATCAGAGTCTGTCAGTCAGTGTCAGTCAGTCAGTGTCTGTCAACCAGTGTCTGTCAGTAAGTTTCAGTCTGTGTCAGTCAGTCAGTGTCTGTCAATCAGTGTCTGTCAGTCTGTGGCTCCGTCAGTCCGTGCCTGTCAATGTTTGTTGGTCAGTGTCAGTCAGTCAGTGTCTGTCAGTCAATCTCTGTCGGTCAGTGTCAGTCAGTCAGTGTCAGTCAGTCAGTGTCTGTCAACCAGTGTCTGTCAGTAAGTTTCAGTCTGTGTCTGTCAGTCAGTGTCTGTCAATCAGTATCAGTCAGTCAGTGTCTGTCAATTGTCTGTCAGTCAGTGTCGGTCAGTCAGTGTCTGTCAGTAAGTTTCAGTCTGTGTCAGTCAGTCAGTGTCTGTCAATCAGTGTCTGTCAGTCAGTGTCTCCGTCAGTCAGTGCCTGTCAATGTTTGTTGGTCAGTGTCAGTCAATCAGTGTCTGTCAGTCAGTTTCTGTCAGTCAGTTTCAATCAGTGTCTGTCAGTCAGTGTCTCTATCAGTTTCTGTCAGTCAGTGCCTGTCCGTCAGTGTAAATCAGTCAGTGTAAATCAGTCAGTATCTATCAGTCAGTTTCAGTCAATGTCTGTCAGTATGTGTCAGTCAGTGTCGGTCAGTCAGTGTCTGTTGGTCAGTGTCAGTCAGTCAGTATGTCAATCAGAGTCTGTCAGTCAGTATCAGTCAGTCAGTGTCTGTCAATCAGTGTCAGTCGGTCAGTGTCAGTAATTCAGTGTCAATCAGTCAGTGTCTGTCAGTAAATTTCAGTTGTGTCAGTCAGTTAGTGCCTGTCAGAGAGTCTCTATCAGTCAGTGTCTGTCAGTATCTGTCAGTCAGTATCTGTCAGTAAGTGTCTGTCAGTCAGTGTCAGTCAGTGTCTGTGTGTCTCTGTATGTCAGTCAGTGTCAGTCAGTCAATGTCTGTCTGTCAGTGTCTGTCAGTGTAAGTTAGTTTCAGTCTGTGTCACTAAGTCAGTGTCTGTCAGTAAGTTTCATTCTGTGTCAGCGTTAGTGCCTATCAGTCAGCCTCTGTCATTCAGTGTCAAACAGTGTCTTTCAGTCAGTGTCTGTCAGTCAGTCAGTGTCTCTCAGTAAGTTTCAGTCAGTGTCAGTCAGTCTCTGTCAGTCAGTGTCTAACATTCAGCGTCTGTCGGTAAGTTTCAATCAGTGTCCGTCAGTCAGTGCCTGTCAATGTTTGTCGGTCAGTGCCTGTCAGTCAGTGTCAGTCAGTCAGTGTCTGTCAGTCAGTGTCTGTCAGTCAGTGTCAGTCAGTCAATGTATGTCAGTCAATGTCAGACAGTTAGTGCCTCTTAGTAAGTGTTGTCAGTCAGTGTGAGTCAGCCAGTGTCTGTCGGTCAGTGTGAATCAGTCAGTGTTTGTCAGTAAGTTTCAGTCTGTGTCAGTCAGTTAGTGCCTGTCAGCCAGTCTGTCAGTCAGTGTCAATCAGTGTCTGTCGGTCAGTGTCAGTCAATCAGTGTCTGTCAATCAGTGTCAGTCAGTCAGTGTCTGTCAACCAGTGTCTGTCAGTAAGTTTCAGTCTGTGTCAGTCAGTCAGTGTCTGTCAATCAGTGTCTGTCAGTCTGTGGCTCCGTCAGTCAGTGCCTGTCAATGTTTGTTGGTCAGTGTCAATCAGTCAGTGTCTGTCAGTCAGTCTCTGTCGGTCAGTGTCAGTCAGTCAGTGTCAGTCAGTCAGTGTCTGTCAACCAGTGTCTGTCAATAAGTTTCAGTCTGTGTCTGTCAGTCAGTGTCTGTCAATCAGTGTCAGTCAGTCAATTTCAGTCTGTCAGTGTCTGTCAGTGTAAGTTAGTTTCAGTCTGTGTCACTAAGTCAGTGTCTGTCAGTAAGTTTCATTCTGTGTCAGCGTTAGTGCCTATCAGTCAGCCTCTGTCATTCAGTGTCAAACAGTGTCTTTCAGTCAGTGTCTGTCAGTCAGTCAGTGTCTCTCAGTAAGTTTCAGTCAGTGTCAGTCAGTCTCTGTCAGTCAGTGTCTAACATTCAGCGTCTGTCGGTAAGTTTCAATCAGTGTCCGTCAGTCAGTGCCTGTCAATGTTTGTCGGTCAGTGCCTGTCAGTCAGTGTCAGTCAGTCAGTGTCTGTCAGTCAGTGTCTGTCAGTCAGTGTCAGTCAGTCAATGTATGTCAGTCAATGTCAGACAGTTAGTGCCTCTTAGTAAGTGTTGTCAGTCAGTGTGAGTCAGCCAGTGTCTGTCGGTCAGTGTGAATCAGTCAGTGTTTGTCAGTAAGTTTCAGTCTGTGTCAGTCAGTTAGTGCCTGTCAGCCAGTCTGTCAGTCAGTGTCAATCAGTGTCTGTCGGTCAGTGTCAGTCAATCAGTGTCTGTCAATCAGTGTCAGTCAGTCAGTGTCTGTCAACCAGTGTCTGTCAGTAAGTTTCAGTCTGTGTCAGTCAGTCAGTGTCTGTCAATCAGTGTCTGTCAGTCTGTGGCTCCGTCAGTCAGTGCCTGTCAATGTTTGTTGGTCAGTGTCAATCAGTCAGTGTCTGTCAGTCAGTCTCTGTCGGTCAGTGTCAGTCAGTCAGTGTCAGTCAGTCAGTGTCTGTCAACCAGTGTCTGTCAATAAGTTTCAGTCTGTGTCTGTCAGTCAGTGTCTGTCAATCAGTGTCAGTCAGTCAATTTCAGTCTGTCAGTGTCTGTCAGTGTAAGTTAGTTTCAGTCTGTGTCACTAAGTCAGTGTCTGTCAGTAAGTTTCATTCTGTGTCAGCGTTAGTGCCTATCAGTCAGCCTCTGTCATTCAGTGTCAAACAGTGTCTTTCAGTCAGTGTCTGTCAGTCAGTCAGTGTCTCTCAGTAAGTTTCAGTCAGTGTCAGTCAGTCTCTGTCAGTCAGTGTCTAACATTCAGCGTCTGTCGGTAAGTTTCAATCAGTGTCCGTCAGTCAGTGCCTGTCAATGTTTGTCGGTCAGTGCCTGTCAGTCAGTGTCAGTCAGTCAGTGTCTGTCAGTCAGTGTCTGTCAGTCAGTGTCAGTCAGTCAGTGTATGTCAGTCAATGTCAGACAGTTAGTGCCTCTTAGTAAGTGTTGTCAGTCAGTGTGAGTCAGCCAGTGTCTGTCGGTCAGTGTGAATCAGTCAGTGCTTGTCAGTAAGTTTCAGTCTGTGTCAGTCAGTTAGTGCCTGTCAGCCAGTCTGTCAGTCAGTGTCAATCAGTGTCTGTCGGTCAGTGTCAGTCAATCAGTGTCTGTCAATCAGTGTCAGTCAGTCAGTGTCAGTCAGTCAGCATCTGTCAATCAGAGTCTGTCAGTCAGTGTCAGTCAGTCAGTTTCTGTCAACCAGTGTCTGTCAGTAAGTTTCAGTCTGTGTCAGTCAGTCAGTGTCTATCAGTCAGTCTCTGTCGGTCAGTGTCAGTCAGTCAGTGCCTGTCAATCAGTGTCAGTCAGTCAGTGTCAGTCAGTCAGCATCTGTCAATCAGAGTCTGTCAGTCAGTGTCAGTCAGTCCGTGTCTGTCAACCAGTGTCTGTCAGTAAGTTTCAGTCTGTGTCAGTCAGTCAGTGTCTGTCAATCAGTGTATGTCAGTCTGTGGCTCCGTCAGTCAGTGCCTGTCAATGTTTGTTGGTCAGTGTCAGTCAGTCAGTGTCTGTCAGTCAGTCTCTGTCGGTCAGTGTCAGTCAGTCAGTGTCAGTCAGTCAGTGTCTGTCAACCAGTGTCTGTCAGTAAGTTTCAGTCTGTGTCTGTCAGTCAGTGTCTGTCAATCAGTGTCAGTCAGTCAATTTCAGTCTGTCAGTGTCTGTCAGTGTAAGTTAGTTTCAGTCTGTGTCACTAAGTCAGTGTCTGTCAGTAAGTTTCATTCTGTGTCAGCGTTAGTGCCTATCAGTAAGCCTCTGTCATTCAGTGTCAAACAGTGTCTTTCAGTCAGTGTCTGTCAGTCAGTCAGTGTCTCTCAGTAAGTTTCAGTCAGTGTCAGTCAGTCTCTGTCAGTCAGTGTCTAACATTCAGCGTCTGTCGGTAAGCTTCAATCAGTGTCCGTCAGTCAGTGCCTGTCAATGTTTGTCGATCAGTGCCTGTCAGTCAGTGTCAGTCAGTCAGTGTCTGTCAGTCAGTGTCTGTCAGTCAGTGTCAGTCAGTCAGTGTATGTCAGTCAATGTCAGACAGTTAGTGCCTCTTAGTAAGTGTTGTCAGTCAGTGTGAGTCAGCCAGTGTCTGTCGGTCAGTGTGAATCAGTCAGTGCTTGTCAGTAAGTTTCAGTCTGTGTCAGTCAGTTAGTGCCTGTCAGCCAGTCTGTCAGTCAGTGTCAATCAGTGTCTGTCGGTCAGTGTCAGTCAATCAGTGTCTGTCAATCAGTGTCAGTCAGTCAGTGTCAGTCAGTCAGCATTTGTCAATCAGAGTCTGTCAGTCAGTGTCAGTCAGTCAGTTTCTGTCAACCAGTGTCTGTCAGTAAGTTTCAGTCTGTGTCAGTCAGTCAGTGTCTATCAGTCAGTCTCTGTCGGTCAGTGTCAGTCAGTCAGTGCCTGTCAGTCAGTCTCTGTCAGTCAGTTTCTGTCAGTGTCTATCAGTAAGTGTCTATCAGTCAGTCTCTGTCGGTCAGTGTCAGTCAGTCAGTGCCTGTCAGTCAGTCTCTGTCAGTCAGTTTCTGTCAGTGTCTATCAGTAAGTGCCTGTCAGTCAGTGTTAGTCAGTGTCTGTCAGTCAGTGTCTGTCAGTCAGTATCTGTCAGTCATTTTCTGTCAGTGTCTATCAGTCAGTGTCTGTCAGTCAGTGTTAGTCAGTGTCTGTCAGTCAGTGCCAGTCATTCTGTGTTTGTCAGTCAGTTTCTGTCAGTCAGTGTCAGTCACTCGGTTTAAGTGTCTGTCAGTAAGTCAGTGTCACTCAGTGTCTGTCAGTCAGTGTCAGTCAGTCAGTGTATGTCAGTCAATGTCAGTCAGTTCGTGCCTGTTAGTCAGTGTGTGTCAGTCAGTGTCTGTCAATCAGTGTCTGTCGGTCAGTGTCAGTCAGTCAGTGTCAGTCAGTGCCTGTCAGTCAGTGTCTGTCAGTATCTGTCAGTCAGTGTCAGTCAGTCAGTGTGAATCAGTCAGTGTCTGTCAGTAACTTTCAGTCTGTGTCAGTCAGTTAGTGCCTGTCAGACAGTCTCTGTATGTCAGTGTCAATCAGTGTCTATCAGTCAGTGTCAGTCAGTCAGTGTCAGTCAGTCAGTGTCAGTCAATGTCAGTCAGTTTGTGCCTCTTAGTAAGTATGTGTCAATCAGTATCTGCCAATCAGCGTCTGTCGGTCAGTGTCAGTCAGTCAGCGTCTCTGTCAATCAGTGTCTATGTGTCTCTATGTGTCAGTCAGTGTCAGTCAGTCAATGTCTATGTGTCTCTATGTGTCAGTCAGTGTCAGTCAGTCAGTGTCTGTCAGTCAGTGTCTATCAGTCAGTTTCTGTCAGTCAGTGTCTGTCAATCAATGTCTGTCGGTCAGTGTCAGTCAATCAGTGTCTGTCACTCAGTGTCCGTCAGTCAGTGCCTGTCAATGTTTTTCGGGCAGTGTCTGACAGTCAGTGTCTATCGGTCAGTATCAGTCAATCAGCATCTGTCAGTCAGTGTCTGTCAATCAGTGTCTGTCGGTCAGTGTCTGTCAATCAGCATCTGTCAGTGTCAGTCAGTCAGTGTCTGTCAGTCAATTTCAGTCAATGTCTGTCAGCTAGTGCCAATCATTCTGTGTTTGTCAGTCAGTTTGTGACAGTCAGTGTCAGTCACTCAGTTTAAGTCTCTGTCAGTAAGTCAGTGTCACTCAGTGTCTGTCAGTCAGTATCAGTCAGTCAGTTTAAATCAGTGTCAGTAAGTCAGTGTCTGTCAGTCAGTGCCTGTGAGTCAGTGTCAGTCAGTCAGTGTATGTCAGTCAATGTCAGCCAGTTCGTGCCTGTTAGTCAGTATGTGTCAGTCAGTGTCTGTCAATCAGTGTCTATCAGTCAGTGTCAGTCACTCAGTGTATGTCAGTCAATGTCAGTCAGTTCATGCCTGTTAGTCAGTGTATGTCAGTCAGTGTCTCTGTCAGTCAGTGTCAGTCAGTCAGTGTCTGTCAGTCAGTGTGTGTCAGTCAGTGTGTGTCAGTCAGTGTCTGTCGGTCAGAGTCTGTCAGTCAGTGTCTGTCGGTCAGAGTCTGTCAGTCAGTGTCCGTCAGACAATGTCAGTCAGTGTCTGTCAGTCAGTGTCTGTCAGTCAGTGTAAATTAGGCAGTGTCTGCCAATCAGCATCTGTCGGTCAGTGTCAGTCAGTCAGTGTCTCTGTCAGTCAGTGTCAGTCAGTGCTTGTGTGTCTCTGTGTGTCAGTCAGTGTCAGTCAGTCAGTGTCTGTCAGTCAGTGTCTGTCAATCAATGTCTGTCAGTCAGTGTCAGCCAATCAGTGTCTGTTAGAGAGTGTCAGTCAATGACTGTCATTCAATCTCTGTCAGTCAGTTTCAATCAGTGTCTGTCAGTCAGTGTCTGTCAGTATCTGTCAGTCAGTGTCTGTCAGTCAGTGTCTGTCAATGTCTGTCGGTCAGTGTCTGTCAGTCAGTGTGTGTCAGTCAATGTCAGTCAGGTTGTGCCTGTTAGTAAGTGTTGTCAGTCAGTGTCTGTCAGTCAGTGTCAGTCAGTCAGTGTGAATCAGTCAGTGTATGTCAGTAACTTTCAGTCTGTGTCAGTCAGTTAGTGCCTGTCAGACAGTCTCTGTCAGTCAGTGTCAATCAGTGTCTATCAGTCAATGTCTGTCAATCAGTGTCTGTCGGTCAGTGTCAGTCAGTCAGTGTCAGTCAGTCAGTGTCAGTCAATGTCAGTCAATTTGTGCCTGTTAGTAAGTATGTGTCAGTCAGTGTCTGCCAATCAGCATCTGTCGGTCAGTGTCAGTCAGTCAGTGTCTCTGTCAGTCAGTGTCTATGTGTCTCTATGTGTCAGTCAGTCAGTGTCAGTCAGTCAGTGTCTGTCAGTCAGTGTCTATCAATCAATGTCTGTCGGTCAGTGTCAGTCAATCAGTGTCTGTCAGTCAGTGTCCGTCAGTCAGTGCCTGTCAATGTTTTTCGGGCAGTGTCTGACAGTCAGTGTCTGTTAGTCATTGTCTGTCAATGTCTGTCAGTCAGTGTCTGTCAGTCAGTGTGTGTCAATCAGTGTCTGTCAGTCAGTGTCTGTCAGTATCTGTCAGTCAGTGTCTGTCAGTCATTGTCTGTCAATGTCTGTCGGTCAGTGTCTGTCAGTCAGTGAGTGTCAATCAGTGTCTGTCAGTCAGTGTCTGTCAGTCAGTGTCTGTCAATCAGTGTCAGTCAGTGTCTGTCAATCAGTGTCTGTCTGTCAGTGTCAGTCAGTCAGTGTCTGTCAATCAGTGTCTGTCAGTCAGTGTCAGTCAATCAGTGTCTGTGAACCAGTGTCTGTCAGTAAGTTTCAGTCTGTGTCAGTCAATCAGTGGCTGTCAGGCAGTGTCTGTCAATCAGTGTCTGTCAGTTAGTGTTTGTCAGTCAATCAGTGTCAGTCAGTCAGTGTCAGTCAATCAGTGGCTGTCAGGCAGTGTCTGTCAATCAGTGTCTGTCAGTTAGTGTTTGTCAGTCAATCAGTGTCAGTCAGTCAGTGTCTGTCAATCAGTGTCTGTCAATCAGTGTCTGTCAGTCAGTTTCAATCCGTGTCTGTCAGTCAGTGTCTCCGTCAGTCAGTGTCAGTCGGTCTCTGTCAGTCAGTGTCAGTCAGTCAGTGTCAGTCAGTGTCAGTCAGTCAGTCAATGACAGTTAGTTTCAATCAGTGTTTGTCAGTCAATCTCCGTCAATGTGTGTCAGTCAGTGTCAGTCAGTCAGTGTCAGTCAGTGTCAGTCAGTTTCAGTCTGTGACACTAAGTCGGTGTCTGGCAGTATCAGTCAGTCAGTGCCTGTGAGTCAGTGTCAGTCAGTTTGTGCCTGTTAGTAAGTTTGTGTCAGTCAGTGTCTGTCAATCAGTGTCTGCCAGTCAGTGTCAGTCAGTCAGTATCTGTCAATGTCTGTCAGTATCTGTCAGTCAGTGTCTGTCTGTCAGTGTCTGTGTGGCTCTGTGTGTCAGTCAGTGTCTCTCAGTATCTATCAGTCAGTGTCTGTCTGTCAGTTTCAGTCAATGTCTGTCAATCAGTGTCTGTCAGTCAGTGTCTGTCAATCAGTGTCTGCCAGTCAGTGTCAGTCAGTCAGTGTCTGTCAATGTCTGCCGATAAATGTCTGTCAGTCAGTGTCAGTCAGTCAGTGTCTGTCGGTCAGTGTCAGTCAGTCAGTGTGAATCAGTCAGTGTCTGTCAGTAAGTTTCAGTCTGTGTCAGTCAGTTAGTGCCTGTCAGACAGTCGCTGTCAGTCAGTGTCAATCAGTGTCTGTCGGTCAGTGTCTGTCTGTCAGTGCCTGTCAATCAGTGTCTGTCGGTCAGTATCAATCAGTCAGTGTCTGTCAATCAGTGTCTGTCAATCAGTTTCTGTCAGTCAGTGTCAGTCAGTCAGTGTCAGTCAGTCAGTGTCAGTCAGTCAGTGCCTGTGTGTCTCTGTGTGTCAGCCAGTGTCAGTCAGTCAATCTCTGTCAGTGAGTTTCAATCAGTGTCTGTCAGTCAGTGTCTCCGTCAGTTTCTGACAGTCAGTTTCCGTCAGTCAGTGTCTGTCAATGTGTATCAGTCAGTGTCGTTCAGTGTCTGTCAGTCACTGTCAATCATTGTCTATCAGTCAGTGTCTGTCAATCAGTGTCTTTCAGTCTGTTTCACTCTGGTTCAGTAAGTCAGTGTCTGTCAGTGTAAGTCAGACAGTGCCTGTCAATCAGTTTCTGTCGGTCAGTGTCAGTCAGTCCATGTCTGTCATTCAGTGTTTCAGTCAGTCTCTGTTAATCAGTGTCAGTCAGAATCAGTCACTGTGAGTCAGTCAGTGTGAGTCATTCAGTGTCTGTCAGGCAGTTTCTGTTAGTCATTTTCGTCTGTAAGTATCTGACAGTCAGTGTCAATCAGTGCCAGTCAGACAGTGTCAGTCATTCAGTCTCTGTCAGTCAGTTTCAATCAGTGTCTGTCAGTCAGTGTCTCCGTCACTTTCTGTCAATCAGTGTCCGTCAGTCCGTGTCTGTCAATGTCTGCTGGTACGTGTCTGTCAGTCTGTGTCAGTCAGTTAGTGTCTGTCAGTCAGTACCTGTCAATCAGTATCCTTCAGTCAGTTTCACTCTGTGTCAGTAAGTCAGTGTCTGTCAGTGTCAGTCAGACCATGTCGGTCAGTCAGTGTCTGTCGGAGAGTGTCAGTCAGTCAGTGTGTGTCAGACAGTGTGAGTCAGTCAGTTTCAATCAGTGTCTGTCAGTCAGTGTCTCCATCAGTTTCTGTTAGTCAGTGTCAGTCAGTCAGTTTAAGTCCGTGTCAGAAAATCAGTGTCTGTCAGTCAATGCCTGTCAGTCAGTGTCAGTCAGTCAGTGTATGTCAGTCAGTGTCTGTCAATCAGTGTCATTCAGTCAGTGTATGTCAGTCAGTGTCTGTCAATCAGTGTCTGTCAGTCAGTGTCAATCAGTGTCTATCAGTCAGTGTCTGTCAATCAGTGTCAGTCAGTCAGTCTCTGTCAGTTAGTTTCAGTCAGTTTCAGTCTGTGTCAATAAGTCAGCGTCTGTCAATCAGTGTCAGTTAGTCAATGTTTGTCAATCAGTGTCTGTCGCTCAATGTCAGTCAGTCAGTGTCTGTCAATCAGTGTCAGTCAGTCAGTGTCAATCAGTGTATATCAGTCAGTATCTGTCAATCAGTGTCAGTCAGTCAGTCTCTGTCAGTTAGTTTCAGTCTGTGTCAGTCAGTCAGTGTCTGTCAGTCAGTGTCAGTCAGTTTCAGTCTGTGTCAGTAAGTCAGCGTCTGTCAATCAGTGTCAGTTAGTCAGTGTCTGTCAATCAGTGTCTGTCGCTCAATGTCAGTCAGTCAGTGTCTGTCAATCAGTGTCAGTCAGTCAGTGTCTGTCATTCAGTGTCAGTCCGTCAACATCTGTGTGGCAGCGTGTTTCAGTCTGTGTCTGTCAGTATCTGTCAGTCAGTCTGTCAGACAGTGTTCTGTCAGTCAGTGTCAGTCCGTCAGTGTCTGTCAGTCAGTGTCTGTCAGTCAGTGTCTGTCAGAAAGTTTCAGTCTGTGTCAATCAGTGTCTGTCAGTCAGTATCAATCAGTGTCGATCAGTCAATGTCTGTCAGTTTGTGCCTGTCAATCAGTGTGTGTCAGTCAGTGTCTGTCAATCAGTGTCAGTAGTCAGTGTCTGTTAGTCATTGTCAGTCAGTCAGTGTCTATTAATTAGTGTCTGTCAGTAAGTTTCAGTCTATGTCTGTCAGTTAGTGCCTGTCAGTCAGTGTCTGTCAGTCAGTGTCTGTCGGTCAGTGTCAGTTGTCAGTGTCTGTCACTCATTGTCAGTCAGTCAGTGTCAATCAATTAGTGTCAGTCAGTAAGTTTCAGTCTGTGTCTGTCAGTTAGTGCCTGTCAGTCAGTGTCTGTCAGTCGGTGTCAGTCAGTTTCAGTCTGTGTCAGTAAGTCAGTGTCTGTCAGTGTCAGTCAGACAGTGTCAGTCAGTCAGTCTCTGTCAGTCAATTTCAATCAGTGTCTGTCACTCAGTGTCTCCATCAGTATTTGTCAGTCAGTGTCCGTCAGTCAGTGCCTGTCAATGTCTGTCAGCCAGTGACTGTCAGTCAGTGTAAATCAGGCAGTGTCTGTCAATCGGCATCTGTCGGTCCGTGTCAGTCAGTCAGTGTGTGACAGTCAGTGTCTGTCAGTATCTGTCAGTCAGTGTCTATCAGTCAGTGCCTGTCAGATAGTTTCAGTCTGTGTCTGTAAGTCAGTGTCTGTCAGTGTCAGTCAGTGTCTGTCAGTCAGTGACTGTCAGTCAGTGTCAGTCAGTCAGTGTTTGTCAGTCAGTTTCTGTCAGTGATCGTCAGTCAGTCAGTTTAAGATTGTGTCAGTGTCAGTCAGTTTCTGTCAGTCATAGTCAGTCAGTCAGTTTAAGACTGTGTCAGTAAAACGGTGTCAATCAGTGTATATCAGTAAGTTTCAGTCTGTGTCAGTGAGTTAGTGACTGTCAGTCAGTCTCTGTCAGTCAGTGTCTGTGAGTCAGTCTCAGTCAGTCAGTGTCTGTCACTCAGTGTCTCTGTCAGTCAGTGTCAGTCAGTCAATGTTTGTCAGTCAGTGTCTGTCCATCATTGTCAGTCAGTCAATGTCTGTCAGTCAGTGTCTGTCAGTCAGTATCTGTCAATCAGTGTCTGTTGGTCAGTGTCATTCAGTCAGTGTCTGTCAGTCATCATCTGTCAGTCAGTGTCAGTCAGCCAGTGTCTGTCAGTCAGTGTCTTTCAGTATCTGTCAGTCAGTGTCTGTCTGTCATTAAGTTTCAGTCTGTGTCAGTCAGTTAGTCACTGTCAGTCAGTCTCTGTCAGTCAGTGTCAATCAGTGTCTATCAGTCAGTGTCTGTCAGTAAGTTTCAGTCTGTGTCAGTCAGTTAGCGCCTGTCAGTCAGTGTCAGTCAGTCAATGTCTGTGTGTCAGCGTGTTTCAGTCTGTGTCAGTCAGTATCTGTCAATCAGTGTCTTTCAGTCAGTTTCACTCTGTGTCAGTCAATCCCTGTCTGTCAGTGTCAGTCAGACTGTGCCTGTGAATCAGTGTCAGTCGGTCAGTATCAGTCAGCCAGTGCCTGTCTGTCAGTGTCTATCAGTCAGTGCCTGTGAGTCAATCTCAGTCAGTAAGTGTATGTCAGCCAATGTCAGTCAATTTGAGCCCGTCAATCATTGTCTGTCAATCAGTGTCTGTCGGTCAGTGTCAGTCAGTCAGTATCAATCAGTCAGTGTCTGTCAGTAAGTTTCAGTCTGTGTCAGTCTGTTAGTGACTGTCAGTCAGTCTCTGTCAGTCAGTGTCAATCAGTGCCTATCAGTCAGTGTCAGTCATTCATTGTCTGTCAGTCAGTGTCAGTCAGTCAGTGTCAGTCAGTCAATGTCTGTCTGTCAGCGTGTTTCAGTCTATGTCAGTCAGTATCTGTCAATCAGTGTCTGTCAGATAGTATCTGTCAATAAGTGTCTGTTGGTCAGTGTCAGTCAGTCAGTGTCTGTCAGTCATCATCTGTCAGTCAGTGTCAGTCAGTCAGTGTCTGTCAGTCAGTGTCTCTCAGTATCTGTCAGTCAGAGTCTGTCTGTCAGTTTCAGTCAGTGTCTGTCAGTGAATGTCTGTCAGTCAGCGTCTGTCAGTCAGTGCCAGTCAGTGTCAGTCAGTGTCAGTCAGTGTCAGTCAGTCAATTAGTGTCTATCAGTCAGTCAATGTCTGTGTGTCAGCGTGTTTCAGTCTGTGTCAGTCAGTATCTGTCAATCAATGTCTTTCAGTCAGTTTCACTCTGTGACAGTAAGTCAGTATCTGTCAGTGTCAGTCAGATAGCGTCTGTCCGTCAGTGAGTGTCAGTCAGTCTCTGTCAGTCAGTTTCAATCAGTCAGTGTCTGTCAGTCAGTGTCTGTCGGTCAGTGTCAGTCAATCAGTGTCTGTCAATCAGTATCTGTCGGTCAATGTCAGTCAGTCAGTGTCAGTCAGTCAATATCTGTCAATCAGTGTCTTTCAGTCAGTTTCACTCTGTGTCAGTAAGTCAGTGTCTGTCAGTGTCAGTCAGTCAGTGTCAATCAGTTAGTGTCTGTCAGTAAGTTTCAGTCAGTGTCAGTCAGTTAGCGCCTGTCAGTCAGTCTCTGTCAGTCAGTTTCTGTCAGTCAGTATCTGTCAATCAGTGTCTTTCAGTCAGTTTCACTCTGGGTCAGTAAGTCAGTGTCTGTCAGTGTCAGTCAGACAGTGTCGGTCAATCAGTGTCTTTCGGTCAGTGTCAAACAGTCAGTGTCTGTGAGTAAGTTTCAGTCTGTGTCAGTCAGTTAGTGCTTGTCAGTCAGTCTCTGTCAGTCAGTTTCTGTCAGTCAATATCTGTCAATCAGTGTTTGTCAGTGTCAGTCAGACAGTGTCAGTCAGTCAGTTTCAATCAGTGTCTGTCTGTCAGTGTCTCCATCAGTTTCTCTCAGTCAGTGTCAGTCAGTCAATGTCTGTCAATCAGTGTCTTTAAGTCAGTTTCAGTCAGTGTCTGTCGTACAGTGTCAGTCAGTCAGTCAGTTTCTATCAGTGTCTGTCAGTCATTGTCTCCATCAATGTCTGTCAGTCAGTGCCTGTCAGTCAGATGCTGTCAGTCACTGTCAGTCAGTTTCAGTCTCTGTCAGTAACTCAGTGTCTGTCAGTGTCAGTCAGTCAATGTCTGTCAATCAATGTCTGTCGGTCAATGTCAGTCAGTCAGTGTCTGTCAATCAGTGCCTGTCAGTCAATGTCAGTCAGTGTCTGTCAATCAGTGTTTGTCAGTCATTTTCAGTCAATCAGTGTCAATCAGTCAGTGTCTGTCAGTAAGTTTCAGTCTGTGTCAGTCAGTTACTGCCTGTCAGTCAGTCTCTGTCAGTCAGTTTCTGTCAGTCAGTATCTGTCAATCAGTGTCTTTCAATTAGTTTCACTCTGTGTCAGTCAGTCAGTGTCTGTACGTCAGTGTCTGTTGTTAGTGTCAGTCCGTGTCTGTCAGTCAGTGTCTCTGCCAGTCAGTGACAGTCAGTCAATGTCTGTCTGTCAGCGTGTTTCAGTCTGTGTCAGTCAGTATCTGTCAATCAGTGTCTTTCAGTCAGTTTCACTCTGTGTCAGTAAGTCAGTGTCTGTCAGTGTTAGTCAGATAGTGTCTGTCAGACCGTGTCTGTCAGTCAGTGTCTGTCAATGTGATTCAGTCAATCTCTGTCAGTCAGTGTCAGTCAGTTTCAGTTTGTGTCAGTAAGTCAGTGTCTGTCAGTGTCAGTCAGTCAGTCAGTGCCTGTCAGTCAGTGTGCATCAATCAGTGTCTGTCGGTCAGTGTCAGTCAGTCAGTTTCAATCAGTGTCGGTCAGTCAGTGTCAGTCTGTCATTGTCAGTTAGTCAGTGTCAATCAGTTAGTGTCTGTGAGTAAGTTTCAGTCTGTCAGTCAGTTAGTGCCTGTCAGTCAGTCTCTGTCAGTCAGTGTCTTTCAGTAAGTTTCACTCAGTGTCAGTCAGTCAGTGTCTTTCAGTCAGTTTCACTCAGTGTCAGTCAGTCAGTGTCTGTCAGTCAGTGCCTGTGAGTCAATCTCAGTCAGTCAGTGTATGTCAGTCAATGCCAGTCAGTTTGTGCCTGTCAATCAGTGTGGGTCTGTCAGTGTCTGTCAATCAGTGTCCACCGGTCAGTGTCAGCCAGTCAGTGTCTGTCAATCAGTGTCTGTCGGTCAGCGTCAGTCAGTCAGTGTCTGTCAGACAGTGTCAGTCAGTCAATGTCAGTCAGTTAGTGCCTGTCAGTCAGTGTGTGTCAGTCAGTCAGTGTCTGTCAATCAGTGTCTGTCGGTCAGTGTCAGTCAGTCAGTTTCAATCAGTCAGTATCTGTCAATCAATGTCTTCAGTCAGTTTCACTCTGTGTCAGTAAGTCAGTGTCTGTCAGACCGTGTCTGTCAGCCAGTGTCAGTCAGTCAGTGTCTGCCAGTCAGTTTCAGTCTGTGTCAGTCAGTTAGTGACTGTCAGTCAGACTCTGTCAGTCAGGGTCTGTCAGTCAGGGTCTGTCAGTCATTGTCAGTCAGTAAGTGTCAATCAGTCAGTGTTTGTCAGTAAGTTTCAGTCTGTGTCAGTCAGTTAGCGCCTGTCAGTCAGTCTCTGTCAGTCATTTTCTGTCAGTCAATATCTGTCAATCAGTGGCTTTCAGTCAGTTTCACTCTGTGTCAGTAAGTCAGTGTCTGTCAGTGTCAGTCAGATAGTGTCTGTCAGTCAGTCTCTGTCAATATCTGCCAGTCAGTGTCAGTCAGTGTCTTCAATCAGTGTCAGTCAGTCAGTGTCTCTGTCAGTCAGTGTCAGTCAGTCAGTGTTTGTCAGTCAGTGTCTGTCAGTCAATGTCAGTCAGTCAGTGTTTGTCAGTCAGTTTCTGTCAGTCATTGTCAGTCAGTCTGTTTAAGTCAGTGTCAATCAATGTCTATCAGTCAGTGTCAGTCAGTCAGGGCCAGTCAGTCAGTGTCAATCAGTCAGTGTCTGTCATTAAGTTTCAGTTTGTGTCAGTCAGTTAGTGACTGTCATTCAGTCTCTGTCAGTCAGTGTCAATCAGTGTCTATCAGTCAGTGTCTGTCAGTAAGTTTCAGTCTGTGTCAGTCAGTTAGCGCCTGTCAGTAAGTTTCTGTCAGTCAATGTCTGTGTGTCAGCGTGTTTCAGTCTGTGTCAGTCAGTATCTGTCAATCAGTATCTTTCAGTCAGTTTCACTCTGTGTCAGTAAGTCAGTGTCTGTCAGTGTCAGTCAGGCCGTGTCTGTCAGTCTGTGTCTGTCGGAGAGTGTCAGTCAGTCAGTGTGTGTCAGACAGTGTCTCCATCAGTTTCTATCAATCACTGTCAGTCTTTCAGTTTAAGTCCTTGTCAGAAAGTCAGTGTCAGTCAGTGTCTGTCAGTCAGTATCTGTCAATCAGTGTCTTTCAGTCAGTTTCACTCTGTGTCAGTCAATCAGTGTCTGTGTGGCTCTGTGTGTCAGTCAGTGTCTCTCAGTATCTGTCAGTCAGTGTCTGTCTGTCAGTTTCAGTCAGTGTCTGTCAGTGAATGTCTGTCAGTCAGTGTCTGTCAGTCAGTGCCAGTCAGTGTCAGTCAGTGTCAGTCAGTCAATCTCTGTCAGTCAGTGTCTGTCAGACAGTGTCAGTCAGTCAGTGTCAATCAATTAGTGTCTATCAGTAAGTTTCAGTCAGTCAGTGTCTGTCGGTCAGTGACTGTCAGTCAGATACTGTCATTCAGTGTCTATCAGTCAGTGTCAATCAATTAGTGTCTGTCAGTCAGTGTCAGTCAGTCAATGTCTGTGTGTCAGTGTGTTTCAGTCTGTGTCAGTCAGTATCTGTCAATCAATGTCTTTCAGTCAGTTTCACTCTGTGACATTAAGTCAGTATCTGTCAGTGTCAGTCAGACAGTGTCTGTCAGTCAGTGTCTTTCAGTGTCTGTCAGTCACTGTGTGTCAGACAGTGTCAATCAATCAATGTCTGTCAGTCAGTGTCTGTCAGTATCAGTCAGTCAGTGTCTGTCAGTTAGTGCCTGTCAGTCAATTTCAATCAGTGTCTGTCAGTTAGTATCTCCATCAGTTTCTGTCAGTCAGTGTCCGTCAGTCTCTGTCAGTCAGTCACTTCTATCAGCACCGTGTTTGACTCTTAACTCTGAAATGGCCCAGCAAGCCACTCAGTTGTAACAAACCATTACAAGAAAGAATAATAAGAATAAAACCAGACGGACCACCTGGCATCGACCTCGGCACCGAATACGAACACATCAAATACACACCCAGCCCAGTCGACCCTGCAAAATCCTCCTCACTAACATCTGGGGATATGTGCCAAAACTGGGAGAGCTGTCCCATACAGTAGTCAAGCAACAGCCTGACCTCGTCATCCTCACAGAATCATACCTTTCAGCCAATATCCCAGACTCCTCCATCACAATCTCTGGGTATGTCCTGTCACACTGGAGGGGCAGACCCACCCAATGTGGTGGCACAGTGGTACACAGTCTGGAGGGAGTGGCCCTGGGAATCCTCAACATTGACTCTGAACCCCATGAACGGGTGGATATTCACATTCATTCCCCAATTCCATATATTTTCGCACTATTGAGTGTCTTTCAGAGTTTCTTCAGTGTCCTTTGAATGCTGTATGGAATCTGCCAGTATGCTTTTCTCAGTGTCTGCTTTCAATTGCGTCAAATGTTCTTTGAGACGGGGCATGTCTTGCCAACTTGGTGTCTCATTTTGTTCCATTTCATCATCGCATCTTGGGTTGTTTAAAGTGATGTTCTCGCTGCATTCCCCTCTTTGTGGGACTAGGTATCGATGGCCTAGTTTGACCACAGCTGATTAGATGGGGATATCCCATTAGGCACCCCTTCTTCCTCATCCCCCCGGAGAGGACGAATCCCACTCCCCATGTTCATAACCATTTCTTCTTGTCTCAGTACCTGCTGGTAAACTGAAAAAACGTAATCTGGTTAATATAAAACCATTAGTTCTCCTAGGTAACTGGGCTGCATATACCATGGGACTAGCTTTATCAACGATATTATAAGGTCCCTTGTACCGGAGTTCAAAACTTCCACCCTAGCATAGTTTTGTTCCATGACCTGCCCCCGCCCCCCCATCTCCCACTCCTGAGATTTACTCAGAGCCAGATGTAGTCGGTTACAGTGCTGTGTCCTCCTGATCCCTCAGGCACAATCCACTAACCCCTTTAAGCAACATTGCTTCTTCCCGATGGTCAGCTACTTAAAACAAAAGACACAGAGAATCTCTGGTGATTCTCTTAAAATTAAGAAGATTTCCAATATTCAAAAGATATCGCCCACTGAGTTAAAACAGAGTTCACAGCTGCCTGTGAAAGAGTTAACTTCCTTTGTTGCGAAAGCCGACAAACACAGACACCATCAATCAATGTCGACTTCACTCCCACAGCCTGCAGCCTTTTCAGATTAAACTCTCCAGTTAAAAATCTCTTACTTTTGTAAAGTCTCATATGTTTTTATTCTCAAAATAAACATTCAGAAAAACAACTTCACACACAATAGCAGTTTATCCTTTTCTCCCCAGTTGCACATTAGTCAGAATTTATTTTAAAACCATACCAATTATTGATGTAAAATGCTCTTTGCCCAGAACTAAAGACTCTCCACACAATTGACACCAACCAGAATTTTATCATGGCCATAATAAAAGTCTGATTTTGAATAGGTTAATTAACCTCAGTAATTCCAATCTTAAACTTCCCAATGCCACTTGGAAAAGGGGGAGGAGCCACAGTCACACAAAGGAACATGCCTTCCCAACTTTAAACACCAAAAAAAATACCAGAACATTCAGAAAGAATCTTCTCTTTTCTCCTTTTTATTGAGTCATAACTATCCATTATTCCTTAAATTAGTTTCAATTTCTGATCCCCGTATGCTCTAAACACACATCCAGGTATGCTTAAATGTGGTGAGGGTTTCTGCCTCTACCACCCTTTCAGGCAGTGAGTTCCAGACCCCCACCACCCTCTGGGTGAAGAGATCTTCTCTAAACCTCCCCCCAATTACTTTAGGGTTTAGCACTTTTCTCTGCTATATGCCTCCAATTTCATGGTTTGAATTCCCACTAAACATTTCTTTTTTTAAAGAGTCCTTCCTGCTTTTTTTAAACGGTCACCATAGCAACTAACTTCGACCCTTATTTCTTACATAACAAGGGGCCATCTCTCTCCACATTTCACACCTTTTTTATCAGAGTTTGTTGCAGTTATAACAGACATTGGGTTTCCTACAACCCCCACTGTTTCTAATTAATGGGGGCTGCTGGCAGTTGTTCCTTTCTGTGTGACCTGACAGGTGCTGTCACCATCACACCTACTCTCGGTCTATTTTATTGCTTTCTCAGTCAATAGTCCGTCTACTTCATTCATAATATGCGCTAGTGAGTAAAACCAGGGCTTTCTCCTCCTTTTGTTTCTTTTCTGATTCCCACCATTTTCTTTGTTCAGCGGGTGGGTCATCTGGTTTCCAATTTTGTTTAATCATTATTTCAATTAGTTTTCGATTTTTGTCTGCTAGATACCGTGTCAGAAACCCCTCCGGTCCCCACTCGAGTTTCTCACTTCCCATGGTTATATGTTGTCGGTGTTACATCTCCTGCCAGCTCCTCCTGAGCTGAAACCGTTACTTGCAACTTGTAATTACACAGACAGACTTCTATATAACCGACCGTAACTGTTTTACCTGGGATTTTTACGCAGACTACATGAAGACCTGCAGATTCGGATCTCTCAGGCAGCTGACACCAGACAGATTTCTGCCCTTGCCCTAACTGTGCGTGGTAATTAAAATGTACTCATGCCTTTGACATGGCCTCCACCGCTGGTGTCCGCTGCCTGCTTGAGATCCTGCCGACTACATCAATAGTAGCGGAGTATTTAAAATAAATACTCAACACCAGGCCTGTGTTCGAAGATTCAAGTAGTCGTTATTTTGCACTGGTGGGGAGCCTGCCTGCTGGTTGTCTGTAGCCAGGTCTCTCCAATGATACAAAGTTCCAAGCAACCTTTTATATACTTAATGATGCATGTCAGCCACCTGCACGGCCCTCCCTCTGCTGTGTAATTGGCCCAAAGTCCACATGCACAATTGTTGCTTGACCAATTCCCTTTCTCATCACACAATCAGTCAGCTAAGTATCATACCCTGTTTTGCTGCCCCTCTGGCCTTCCTGTGGTTCAACAGTTTGGCCTCCTGTAATTGTCCTCAGCTTAAACAGCTTGTAAAGTTGACCACTACAAAAGCCCTTTTTAGTTCTGAGAGTCATTCTTAACCCTTTAATTATAATAGAGCTCGAAAGCCCCACTTCAGTGCTGGACGATTAAAGAACTAACGGGAGGAGGAGGCTCCATGAATATCCCCATCCTCAATGATGGCGGAACTCAGCACGTGAGTGCAAAAGACAAGGCTGAAGTGTTTACAACCATCTTCAGCCAGAAGTGCCGAGTGGATGATCCATATCGGCCTCCTCCTGAGGTCCCCACCATCACAGAAGCCAGTCTTCAGCCAATTTGATTCACTCCACGTGATATCAAGAAACGGCTGAGCGCACTGGATATAGCAAAGGCTATGGGCCTTGACAATATCCCAGCTGTTGTGCTGAAGACTTGTGCTCCAGAACTAGCCGCACCTCTAGCCAAGCTGTTCCAGGACAGCTACAACACTGGCATCTACCCGACAATGTGGAAAACAGCCCAGGTATGTCCTGTCCACAAAAAGCAGGACAAATCCAATCCGGCCAATTACTGCCCCATCAGTCTACTCTCAATCATCAGCAAAGTGATGGAAGGTGTCATCGACAGTGCTATCGAGCGGCACTTACTCACCAATAACTTGCTCACCGATCCTCAGCTTGGGTTCCGTCAGGACCACTTGGCTCCAAACCTCATTACAGCCTTGGTCCAAACATGGACAAAAGAGCTGAATTCCAGGCCATCAGGTCCAGGGGACTTGTTCACCTTTGGTCCCATTAGTTTGCCTAGTACTCTATCTCTAGTGATAGTGATTGTTTTAAGTTCCCCCCCCCCCCCGCCCCCCCCCCAATAGCCCATAGCCCCTCGACTATCAATTTTTGGGATGCTTTTAGTGTCTCCTACCGTGAAGACCGATACAAAATATTTGTTCAAAGTCTCCACCCATTATTAATTCCCCAGTCTCATCCTCTCAGGGACCAACATTTACTTTAGCTACTCTCTTCCTTTTTATATACCTGTAGAAGCTCTTAATGTCTGTTTTTATATTTCTTGCTACTTTACTCTCATAAGCTATCTTCTCTCTCTTTATAATTTTTTTAATCAAGGATGTCACTGAGCGGCTGCAGGATATTCTGATGGGAGAGGGTGACCAGCTAGAGGTCGTGGTCCATATTGGTACCAATGAAAAAGGAAGACAGAGGGATAAAGTCACGCAGGCAGAGTTTAGGGAGCTAGGAGAGAGATTAAAAACCAGGATGCAAAGGTAGTAATCTCCGGATTACTCCCGGTGCCACGTGCTGGTGAATACAGAAACAGGAGGATAGAGCAGATGAATGCGTGGCTGAAGAGATGGTGCAGGAGGGAGGGCTTTCGATTCCTGAGGCATTGGGACCATTTCTGGGGGAGGTGGGACCTGTACAGGTTGGATTGGTTGCACCTTAACAGAGCCGGGACCAATAGCCTCGTTGTGGGGCAGCGGGGGGGGGGCGGTTGCTAGTGCTTTTGCGGAGGGTTTAAATTAGCTTGGCAGGGGGATGGGAACCTGAGAATTAAAAAGCAGAAGAGTAGAAAGTCTTATTGGAAGACTGAGGAAACAGAGAGAAAATACGCAAATTTCTGAGAAGTGCAAAAACTATAGGGCAGTAATGGTGGTGGATTTCAACTATGCTAATTTAACTGGGATAAAATTAGTGTGAAATGTATAGAGGGGGCGTAATTCCTAAAATGCATTTAGGAGAACTTCTTTAGCCAGTATGTAACAAGCCCAACAAGGGAGGGGGCGGTTCTGGACATGGTTTTGGGAAAATGAAGCTGGGCAGGTGGAAGGGGTATCAGTGGGAGAGCATTTAGGTGCTAGTGATCATAATTCAGTTAGATTTAGGGTAGTTATGGAAAAGGACAAATATAGACCAGGACTAAAAGTTCTTAATTGGGGAAAAACTAATTTTGCTCGGCTGAGATGTGATTTAGCAAAAGTGGACTGGAAACAGTTACTGGATGGTAAATCAGTGTCAGAGCAGTGAGAAGCATTCAAGGAGGAGATCCAGAGGGTTCAGAGCAAGTATGTTCCCTTAAAGAAAAGGGGTGGGACTAACAAATCTAGGGGCATACAGAGTAGGATAAAAAAGGGAGGCTTATGACAGATACCGAGGGCCCAATATTGCAGAAATACCTAGAGGAAAGTGCAAGTAAAAAATTAAAAAGTATGTTAGGAAAGCAAAGAGACAGCATGAAAAAATGTTGATAAGTAAAATTAAGGAAAACCCAAAGATGTTTTATGAATATATTAAGAGCAAGAGGATAACTAAATAAAGAGTGGGGCCTATTAGAGACCATAAAGGAAATCTATGTGTGGAGGCGCAAGACATGTGTATGGTTCTTAATGAGTACCTTGCATCTGTTTTCACAAAAGAGAGGGGCGATGCAGACATTTAAATCAGGGAGGAGGAGTGTGAAATATTAGATGAAATAAACATAGTGAGAGATGAAGTACTAAGGGGCTTAGCAGCTTTGAAAGTGGATAAATCCCTAAGCCCGGATGAAATGTATCCCAGGCTGTTAAGAGAAGCAAAAGAGGAAATAGCAGAGGTTCTGACCATCATTTTCCAATCCTTTCTGGTTACAGGTGTGGTGCCAGAGGACTGGAGGACTGCTAATGTGGTACCTTTGTTTAAAAAGGGAGAAATGGATAGACTGAATAATTATAGGCCAGTCAGCCTAACTTCAGTGGTGGGAAAATTATTGGAAAAAATTCTGAGGGACAGGATAAATCTTCATTTAGAAAGACACAGATTAATCAAGGACAGTCAGCATGGATTTGTTAAGGGAAGGTCGTGTTTGACTAACTTGATTGAATTTTTTGAGGAGGTAACAAGGACAGTCGATAAGGGTAGTACATTTGATGTAGTGCATATGGATTTTAGCAAGGCTTTTGATAAGGTCCCACATGGCAGACTGGTCACGAATTCCAGCGCAAAGTGGCAAGTTGGATCCAAAATTGACTCAGAGGCAGGAAGCAAAGTGTAATGGTTGTTGGGTGTTTTTGTGACTGGAAGGCTGTATCCAGTGGGGTTCCACAGGGCTCAGTACTCGGTCCATTGCGTTTTGTGGTATATATCAATGACTTGAATGTTGGGGGTATGATTAAGAAGTTTGTAGAATATACTAAAATCGGCTGTCTGGTTGATAATGAAGACTGACTGCAAGAAGATATCAATAAACTGGTCAGGTGGGAAGAACAGTGGCAAATGGAATTCAATCTGGGGAAATATGAGGTAATGCATTTGGGGAGAGCTAACAAGGCAAGGGAATACACATTAAATGGTAGGACACTGAGAAGTGTAGAGGAACAGAGGGACCTTGGAGTGCATGTCCACAGATCCCTGAAGGTAGCAGGCCAGGTAGATAAGATGGTTAAGAAAGCATACGGAATACTTGCCTTTATTAGTCGACGCATAGAATATAAGAGCAGGGAGATTATGCTTGAATTGTATAACACACTAGTTAGGCCACAGCTGGAGTACTGTGTTCAGTTCTGGTCACCACATTACAGGAAAAATGTGATTGCACTAGAGAGGGTACAAATGAGATTTAGTAGAATGTTACACGGACTGGAGAATTTTAGCTATGAGGAAAGATTGGATAGGCTGGGTTTGCTTTCTTTGGAACCGAGGAGGCTGAGGGGAGATCTTATTGAGATGTACAAAATTATGAGGGGCCTAGATAGAGTGGATAGGAAGGGCCCATTTCCCTTAGCAGCGGGGTCAACAACCCGGGAGCATAGATTTAAAGTAATTGGTAGGAGGTTGAGAGGGGATTTGAGGGGAAATGTTTTCACCCAGAGGGTGGTGCGTTTCTGGAACACATTGCTTGAAAGGGTGGTAGAGGCAGAAACCCTCACCACCTTTAAAAGATACTTGGATGTGCGCTTGAAGTGCCGTAACCTACAGCACGACAGACCAAGAGCTGGAAAGTGGGTTTAGGCTAGATAGCTCTTTGTCGGCCGGCACGGACACAATGGGATGAAATAGCCTCCTTCCGTGCTGTAAATTTCTATGATTCTATGATTCTATGAAGTAACATTCGCGCCACACAAGTGCAAGGCAATGACCATCTCCAACAAGCGAGAGTCTAACCATCTGCCCTTGATATTATTATCGCCGAATCCCCCACCATCAACATCCTGGGGGTCACCATTGACCAGAAACTTAACTGGACCAGCCACATAAATACTGTGGCAACAAGAGCAGGTCAGAGGCTGGGTATTCTATGGCGAGTGTCTCACCTCCTGACTCCCCAAAGCCTTTCCACCATCTACAAGGCACAAGTCAGGAGTGTGATGGAACACTCTCCACTTGCCTGGATGAGTGCAGCTCCAACAACACTCAAGAAGCTCGACACCATCCAGGACAAAGCAGCCCACTTGATCAGAACCCCATCAACCACCTTCAACATTCACTCCCTCCACCACCGGCGCACTGTGGCTGCAGTGTGTACCATCTACAAGATGCACTGCAGCAACTCGCCAAGGCTTCTTCAGCAGCACCTCCCAAACCCGTGACTGAAGAACACAAGAACATAAGAAATAGGAGCAGGAATAGGCCCCTCGAGCCTGTTCCGCCATTTAATAAGATCATGGCTGACCTGTACCACCTAGAAGGACAAGATCTGCAGGCGCATGGGAACACCATCACCTCCACATTCACCTCCGAGTCACACACCATCCTGACTTGGAAATATATCATCCGTTCCTTCATCGTCGCTGAGTCAATTTCCTGGAACTCCCCCCCTAACAGCACTGTGGGAGCACCTTCACCACACGGACTGCAGCGGTTTAAGAAGGCTGTTCACCACCACCTTCTCCAGGGCAATTAGGGATGGGCAATAAATGCCGGCCTTGCCAGCGATGCTCACATACCAGAACAAATTTTCTAAATGGCATTTCCTTCTATCCCTGTCTCTCTTTCTTTAAAGGCATCGATGCTATTCACCTCCATTGCTCCCTGTGGTAGTGAATTCCACATTCTAATCACTCTCTGGGTAAAGGAGTTTCTCTGGAATTCCTAATTTGATGTATTAATGATTATCCTATCTTAATAACCTCGAGTTTTGGACACCCACTATTCGAAACAACTTCTCTATATGTTTACCTGATCAAACTCCTTTATAACTGTAAACACCTATCTCAGGTCACCCCACAGCCTTCACTTTTCTGGAGAACACAGCCCCAGCCTGTTCAACTTTCCTGATAGTTGTACACTTTCAGTTTTGGTATCATTCTTGTAAACCTTTTTCATATCTTCCCCAGTGCCTCGCTATCCTTTTTATAATAAGGCGACCAGAACTGTGCACAGTTCTAAGTATGCTCAAGCAAGACCTTCCCTTTTGAAAACCATGTTGTAGAAACATAGAAACATAGAAAATAGGTGCAGGAGTAGGCCATTCGGCCCTTCTAGCCTGCACCGCCATTCAATGAGTTCATGGCTGAACATGCAACTTCAGTACCCCATTCCTGCTTTTTCGCCATACCCCTTGATCCCCCTAGTAGTAAGGACTTCATCTAACTCCTTTTTGAATATATTTAGTGAATTCGCCTCAACAACTTTCTGTGGTAGAGAATTCCACAGGTTCACCACTCTCTGGGTGAAGAAGTTTCTCCTCATCTCGGTCCTAAATGGCTTACCCCTTCTCCTTAGACTGTAACCCCTGGTTCTGGACTTCCCCAACATTGGCAACATTCTTCCTGCATCTAACCTGTCTGAACCCATCAGAATTTTAAACGTTTCGATGAGGTCCCCTCTCATTCTTCTGAACTCCAGTGAATACAAGCCCAGTCTTTCTTGATAGGTCAGTCCCGCCATCCCGGGAATCAGTCTGGTGAACCTTTGCTGCACTCCCTCAATAGCAAGAATGTCCTTCCTCAAGTTAGGAAGCCAAAACTGTACACAATACTCCAGGTGTGGCCTCACCAAGGCCCTGTACAACTGTACCAACACCTCCCTGCCCCTGTACTCAAATCCCCTCGCTATGAAGGCCAACATACCATTTGCTTTCTTAACCGCCTATTGTACCTGCATGCCAACCTTCAATGACTGATGTACCATGACACCCAGGTCTCGTTGCACCTCTCCTTTTCCTAATCTGTCACCATTCAGATAATAGTCTGTCTCTCTGTTTTTACCACCAAAGTGGATAACCTCACATTTATCCACATTATACTTCATCTGCCATGCATTTTCCCACTCACCTAACCTATCCAAGTCACTCTGCAGCCTCATAGCATCCTCCTCAGCTCACACTGCCACCCAACTTAGTGTCATCCGCAAATTTGGATATACTACATTTAATCCCCTCGTCTAAATCATTAATCTACAGTGTAAACAGCTGGGGCCCCAGCACAGAACCTTGCGGTACCCCACTAGTCACTGGCTGCCATTCTGAAAAGTACCCACTTAATCCTACTCTTTGCTTCCTGTCTGACAACCAGTTCTCAATCCATGTCAGCACACTACCCCCAATCCCATGTGCTTTAACTTTGCACAGTAATCTTTTATGTGGGACCTTGTCGAAAGCCTTCTGAAAGTCCAAATATACCACATCAACTGGTTCTCCCTTGTCCACTCTACTGGAAACATCCTCAAAAAATTCCAGAAGATTTGTCAAGCTTGATTTCCCTTTCACAAATCCATGCTGACTTGGACCTATCATGTCACCTCTTTCCAAATGCACTGCTATGACATCCTTAATAATTGATTCCATCATTTTACCCACTACTGAGGTCAGGCTGACCGGTCTATAATTCCCTGTTTTCTCTCTCCCTCCTTTTTTAAAAAGTGGGGTTACATTGGCTACCCTTCACTCGATAGGAACTGATCCAGATTCAATGGAATGTTGGAAAATGACTGTCAGTGCATCCGCTATTTCCAAGGCCACCACCTTAAGTACTCTGGGATGCAGTCCATCAGGCCCTGGGGATTTATCGGCCTTCAATCCCATCAATTTCCCCAACACAATTTCCCGACTAATAGGATTTCCCTCAGTTCCTCCTCCTTACAAGACCCTCTGACCCCTTTTATATCCGGAAGGTTGTTTGTGTCCTCCTTAGTGAATACCGAACCAAAGTACTTATTCAATTGGTCTGCCATTTCTTTGTTCCCCGTTATGACTTCCCCTGATTGTGACTGCAGGGGACCTACGTTTGTCTTTACTAACCTTTTTCTCTTTACATATCTATAGAAACTTTTGCAATCCGTCTTAATGTTCCCTGCAAGCTTCTTCTCGTACTCCATTTTCCCTGCCCTAATCAAACCCTTTGTCCTCCTCTGCTGAGTTCTAAATTTCTCCCAGTCCCCGGGTTCGCTGCTATTTCTGGCCAATTTTATGCCACTTCCTTGGCTTTAATACTATCCCTGATTTCCCTTGATAACCACGGTTGAGCTACCTTCCCTTTTTTATTTTTACGACAGACAGGAATGTACAGTTGTTGTAGTTCATCCATGAGGTCTCAAAATGTCTGCCATTGCCCATCCACAGTCAACCCCTTAAGTATCATTCGCCAATCTATCCTAGCCAATTCATGCCTTATACCTTCAAAGTTACCCTTCTTTAAGTTCTGGACCATGGTCTCTGAATTAACTGTTTCATTCTCCATCCTAATGCAGAATTCCACCATATTATGATCACTCTTCCCCAAGGGGCCTCGCACAACAGGATTGCTAATTAATCCTCTCTCATTACACAACACCCAGTCTAAGATGGCCTCCCCCCTAGTTGGTTCCTCGACATATTGGTCTAGAAAACCATCCCTTATGCACTTCAGGAAATCCTCCTCCACCGTATTGCTTCCAGTTTGGTTAGCCCAATCTATGTGCATATTAAAGTCACCCATGATAACTGCTGCATCTTTATTGCATGCATCCCTAATTTCCTGTTTGATGCCCTCCCCAACATCACTACTACTGTTTGGAGGTCTGTACACAACTCCCACTAACGTTTTTTGCCCTTTGGTGTTCTGCAGCTCTACCCATATAGATTCCACATCATCCAAGCTAATTTCCTTCCTAACTATTGCATTAATCTCCTCTTTAACCAGCAATGCTACCCCACCTCCTTTTCCTTTTGTTCTATCCTTCCTGAATGTTGAATACCCCTGGATGTTGAGTTCCTAGCCCTGATCATCCTGGAGCCACGTCTCTGTAATCCCAATCACATCATATTTGTTAACATCTATTTGCACAGTTAATTCATCCACCTTATTATGGATACTCCTTGCATTAAGACACAAAGCATTCAGGCTTGTTTTTTTAACACCCTTTGTCCTTTTAGAATTTTGCTGTACAGTGGCCCTTTTTGTTCTTTGCCTTGGGTTTCTCTGACCTCCAATTTTCCCCATCTCCTTTCTGTCTTTTGCTTTTGTCTACTTTTTGTTTCCCTCTGTCTCCTTGCATTGGTTCCCATCCCCTATTCTTTACAAAATTTTTGGTTTCTAGATGTATTTTTTTCCATCTTTGAGTAAAGCTGCCTTATGTTTCCCACCACCACCGTTAAGATAACTAGTCTACAGTTTCCTGGGCTTGTTCTATATCCTTCTAACATATTAAATAACATTCGCTGTCCTCCATCCTCTGGACTGTTACCTTTTCTAATTATTTTTTATATATATAATAGCACCTCTGCTATCTCTTTGCTAACTTATTTTAACATGATGTGGATGTAATACATCCGGACCAGGGGTTTTATCCTCTCTGTGTTTGACTAGTTTATCAATTATCTCACCTTTTCTATCTTAAATGTCTTTATGTTTTTTTATCTTTTCTTCTAATGCCATGTTAGTCTGCCTGGTAACTACTGAAGCAAAGTAACTACCTGCCACTTTGTGGTAATTACCTGTCAGTTTATCGCCGAGTGGTCCGAATCCTATCCGGATTTTCCTTTTGTTAGTTATGTGTTTGTAGAATACTAACTATTTCTTTTAATGTTTTACTTCTTTCCTAAGCTCTTGATATTTCCTTTTGCCAGCCTCTCCTTTATTGTCTATGTAATTAGTCAATGCCTTTTTCTTTACTTTCAATTTTGCCCTCCACCTCAAACAGGGCGGATAATTCAAATTAAATTAATATTTTCCGCCCGAGTCCATGGGGCGGAGAATAGAGGGACATTGGCCTCTTTAACTTTTTAAATCGTTACAGTGGTGTTTGGGGGAGGCTGAGGGGCGGAAGTGCATCGGGAACAGGGCGGAATGCGGGCAGTGTCATCAGCGCAGCGCTAACGCATAGCAACATCCCTCCCCTTCAGTTAGAGGGGACTTCAGAGTCAGCCGACAATTAAAATTAAATGGCAGTTGTGCCGCCCAGCCACTGGCAGCTTCCCGCCCGGGGCACCGAGTGGCAACGGTTACATTCCCACATCCAGACGGTAAGGGGTCGGTGCGCACCCGACAGGGCGGGCAAGTGGGCGGGCCTCCCCTGGCCCGGGGGAAATTCGGATGGGTTGGACCATCCGCCTGCCCCCAGTTGGAAAGGCCTTACCGCCCCATTACCACCCCATTAAAGAGGGGGGCAACTTCGGCCCCCTTAACTCTTTATTCATCCACGGTCTTTCATTATTGACTAGTTTGTTTTGTTTTTCAGCAGAATATATTTCTCCTGAACTCTATTAAGGACCTTTTAAAATATTTCCCCTGACTGTTCGATCTCTTTGTTTGTCAATGTTTTTTTCTCATTTATCTTCCAATCTCCTCCCCTAAAAATTAGCTTCTTCCAATCTGATACTTTGGACTTTGTCTTACTTATGTCTGTCTCAATCATTATCTTAAAACTTAATTTATTGTGATCACTATTGCCTACATGTTTCCCTATGCTATGTTTCCTTTTCTATTACTAGATCCAGCAGTGATTCCTCTCTTGTTGGGTTTCTTACGGATCTGCCCCACTTCTGCCCAGCGAATGCCTGTGAAATTCTTACGCCTGGTAAAAACAGGTGTAAGGCCGGCTGTCATCAGCTAAAAAACATAAAAATCAATTATTTTCAATCATTTATACATTAAAAAATCCTGTGTAGTAAGCTTAGTGTATTTTAGCCCCTTTAAAACATTTAAATTTATTTGTAAATATTTGTTTTAAATATTTAATTAAAGAGCAATTTAATCAATTTTAAATATGTAATGTGTTTGTTTTTATTTATTTGATGTGTAGGTGTATTTTGGGGGATTCCCATTCATGCTCATGGGGTTTCTGTACATACGGAATTTCCATTAGCACGAATGGGGATTCCCTTCTGTCATTGGTTGGGCCGGCCCATGTGATCCCAGGGACGCTTGCGAAATGCCTGTGCCCCTGAGATATGTGGGCCTCTACCCGTGGGTACCTGGACAGCCCCAGGACCGTGAATCTCCGAAACTCCCCGACCACCAGGTACGCGAGCAGTTTATTTGCGGATCGGAAGCATTTCCCCGCGGGAAGCCTCCGAGCGCAAATTCAGGGCCAACAGATTTGCTTCCTCCACTTCCCTTCCACTATTAACGTGATCAATCCCTTCATATCCTTTGTCTCAATCCATATCGATTCTGTTACGATCTTAATCTTATGTCCCATTGTTCTACAGCCATTCTGTTGTCTCTAACTAGTACAGTGACCCCTCCCACCCCTCCTTCCCTATCCTCTCTAAATTCCAGAGCTTAGGGCCCAGGCAGCTGTTGTCAATGGTGAAGTGATTATAATCGGGGATACGCAAGAGGCCAGAATTGGAGGAATGCAGAGATCTCGGAGGGTTGCAGGGCTGGAAGACATTGCAGTGACAGGGAGGGGTGAGGTCAGGGAGGGATTTGAAGACAAGGATGAGAATATCAGTCAGTGTCTCTGTCAGTCAATACCAGTCAGTTAATGTTGCTCATCCACCACTGTCTCCAGTCACTTAAAAGCAGAAGGTGAAAAGATTTCTGATGAAATATGAACAGATGAATTTAATTAAACTGCTCATGACCGAGTCACCAGCTTGGATCCGTCTTAACGTGTTAGGCCCAATTTTGGTGGGCTGAATCTGGTGATGTGGAGCTACCTGTACAGCCTTTACCTCTTCCCAGTCTAACCATTTCCTGTATTCTAACTCTCTTTTAGGACTGGCCAGGACAAAGTATGGGAGTCCAACACTGGGAGCCGAGTAGGAGTCACGGTGAGTAGTTCCATGATCAATTCAAGAAAATAAAAGCTGCTAGACCTCAAGAACCAGCGTGCACATCACAGTCAGTGCTGGGAATGAAAAGCTTTCAGTTTCAGGCATCCAGTTTCAGATTCAAACACACCCAGGGCAGGTACACCATGAGGTTAGATACCGAGTAAAGCTCCCTCTACACTGTCCCATCAAACACTCCCGGAGCAGGTACAGCACGAGTTACATACAGAGTAAAGCTCCCTCGACAATGTCCCATCAAACACTCCCAGGGCAGGTACAGCACGGGATAGATGCATAGAAACATAGAAACATAGAAAATAGGTGCAGGAGCAGGCCATTCGGCCCTTCGAGCATGCACCGCCATTCAATAAGATCATGGCTGATCATTCCCTCAATACCCCTTTCCTGCTTTCTCTCCATACCCCTTGATCCCTTTAGCCATAAGGGCCATATCTAACTCCCTCTTGAATATATCCAATGAACTGGCATCAACAACTCTCTGCGGCAGGGAATTCCACAGGTTAACAACTCTCTGAGTGAAGAAACTTCTCCTCATCTCAGTCCTAAATGGCCTACCCCTTATCCTTAGACTAGGTCCCCTGGTTCTGGACTTCCCCAACATCGGGAACATTATTCCCGCATCTAACCTGTCCAGTCCCGTCAAAATCTTATACGTTTCTATGAGATCCCCTCTTATCCTTCTAAACTCCAGTGAATAAAGGCCCAGCTGATCTAGTCTCTCCTCATATGACAGTCCAGCCATCCCTGGAACTAGTCTGGTGAACCTTCACTGCACTCCCTCAATAGCAAGAATGTCCTTCCTCAGATTAGGAGACCAAAACTGAACACAATATTCCAGGTGAGGCCTCACTAAGGCCCTGTACAACTGCAGTAAGACCTCCCTACTCAAATCCCCTAGCTATGAAGGCCAGCATACCATTTGCCTTCTTCACCGCCTGCTGTACCTTCATGCTAACTTTCAATGACTAATGAACCATGACACCCAGGTCTCATTGCACCTCCCCTTTTCCTAATCTGCCACCATTCAGATAATATTCTGCCTTCGTGTTTATGCCCCCAAAATGGATAACCTCACATTTATCCACATTATATTGCATCTGCCATGCATTTGCCCACTCACCTAACCTGTCCAAGTCACCCTGCAGCCTCTTAGCGTCCCTCTCACAGCTCGCACTGCCACCCAGTTTAGTGTCATCTGCAAACTTGGAGATATTACACTCAATTCCTTCATCCAAATCGTTAATGTATATTTTAAAGAGCTGGGGTCCCAGCACTGAGCCCTGCGGCACTCCACTAGTCACTGCCTGCCATTCTGAAAAGGACCCGTTTATCCCGACTAGCTGCTTCCTGTCTGCCAACCAGTTCTCTATCCATGTCAGTACGTTATCCCAATACCAGGCGCTTTGATTTTGCACACCAATCTCTTGTGCGGGACCTTGTCAAAAGCCTTTTGAAAGTCCAAATACACCACATCAACTTGTTCTCCCTTGTCCACTCTGCTAGTTACAGCCTCAAAAAATTCCAGAAGATTCGTCAAGCATGATTTCCCTTTCATAAATCCATGCTGACTTGGACCGATCCTGTCACTGCTTTCCAAATGCACTGCTATTTCATTCTTAATGATTGATTCCAACATTTTCCCCACTACTGATGTCAGGCTAACCGGTTTATAATTACCCGTTTTCTCTCTCCCTCCTTTTTTAAAAAGTGGTGTTATATTAGCTACCCTCCAGTCCATAGGAACTGAACAAGAGTCGATGGACTGTTGGAAAATGATCACCAATGCATCCACTATTTCTAGGGCCACTTCCTTAAGTACTCTGGGATGCAGACTATCAGGCCCTGGGGATTTATCGGCTTCAATCCCATCAATTTCCCGAACATAATTTCCCGCCTAATAAGGATATCCTTTGTTTCTCCTTCTCACTAGACCCACTGTCTCCTAGTACATTTGGAAGGTTATTTTTGTCTTCCTTCGTGAAGACAAAATCGAAGTATTTGTTCAATTGGTCTGCCATTTTTTTGTTCCCCATTATTAATTCACCTGAATCTGACTGCAAGGGACCTACGTTTGTCTTCACTAATCTTTTTCTCGTCACATATTTATAGAAGCTTTTGCAGTCAGTTTTTATGTTCCCTGCAAGCTTCCTTTTGTACTCTATTTTCCCCCTCTTAATGAAACCCTTAGTCTTCCTCTGTTGAATTCTAAATTTCTCCCAGTCCTCAGGTTTGTTACTTTTTCTAGCCAATTTATATGCCTCTTCCTTGGTTTTAACACTATCCTTAATTTCCCCTGTTAGCCACAGTTGAGCCACCTTCCCCGTTTTATTTTTACTCCAGGCAGGGATGTACAATTGCTGAAGTTCATCCATGTGATCTTTAAATGTTTGCCATTGCTTATCCACCATCAACCCTTTAAGTATCCTTTACCAGTCTATTCTAGCCAATTCACGCCTCATACCGTCAAAGTTACCTTTTCTTAAGTTCAGGACTCTAGTTTCTGAATTAACTGTGTCACTCTCCATCTCAATAAAGAATTCTACCATATTATGGTCACTCTTCCCCAAGGGGCCTCGCACAACAAGATTGCTAATTAGTCTCTTCTCATTACACATCACCCAGTCTGGGATGGCCAGCCCTCGAGTTGGTTCCTCGACATATTGGTCTAGAAAACCATCCCTAATACACTCCAGGAAATCTTTCTCCACCGCATTGCTACCAGTTTGGTTTGCCCAATCAATATGTAGATTAAAAAGTCGCCCATGCTAACAGCTGTACCTTTATTGCACACATCCCTTATTTCTTGTTTGATGCTGTCCCCAACCTTACTATTACTGTTTGGTGGTCTGTACACTGCTCCCACTAGCGTTTTCTGCCCCTTGGTTTTCCGTAGCTCCACCCATACCGATTCCACATCATCCAGGCTAATGTCGCTCCTTACTATTGCATTAATTTCCTCTTTAACCAGCAACATCACTCCGCCTCCTTTTCCTCTCTGCCTATCCTTCCTAAATGTTGAATACCCCTGGATGTTGAGTTCCCAACCTTGCTCACCCTGGAGCCATTTCTTCGTGATGCCAATTACATCATATCCGTTAACTGCTATCTGCGCAGTTAATTCATCCACCTTATTCCGAATACTCCTCGCATTGAGGCACAGAACCTTCAGGCTTGTCTTTTTAACACACTTTGCCCCTTTAGAATTTTGCTGTAATGTGGCTCTTTTTGTTTTTAGCCTTAGGTTTCTCTGCACTGCACTTTTACTATTCTCCTTTCTATCTTTTGCCTCTGACTCCATTTTATTTCCCTCTGTCTCCCTGCATAGGTTCTCATTCCCCTGCCATGTTAGTTTAACACTTCCCCAACAGCACTAGCAAACACTCCTCCGAGGACATTGGTTCCGGTCCTGCCCAGGTGCAGACCATCTGGTTTGTACTGGTCCCACCTCCCCCAGAACCGGTTCCAATGCCCCAGGAATTTGAATCACTCCCTTCTGCATCACCCCTCTCTGAGCTATCCTGTGATTCCTACTCTGACTAGCATGTGGCACTGGTAGCAATCCTGAGATTACTACTTTTGAGGTCCTATTTTTTAATTTAGTTCCTAGCTCCCTAAATTCGTCTTGTGGGACCTCATCCCATTTTTTACCTATATCGTTGGTACCTATGTGCACCACAACAACTGGCTGATCACCCTCCCTTTTCAGAATGTCCTGCACCCGCTTCAAGACATCCTTAAACCTTGCACCTGGGAGACAACATATCATCCTGGAGTCTCAGTTGCGGCCGCAGAAACGCCTATCTATTCTCCTTACAATTGAATCCCCTATCACTATAGCTCTCCCACTCTTTTTCCTGCCCTCCTGTGCAGCAGAGCCACACACAGTGCCATGAACTTAGCTGCTGCTGCTCTCCCATGATGAGTCATCCCCCTCAACAGTACCCAAAGTGGTGTATCTGTTTTGCAGCGGGATGACCGCAGGGGACCCCTGCACTACCTTCCTTGCACTGCTCTTCCTGTTGGTCACCCATTTACTATCTGGCTGTGTACCCTTTACCTGCAGTAAGACCAACTCGCTAAACGTGCTATTCACATCATTATCAGCATCGTGAATCCACCCGCAGCTCCAGTGCTGCAATGCGGTCTGTCAGGAGCTGGAGGTGGATGCACTTCCCACACACGTAGTCGTCAGGGACACCGGAAGCATCCCTGACTTCCCACATAGTACAGGAGGAGCATAACACATGTCTGAGCTCTCCTGCCATGACTTAACCCTTAGATTAACTTAATTTGGCAACAACAATGCTAAAGGTTACCTACTGATAAAGAAAAGAAAACAAAATCTTACCCCCTTGTCTGTGATGTCACCTTTCGCTTTCTTTCTACTTCTTTTTTGCCTTCTCCCTACAGCTGCACAAGCCACACCTCCTCGACCACGAATCCCCGACTGCTGAACTCACGGCCTTTTTATAGGCCTCCGACCACGGACTCTCGCCTCCTTGACCACGAACCCCCGACTGCTGAACTCACGGCCTTTTTATAGGCCTCCGACCCCGGACTCTCGCCTCCTCGACCACGAACTCCCAACTGCTGAATTTGTGGCCTTTTTATAGGCCTCCGACCCCGGACTCTCGCCTCCTCGACCACGAATTCCCAACTGCTGAATTTGTGGCCTTTTTATAGGCCTCCGACCCCGGACTCTCGCCTCCTCGACCACGAACTCCCAACTGCTGAATTTGTGGCCTTTTTATAGGCCTCCGACCCCGGACTCTCGCCTCCTCGACCACGAACTTCCAACTGCTGAATTTGTGGCCTTTTTATAGGCTTCCGACCCCGGACTCTCGCATCTTCGACCACGAACCCCCGACTGCTGAACCCACGGCCTTTTTATAGGCCTCCGACCCCGGACTCTCGCCTCCTCGACCACGAACCCCCGACTGCTGAACCCACGGCCTTTTTATAGGCCTCCGACCCCGGACTCTCGCCTCCTCGACCATGAACTTCCAACTGCTGAATTTGTGGCCTTTTTATAGGCCTCCGACCCCGGACTCTCGCCTCCTTGACCACGAACTCCCAACTGCTGAATTTGTGGCCTTTTTATAGGCTTCCGACCCTGGACTCTCGCCTCCTCGACACGAACTCCCAACTGCTGAATTTGTGGCCTTTTTATAGGCTTCCGACCCCGGACTCTCGCATCTTCGACCACGAACCCCCGACTGCTGAACCCACGGCCTTTTTATAGGCCTCCGACCCCGGATTCTTGCCACAGAGTAAAGCTCCCTCTACACTGTCCCATCAAACACTCTCAGGGCAGGTACAGCACGGGTTAGATACAGAGTAAAACTCCCTGTACACTGTCCCATCAAACACTCTTAGGGCAGGTATAGAACACGTTAGGTACGGAGTAAAGCTCCCTCTACACTGTGTCATGAAACACTCCCAGGCATGGACAGTACGGTTTAGATTCAGGGTAAAGCTCTCTCTACACTGTCCCATCAAACACTCCAAGGCCAGGAACAGCACGGGTTAGATAGAGTAAAGTTCCCTCTACACTGTCCCATCAAAAACTCTCAGAGGAGGGATGATATGTTAGAGGGTTCATCAAACGTGGCCATATGGGTTGAATTAAAGAACAAAAAAGGGGCAATTACACTACTGGGAGTGTACTATAGACCCCCAAACAGTCAGGGGGAGATAGAAGAACAAATATTTGGGCAAATTGCTGCGAAGTGCAAACACTACAGAGCTGTAATAGTGGGGGATTTCAACTACCCGAATATTAATTGGGAAAAAAGAAGTGTGAATGGTACAGAGGGTGAGGAATTCCCAAAATGCATTCAGGAGAACTTCTTTAGCCAGTATGTAACAAGCCCAACATGGGAGGGTGCGGTTCTGGACTTGGTTTTGGGGAATGAAGAGGGGCAGGTGAAAGGGGTATCAGTGGGAGAGCATTTTAGTGTTAGTGATCATAATTCAGTAAGATTTAGGGTAGTTATGGAAAAGGACAAAGGTGGACCAGGAATAAACTTCTCAAATGGGTTAAAGCCAATTTTGCTGAGCTGAGATAGGATTTGGCCAAAGTGGACAGGAAATGGCTACTTGATGGTAAATCAGTGTCAGAGCAGTGGGAGGCATTCAAGGAGGAGATCCTGAGGGTACAGAGCACGTATTTTTCCTTAAAAAAAGGGTGGGGCTAACAAATCTAGGGCCCCCTGGATGTCAAGGGACATACAGGATAAGACAAAGAAAAAAAGGGAAGCTTATGACAGATACCGAGAACTCAACACTGCAGAAACTCTAGTGAGGTATAAGTGCAGGGGAGCAATTAAAATATATATCAGGAAAGCAAAGAGAGAGCATGAAAGAACATTGGCAAGTAAAATCAGGGAAAACCCAAAGATGTTTTATAAATACATTAAGAGCAAAAAGGATAACTAGAGAGAGAGAGTGGGGCCTATTAGAGACCATAAAGGAAATCTGTGTGTGGAGGCAGAAGACTTGGGGATGATTCTTATTGAATACTTCGCATCTGTTTTCACAAAACAGAGGGGCGATGCAGACTTTGCAATGAGGGAGGAGGAGTGTGAAATATTAGACAAGATAAACATAGTGAGAGAGGAAGTATTAAGGGGCTTAGCAGCTTTGAAAATGGATAGATCCCCAGGCCCGGATGAAATGTATCCCAGGCTGTCAAGAGAAGCCAAAGAGGAAATAGCAGGGGCTCTGACCATCATTTTCCAGTCCTCTCTGGTTACAGGAGTGGTGCCAGAGAACGGGAGGACTGCTAAAGTTGTACCTTTGTTTAAGAAGGGAGAAAGGGATAGGCCGAGTAATTACCGGCCAGTCAGCCCAACCTCAATGGTGGGAAAATTATTGGAAAAATCCTGAGGGACAGGATAAATCTTTATTTGGAAAAGCATGGATTAATCAAGGACAGTCAGCATGGATTTGTTAAGGGAAGGTTGTGTCCAACTAACTTGATTGAATTTTTTGAGGAGGTAACCAGGAGGGTCGATGAGGGTAGTGCGTATGATGTAGTGTATATGGATTTTAACAAGGCTTTTGATAAGGTTCCACATGGCAGAATTGTCATGAAAGTAAAAGCCCATGGGAACCAGGGCAAAGTGGCAAGTTGGATTCAAAATTGGCTCAGAGGCAGGAAGCAAAGGAAAATGTTCGATGGGTGTTTTTGTGACTGGAAGGATGTTTCCAGTGGGGTTCCGCAGGGATCCGTGCTGGGTCCCTTGCTTTTTTTGGTATATATCAATGACTTGGACTTGAATGTTGGAGGTATGATTAAGAAGTTTGCAGATGACACTAAAATAGGTTGTGTGGTTTATAATGAAGAAGAAATCTGTAGACTGCAGGAAGATTTCAATGAACTGGTCAGGTGGACAGAACAGTGGCAAATGGAATTAAATCTGGAGAAATGTGAGGTAATGCATTTCGGGAGGTCTAGCAAAGTAAGGGAATACACATTAAATGGTAGAACGCTGAGAAGTGTAGAGGGACAGAGGGACCTTGGAGTGCAGGGCAACAGATCCCTGAAGGTAGCAGGCCAGGTAGATAAGGTGGTTAAGAAGACATATGGAATACTTGCCGAGGCATAGAATACAAGAGCAGGGAAGTTATGCTTGAACTGCAAAAACACTGGTTAGGCCGCAGCTGGACAACTGTGTGCAGTTCTTGTCACATTACAGGAAAGATGTGAGTGCACTGGAGAGGGTACAGAGGAGATTTACAAGAATGTTGCCTGGACTGGAGAACGTTAGCTATGAGGAAAGATTGGAGATGCTGGGTCTGTTTTCTTTAGAACAGAGGAGGCTGAGAGGAGACCTTATTGAGGTGTATAAAATTATGAGGGGCCTGAATAGAGACGACAGGCAGGACCTGTTTCCCTTAACAGCGGAATCAGCAACCCAGGGACATAGGTTTAAAGTAATTGGGGGAGGTATAGAGGAGATATGAGGGGAAATTTCTTCACCCAGAGGATGGTGGGGGCCTGGAACTCACTGCCTGAAAGGGTGGTAGAGGCAGAAACCCTCACCACATTTAAAAAAATACTTGGATGTGCACTTGAAATGCAGTAACCTACAGGGCTACGGACTGAGCTGGAAAGTGGGATTAGGCTGGATCGCTCTTTGTTGGCCGGCGCGGACATGATGAGCCGAAAATGGCTCCTTCCATGCTGTAAATTTCTATGATTCTAGGTACAGCACGGGGTTAGATACCAAGTAAAGCTCCCTGTACACTGTCCCATCAAACACTCCCAGGCAGGTACAGCACAGGTTAGATACAGAGTAATGCTCCCTCTGCACTATCCCATCAAACGCTCGTGTTAGATACTGAGTAAAGCTTCCTCTACACTGTTCCATCCAACACTCCCAGGGCAGGTACAACATGGGTTAGATACAGAGTAAAGCTCCCTCTACACTGTCCCATCAAATACTCCCAGGCTAGTACAGCATGGGGTTATATACAGAGTAAAGCTCCCTCTACACTGTCCCATCAAACACTCCCAGGGCAGGGACAGCATGGGTTAAATGCAGAGTAAAGCTCAAATAGTGGCACAAATAGAGATAAATGTGTTTGATCGAATAGCCATGTCAGACACGTGATTGCAAGGTGACCAAGATTGGGAACTAAATGTTCCAGATACTTGACATTTCAAAATGACAGGCAGAATGGTAAAGGAGCGGGTGGGGTAGCCCTGATAATAAAGGATGACATAAGGACAGTAGTGAGAAAGGATCTCGGCTCAGAGGATCAGGAAGTAGAATCAGTATGGGTGGAGATAAGGAATAACACAGGGCAGAAAAGATGGTGGGAGCAGTAATGTGAAGTAGTATATAAGTCCCCTAACAGCAGCTATACCATTGGACAATAGTAGGAGCTTGTAACAAAGGTAGTACAATAATCATGGGGGACTTTAATCTTCGTATAGACTTTACAAATCAAATTGCCAAAGGTAGTCTGGGAGATGAGTTCATGGAATGCCTTCGGGATAGTTTCCCAGAGCAATACCTCATAGAACCAACCAGTGAACAAGTTATTTTAGATCTTGAATTGTGTGATGAAACACGGTTAATTAGCAATCTTATAGTAAAGGCTCCTCTGGGGCAGAGTGATCAAAATATTTCACATTGGCTGAGAAATCCCTGTCAGCTGCTTCCCGTGGGCGATCGAGGGAAAAAGTTAAAAAAGATGCTCACCTACCTGTTCCTGCTGGGCCCACGCGAGTTCCCGGTCCTGGGGCCTCCACTGACTGCGCGTCGCAGCGTGTGCACGTCGGGACATGCACAGGGCTGGAGCTGCAGTCACATGGCTCTGGGCAGCCAATCCAGGTAAAGTATGTTCTCATTCATAATGGCCTGGAAATCCCGACCTCTCTGGGTCCATACAGAGTGTGCATGGAGTGTGTACGGGGTGCGTACGGAGTGTGCACGGAGCAAAGGGTGACCAAAAAATGTATAAAAAGGGAAAAAATAGACAATGAGAAAACTAGCAAGAAATATAAAACCAGATTGTAAGAGATTCTACAAGTATGTAAACAGGAAGAGAGTAGCAAAAGTAAACATTGGTCCCTTAGAGGCTGAGGCAGGAGAAATTATTATGGGGAATAAGGAAATGGTGGAAAAGTTAAACAAATATTTTGTATCTGTCTTCACAGTGGAAGACGCAAAAAGCGTCCCTAAAATGGTGGGGACCAAGGGTCTAGTGAGAGTGAGGAACTTAATGTAATTCATATAAGTAGAGAAAAAGTACTAGAGCAACTAATGGGACTAAAAGCCAACAAATCCCCTGGACCGACAGCCTATTTCCTAGGGTTGTTAAAGAGGTGGCTGCAGAGATAGTGGATGCATTAGTTTTGATTGTTCAAAATTCCTTAGATTCTAGAACAGTCCCCGCGGATTGGAAGGTAGAAAATGTAACACCGCTATTCAAGAAAGGGGGGAGAGAGAAAACAGTGAACTACAGGCCAGTTAGCCTGACATCAGTCATCGGAAAATTGCTGGAATCCATTGTTAAGGAAGTGGTATCAGGGCACTTAGAAAATCATAACATGATTAGGCAGAGTCAACATGGTTTTATGAAAGGGAAGTCATGTTTGACAAATTTTGAAGAATTTTTTGAGGATGTAACTAACAGAGTAGATAAAGAGGAATCAGTGGATGTAGTATATTTGGATTTTCAAATTTTTGGTTTGGTTTGGTTTTGTTCCCATTAATAGCACAGAGAACTCGTAGATACGCGAGTCTCAGTGCCAATAATGGGAAACTGTGAAATACTTACCTGATTGGCTGAACAGTCACATTGACTGTATCTTCTGCGTGGGAACCCTCCAGATGGGAGCGCGCTTCGCAGTGCGGGAAGAGAAGGCCTCCTCACCACAATCCAGGGTGCCTCCGAGACCACCAGGTACTTCCGTAAAAATTTTCCAGCAAGGAGGCAATTGCCTGAGGGAAGACCTCCAGAGGAATTTCTGGGCCAATCTATATTAATGACCTAGGTGAAGGGACCGAGTGAAATGTATCTAAGTTTGCTGACGATACAAAGCTATGTGGGACAGTAAGCTGTGAGGAGAACACAAAGCGTCTGCAAAGGGATATAGATAGACTTAGTGAGTGGGCAGTAAGGTGGCAGATCGAGAATAATGTGAGGAATTATGAGGTTATTCACTTTGATAGCAGGACTTTTCGAAAACCAAATTCAGTCAGGCAGAGTCAGCATGGATTTATGAAGGGGAAGTCATGTTTGACAAATTTGCTGGAATTCTTTGAGGATGTAACGAACAGGGTGGATAAAGGAGAACCAGTGGATGTGGTGTATTTGGATTTCCAGAAGGCATTTGACAAGGCGCCACATAAAAGGTTACTGCACAAGATAAAAGTTCACAGGGTTGAGGGTAATATATTAGCCTGGATAGAGGATTGGCTAACTCACAGAGAACAGAGAGTCGGGATAAATGGTTCATTCTCGGGTTGGCAATCAGTAACTAGTGGGGTGCCACAGGGATCAATGCTGGGATCCCAACTATTTACAATCTATATTAACGACTTGGAAGAAGTGACTGAGTGTAACGTAGCCAAGTTTTCTGACGATACAAAGATGGGAGGAAAAGCAATGTGTGAGGATGACACAAAACATCTGCAAAAGGACATAGACAGGCTAAATGAGTGGGCAAAAATTTGGCAGATGGAGTATAATGCTGGAAAGTGTGAGGTCATGCACTTTGGCAGAAAAAAAATCAAAGAGCAAGTTATTATTTAAATGGAGAAAGATCGCAAAGTGCTGCAGTACAGCGGGACCTGGGGATACTTGTGCATGAAACACAAAAGGATGGTGTGCAGGTACAGCAAGTGATCAGGAAGGCCAATGGAATCTTGGCCTTTATTGCAAAGGGGATGGGGTATAAAAGCAGGGAAGTCTTTCTACAATTATGCAGGGTATTGGTGAGGCCACACCTGGAATACTGTATACAGTTTTGGTTTCCATATTTACGAAAGGATATACTTGCTTTGGAGGCAGTTCAGAGCAGGTTCACTAGGTTGATTCCGGGGATGAGGGGGTTGACTTATGAGCAAAGGCTGAGTAGGTTGGGCCTCTACTCATTGGAATTCAGAAGAATGAGAGGTGATCTTATCGAAACGTATAAGATTATGAGGGGGCTTGACAAGGCGGATGCAGAGAGGGATGTTTCCACTGATGGGGGAGACTAGAACGAGGGGGCATAATCTTAGAATAAGGGGCCGCCCATTTAAAACTGAGATGAGGAGGAATTTCTTCTCTCAGAGGGTTGTAAATCTGTGGAATTTGCTGACACAGAGAGCTGTGGAAGCTGGGACATTGAATAAATTTAAGACAGAAGTAGACAGTTTCTTAAACGATAAGGGAATAAGGGGGCGAGAAGGGAAGTGGAGCTGAGTCCATGATCAGATCACCCATGATCGTATTAAATGGTGGAGCAGGCTCGAGGGGCCGTATCGCCTACTCCTGCTCCTTATTCTTATGTTTTTATGTTCTTATAAGAAGAATAGAAAAACTGAATATTTTTTAAATGTTGAGAAACTTTAAATGTTGGTGTTCAGAGAGATTTGAGTGTCCTTGTGCAAAAAACACAGAAAGCTAGCATGCAGGTACAGCAAGCTATAAGGAAGGCAAAGGGCGTGTTGTCCTTTATTACAAGGGGGTTGGAGTATAAGAGTAAGGACGTCTTGCTACAATTGTACAGGGCCTTGGTGAGACCACACCTGGAGTACTGTGCACAGTTTTGGCCTCCTTATCTAAGGAAGGATATAGTTGCATTGGAGACGGGACAACAAAGGTTCACTAGGTTGATTCCTAGGATGAGAGGGTGGTCTTATGATGAACGATTGTGTAGAATGGGCCTGAACTCTCTGGACTTTAGAAGAATGAGAGTGATCCCATTGAAACATACAAGATTCTGAAGCTCCCTCTGCACTGTCCCATCAAACACTCCCAGGGCAGGTACAGCACGGGGTTAGATACAGAGTAAAGCTCCCCCTACACTGTCCCCAGCAAACACTCCCAGGACAGGTACAGCACGGTTTAAATACAGAGTATAACTCCCTCTGCACTGTCCCCAGCAAACACTCCCAGGGCAGGTACAGCACGGGTTAGGTACAGAGTAAAGCTCCCTCTACACTGTCCCCATCAAACACACCCAGGGCAGGTACAGCACGGGGTTAGATACAGAGTAAAGCTCCCTCTACACTGTCCCCAGCAAACACTCCCAGGACAGGTACAGCACAGGGATAGATACAGAGTAAAGCCCCCTCTACACTGTCCCATCAAACACTCCCAGGGCAGGTACCGCACGGGGTTAGATACAGAATAGAGCTCCCTCTGCACTGTCTCAACAAACAGGTACAGTGTGGATTGGATGTGCCTCAGTTCCAAATTGAGACGAACTCACCCTCATTCTCCAGGATGATTCCTTTTATTTCTCACACTGGCTGGCCACGCTCCTGGACACACAGCCAATGGAAACTGGGCTGAGACGGTCCAAATATATTACTGCCAGCAGAGACAGGAGCCTTCGACTCAGGCTGGATTGGAACCCAGGCCCAGAGCTTGTGGCAGTAAGTGTTTGGACTCGGTATTGGTGTGCAGTAGATGCTGCTTCTTTCACATCGCGTGTACGGCTCAGAAACAGGCCCTTCGGCCCAACTGCTCTATGCTCCGAGTCATGCTCCACACGAGCTCCTCCCACCCCGCTTCATCTCACCCTATCAGCATCTCCTTCCATTCCTCTCTCCCTCATGTACTGATCCAGCTTCCCCTTCAATTGATACTGGTCGCCTCGAAGGCTCAACTTATTACATGTGAAGTTAGTGCTTTTCCATGATTGACTCTGGTTCCCTTCCCTCCACAGCACCTGCTCCGACAAGGAACAATCGTGACCAATGAGAGACTGTAAAATGAGATTGATATTGCTTCACTGTCAATCAGAGCCCTTTATCGAATACCCTTTACCCATTGGCTAATTATATTTGTCTCTGTTTTTCAGACAGGTAAGATGGGAAACAGTAAGTCAAGTGCCACTAAAGTACTGCCCAAAAGCTCCCAGAGTGTGATCGTCATCCAGTCACCCATCGTAAGTGGCACATTTCATGCAATATATCCCACCCTTTACTGTGCTGTGGGCCATCCCCCTCCTGAAACGTTGGAGTTACACCCTGCAAACAGGCCATTCAGTCCGTCCAGTCCGCATCGACGTTTACCCTCGCAACGAGCAAATAATCCTGATCACCGTTACTCACCCCCTTCCCATATCGCTTCGCCTCTTTTCCTTCAGCCTATACAATCCGATCTTCGATGTTGACAGTTGCTGCCTCAACCATTCATCCTGGGAGTGAATTGCACAGCCTCACGCCTCTCTGCGTGGAGCGGTTTCTCCGGCCCTCTGGTCTATATCTCTTACATTGAATGGTCACTGACTGTCCGTGGAGTGGCCGCCATTTTAGAAATCGCCCATCCTCAGGAGCGAAGCGGTCCCGCCATGCCTTGCACACACCGATCCCTTATCGTCTGGTGGGGACCCTTTGCGAAATTGCCCCTTACCTGAAATTGCTCTGCAGGAGCTGCCCCGCCACCGCCTGGTGCCGCCGACACCTGGTGTCGGTGGACTCGGTGAAATGGCAGCATGGCCGCCCTTAAAGAGGAGGGCGCACTGGCACAGTCGCCATGTTTTTTTCAATTATGCCCCTGGGTTCGGCCGGGCCACCGACAGGTCCGGCAGAAATCCTCCCTGGTGGCCCAGTGGGAGCCACTGATTGGCTGCAGAGTTCGCAGCGGCCCTCCCCTGTAACTGAAGAGACATTGTGACACGTCAGCGCGACGTTCATGACCGATCGGGCGGCGGACACGCTGCAAAGTCTCTTCGGTTCCGCACCAGACCAGACCGGAACATCGCACCATGGAGAGAAAAAACCAAGGTGCTGATTTTCCCCGGTATCCCCGCCCCCAGTCCATAGTCATGTCTAGAGGTAACAAAGGCATACATGAAGACTTCATCAGTGGATGAGCTGAGGCAGGGGCGCAGATGGATGATGTTACAGAGCTAGAAATGGGCAGTTTTAGTTATCCTGCAGGTATGTGGCCAATCTTAAAAAAACAGTCGTTGCGCCCCATTTCGGCCAGAGGTCAATTTCTACCCCAGCGTCAGTATCCACATGTACGCCGAATACAACCAGCTCTATCTCACTACCACTTCTCTCAACCCCTCCACAATCTCTAAATTGTCAAACTGCGTGTCCGACATCAGCAAAAAGCTTCTCTAATTGAATATTGGGAAAACCGAAGCCATTGTTTTCGGTCCCCGCCACAAACTCCATTCCCCAGCCACTGACTCCATCCCTCTCCCCAACTTCTGTCTCAACCACACTGTTCTCAACTTTGGTATCACATTTGACCCTGAAATGAACTTTCGATTACATAAGTAAGACCGCCTATTTCCACCTACGTAACATCTCCCGTATCCGCCCTTGCCTCAGCTTATCCGCTGATGAAGTTCTCATCCATGTTACCTCTAGACTTGACTATTCCAATGCACTCCTGGCTGGCCTCTCACATTCTACCCTACGTAAACTAGAGGTGACCCAAAACACGGCTGCCCCCCGCCCCCGTGTCCTAACTCGCACCAAGTCCCGCTCACCCATCACCCCCGTGCTCGCTGACCTACATTGTCTCCTGGTTAAGCCATGCCACAATTTCAAAATTCTCATCCTTATTTTCAAATCCCTCTATGGCCTTGTCCCTCCCTATCTCGGTAATCTCCTCCAGCCCCACAACTCCCCAAGATTAATGTGTAATGACACTGGATTAATTAATGATCTCATAGCAAAGGATCATCTTGGGAAGAGTGATCAGTGTGAGGGTAAGAAAGCTAGCTCTCAAACTAATGGCCTGAATAAAGCCAATTACAAGGGTATGAAGGCAGAGTTGACTAAAGTGGATTGGGAAAATAGATTAAAGGGTAATACTGTAGAAAAGCTGCGGCAAACATTTAAGGAGATATTTCAGTGAGAAAGAAAGACTCTAAGAGAAGGATGAACCATCCGTGGCTAACTAAGGAAGTAAAGAATTGTATTAAATTGAAAACAAAAACATGCAAAGTTGCGAAGAATAGTGGAAGACCAGAGGATTGGGAAATTTATAGAAACCAGCAAAAAAGATAAAGAGAGAGAAGATAGCCTACGAGAGTAAATTAGCAAGAAATATAAAAACAGAGAGTAAGAGTTTCTACAGGTATATAAAAAGGAAGAGAGTAGCTAAATTAAACATTGGTCCATTAGAGGATGAGACTGGGGAATTAATAATGGGGAAATGGCAGAGTCATTGAACAAATATTTTGTATCGGTCCTCACGATAGAAGGCACTAAAAGCATCTCAATAATTGATAATCAAGGGGCTATTAGGGGGCGGGGGAACTTAAAAAAAATCACTGTCATTAGAGAAAAAGTACTAGGCAAACTAATGGGACTAAAGGTGGCCAAGTTCCCTAGACCTGATGGCCTGCATCCTAGGGTCTTAAAAGAAATGGCTGCACAGATAGTGGATGCATTGATTGTAATCTACCAAAATTCCCTGAATTCTGGGGCGGTCCCAGCAGATTGGAAAACTGCAAAAGTAACGCTCCTATTTAAGAAAGGAGGGAGACAGAAAGCAGGAAACTATCGACCAGTTAGCCTAACATCTGTCCTTGAGAAAATGTTGGAGTCCATTATTAAGGAAGTGGTATTCAGAAAATGAGAATACAATCAAGCAGATTCAGCATGGTTTTATGAAAAGGAAATCTTGTTTGACAAATTTGCTTGAATTCTTTGAGGATGTAACAAGCAGGGTAGATAAAAGGGAACCAGTAGATGTCATATATTTGGATTTTCAGAAAGCATACGATAAGGTGCCAGATAAAAGGTTACTGCACAAAATAAGAGCTCATGGGGTTGGGGGTAATATATTAGCATGGATAGAGGATTGGCTAACTAACAGAAAACAGATAACAGAGAGTCGGGATAAATGGTCATTTTCCGGTTGACAAACAGTAACTAGTGGGGTGCCGCAGGGATCGGTGCTGGGTCCTCAACTATTTACAATCTATATTAATGACTTGGATGAAGGGACCGAGTGTAATGTAGTCAATTTTGCTGATGATACAAAGATGGGTGGGAAAGCAAGCTGTGAGGAGGACACAAAAAAATCTGCAAAGGGATATAGACAGGCTAAGTGAGTGGGGAAAAATGTGGCAGATGTGGGAAAATGTGAGGTTATCCACTTTGGTAGGAAAAATAAAAAAGCAAATTATTATTTAAATGGAGAAAGAATACAAAATGCTGCTGGACAGAGGGACCTGGGGTCCTTGTGCATGAAACACAAAGATAGCATGCAGATGCAGCAAGCAATCAGGAAGGCAAATGGAATGTTGGCCCTTATTGCAAGGGGGATAGAGTATAAAAGCAGAGAAGTCCTGCTACAGCTGTACAGGGTATTGGTAGTATAGTTTTGGTCTCCGTATTTAAGGAAGGATATACTTTCATTGTAGGCAGTTCAGAGAATATTCACAAAGTTGATTCCTGAGATGAAGCTGTTGTCTTATGAAGAAAGGTTGAGCAGGTTGGGCCTATACTCATTGGAGTTTAGAGGTGATGGGGTGAGGTAATCTTAATGAAACGTATAAGATTCTGAGAGGGCTTCATAGGGTAGATGCAGAGAGGATGTTTCCCCTCGTGGGGGAATCTAGAACTAGGGGGTACAGTCTCAGAATAGGGGTCACCCATTTAAAACAGAGATGAGTGGGAATTTCTTCTCTCAGAGGGTCATGAATCTTTGGAATTCTCTGCCCCAGAGAACTGTGGAGGCTGGGTAATTCAATGTACTTAAGGTAGATATTTTTGAATGATAAGAGAGTGAAGGGTTATGGGGAGCAGGCGGGGAAGTGGAGCTGTGGCCAAGATCAGATCAGTCATGATCTTATTAAATGGCGGAGCAGGCTCAAGGGGCCGTAGGGCCTACTCCTACTCCTATTTCTTACATTCTTATGTTCTATTGTTATGTCTGTGCTTGTCTAATTCTGCTCTCTTGACCATCCCTGATTATAATCGCTTAACCATCGGGGACCGTGTCTTCTGTTGCCTGGGCCCCAAGCTCTGGAACTCCCTCCCTAAACCTCTACACCTCTCTACCTCTCTTTCCTCCTTCAAGACGCTCCCTAAAACCAACTCTTTGACCAAGCTTCTGGTCATCGGCCCAATTTCTACATCTGCAGCTCGGTGTCAACTCTTTATCTCCTGGGATGCTTCACTATCGTTAGAGGTGCTATATAAATACAGTTGTTGTTGTTGAGGGCCTGTTGCGTCACTCCCGAGCCCAGTGTTTTTTTGGTGAATTTATTTCTCTATTTTGGTCTGTGGCCTCTGGGAGCTGATTTTTGTTTGTCCAATAGAGTTATAGAAAAATGTCAATTGAATTTTCTTTGTATCTCCAGGAACTTGGTGGTAGCCTTGCTGACCCCATTCCCGATACCCCGTCGCCGTCAACAAGCCCAGCAGAAGCCAACAGTGGAGACCATGAGGTGCCGAAAACGTGTTTGCTAAGTGCAGAGGGACTCAAAGGCGAAGTGGGAGAAGGTCCATTGACTGAACTTGCAGCACCAGACAAAGTCTCTGCAGAACCAGACCACATCCCCACAGAGCCAGACAAGGTCCCTACAGAGCCAGAGAAGGTCCCTACAGAACCAGACCACATCCCTACAGAGCCAGACGAGGTCCCTACAGAGCCAGACAAGGTCCCTACAGAACCAGACCACATCCCCACAGAGCCAGACAAGGTCCCTACAGAACCAGACCACATATCCACAGGACCAGACAAGGTCCCTACAGAGCCAGACAAGGTCCCCACAGAGCCAGACAAGGTCCCTACAGAGCCAGACAAGGTCCCTATAGAGCCAGACAAGGTTTCCACAGAGCCAGACAAGGTTCCCACAGAACCAGACAAGGTCCTCACAGAACCAGCCAAGGTCCCTACAGAACCAAACAAGGTCCTCACAGAACCAGCCAAGGTCCCTACAGAGCCAGACAAGGTCCTCACAGAACCAGCCAAGGTCCCTACAGAGCCAGACAAGGTCCTCACAGAACCAGCCAAGGTCCTTACAGAGCCAGACAAGGTCCTCACAGAACCAGCCAAGGTCCCTACAGAGCCAGACAAGGTCCTCACAGAGCCAGACAAGGTCCCTACAGAGCCAGACACAGAGCCAGACAAGGTCCCCTCAGCAGCAGAGAACGACCCCTCTGGCTCACATTTGGGAACAGAATCCAAATCGGTGAGCGATGAAACATCTCCCTCACTCTCAGATGTAACAACCTCAACCTCCATCACCCAAATGTCATCTCAAACGTCTCTGCGCTTGGAGTCAGTTGGTCTCACCTCGGAGTCAGGTACAGATACTTTGTCTGGCAAGACCTCGCTACTGGAGCCAGCAATCTCGGCACCCAACCTGCTGATGCCCAGCAGAGGCGCACCTTGGCGTGCAGTGGACGATTTCAGAGAGCCACTGGTCGAGGGCCCTGATGCGGGAGGACCACTCCCTCCCACGGCAGCAAGGAGCCCGGCAACCTCCAGCTCTGCACCCCTCCTGTTAGCCTCCGAGCAGCAATCCAGCCTCGAGCAGCTGGATGAGACCCTCTACAATATCCTGTTCAGCACTCCGATGGAAGTGCCAGACGGGATGCTGGTCAGCGTGCCCGAGGAGGACCATGAGTACTGGGGGGTGTTGCATTTCCTCGGGCTGGAGGCGGCCCGAGATCTGATCAGGAAACGGAAGGAAGACGAAGAGAACAAACTCAAGAAGATGTGACCGGTTTTATACCCGTACTGAGAGTGGAACATTTAGCTAAATTTAAAGAGCACCTTTCAGACTGTGGGTTGGATATGTACCGCAGGGAGTTCACTGGTCAACAGAAGGACACTGGGTTGGCAATACCCAGGAACACCCCATTGACCATTTCCGAGGAGAACTTTGCCTGGTCGCTGGAGGATTCTTGGGCCTAGACATGTATTGTTGAGAATGGCACATGTCTCTCTCTGCGGTTTGGCAGCCTTAAGTCATCTACATTAAAATGTACAAAAGGATTGATGTATTTCCAAGTATATGTAGGCTGTGTCTCAGAATTCTCCCGTGTTTAAGAAAGACCCTCTCTTGCAATGTCTCTCCCTAAGAAAGGGGGTTTGTGTGTGTGTGGTGCTACCTTTTATTTTGAAATAAACAATAAAAACTCCAATAGAAACCTAGACCGAGCGGTGCAGGATTGGTTGGTCAATCATGTCACTGTTGAAGACTTTGCTTGTCTCTTGTGCGAATGTCTGTGACGTGAACGTATTCGCAGGCAGGTCTTTGATGGGCAGCGTAAAACTGTGGGCCCCTTCAGTCACTGGACACTGCCCGAGACCCACCACCAGACCTGGGCATAAAGCCCCATCAGAGACCACTCACCTTCCTTTCACCAGCCTTACCTGGGTCCATGCCTGGCTCCCAGGTGGCTCGGTAGCACCACTACTGACCGAGCTGGCCGAGTCCTGAACGACATAGCTGCCAGACGGGGCCTGCGGCAGGTGGTGAGAGAACCAACACGAGGGAAAAACATACTTGACCTCATCCTCACCAATCTACCTGTCGCAGATGCATCTGTCCATGACCGAAAAAAAAGGTGACAAGACAGACCTGGGTAACTATAGGCCCATCAGTTTAACATCAGTAATAGGGAAGATGCTTGAAAGAATCATAAGGGATGCAATATATGAATACTTGGATCGGGAGGGACATATTAGGGACACCCAACATAGCTTCATAAAAAAGAGGTCATGTCTCACAAATCTAATTATATTCTTTGACAAAGTTACAAAGTTGGTGGATGAGGATTTCCAAAAAGCTTTTGACAAGGTACCACACAAGAGGCTTCTCTATAAGATCGGAGCCTCTGAAATATATTGAGCTGGACACAGAACTGGCTGGCAGGACGCAGGCAAAGAGCAATTATAGATGATTTGGATGTGTTTGGAGACCGGTCACCAGTGGTGTCCCAGGGATCAGTGTTGGGACCATTGCTTTTCACTTTTTATTAATGATCTGGATTCAGTTTGCAAATTTGCAGATGATACCAAGATCTGTGCGAGTGCTGGAACTGTAGAAGAGGCTGGTCTGATTCAGGCAGATCTTAATGTGTTGGGAGACTGGGCTCAAGACTGGAACATGATGTATAACTTAGATAAATGCAGTGTTTGCATGTGGGCAGGGCAAATGTTCAACATTCATACACCCTCCAGGGAAAGACATTAAAGATGGTGGAGATAGAAAGAGATTTGGACATTCTAGTGCATACATCCTTAAAGGTACACGAGCAATGCTGTGCTGCGATAGTGGTTGGGAAAATGTTGGAGTGCATTATTAAAGAAGCAGGAGCAGAACATTTGGAAAAGCAAAATTCGGTCAGGCAGAGTAAGCATGGTTTTATGAAGGGGAAGTCATGTTTGACAAATTTGCTAGAATTCTTTTTGCTAGAAATTTGCTAGAATGTGGTGTATGTAGCACACAAATCACTGACTCCACACGGTCTGGTGTAAGTCTAACTGCTGTGAACTTCGTCCTTTATTGTTCAGCTCCAGAGTGCCTCCCAGGTGTGGTGGTCAGCCTTATATAGCACCTGTTACAGGTACTACCAGGGTTTCCCACCGCAGCGCCCTCTGTGGTGTGGCATAGTACTTACAATACATTTAAGGTACTGGGACGATACACACATCATTACATAACATCACCTTCCCCCCCTCCACCTGGACGCAGGACAACAATACACACATCATTACATAACATCACACTTGTCCAACGGAAGGCAGGCGGGCATAGACAGTGCGTTAGTATAGTACATTTTATCTGGTACATTATCTGGTTATTGACGGGTAGTGGAACCTTGATTTCCTTGTTAGCCGTTATCATTAATTGTACTTCATCCATTATTTTACACAAATACAGTGGCTATTCAGCATAAAAAAAAGTAATTCTTATTATAAATTCACTGTCTCACGTTAACATAGCTCATTTTAGACTCGCTCTGCCAAACAGAAGTCCTTTGTGGGGACCACCTCTTTGTAAGGCCCTTTTAAGACTCCCAGGTGCATTTCCTCTTTAAGGCGCCATCTTTGATGCAGGAGGATTCCACGAGGCTTCTCCTTGGGCGCCGCCATCTTTGATGCTCTGCAGCTCCGACACGATGCCGCCGCCATCTTCGATGCCGCCGCCGCAGCCTCCGCTCCCCTCCGCTGCCACCTGACTTGCCGCCTCTCCTGCGGCCGTCGTGGCCTCTCCAGCGGCCACACTTGCCGCGGCCTCCGTAGCCCCCGACCTCCAGCTGCTGCCGCCGCCCGACGCTAACAGCTCCTCGGCGGGGCTCTTGCGATCCGCCGGCCCCTGGATCCCTCAGCACCCCGCCCGCAGCGTCCCGCCGGCTCAACCCCCACCCCCCCTTGGGCCCCTCTGTGCAGGGCTGCTTGCGTGTGGGGGCTGGGGCTGCGGGATCTCTGGGGCCTGAGGTCAGGGCCTGGGACTTGCCTGTGGGGGGACTGAAGCTGCAGCTCCAGCTCGGTCAGCGCTGCTCTCTGGGGACCCGGGGCACGGCAGCACCCCGGGGAGCAGCAGCCTGTGGTGTGATGAAGTCTTCCCAGCTCCCACGGACCGTCCCCATCCACCTCCGGCCGAGGAGTGTCGGCCCATCGCCTGCAACGACCCACAAAGGTAAAGCGTGCATCTCGTCTCCGTGGGATACCTGCGCCATCGCTCTGCCGAGAACAGGTATTAGTTCCCTGGTGTAGGTACGCAGCTTCACCGTGACTGGGACCAGCTTGGGTCGTGCAGCTGGGTTAATCCACAGTTTATCAAAAGTTCTCTGACTCATCAACGACGGACCCGAGCCCGTGTCCACTTCCATACTCACAGGGACTCCGTTGATTTTTACTTCACTTATCACTGGGGGTGAATCATCGGTGCACGTATACAGTCCAAGCACCTCATCATCTTCTGCCTGCTCCTCGCTGAACAGTGGATCATCCCCCATCTCCTCAGCCACACGGTGAGTCCGATTTCTTTTACACATACGCTGAAGGTGGCCTTTAACGTGGCAGGTATTGCACGTGTACTCCGCAAACCTGCACCGGTGAGCCCCATGGCTTCCTCCACAGCGCCAGCATGGTGCTGCTTGATTGGCCCCCCCTCAGCGGACTCTGAGCTCCAGGACCCCAAGGTCCGTGCTCTCTGCCCCGGGCAGAGCCAGGTTCTGCAGTTTTGTCCGTGGTGGACAGTGCCTGCCGGGTTCGAGACTGTGTGAATTATTTGCTTGGTGCTGCAAGTCGAGGTCATATATGCCCGGCTGATGGCGATGGCCTTTGTCAGAGTGACTGTGGGTTCCGTGGCCAGCAGCTTGTGAAGGAGGCCCTTGTGGCCAATCCCCATAACGAAAACATCCCACAAAGCCTCGTCAAGGTGTGCCCCAAAATCACACGGCGCCGCGAGTCCTCTGTGGTCTGCAGCATATTTGGTGACATCCTGGCCCTCAGATCTGCAGTGATGGTAAAATTTGTATCTGGCCGTGAGGATGCGCTCCTTCGGTTTCAACTGGTCACGAATGAGTTCAGTCAGCTCCTCGTATGACTTGTCCCTGGCGCTCGCAGGTGCCAGCAAATCCCTGACGAGACAGTAAACCTCATCGCCACAACTGGAGAGCAATATCGCCTTATGCTTCTCTCTCATTGCGTATGTGTCCTCCGTCAGGTCATTTGCTGTGAAGTAGTACTCGAGCCTTTCCGTAAAGGCCTCCCAATCATTGCCCACGGTAAAATCCTTTAGCGAGCCCAGAGTAGCCATGGTTGCGTGGAGTTCGTCCGCTTCCTCGTTACCAATGTGGTGTATGTAGCACACAAATCACTGACTCCACACGGTCTGGTGTAGGTCTAACTGCTGTGACCTTCGTCCTTTATTGTTCAGCTCCAGAGTGCCTCCCAGGTGTGGTGGTCAGCCTTATATAGCACCTGTTACAGGTACTACCAGGGTTTCCCACCGCAGCGCCCTCTGTGGTGTGGCATTGTGCTTACATTACATTTAAGGTACTGGGACGATACACGCATCATTACATAACAGAGGATGTAACGAACGGGTGGATAAAGGGGAAGCAGTGGATATGGTGTATTTGGATTTCCAGAAGGTATTTGACAAGGTGCCACATAAAAGGTTACTGCACAAGATAAAAGTTCACGGGGTTGGGGGTAATATATTAGTATGGATAGAGGATTGGCTAACTAACAGAAAACAGAGAGTTGGGATAAATGGTTCATAGAAACATAGAAACATAGAAAATAGGTGCAGGAGTAGGCCATTCGGCCCATCGAGCCTGCACCGCCATTCAATGAGTTCATGGCTGAACATGCAACTTCAGTACCCCATTCTTGCTTTCTCGCCATAACCCTTGATCCCCCTAGTAGTAAGGACTACATCGAACTCCTTTTTGAATATATTTAGTGAATTCGCCTCAACAACTTTCTGTGGTAGAGAATTCCACAGGTTCACCACTCTCTGGTTGAAGAAGTTTCTCCTCATCTCGGTCCTAAATGGCTTACCCCTTATCCTTAGACTGTGACCCCTGGTTCTGGAACTCCACAACATTGGGAACATTCTTCCTGCATCTAACCTGTCTGAACCCATCAGAATTTTAAACGTTTCTATGAGGTCCCCTCTCATTCTTCTGAACTCCAGTGAATACAAGCCCAGTTGATCCAGTCTTTCTTGATAGGTCAGTCCCGCCATCCCGGGAATCAGTCTGGTGAACCTTTGCTGCACTCCCTCAATAGCAAGAATGTCCTTCCTCAAGTTAGGAGACCAAAACTGTACACAATACTCCAGGTGTGGCCTCACCAAGGCCCTGTACAAATGTAGCAACACCTCCCTGCCCCTGTACTCAAATCCCCTCGCTATGAAGGCCAACAAATCCCCTCACTATGAAGGCCAATATGCCATTTGCTTTCTTAACCGCCTGCTGTACCTGCATGCCAACCTTCAATGACTGATGTACCATGACACCCAGGTCTCGTTGCACCTCCCCCTTTCCTAATCTGTCACCATTCAGATAATACTCTGTCTCTCTGTGTTTAACACCAAAGTGGATAATCTCACATTTATCCACATTATACTTATCCACATTATACACCACATCAACTGGTTCTCCCTTGTCCACTCTACTGGAAACATCCTCAAAAAATTCCAGAAGATTTGTCAAGCATGATTTCCCTTTCACAAATCCATGCTGACTTGGACCTATCATGTCACCTCTTTCCAAATGCGCTGCTATGACATCCTTAATAATTGATTCCATCATTTTACCCACTACCGATGTCAGGCTGACCGGTCTATAATTCCCTGTTTTCTCTCTCCCTCTTTTTTAAAATCCATTCTCGGATTGGCAATCTATATTAACGACTTGGAAGAAAGAACTGAGTGTAACTGAGTGTAACATAGCCAAGTTTGCTGACGATACAAAGATGGGAGGAAAAGCAATGTGTGAGGAGGACACAAAAGGACATAGACAGGCTAAGTGAATGGGCAAAAATTTGGCAGATGGAGTATAATGTTGGAAAGTGTGAGGTCATGCACTTTGGCAGAAAAAAATCAAAGAGCAAGTTATTATTTAAATGGAGAAAGATTGCAAAGTGCTGCAGTGCAGCGGGACCTGGAGGTACTTGTGCATGAAACACAAAAGGATAGTATGCAGGTACAGCAAATGATCAGGGAGGCCAATGGAATCTTGGCCCTTATTGCAAAGGGGATGGGGTATAAAAGCAGGGAAGTCTTGCTACAGCTATACAGGGTATTGGTGAGGCCACACCTGGAATACTTTATACAGTTTTGGTTTCCATATTTACAAAAGGATATACTTGCTTTGGAGGCTTATCAGAGAAGGTGTTCACTGGTTGATTCCAGAGATGAGGAGCTTGACTTATGAGGAAAGGTTGAGTAGGTTGGGCCTCTAGTCATTGGAATTCAGAAGAATGAGAGGTGATCTTATCGAAACGTATAAGATTATGAGGGGGCTTGACAAGGTGGATGCAGAGAGGATGTTTCCATTGATAGGGGAGACTAGAACTAGTGGGCATAATCTTAGAATAAGGGGTCGCCTATTTAAAACTGAGATGAGGAGGAATTTCTTCTCTCAAAAGATTGTAAATCTGTAGAATTCACTGCCTCAGAGAGCTGTGGGGGCTGGGTCATTGAATAAATTTAAGGCAGAGATAGACAGTTTCTTAAACGATAAGGGGATAAGGGGTTATGGGGAGCCGGCGGGGAAGTGGACCTGAGTCCATGATCGAATCAGCCATGATCGTATTAAATTGCAGAGCAGGCTCGAGGGGCCAAATGGCCGACTCCTGCTCCTATTTCTTATGTTCTTATGTAAATAGGGCGTTGGGGTGTATCCATAGGACAATTGAGTATAAGACGAGGCGTATTGTTTTGTCCCTGTACAAGACCTTAGTCAGGCCACACTTGGAATACTGTATCCAGTTTTGGTCTCCTCACATGGTGAGTGATATTGTGGCTCAGAAGAGGGCCACTGGACTAATTCCAAATCTAAAGTATCTTCGTTATCATGGGCTCAATTTCCCCAAAGCCGTTTTTTGGCATGCATGAAGAGTTACACCCGTTTTTTGGGGGCCCAACTACACCCAAAAAACTCATCCAACTTTCCCGGTTAGAATTGTTGATTTTGGCACCGTCGAGCCTGTCCTTTAGCTCTGTGGGTGGAGCCTAAGATCTGCAGCAAATGAATTGGGTTGCCAGGGTAACGAGGGACACATTGCGGGCTGAGGCTGGAAAGTGAAACATACAACACATTCTGGCCACTCACAGCAACCTGCACAGGCCCCTCGGACCTTGCAGCAGCATCCCAGCATTAAATTATTGAAGTGTTTATGCCAAAAGTTTATCCCCCCTGCTCCCCCACCCCCGGTGCCCAGTGCCGCTCCTAACCCTGGCTGAAAGACTTCCCCCCCCTCTCCTCTCCCCGCCTCTCCCCTCCCCCCTCTCTCCCCCTCAACCCCCCTCTCTGCTGCTGCTGTCTGGGCCGTGGAACTGGATCTGCTGTACTGATTCTCTTACCCGCGACGATTTTGCTAACTGCCCAGAAGGTTTTTCCAGAGTGGTCACATACGCCAACCTCAGAAAAATTGGAGTAAATCAGAGCTGGCCAAACTTGCTTAAACGGCCAGAATTGGTGCGGGTGGCAGGTTACGCCCCCAATGGGATAAAAAAAATCGTAGCCTAAAATAATCCTACTGAAGTTAATTACGCTAGCACAGAAACTTTGGGGCAACTTGGAGATTTGAATTTACTCAAAAAAAAAGAGCAGACCAAAAAAACGGCGCAGATAATTGGGGAAAATTGAGCCCCATGATATGTTAAAAGAGCCGGGACACTTTACCTTAGAGCAGCGTAGACTTAGGGCGGGGGGGGATATGACTGAGGTTTATAAGATAATGAAGGGAACAGACAGTGTTCCAGCTGACCGTTTATTTCAATTAAATAGGTTAGGCAGGACCAGGGGCACAAAGTTAACTTGTATGGGGCCAGATCTAGGTTGGATGTGAGGAGTGGTTCTTTTCCCAGAGAACAGTCGACCTCTGCAACAAGCTGCCCGCTCATGTGGTGGAGGCAGACTCACTGCATCCCTTCAAGCAAAAGCAGGATTTGTTTCTGGCTGCGACGGAGATTAACTCCTACAGAAGGTAGGTACTGCAGGGAATGTAATGGCCAGAGTGATCTCCTGAACTAGTTCCGATCGCCTAGATGGGTCGGAGAGGGATTTCCCAGATTTTTCCCTCAAATTGGCCTGGGTTTTTTTAACCTGTTTTTTGCCTCTCCCAGGAGATCACGTGGTTTCGGTGGGGTGGAGTGTAAAATGTTGTGATACATTGGGCCCAAGTTTCGGGCGGAGTTGCTCCTATTTTGGCATTTAGGTTGCTCCAGTTCTAGTGAGTTAGTTTAGTTCAGTTTTTTTCAAAAGGGGATGTTACCAGCCACTTATGCCTGTTTTGCAAGTTTAGGCAGCCAAAAGTTACTCCAAACTAACTTAGAACAGAGTAAGTGTCGATTTCTGTACGCTCAGAAAAACCTTGCCTACACTTTAGAAATTAGGCGCAGGTAGCGAGAGATGGAGGTGAGGGGGAAGGGACGTTAGCGGGAAGTTAGGGGATTTTACAAAGCATTAAACACTTCTCTTTTACCAATAAAGAGCCATCATCAATAATAAATGATAAATAAATCAATAAATAAAAAATAAAAGTTTCCTACCTCACCATCAAAGCAGCGGCAGCAGGCATCGAGCTGCGATTTTTCGGCCGTTCGAAAGGATAGGGGCGGCCTGGAAAACACCAGGAGGGAGAGCCAGACAGCCAGACAGCCAGCCAGCACGCACCTTTGAAAGTTTAAGTTTTACTTCAAGTATGGGTGCTGCATTATCAACACCACAGATTATGCAATGGATCTCCAGCAATTCACTGCATAGGAGAGAATTGATTAGAGCTCACCGCACCAGGCACGTCATAGACCAGCGGCTGATGGGCAGGAGGCCTTACCCACATCGGCAATATCGAGTCAGGCGTTCATACATGAGCGAGGCTGATTGTGTCAAAAGGCTGCATTTCTGCAGAGAATTTGAAGATCCGAGATATGCTGAGAGCAGATTTACAGCCGAGAAGTAGAAAGCCGATTGCCTTGTCTGTTGCACTTTCCTTCTATGCCTCGGGATCGTTTCAAGCTACAACTGGAGATGTGTGTGCCATCTCTCAATGTGCAATACACATCTGCGTTCACCAGGTCACGGCTGCACTGTATGTGCGGAGGAATGACTTCATCAATTTCTCAATGACCGCACAAGCAATGTATGACAAGGCTCTGGAGTTCTCAAAGATTGCTGGCTTCCCAAAGGTACAGGGCTGCATTGATTATACATTGCCTTGCGAGCACCTGTGGAGGATGCTGAGCAGTTCAGGAGTAGAAAAGGTTTCCACTCCATTAATGTGCAGCTTGTGTGTGACGACACCCTGGCAGCACCCATGATGCGTTCATCCTACGGCAACAGCATTATATCTGATATTTTTGAGGAGCAGCCAGAAGGACAGAGCTGGCTACTGAGAGACAAAGAGTATGGCCTCGTCACATGGTTCATGATGTCCCTACGCTTAACACGTAGCTGACCATCAATACAACATGGTGCACATTGCGACGCGCAGCATCATAGAGAGGACTATTAGCATCTTGAAACAGTGTTTCCGATGCCTGGACCATTCCGGAGGCTACGTGCTATACTCCCCTGAGATTGTCGGTCATTTCACTGTTGTGTGCTGTATGCTCCATAACTTAGCCATCATGAGGCAGCAAGAGCTGATAGTGGAACCAGAACCCACATGAGGTCAGAGCGCCTGATGATAGTAATTTGGAAGAGCAGGATGAGGATGATGACGACGATCAGGAAAGCATGCAAGTGCCTGATGCCGGAGCACGATGTCAGAGGACGGCAGTCCATCGTGCTCCTTTAACAACTGCACCAGCAGCTCATCCATGAACGCTTCAATTACTGATGCCTGAGGGCTTAGCGACAACTGTTCCGCATGGACATGTTTATTTTTTGGAGTTGTTCCTATGTTGTGTTGTGTTAATGGAACATGATTCAATTTTAATGTAAATATATTTTATTGAAAAGTTCACAATGTACTGCACGTTAGTGTAATAAAATATTTGTTGTATCAAACTATACTTTAAGATCACTTATAGACTTTAAGATCACTTGTAAACTTGTAAAGTTGTAAAAGTTACAAAACAATTTCTAGGTGAAAAATCTTACACTCTAAGATCACTTAAACTTCAAGATCACATTTTAGGTGTGAAATTAAATAACTTACAAAATGTGAGAACATTTACACTCTAAGATCACTTAAAAACCCTAAGATCACTTATAAGTTGTAAAGTCACAAAGCTTACAAAACAATTTCAATTTGAAAAAAGTTACTACAGTTACATCAAGAACAAGAACAAAAGAAGCAAAGAAAGACAGTTCGTGAGGCCTACAAGAGGCCAGCGGGACGTCGAGGAGCCCAGCAGGGAGTCGGGAGGCGGAGCGGCAGTTCGTGAGGTCTACAAGATGCCTACCGGTGCAGCTGTTGCAGGGACAGAAGGCAAAAAGAAGCAGAAAGAAATCGAAAGGTGAAGTCACAGCCAAGGGGGTAAGTGATTGGCTGGTGATTGGTAAGTAGTTTCTCTTTTTCTTTTCTTTATCAGTAAGTAACCTGTAGCATTGTTGCTGCCAATTTAAGTGTATCTAAGGGTTAAGTCATGGCAGGATAGCTCGGACACGTGTTATGCTCCTCCTGTACTATGTGGGAAGTCAGGGACGCTTCCGGTGTCCCTGACGACTACGTGTGCGGGAAGTGTATCCGCCTCCAGCTCCTGACGGACCACATTGCGGCACTGGAGCTGCGGGTGGATTCACTCTGGAGCATCCACTATGCTGAGAATGACGTGAATAGCACGTTTAGTGAGTTGGTCTTACCGCAGGTAAAGGGTACACAGCCAGATAGGGAATGGGTGACCAACAGGAAGAGCAGTGCAAGGAAGGTAGTGCAGGGGTCCCCTGCGGTCATTCCCCTGCAAAACAGATACACCGCTTTGGGTACTGTTGAGGGGGATGACTCATCAGGGGAGAGCAGCAGCCAAGTCCATGACACCGTGGGTGGCTCCGCTGCGCAGGAGGGCAGGAAAAAGAGTGGGAGAGCTATAGTGATAGGGGATTCCATTGTAAGGGGAATAGATAGACGTTTCTGCGGCCGCAACCGAGACTCCAGGATGGTATGTTGCCTCCCTGGTGCAAGGGTCAAGAATGTCTCGGAGCGGGTGCTGGCAATCTGAAAAGGGAGGGTGAACAGCCAGTTGTCGTGGTGCATTAAGGTACCAACGATATAGGTAAAAAATGGGATGAGGTCCTCCAAGACAAATTTACGGAGCTAGCAGCTACATTAAAAAGTAGGACCTCAAAAGTAGTAATCTCAGGATCGCTACCAGTGCCACGTGCTAGTCAGAGTAGGATCGCAGGATAGCTCAGATGAATACGTGGCTTGAGGAGTGGTGCAGAAGGGAAGGATTCAAATTCCTGGGACATTGGTACCGTTTCTGGGGGAGGTGGGACCAGTACAAATCGGATGGTCTGCAGCTGGGCAGGACCGGAACCAATGTCCGAGGGGGAGTGTTTGCTAGTGCTGTTGGGGAGGGGTTAAACTAATATCGCAGGGGGGTGGGAACCTATGCAGGGAGACAGAGGGAAGTAGAATGGGGGCAGAAGCAAAAGATAGAAAGGAGAATAGTAAAAGTGGAGGGCAGAGAAACCCAAAGCAAGAAACAAAAAGGGCCACATTGCAGCAAAATTCTAAAGGGGCAAAGTGTGTTAGAAAGACAAGCCTGAAGGCTCTGTGCCTCAATGCGAGGAGAATTCGGAATAAGGTGGACGAATTAACTGCGCAGATAGAAGTTAACGAGTATGATTGGCATCACGGAGACATGGCTCCAGGGTGACCAAGGCTGGGAACTCAACATCCAGGGGTATTCAACATTTAGGAAGGAGAGACAGAAATGAAAAGGAGGCGGGGTGGCATTGCTGGTTAAAGAGGAAATTAATGCAATAATAAGAAAGGACATTAGCCTGGATGATGTGGAATCGGTATGGGTGGAGCTACGGAAAACCAAGGGGCAGAAAACGCTAGTGGGAGCAATGTACAGACCACCAAACAGTAATAGTAAGGTTGGGGACAGCCTCAAACAATAATTAAGGGATGCATGCAATAAAGGTACAGCAGTTATCATGGGCGGCTTTAATCTACATATTGATTGGGCAAACCAAACTGGGAGCAATGCGGTAGAGGAGGATTTCCCGGAGTGTATGAGGAATGGTTTTCTAGACCAATATGGGAGCTGGCCATCCTAGATTGGATGATGTGCAATGAGAAAGGACTAATTAGCAATCTTGTTGTGCGAGGCCCCTTCTGGAAGAGTGACCATAATATGGTAGAATTCTTTATTAAGATGGAGAGTAACACAGTTAATTCAGAAACTAGGGTCCTGAACTTAAGGAAAGGTAACTTCGATGGTTTGAGGCGTGAATTGGCTAGAGTAGACTGGCAAATGATACTTAAAGGGTTGACGGTGGATCGGTAATGGCAAACATTTAAAGATAACATGGATGAACTTTAGCAATTGTACATCCCTGTCTGGAGTAAAAATAAAACAGGGAAGGTGGCTCAATCATGGCTAACAAGGGAAATTAAGGATAGTGTTAAATCCAAGGAAAAGGCATATAAATTGGCCAGAAAAAGCAACAAACCTGAGGACTGGGAGAAATTTAGAATTCTCAGAGGAGGATAAAGGGTTTACTTAAGAGGGGGAAAATAGAGTACGAGAAGAAGCTTGCCGGGAACATAAAACCTGACAACAAAAGTTTCTATAGATATGTGAAGGGAAAAAGATTAGTGAAGATAAATGTAGGTCCCGTGCAGTCGGATTCAGGTGAATTTATAATGGGGAACAAAGAAATGGCAGACCAATTGAACAAATATATTGGTTCTGTCTTCACGAAGGTAGACACAAATAACCTTCCGGAAGTACTCGGGGACCGAGGGTCTAGTGAGAAGGAGGAACTGAAGGATATCCTTATTAGGTGGGAAATTGTGTTAGGGAAATTGATGGAATTGAAGGCCGATAAATCCCCGGGGCCTGATAGTCTGCATCCCAGAATACTTAAGGAAGTGGCCCTAGAAATAGTGGATGCATTGGTGATCATTTTCCAACAGTCTATCAACTCTGGATCAGTTCCTATGGACTGGAGGGTAGCTAATGTAACACCACTTTTTAAAAACGGAGGGCGAGAGAAAACGGATAATTATAGACCGGTTAGCCTAACATCAGTAGTGGGGAAAATGTTGGAGTCAATTATTAAGGATGAAATAGCAGCGCATTTGGAAAGCAGTGACAGGATCGGACCAAGACAGCATGGATTTATGAAGGTGAAATCATGCTTGACAAATCTTCTGGAATTTTTTGAGGATGTAACCAGTAGAGTGGACAAAGGAGAACCAGTGGATGTGGTGTATTTGGACTTTGAAAAGGCTTTTGACAAGGTCCCACACAAGAGATTGGTGTGTAAAATTAAAGCACATGGTATTGGGGGTAATATACCGGCGTGGATAGAGAACTGGTTGGAACACAGGAAGCAGAGAGTCGGGATAAACGGGTCCTTTTCAGAATGGCAGGCAGTGACTAGTGGAGTGCCGCAGGGCTCAGTGCTGGGACCCCAGCTCTTTACAATGTACATTAATGATTTAGATGAAGGAATTGAGTGTAATATCTCCAAGTTTGCAGATGACACTAAACTGGGTGGCGGTGTGAGCTGTGAGGGGGATGCTGGGAGGCTGCAGGGTGACTTGGACAGGTTAGGTGAGTGGGCAAATGCATGGCAGATGCAGTATAATGTGGATAAGTGTGAGGTTATCTACTTTGGGGGCAAAAACGCAAAGACAGAATATTTTCTGAATGGCGGCAGATTAGGAAAAGGGGAGGTGCAACGAGACCTGGGTGTCATGGTTCATCAGTCATTGAAAGTTGTCAGACAGGTACAGCAGGCGGTGAAGAAGGCAAATGGTATGTTGGCCTTCATAGCTAGGGGATTTAAGTATAGGAGCAGGGAGGTCTTGCTGCAGTTGTACAGGGCCTTGGTGAGGCCTCACCTGGAATATTGTGTTCAGTTTTGGTCTCCTATTCTGAGGAAGGACATTCTTGCTATTGAGGGAGTGTAGCGAAGGTTCACCAGACTGATTCCTGGGATGGCAGGACTGACATATGAGGAGAGTCTGCATCAACTGGGCCTTTATACATTGGAGTTTAGAAGGATGAGAGGGGATCTCAGAGAAACGTATAAGATTCTGACGGGATGGGACAGGCTAGATGCTGGTAGAATGTTCCCGATGTTGGGGAAGTCCAGAACCAGGGGACACAGTCTTAGGATAAGGGGTAGGCCATTTAGGACGGGGATGAGGAGAAACTTCTTCACTCAGAGAATTGTTACCCTGTGGAATTCCCTGCCACAGAGAGTTGTTGATGCCAGTTCATTGGATATATTCAAGAGGGAGTTAGATATGGCCCTTAAAGTAGGAGATCAAGGGGTATGGAGAGAAAGCAGGAAAGGGGTACTGAGGGAATGATCAACCATGATCTTATTGAATGGTGGTGCAGGCTCGAAGGGCCAAATGGCCTACTCCTGCACCTATTTTCTATGTTTCTATGTTTCTATGTTTCTAACCATCTCTCATCCACATCTCGGTGAATGTTCACTTCTTCATGGGGGTGTCATTTGATTGGCTGGGCTGTGTGCCCTTATTGCAGCAGCTACCTCCATGAGGGCCTGTGCCGTCACTTGCTCTCCCACTGAGATTCCCTCCCTCATTTCCCATGTCATTACTTATATTTCTCCCGTCAGTACCGTTACCTCTTCACCCACTGCACTGACGCTGCCCACGAATGATCGAGTAAGGTCATTGCTCTCCACACAACCTGAACCACACCTGTTGCACGCTGCATCTCAGGAGAGCGTGTTACAATCTCCTTCTCCTCTGCCTGGCTCTGCCTCGTGGCACCACTCCAGTGGGAGGCACAGGCTGGGACAGTGGGGCACTGGGTGTAAAATGCTGCATTACACCACCACCACCAGCAGCACCACTGGTGTCATGTATGTAACCACAATGTAATACCACTGTATTACTGTATACACTCAACCTAGATGCACATTTGACCACAAGGGGTGAACTTGTGGGAGACACTCCTTACCTGATCAGACAGGTATAAAAAGGTAGGTCCCACACAGGGTCATCGTCTTTGGAGTCCTCTGAATAAAGAGTTAAGGACACAGAGTGACCATGTCCCCAGAATGTGCCTTGTGTGGTTTAATACTGTAGAGTAAGGACTTTACAACTGGGGCCCGCAACCTCGGAATCTATGAAACCAGCAAATGTCAGACCAGAGCCTATGCAAGTGTTTGAAAAACTGATGTCCGTTAATGTGGACTGATACATATTAAGTTCTAAAGTCTCCCCTGAAGATATTTCAGTCAACCCCTGCAGCCACCCTTGGTCTGGATCGTCCGCATCTGGTTCTTCTTCTGTATGTTCAGGATCTTCAGGATTGGCATCTTCTTCTGCAAAATATAACAGAACAGTCAAATGGTTAGCAGCACAGGAAGGGGCAAGATGGGTGGCATGAGTACTCTCACACATAGCAGGCCAGGCAGCAGGTTGATTTGAAGGGCCACGATGCATTTTCAGGACTTATACTCTCCCTCGCAAGTGGGCCCAGCTTGTGTTGTACTGATTGCTTTTCTCCAGGTACGACTCATCAAAGCAGCAAGGTGTTCCAAGGGTGTCAGTGTTAAGTCCTGACTCTAATGTACTGACTTACACGAGACACACGCTGAAGTCAAGGTCACTCAGGACCTGCACCTTTAATTCCAGCTCTACAGAGCTGTACTTGCCTGAGACCTCCCTTTATATACCTCAGTGGGACAGGTATGGAGTGTCTCCTGCAAGTGCACCCCTGGTGGTAAGGTATGCTTATTGTTATAGGTCATATCCAGTTACAGTCATGTGTATAGCATGGTAAGATACAGTTATATACAGTAATGTGAGATACATGACAGTCAGTGGATGCAGATTTGGCACGCCTCCTCCTGTTAGAGTTGTTTCCCTTTTGTTGTGGGCCAATTTCTTCTGTAAAGATTAAAATATAACTTTTTACAGAGTGCGTCTTTCTGCAGGGTGGGACTACAGATGGTCACATTTACAATTGAGATTCCATTGAAAAATGAAGCAGCATACTATTGACAGAGCTAAGCGATCTGACAAGCAACGGATCAGATCACAGCTCTGTAGTCCTGCCCCATCCAGTCGTGAATGGTGGTGGACCATTAAACAATTAACGGGAGGAGGAGGCTCCATGAATATCCCCATCCTCAAGGTTCACTGATGATGGCACAGTGTTCAGTTCCATTCACAACTCCTCAGATAATGGAGCAGTCCATGCCCGCATGCAGCAAGACCTGGATGACATTCAGGCTTGAGCTGATAAGTGGCAAGTAACATTCACACCACACAAGTGCCAGGCAATGACCATCTCCAACAAGCGAGAGTCTAACCACCGCCCCTTGAGCCCAGCACATGACTGCAAAAGATAAGGCTGAAGCGTTTGCGACCTTCTTCAGCCAGAAGTGCCAAGTGGATGATCCATAGCGGCCTCCCCCTAAGGTCCCCACCATCACAGAAGCCAGTCTTCAACTAATTCAATTCACTCTACGTGATATCAAGAAACGACTGAGTGCACTGGATACAGCAAAGGCTCTGGGCCCCGACAACATCCCGGCTGTCGTGCTGAAGATATGCTCCAGAACTAGCCGCGCCTCGAGCCAAGCTGTTCCAGTACAGCGATAACACTGGCATCGACCCGACAATGTGGAAAACTGCCCAGGTATGTCCTGTCCACAAAAAGCAGGAAAAATCCAATCCGGCCAATTACCGTCCCATCAGTCTACTCTCAATCATCAGCAAAGTGGTTTTCTTTGCAGCCTTGGTTCAAACATGGGCAAAAGAACTGAACTCCAGAGGTGAGGTGAGGTGAGAGTGACTGCCCTCGACATCAAGGCAGCATTTGACCAAGTGTGGCATCAAGGAGCCCGAGTAAAACTGAAGTCAATGGGAATCAGGGGGGAAACGCTTCACTGGCTGGAGTCATACGCAGCACAAAGGAAGATGGTTGTGGTTGTTGGAGGCCAATCATCACAGCCCCAGGACATCGCGGCAGGAGTTCCGCAGGGCAGTGTCCTAGGCCCAACCATCTTCAGTTGATTCATCAATGAACTTCTCTGCAACAAAGGTTCGCTGATGATGGCACAGTGTTCAGTTCCATTCACAACTCCTCAGATAATGAAGCAGTCTGTGCCCTCATGCAGCAAGACCTGGACAACATTCAGGCTTGGGCTGATAAGTGGCAAGTAACATTCACACCACACAAGTACCAGGCAATGACCATCTCCAACAAGCGAGAGTCTAACCACCGCCCCTTGACATTAAACGGCATTACCATCGCCGAGTCCCCCACCATCAACATCCTGGGGGTCACCATTGACCAGAAACTTAACTGGACCAGCCACATAAATACTGTGGCTACAAGAGCAGGTCAGAGGCTGGGTATTCTGCGATGAGTGTCTCACCTCCTGACTCCCCAAAGCCTTTCCACCATCTACAAGGCACAAGTCAGGAGTGTGATGGAATACTCTCCACTTGCCTGGATGAGTGCAGCTCCAACAACATTCAAGAAATTCGACACCATCCAGGGCAAAGCAGCCCACATGATTCGCACTCCATCCACCACCTTAAACATTCACTCCCTCCACCACCGGCGCACTGTGGCTGCAGTGTGTACCATCTACAAGATGCACTGCAGCAACTTGCCAAGGCTTCTTCAGCAGCACCTCCCAAACCCGCAACCTCTATCGCCTAGAAGGACAAGGGCAGCAGGCGCATGGGAACACCATCATCTCCACATTCCACTCCAAGTCACACATCATCCTGACTTGGGAATATATCACCCTTCCTTCTTCATCGCTGCGTCACAATCCTGGAACTCCCTCCCTAACAGCACTGTGGAGTGAGTACCTTCACCACACAGACTACAGCGGTTCAAGAAGGCGGCTCACCACCACCTTCTCAAGGGCAGTTAGGGATGGGCAATTAATGCCGGCCTTGCCAGCGATGCGCACATTCCAGAAACTAATAAAAATATAAGTTTGATGGGTAGAGCCCCAGCATAACTCAACAACTCCCAGATATCAGATATTGCACTCAGTCATTGCACCAGCTGGTTCACTGTGCTAAGGTCACAGTGAGCTACTATACTGCACTGCATCAGGGCCCAGGAGGATGGGACACTGAGATAGTGCACCATGGCCGAGGGGGATAGGACACTGAGATAGTGTACCATGGCCCAGGGGGATAGGCCACTGAGATAGTGTACCATGGCCCAGGGGGATAGGACACTGAGGTAGTGTAGCATGGCCCAGGGGAGAGATGACTGAGAAAGTGCACCATGGCCCAGGGGAGTAGGACACTGAGATATTGCACCATGGCCCAGAGAGAATACGACACTGAGGTAGTGCTCCATCGCCCAGGGGACAGATGACTGAGATAGTGGACCATGGCCCAGGGGGTAGGACACTGAGCCAATGCATCATGGCCCAAAGGGACAGGACACTGAGCCAGTGCACCATGGTCCAGGGGGATAGGGCACTGAGATATTGCACCATTGCCCTGGGGGATAGGACACTGACATAGTGCACCATGGCCCAGGGGCTAGGACACTGAGGTAATGTAGCATGGCCCAGGGGTATGGGACACTGAGCCAGTGCACCATGGCCCAGGGGAATAGGACACTGAGACAGTGACCCCTGGCCGAGGGGGATATGGCACTGAGATAGAGCCCCATTGCCCAGGGGGATTAAACACTGTGCCCGTGCACCATGGCCGAGGGGGATAGGACACTGAGCCAGTGCACCATGGGCCAGTGGGATAGAACACTGAGATACTGCACCATGGCCCAGGGGGATAGGTCATTGAGATAGTGCACCATTGCCCAGGGGGATAGAACACTGTACCAGTGCACCATGGCCCAGGGGATAGGACACTGAGCCAGTGCACCATGGCCCAGGGTGGTAGGACACTGAGATAATGTAGCATGGCCCATGGGGATAGGACACTGAGATAGTGCACCATGGCACACGGGAGTAGGACACTGAGATAATGTAGCATGGCCTCGGGGGTAGGACACTGAGATAGTGCACCATGGCACGGGGGATAGGTCACAGACATAATGTATCATGACCCAGGGTGAAAGAACACTGAGCCAGTGCATCATGGCCCAGGGGGATAGGACACTGAGCCAGTGCAACTTGGCCCAGCGGGGTAGCACACTGAGATAGTGCACCCTGCCAAGGGGGATAAGACACTGAGATAGTGCCCCATTGCCAAGGGGAATAGGTCACTGAGCCCATGCCCCATGACCCACTGGGTAGTACACTGAGGTAATGCAGCATGGCACAGGGGACAGATGACTGAGATAGTGCACCATGGCCCAGGGGGGTAGGACACTGAGCTAATGTAGCATGGCACAGGGGACAGATGACTGAGATAGTGCACCATGGCCCAGGGGGGTAGGACACTGAGATAGAGCCCCATGTCCCAGGGGGATAGGACACTGAGCCAGTGCACCATGGCCCAGGGGAATAAGACACTGAGACAGTGCCCCCTGGCCGAGGGGGATACGGCACTGAGATAGAGCCCCATAGCCCAGATGGAAAGAACATTGTGCAAGTGCACCATGGCACAGGGGGATAGGACACTTAGCCAGTGCATCACGGCCCAACCGGATAGGACACTGAGAAAATGCCCTATGGCCCAGGGGGATAAGACACTGAGCCAGTGCATCATGGCCCAGAGGGATAGGACACTGAGATAGTGCCCCATGGCCCAGGGGGATAGAACACTGAGCCAGTGCAACATGGCCCGGGGGATAGGACACTGAGCCAGTGCATCATGGCCCAGAGGGATAGGACACTGATATATTGCCCCATGTCCCAGGGGGATAAGACACTGAGCCAGTGCAACATGGAACAGGGGGATAGGACACTGAGATAGGTCCCATGGCCCAGGGGTTAGGACATTGAGCCAGTGCACTGCACCATGGTCCAGAAGGATAGGACACTGAGATAATGTAGAATGGCCCAGGGGGATAGGTCACTGAGGTAATGTAGCATGGCCCAGGGGAATAGGACACTGAGATAGTGCACCATGGCCCAGGGAGAATACGACACTGAGGTAGTGCACCATGGCCCAGGAGGTAGGACTCTGAGACAGTGCACCATTGCTCAGGGGGATAGGACACTGAGCCAGTACACCATGGCCCAGGGGGATAGGACATTGAGCCAGTGCACCATGGCCCAGTGGGATAGAACAATGAGATAGTGCCCCATGGCCCAGGGGGATAGGACACTGCGCCAGGGCACCATGGCGCAGGAGGATAGGACACTGAGCCAGTGCACCATGCCCAGGGGATAGGACACTGAGCCAGTGCACCTTGGCCAAGGTGGGTAGCACACTGAGATAGTGCCCCCTGACCGAGGGGAAGAGGGCACTGAGATAGAGCCCCATGGTCCAGGGGGATAGGACACTGAGCCAGTGCATCATGGCCCAGAGGGATAGGACACTGAGATAGTGCCCCATTGCCCAGGGGGAAAGAACATTGAGCCAGTGCACCATGGTCCAGGGGATAGGACACTGAGCCAGTGCATCATGGCCCAGAGGGATAGGACACTGAGATAGTGCCCCCTGGCCGAGGAGGAAATGGCACTGAGATAGAGCCCCATAGCCCAGATGGAAAGAACATTGTGCAAGTGCACCATGGCACAGGGGGAATAGGGCACTTAGCCAGTGCATCACGGCCCAACCGGATAGGACACTGAGAAAGTGCCCCATGGCCCAGGGGGATAGGACACTGAGATAGGGCCCCATGGCCCAGGGGTTAGGACATTGAGCCAGTGCACTGCACCATGGTCCAGAAGGATAGGACACTGAGATATTGCACCATGGCGCAGCGGGATAGGACACTGACCTAGTGCATCATGGCCCAGGGGAATAGGACACTGAGCCAGTGCATCATGGCCCAGAGGGATAGGACACTGAGATAGTGCCCCATGGCCCGGGGCATAGGACACTGAGCCAGTGCATCATGGCCCAGAGGGATAGGACACTGAGATATTGCCCCATGTCCCAGGGGAATAGGACACTGAGCCAGTGCATCATGGCCCAGAGGGATAGGACACTGAGATAGTGCCCCATGGCCCGGGGGATAGGACACTGAGCCAGGGCATCATGGCCCAGAGGGATAGGACACTGAGATATTGCCCCATGTCCCAGGGGGATAAGACACTGAGCCAGTGCAACATGGCACAGGGGGATAGGACACTGAGCCAGTGCATCATGGCCCAGAGGGATAGGACACTGAGATAGTGCCCCATGGCCCAGGGGGATAGAACACTGAGCCAGTGCACCATGGAACAGGGGGATAGGACACTGAGATAGGGCCCCATGGCCCAGGGGTTAGGACATTGAGCCAGTGCACTGCACCATGGTCCAGAAGGATAGGACACTGAGATATTGCACTATGGCGCAGCGGGATAGGACACTGACCTAGTGCACCATGGCCCAGGGGGTAGGACACTGAGGTAATGTAGCATGGCCCAGGGGAATAGGACACTGAGATAGTGCACCATGGCCCAGGGAGAATACGACATTGAGGTAGTGCACCATGGCCCAGGAGGTAGGACTCTGAGACAGTGCACCATGGCCCAGGGGGATAGGACATTGAGCCAGTGCACCATGGCCCAGGGGGATAGAACAATGAGATAGTGCCCCCTGGCCGAGGGGGTTACGGCACTGAGGTAGAGCCCCAAGGCCCAGAGGGATAGGACACTGAGCCAGTGCACCATGGCCCAGGGGGATAGGACACTGAGATAGTGTCCCATGGCCCAGGGGGATAGGACACTGCGCCAGTGCACCATGGCCCAGGGGGATAGGACACTGAGCCAGTGCACCATGGCCCAGGGGGAGAGGTCACTGAGGCAGTGCAACATGGCCCAGTGTGATAGAACACTGAGATAGTGCACCATGGCGCAGAGGATAGGATAGTGAGCCCGTGCCCCATGGCACAGGGGAAATGGACACTGAGATAATGTAGCATGGCCCAGAGGGTGGGACATTCAGATAATGTAGCATGGCCCAGGGGGATAGGTCACTGAGATAGTGCACCATGGCCCAGGGGGATAGAACACTGAGCCCGTGCACCATGGCCGAGGGGGATAGGACACTGAGCCAGTGCAACATGGCCCAGTGGGATAGAATACTCAGATAGTGCACCATGTCCCAGGGGGATAGGTCATTGAGATAGTGCACCATGGCCCAGGGTGGTAGGACACTGAGATAATGTAGCATGGCCTAGGGGGATAGGACACTGAGATAGTGCACCATGGCACACGGGGGTAGGACACTGAGATAATGTAGCATGGCCGCGGGGGTAGGACACTGAGATAGTGCCCCATGGCCGAGGGGCATAGGTCACTGAGGCAGTGCACCATGGCCCAGGTGGATAGGACACTGAGCCGGTCCACCGTGGCCCAGGAGATAGGACACTGAGTCAGTGCATCATAGCCCAGAGGGATAGGTCACTGAGATAGTACACCATTGCCCAGGTGGAAAGGACACTGAGCCAGTGCACCATGGCCCGGGGGATAGGACACTGAACCATGCTTGACAAATCTTCTGGAATTTTTTGAGGATGTTTCCAGTAGAGTGGACAAGGGAGAACCAGTTGATGTGGTGTATTTGGAACTTCAGAAGTACTTCGACATGGTCCCACACAACAGATTAATGTGCAAAGTTAAAGCACATGGGATTGGGGGTAGTTTGCTGACGTTTATTTGAACTGGTTGGCAGACAGGAAGCAAAGAGTAGGAGTAAATGGGTACTTTTCAGAATGGCAGGCAGTGACTCGTGGGGTATCGCAAGGTTCTGTGCTGGGGCCCCAGCTGTTTACATTTTACATTAATGATTTAGACGAGGGAATTAAATGTAGTATCTCCAAATTTGCTGATGACACTAAGTTGGGTGGCAGTGTGAGCTACGAGGAGGATGCTGTGAGGCTGCAGAGTGACTTGGATAAGTTAGGTGAGTGGGCAAATGCAAGGCAGATGAAGTATAATGTGGATAAATGTGAGGTTATTCATTTTGGTGGTAAAAACAGAGAGACAGACTATTATCTGAATGGTGACAGATTAGGAAAAAGGGAGGTGCAACGAGACCCGGGTGTCATGGTACATCAGTCATTGAAGGTTGGCATGCAGGTACAGCAGGCGGTTAAGAAAGCAAATGGCATGTTGGCCTTCATAGCGAGGGGATATGAGTACAGGGGCAGGGAGGTGTTGCTACAGTTGTACAGGGCCTTGGTGAGGCCACACCTGGAGTATTATGTACAGTTTTGGCCTCCTAACTTGAGGAAGGACGTTCTTGCTATTGAGGGAGTGCAGCAAAGGTTCACCAGACTGATTCCCGGGATGGCGGGACTTACATATCAAGAAAGACTGGATCAACTGGGCTTGTATTCACTGGAGTTCAGAAGAATGAGAGGGGATCTCATAGAAACGTTTAAAATTCTGACGGGTTTAGACAGGTTAGATGCAGGAAGAATTTTCCCAAAGTTGGGGAAGTCGAGAACCAGGGGTCACAGTCTGAGGATAAGGGGTAAGCCATTTAGGACCGAGATGAGGAGAAACTTCTTCACCCAGAGAGTGGTGAACCTGTGGAATCCTTTACCACAGAAAGTTGTTGAGGCCAATTCACTAAATATATTCAAAAAGGAGTTAGATGTAGCCCTTACTACTAGGAGGATCAAAGGGTATGGCGAGAAAGCAGGAATGGGGTACTGAAGTTGCATGTTCAGCCATGAACTCATTGAATGGCGGTGCAGGCTCGAAGGGCCGAATGGCCTACTCCTGCACCTATTTTCTATGTTTCTAAGTTTCTATGACACCGAGCCAGTGCACCATGGCCCAGGGGGAAAGGGCACTGAGATAATGCACCATTGTCCAGGGGGATAGGACACTGAGATAGTGCCCCCTGGCTGAGGACGATAGGTCACTGAGCTAGTGCACCATGGCCCAGGCGATAGGACACTGAGCCAGTGCATCATGGCCCAGAGGGATAGGACACTGAGCCAGTGCACCATCACCCAGGGGATAGGACACTGAGCCAGTGCACCATGGCCCAGAGGGATAGGGCACTGAGATAATGCATCATTATCCAGGGGATAGGACACTGAGATAATGTAACATGGCATCGGGGAATAGGACACTGAGATAGTGCACCATTGCCCAGGGGAAAGGACACTGAGATAGTGCACCATGGCCCAGAGGGATAGGACACTGAGCCAGTGCACCATGGCCCAGGGGATTAGGACATTGAGCCAGTGCACCATGGCCCAGGGGGATAGGACACTGAGCCAGTGCACCATGGCCCAGGGGTATGGACACTGATCCAGTGCACCATGGCTCAGGGGAATAGGACACTGAGATAGTGCCCCATGGCCCAGGGGGATAGACACTGAGCCAGTGCACCATGGCCCAGGGGTATGGACACTGATCCAGTGCACCATGGCTCAGGGGTATGGACACTGAGCCAGTGCACCATGGCTCAGGGGGATAGACACTGAGCCAGTGCACCATGGCCCAGGAGGTTAGACACTGAGCCAGTGCACCATGGCCCAGGGCAATAGGGCACTGATCCAGTACACCATGGCCCAGGGGATAGGACACTAAACCAATGCACCATGGCCCAGTGGATGGGATATTGAGCCAGTGCACTTCACCATGGCCGAGGGGGATTATGACACTGAGAAAGTGCCCATGATCCAGATGGATAGGAAACTGAGATAATGCACTATTGCCCAGGGGGATAGGACACTGAGATAGTGCACTGTACCACTGCCCAGGGGGATACAGCAAGTTATTATTTAAATGGAGAAAGATTGAATCGTGCCACAGTACAGCGGGCCCTGGAGGTACTTGTGCATGAAGCACAAAAGGATAGTATGCAGGTACAGCAAGTGATCAGGATGGTGTCTTGGCCTTTATTGCAAAGGGGATGGAGTATAAAAGCAGGGAAGTCTTTCTACAGTTATATAAGGTATTGGTGAGGACACACCTGGAATACTGTGTGCAGTTTTGGTTTCCATATTCACGAAAGGATATACTTGCCTTGGAGGCAATTCAGAGAAGGTTCACTCAGTTGATTCCGGGGATGAGGGGGTTGACTTATGAGGAAAGGCTGAGTCGGTTGAGCCTCTATTTATTGGAATTCAGAAGAATGAGAGGTGATCTTATCGAAACGTGTAAGACTATGAGGGGGCTTGACAAGGTGGATGCAATGAGGATGTTTCCGCTGATAGGGGAGACTAGAACTAGAGGGCATGATCTTAGAATAAGGGGCCGCCCATTTAAAACAGGGATGAGGAGAAATTTCTTCTTTCAGAGGATTGTAAATCTGTGGAATTTGCTGCCTCAGAGAGCTGTGGAAGCTGGGACATTGAATAAATATAAGACAGAAATAGACAGTTTCTTAAAATGATAAGGGGATAAGGGGTTATGGGGAGCGGGCAGGGAAGTGGAGCCGAGTCCATGATCAAATCATCCATGATCTTATTGAATGGCGGAGCAGGCTCGAGCAGCTGTATGGCCTACTCCTGGTCCTATTTCTTCTGTTCTTATGACACTGAGCCAGTGCACTGCACCATGGCCCAGGGGGATAGGTCACTGAGATAGTGCACCATTACCCAGAGGGATAGGACACTGAGATAGTGCCCCATGGCCCTGGGGAATAGGACACTGAGCCAGTGCACCATGGCTCAGGGGGCTAGGACACTGAGCCAGTGCACCATGGCCCAGGGGTTTAGGACACTGAGCCAGTGCACCATGGCCCAGGGGATAGGACACTGAGCCAGGGAACTGCACCATGGCCGAGGGGTTTAGGACACTGCAGACAATGACGGTGCAGGCTCGAAGGACCGAATGGCCTACTCCTGCATAATTTTCTATGTTTCTATGTTTCTATATTTAATAAAGAATTCTACCATATTATGGTCACTCTTCGCCAAGGGGCCTCGCACAACAAGATTGCTAATTAGTCCCTTCTCATTACACATCACCCAGTCTCGGATGGCCAGCTCTCTATTTGGTTCCTCGACATATTGGTCTAGAAAACCATCCCTAATACACTCCAGGAAATCCTCCTCCACCGCATTGCTATAGTTTAGTTAGCCCAATCAATAAGTAGATTAAAGTCACCCATGATAACTGCTGTACCTTTATTGCACTCATCCCTTATTTCTTGTTTGATGCTGTCCCCAACATCACTACTACTGTTTGGTGGTCTGTACACAACTCCCACTAGCATTTTCTGCCCTTTGGAATTCCGCAGCCCCACCCATACCGATTCCACATCATCCAGGCTAATGTCCCTCCTTACAAATTGTATTAATTTCCTCTTTAACCAGCAACGCCACCCCGCCTCCTTTTCCTTTCTGTCTATCCTTCCTAAATGCTGAATACCCTTGGATGTTGAGTTCCCAGCCTTGGTCACCCTGGAGCCATGTCTCCGTGATGCCAATTACATCATATCCGTTAACTGCTATCTGCGCAGTTAATTCATCCACGTTATTCCGAATACTCCTCGCATTGAGGCACAGAGCCTTCAGGCATGTCTTTTTAACACACTTTGCCCCTTTAGAATTTTGCTGTAATGTGGCCCTTTTTGTTTTTTGCCTTGGGTTTCTCTGCCCTCCACTTTTACTATTCTCCTTTCTATCTTTTGCTTCTGACTCCATTTATTTCCCTCTGTCTCCCTGCAGCTGTTCCCATCCCCCTGTCAAATTAGTTTAATTCCTCCCCATCAGCACTAGCAAACACTCCCCCTCGGACATTGGTTCCGGTCCTGCACAGGTGCAGACCGTCCGGTTTGCACTGGTCCCACCTCCCCCAGAACCAGTTCCAATGCCCCAGGAATTTGAATCCCTCCCTTCTGCACCACTGCTCAAGCCACGTATTCATCTGAGCTATCCTACGATTCCTACTCTGACTAGAACGTGGCATTGGTAGCAATCCTGAGATTACTACTTTTGAGGTCCTACTTTTTAATTTAGCCCGTTGCTCCCTAAATTCATCTCGTAGGACCTCATCCCGTTTTTTTACCTAAATCGTTGGTACCTATATGCACCACGACAACTGGCTGTTCACCCTCCCTTTTCAGAATGTCCTGCACCCGCTCCGAGACATCCTTGACCCTTGCACCAGGGAGGCAACATACCATCCTGGAGTCTCGGTTGCGGCCGCAGAAACACCTATCTATTCCCCTTATAATTGAATCCCCTATCACTATAGCTCTTCCACTCTTTTTCCTGCCCTCCTGTGCAGCAGAGCCAGGCACGATGCCATGAACTTGGCTGCTGCCCTCCCCTGATGAGTCATCCGCCTCAACAGTACTCAAAGCGGTGTATCTGTTTTGAAGGGGGATGACCGCAGGAGATCCCTGCACTACCTTCCTTGCACTGCTCTTCCTGTTGGTCTTCCATTCCCAATCTGGCTGTGGACCCTTTACCTGCGGTAAAACCAACTCACTAACTGTGTTATTCACATCATTCTCAGCATCATGCATGCTCCAGAGTGAATCCACCCGCAGCTCCAGTTCCGCAATGCGGTCCGTCAGGAGCTGGAGGCGGATACACTTCCCGCACACGTAGTCGTCAGGGACACCGGAAGCGTCCCTGACTTCCCACATGGTACAGGAGGAGCATAACACGTGTCCGAGCTCTCCTGCCATGACTTAACCCTTAAATAAACTTAATTTGGCAACAACAATGCTAAAGGTTACTGACTGATATAGAAAAGAAAAAAGAAAAGCCACTTACCAATCACCAGCCAAACACTTACCCCATTGGCTTTGACGTCACCTTTCAATTTCTTTCTACTTCTTTTTTGCCTTCTCACCCAGCTGCACCAGCACCCCTCTCCTCGACACAAGGCTTTTGTAGGCCGCTTCGGTCTCCCCGCTCCGCCTCTCGCCGACAACGAACGAAGATGGAGAGTGACACAGTTAATTCGGAAACTAGGGTCCTGAACTTAAGCAAAAGGTAACTTCGATGATATGAGGCGTGAATTGGCTAGAATAGACTGGCAAAGGATACTTAAAGGGTTGACAGTGGATAAGCAATGGCAAACATTTAAAGATCACATGGATGAACTTCAGCAATTGTACATCCCTGTCTGGAGTAAAAATAAAATGGGGAAGGTGGCTCAACCGTGGCTAACAAGGGAAATTAAGGAGTGTTAAAACCAAGGAAGAGGCATATAAATTGGCTAGAAAAAGTAACAAGCCTGAGGACTGTGAAAAATTTAGACTTCAACAGAGGAAGACTAAGGGTTTAATTGAGAGGGGGAAAATAGAGTACGAGAGGAAACTTGCAGGGAACATAAAAACTGACTGCAAAAGCTTCTACAAATATGTGAAGAGAAAAAGATTAGTGAAGACAAACGTAGGTCCCTTGCAGTCGGAATCAGGTGAATTTATAATGGGGAACAAAGAAATGGCAGACCAATTGAACAAATACTTCGGTTCTGTCTTCACGAAGGAAGACACAAATAACCTTCCGAATATACTAGGGGACCGAGGGTCTAGTGAGAAGGAGGAACTGAAGGATATCCTTATTAAGCGGGAAATTGTGTTCGGGAAATTGATGGGATTGAAGGCTGATAAATCCCCGGAGCCTGATAGTCTGCATCCCAGAGTACTTAAGGAAGTGGCCTTAGAAATAGTGGATGCATTGGTGATCATTTTCCAACAGTCTATCGACTCTGGATCAATTCCTATGGACTGGAGGGTAGCGAATGTAACACCACTTTTTAAAAAAGGAGTGAGAGCGAAAATGGGTAATAATAGACCGGTGAGTCTGACATCAGCAGCGGGGAAAATGTTGGAATCAATTATTGAGGATGAAATAGCAGCGCACTTGGAAAGCAGTGACAGGATCGCTCCAAGTCAGCATGGATTTATGAAAGGGAAATCATGCTTGACAAATCTTCTGGAATTTTTTGAGAGTGTAACTAGTGGAGTGGACAAGGGAGAACCAGTGGATGTGGTGTATTTGGACTTTCAAAACGGTTGTGACAAGGTCCTGCACAAGAGATTGGTGTGAAAAATCAAAGCACATGGTATTGGGGGTAATAAACTGACATGGAAAGAGAACTGGTTGGCAGACAGAAAACAGAGTCGGGATAAACAGGTCCTTTTCAGAATGGCAGGCAGTGACTAGTGGAGTACCGCAGGGCTCAGTGCTGGGACCCCAGCTCTTTACAATGTACATTAACGATTTGGATGAAGGAATTGAGTGTAATATCTCCAAGTTTGCAGATGACACTAAACTGGGTGGCGGTGTGAGCTGTGAGGGGGACGCTAAGAAGCTACTTGGACAGGTTAGGTGAGTGGGCAAATGCATGGCAGATGCAGTATAATGTGGATAAATGTGAGGTTATCCACTTTGGGGGAAAAAACAAGAAGGCAGAATATTATCTGAATGGCGGCAGATTAGGAAAAGGGGAGGTGCAACGAGACCTGGGTGTCATGGCTCATCAGTCATTGAAGGTTGGCATGCAGGTACAACAGGCGGTGAAGAAGGCAAATGGTATGTTGGCCTTCATAGCCAGGGGATTTGAGTACAGGAGCAGGGAGGTCTTACTGCAGTTGTACAAAGGCCTTACCTGGAATATTGTGTTCAGCTTTGGTCTCCTAATCTGAGGAAGGACGTTCTTGCTATTGAGGGAGTGCAGCGAAGGTTCAGCAGACTGATTCCCGGGATGGCTGGACTGTCATATGAGGAGAGACTGGATCAACTGGGCCTTTATTCACTGGAGTTTAGAAGGATGAGAAGAGATCTCATAGAAACGTATAAGATTCTGACGGGACTGGACAGGTTAGACGCGGGAAGAATGTTCCCGATGTTGGGGAAGTTCAGAACCAGGGGACACAGTCTAAGGTTAAGGGGTAGGCCATTTAGGACTGAGATGAGGAGAAAATTCTTCACTCAGAGAGTTGTTAACCTGTGGAATTCCCTGCTGCAGAGAGTTGTTGATGCCAGTTCATTGGATACATTCAAGAGGGAGTTAGATACGGCCCTTATGGCTAAGGGGATCAAGGGGTATGGAGAGAAAGCAGGAAAGGGGTACTGAGGGAATGATCAGCCATGATCTTATTGAATGGTGGTGCAGGCTCGAAGGGCTGAATGGCCTACTCCTGCACCTATTTTCTATGTTTCTATGTTGCTACAGTTATATAGGGTATTGGTGAGGCCACACCTGGAATAATGCGTGCAGTTTTGGTTTCCATATTCACGAAAGGATACACTTGCTTTGGAGGCAGTTTCAGAGAAGGTTCACTCGGTTGATTCTGGAGATGAGGGGGTTGACTTATGAGGAAAGGCTGAGCAGGTTGGGCCACTGCTCATTGGAATTCAGAAGAATGAGAGGTGATCTTATCAAAATGTATAAGTTATGAGGGGGCTTGGTAAGGTGGATGCAGAGAAGATGTTTTCACTGATTGGGGAGACTAGAACTAGAGGGTTTGTACTTAGAATAAAGGGCCGCCCATTTAAAACAGAGATGAGGAGAAATTTCTTCTCTCAGAGGTTTGTAAATCTGTGGAATTCGCTGCCTCAGAGAGCAATGGAAGCTGGGACATTGAATAAATTTAAGACAGAAATAGACAGTTTCTTAAACGATAAGCGGTTATGGGGAGCGGGTTTTATGTTCTTATTTGACACTTAGCCAGCGCACCGCACCATGGCCCAGGGGAAAGGACACTGAGCCAGTGCACCATGTCCCAGGGGGATAGGACAATGAGCCAGTGCACCTTGGCCCAGGGGGATAGGACACTGAGATGGTGCACCATGGCCCAGGGGGATAGGACACTGAGATGGTGCACCATGGCCCAGGGAGATAGGACACTGAGACAGTGCACCATGGCCCAGGGGATAGGACACTGACATAGTGGACCATGGCCCAGGGAGATAGGACACTGAGATAGTGCACCATGGCCCAGGGAGATAGGATACTGAGATAATGCACCATGGCCCAGGGGGATAGGACACTGAGATAATGCACCATGGCCCAGGAGGATAGGACACTGAGATAGTGCACCATGGCCCAGGGAGATAGGACACTGAGATAATGCACCATGGCCCAGGGGGATAGGCCGCTGCGTTAGTGCACCATGGTCCAGGGAGATAGGACACTGAGATAATGCACCATGGCCCAGGGGGATAGGACACTGAGATAGTGCACCTGGGCCTAGGGGAATAGGACAGTGAGCCAGTGCACCATGCCCCAGGGGGAAAGGACTCTGAGCCAGTGCAATTTGGCTCAGGGGGATAGGACACTGAGATAGTGCACCATGGCCCAGGGAGATAGGACACTGAGATAGTGCACCATGGCCCAGGGAGATAGGACACTGAGATAATGCACCATGGCCCAGGGGGATAGGACATTGAGATAATGCAGCATGGCCCAGGGGGTTAGGACACTGAGATAGTGCACCATGGCCCTGGGAGATAGGACACTGAGATAATGCACCATGGCCTAGGGAGATAGGACACTGAGATAGTGCACCATGGTCCAGGGAGATAGGACACTGAGATAATGCACCATGGCCCAGGGGGATAGGACACTGAGACAGTGCACCATGGCCCAGGGGGATAGGTCACTGAGCCAGTGCACTGCACCATGGCCCAGGGGGATAGGCACTGAAATAGTGTCCCATGGGCCCAGGGAATAGGACACTGAGATAGTGCACCATGGGCCCAGGGAGATAGGACACTGAGATAATGCACCATGGCCCAGGGGGATAGGACACTGAGATAGTGCACCATGGCCCAGGAGATAGGACACTGAGATAATGCACCATGGCCCAGGTGAAAGGACACTGAGATAATGCATCATGGCCCAGGAGGATAGGACACTGAGATAGTGCACCATGGCCCAGGAGATAGGACACTGAGATAGTGCACCATGGCCCAGGAGATAGGACACTGAGATAATGCACCATGGCCCAGGAGATAGGACACTGAGATAATGCACCATGGCCCAGGAGGATAGGACACTGAGATAGTGCACCATGGCCCAGGGAGATAGGACACTGAGATAATGCACCATGGCCCAGGGGGATAGGACGCTGAGATAGTGCACCATGGTCCAGGGAGATAGGACACTGAGATAATGCACCATGGCCCAGGGGGATAGGACACTGAGCCAGTGCACCTGGGCCGAGGGGAATAGGACAGTGAGCCAGTGCACCATGCCCCAGGGGGAAAGGTCACTGAGCCAGTGCAACTTGGCTCAGGGGGATAGGACACTGAGATAGTGCACCAAGGCCCAGGGATATAGGACACTTAGATAGTGCACCATGGCCCAGGGAGATAGGACACTGAGATAATGCACCATGGCCCAGGGGGATAGGACATTGAGATAATGCACCATGGCCCAGGGGGTTAGGACACTGTGATAGTGCACCATGGCCCAGGGAGATAGGACACTGAGATAGTGCACCATGGTCCAGGGAGATAGGACACTGAGATAATGCACCATGGCCCAGGGTGACAGGACACTTAGACAGTGCACCATGGCCCAGGGGGATAGGTCACTGAGCCAGTGCACTGCACCATGGCCCAGGGGGATAGGACACTGAAATAGTGTCCCATGGGCCCAGGGAATAGGACACTGAGATAGTGCACCATGGGCCCAGGGAGATAGGACACTGAGATAATGCACCATGGCCCAGGGGGATAGGACACTGAGATAGTGCACCATGGCCCAGGAGATAGGACACTGAGATAATGCACCATGGCCCAGGAGAGAGGACACTGAGATAATGCACCATGGCCCAGGGGGATAGGACACTGAGACAGTGCACCATGGCCCAGGGGATAGGACACTGACATAGTGGACCATGGCCCAGGGAGATAGGACACTGAGATAGTGCACAATGGCCCAGGGAGATAGGACACTGAGATAATGCACCATGGGCCCAGGGGGATAGGACACTGAGATAGTGCACCATGGGGCCAGGGGATAGGACACTGAGATAGTGCACCATGGGCCCAGGGGATAGGACACTGAGATAGTGCACCGTGGCCCAGGGGGATAGGACACTGAGCCAGTGCACCTGGGCCTAGGGGAATAGGACAGTGAGCCAGTGCACCATGCCCCAGGGGGAAAGGACATTGAGCCAGTGCACCATGTCTCAGGGGGATAGGACACTGAGCCAGTGCACCTTGGCCCAGGGGGATAGGACACTGAGATAGTGCACCATGGCCCAGGGAGATAGGACACTGAGATAGTGCACCATGGCCCAGGGAGATAGGACACTGAGATAATGCACCATGGCCCAGGGGGATAGGACACTGAGATAATGCACCATGGCCCAGGGCGATAGGACACTGAGATAGTGCACCATGGCCCAGGGAGATAGGACACTGAGACAATGCACCATGGCCTAGGGGGATAGGACACTGAGATAGTGCAACATGGTCCAGGGAGATAGGACACTGAGATAATGCACCATGGCCCAGGGGGATAGGACACTGAGATAGTGCACCATGGCCCAGGGAGATAGGACACTGAGACAATGCACCATGGCCGAGGGGGATAGGACACTGAGATAGTGCAACATGGTCTAGGGAGATAAGACACTGAGATAATGCACCATGGCCCAGGGGGATAGGACACTGAGACAGTGCACCATGGCCCAGGGGGATAGGTCACTGAGCCAGTACACTGCACCATGGCCCAGGGGGATAGGACACTGAGCCAGTACATCTTGGCCCACGGGGATAGGACAGTGAGCCAGTGCACCATGCCCCAGGGGGAAAGGACACTGAGATAGTGCACCATGTCCCAGGGGGATAGGACACTGAGATAATGCACCATGGCCCAGGAGGATAGGACACTGAGATAGTGCACCATGGCCCAGGAGATAGGACACTGAGATAGTGCACCATGGCCCAGGAGATAGGACACTGAGATAATACACCATGGCCCAGGAGATAGGACACTGAGATAATGCACCATGGCCCAGGAGGATAGGACACTGAGATAGTGCACCATGGCCCAGGGAGATAGGACACTGAGATAATGCACCATGGCCCAGGGGGATAGGACGCTGAGATAGTGCACCTTGGTCCAGGGAGATAGGACACTGAGATAATGCACCATGGCCCAGGGGGATAGGACACTGAGCCAGTGCACCTGGGCCTAGGGGAATAGGACACTGAGATAGTGCACCATGCCCCAGGCAGATAGGACACTGAGATAATGCACCATGGCCGAGGGAGATAGGACACTGAGATAGTGCAACATGGTCCAGGGAGATAGGACACTGAGATAATGCACCATGGCCCAGGGGGATAGGACACTGAGACAGTGCACCATGGCCCAGGGGGATAGGTCACTGAGCCAGTGCACTGCACCATGGCCCAGGGCGATAGGGCACTGAAATAGTGTCCCATGGGTCCAGGGAATAGGACACTGAGATAGTGCACCATGGGCCCAGGGAGATAGGACACTGAGATAATGCACCATGGCCCAGGGGGATAGGACACTGAGATAGTGCACCATGGCCCAGGAGATAGGACACTGAGATAATGCACCATGGCCCAGGAGATAGGACACTGAGATAATGCACCATGGTCCAGGGGGGTAGGACACTGAGACAGTGCACCATGGCCCAGGGGATAGGACACTGACATAGTGGACCATGGCCCAGGGAGATAGGACACTGAGATAGTGCACCATGGTCCAGGGAGATAGGACACTGACATAATGTACCATGGCCCAGGGGGATAGGACACTGTGACAGTGCACCATAGCCCAGGGGATAGAACACTGACATAGTGGACCATGGCCCAGGGAGATAGGACACTGAGATAGTGCACCATGGCCCAGGGAGATAGGACACTGAGATAATGCACCATGGGCCCAGGGGGATAGGACACTGAAATAGTGCCCCATGGACCCAGGGAATAGGACACTGAGATAGTGCACCATGGGCCCAGGGGATAGGACACTGAGATAGTGCACCATGGGCCCAGGGGATAGGACACTGAGATAGTGCACCATGTCCCAGGGGGATAGGACACTGAGCCAGTGCACCTGGGCCTAGGGGAATAGGACAGTGAGCCAGTGCACCATGCCCCAGGGGGAAAGGACATTGAGCCAGTGCACCATGTCCCAGGGGGATAGGACACTGAGCCAGTGCACCTTGGCCCAAGGGGATAGGACACTGAGATAGTGCACCATGGCCCAGGGAGATAGGACACTGAGATAGTGCACCATGGCCCAGGGAGATAGGACACTGAGATAATGCACCATGGCCCAGGGGGATAGGACACTGAGATAATGCACCATGGCCCAGGCGGATAGGACACTGAGATAATGCACCATGGCCCAGGGGGATAAGACACTGAGATAGTGCACCATGGCCCAGGGAGATAGGACACTGAGATAGTGCACCATGGCCCAGGGAAATAGGACACTGAGATAATGCACCATGGCCCAGGGGGATAGGACACTGAGATAATGCACCATGGCCCAGGGGGATAGGACACTGAGATAGTGCACCATGGCCCAGGGAGATAGGACACTGAGACAATGCACCATGGCCCAGGGAGATAGGACACTGAGACAATGCACCATGGCCTAGGGGGATAGGACACTGAGATAGTGCAACATGGTCCAGGGAGATAGGACACTGAGATAATGCACCATGGCCCAGGGGGATAGGACACTGAGATAGTGCACCATGGCCCAGGGAGATAGGACACTGAGACAATGCACCATGGCCGAGGGGGATAGGACACTGAGATAGTGCAACATGGTCCAGGGAGATAGGACACTGAGATAATGCACCATGGCCCAGGGGGATAGGACACTGAGACAGTGCACCATGGCCCAGGGGGATAGGTCACTGAGCCAGTACACTGCACCATGGCCCAGGGGGATAGGACATTGAAATAGTGTCCCATGGGCCCAGGGAATAGGACACTGAGATAGTGCACCATGGGCCCAGGAGATAGGACACTGAGATAGTGCACCATGGGCCCAGGGGATAGGACACTGAGATAGTGCACCATGGCCCAGGGGGATAGGACACTGAGATAGTGCACCATGGCCCAGGTGGATAGGACACTGAGCCAGTACATCTTGGCCCACGGGGATAGGACAGTGAGCCAGTGCACCATGCCCCAGGGGGAAAGGACACTGAGCCAGTGCACCATGTCCCAGGGGGATAGGACACTGAGATAATGCACCATGGCCCAGGAGGATAGGACACTGAGATAGTGCACCTTGGCCCAGGAGATAGGACACTGAGATAGTGCACCATGGCCCAGGAGATAGGACACTGAGATAATACACCATGGCCCAGGAGATAGGACACTGAGATAATGCACCATGGCCCAGGAGGATAGGACACTGAGATAGTGCACAATGGTCCAGGGAGATAGGACACTGAGATAATGCACCATGGCCCAGGGGGATAGGACGCTGAGATAGTGCACCATGGTCCAGGGAGATAGGACACTGAGATAATGCACTATGGCCCAGGGGGATAGGACACTGAGCCAGTGCACCTGGGCCTAGGGGAATAGGACAGTGAGCCAGTGCACCATGCCCCAGGGGGAAAGGTCACTGAGCCAGTGCAACTTGGCTCAGGGGGATAGGACACTGAGATAGTGCACCAAGGCCCAGGGATATAGGACACTTAGATAGTGCACCATGGCCCAGGGAGATAGGACACTGAGATAATGCACCATGGCCCAGGGGGATAGGACATTGAGATAATGCACCATGGCCCAGGGGGTTAGGACACTGTGATAGTGCACCATGGCCCAGGGAGATAGGACACTGAGACAATGCACCATGGCCTAGGGGGATAGGACACTGAGATAGTGCAACATGGTCCAGGGAGATAGGACACTGAGATAATGCACCATGGCCCAGGGGGATAGGACACTGAGATAATGCACCATGGCCCAGGGGGATAGGACACTTAGACAGTGCACCATGGCCCAGGGGGATAGGTCACTGAGCCAGTGCACTGCACCATGGCCCAGGGGGATAGGACACTGAAATAGTGTCCCATGGGCCCAGGGAATAGGACACTGAGATAGTGCACCATGGGCCCAGGGAGATAGGACACTGAGATAATGCACCATGGCCCAGGGGGATAGGACACTGAGATAGTGCACAATGGCCCAGGAGATAGGACACTGAGATAATGCACCATGGCCCAGGAGAGAGGACACTGAGATAATGCACCATGGCCCACGGGGATAGGACACTGAGACAGTGCACCATGGCCCAGGGGATAGGACACTGACATAGTGGACTATGGCCCAGGGAGATAGGACACTGAGATAGTGCACCATGGCCCAGGGAGATAGGACACTGAGATAATGCACCATGGGCCCAGGGGGATAGGACACTGAGATAGTGCACCATGGGCCCAGGGGATAGGACACTGAGATAGTGCACCATGGCCCAGGGGGATAGGTCACTGAGCCAGTACACTGCACCATGGCCCAGGGGGATAGGACATTGAAATAGTGTCCCATGGGCCCAGGGAATAGGACACTGAGATAGTGCACCATGGGCCCAGGAGATAGGACACTGAGATAGTGCACCTTGGGCCCAGGGGATAGGACACTGAGATAGTGCACCATGGCCCAGGGGGATAGGACACTGAGATAGTGCACCATGGCCCAGGTGGATAGGACACTGAGCCAGTACATCTTGGCCCACGGGGATAGGACAGTGAGCCAGTGCACCATGCCCCAGGGGGAAAGGACACTAAGCCAGTGCACCATGTCCCAGGGGGATAGGACACTGAGATAGTGCACCATGGCCCAGGGGGATAGGACACTGAGATAGTGCACCATGGGCCCAGGGGATAAGACACTGAGATAGTGCACCATGGGCCCAGGGGATAGGACACTGAGATAGTGCACCGTGGCCCAGGGGGATAGGAAACTGAGCCAGTGCACCTGGGCCTAGGGGAATAGGACAGTGAGCCAGTGCACCATGCCCCAGGGGGAAAGGACATTGAGCCAGTGCACCATGTCTCAGGGGAATAGGACACTGAGCCAGTGCACCTTGGCCCAGGGGGATAGGACACTGAGATAGTGGACCATGGCCCAGGGAGATAGGACACTGAGATAGTGCACCATGGCCCAGGGAGATAGGACACTGAGATAATGCAGCATGGCCCAGGGGGATAGGACACTGAGATAATGCACCATGGCCCAGGGGAATAGGACACTGAGATAGTGCACCATGGCCCAGGGAGATAGGACACTGAGACAATGCACCATGGCCTAGGGGGATAGGACACTGAGATAGTGCAACATGGTCCAGGGAGATAGGACACTGAGATAATGCACCATGGCCCAGGGGGATAGGACACTGAGATAGTGCACCATGGCCCAGGGAGATAGGACACTGAGACAATGCACCATGGCCGAGGGGGATAGGACACTGAGATAGTGCAACATGGTCCAGGGAGATAGGACACTGAGATAATGCACCATGGCCCAGGGGGATAGGACACTGAGACAGTGCACCATGGCCCAGGGGGATAGGTCACTGAGCCAGTACACTGCACCATGGCCCAGGGGGATAGGACATTGAAATAGTGTCCCATGGGCCCAGGGAATAGGACACTGAGATAGTGCACCATGGGCCCAGGAGATAGGACACTGAGATAGTGCACCATGGGCCCAGGGGATAGGACACTGAGATAGTGCACCATGGCCCAGGGGGATAGGACACTGAGATAGTGCACCATGGCCCAGGTGGATAGGACACTGAGCCAGTACATCTTGGCCCACGGGGATAGGACAGTGAGCCAGTGCACCATGCCCCAGGGGGAAAGGACACTGAGCCAGTGCACCATGTCCCAGGGGGATAGGACACTGAGATAATGCACCATGGCCCAGGAGGATAGGACACTGAGATAGTGCACCATGGCCCAGGAGATAGGACACTGAGATAGTGCACCATGGCCCAGGAGATAGGACACTGAGATAATACACCATGGCCCAGGAGATAGGACACTGAGATAATGCACCATGGCCCAGGAGGATAGGACACTGAGATAGTGCACCATGGCCCAGGGAGATAGGACACTGAGATAATGCACCATGGCCCAGGGGGATAGGACGCTGAGATAGTGCACCTTGGTCCAGGGAGATAGGACACTGAGATAATGCACCATGGCCCAGGGGGATAGGACACTGAGCCAGTGCACCTGGGCCTAGGGGAATAGGACACTGAGATAGTGCACCATGCCCCAGGGAGATAGGACACTGAGATAATGCACCATGGCCGAGGGAGATAGGACACTGAGATAGTGCAACATGGTCCAGGGAGATAGGACACTGAGATAATGCACCATGGCCCAGGGGGATAGGACACTGAGACAGTGCACCATGGCCCAGGGGGATAGGTCACTGAGCCAGTGCACTGCACCATGGCCCAGGGCGATAGGACACTGAAATAGTGTCCCATGGGTCCAGGGAATAGGACACTGAGATTGTGCACCATGGGCCCAGGGAGATAGGACACTGAGATAATGCACCATGGCCCAGGGGGATAGGACACTGAGATAGTGCACCATGGCCCAGGAGATAGGACACTGAGATAATGCACCATGGCCCAGGAGATAGGCCACTGAGATAATGCACCATGGTCCAGGGGGGTAGGACACTGAGACAGTGCACCATGGCCCAGGGGATAGGACACTGACATAGTGGACCATGGCCCAGGGAGATAGGACACTGAGATAGTGCACCATGGTCCAGGGAGATAGGACACTGACATAATGTACCATGGCCCAGGGGGATAGGACACTGAGACAGTGCACCATGGCCCAGGGGATAGAACACTGACATAGTGGACCATGGCCCAGGGAGATAGGACACTGAGATAGTGCACCATGGCCCAGGGAGATAGGACACTGAGATAATGCACCATGGGCCCAGGGGGATAGGACACTGAAATAGTGCCCCATGGGCCCAGGGAATAGGACACTGAGATAGTGCACCATGGGCCCAGGGGATAGGACACTGAGATAGTGCACCATGGGCCCAGGGGATAGGACACTGAGATAGTGCACCATGTCCCAGGGGGATAGGACACTGAGCCAGTGCACCTGGGCCTAGGGGAATAGGACAGTGAGCCAGTGCACCATGCCCCAGGGGGAAAGGACATTGAGCCAGTGCACCATGTCCCAGGGGGATAGGACACTGAGCCAGTGCACCTTGGCCCAAGGGGATAGGACACTGAGATAGTGCACCATGGCCAAGGGAGATAGGACACTGAGATAGTGCACCATGGCCCAGGGAGATAGGACACTGAGATAATGCACCATGGCCCAGGGGGATAGGACACTGAGATAATGCACCATGGCCCAGGCGGATAGGACACTGAGATAATGCACCATGGCCCAGGGAGATAGGACACTGAGATAATGCACCATGGCCCAGGGGGATAGGACACTGAGACAGTGCACCATGGCCCAGGGGGATAGGACACTGAGATAGTGCACCATGGCCCAGGAGATAGGACACTGAGATAATGCACCATGGCCCAGGAGATAGGACACTGAGATAATGCACCATGGCCCAGGGGGATAGGACACTGAGACAGTGCACCATGGCCCAGGGGATAGGACACTGACATAGTGGACCATGGCCCAGGGAGATAGGATACTGAGATAATGCACCATGGGCCCAGGGGGATAGAACACTGAGACAGTGCACCATGGGCCCAGGGGATAGGACACTGAGATAGTGCACCATGGGCCCAGGAGATAGGACACTGAGATAGTGCACCATGGGCCCAGGGGATAGGACACTGAGATAGTGCACCATGGCCCAGGGGGATAGGACACTGAGATAGTGCACCATGGCCCAGGTGGATAGGACACTGAGCCAGTATATCTTGGCCCACGGGGATAGGACAGTGAGCCAGTGCACCATGCCCCAGGGGGAAAGGACACTGAGCCAGTGCACCATGTCCCAGGGGGATAGGACACTGAGATAATGCACCATGGCCCAGGAGGATAGGACACTGAGATAGTGCACCATGGCCCAGGATATAGGACACTGAGATAGTGCACCATGGCCCAGGAGATAGGACACTGAGATAATACACCATGGCCCAGGAGATAGGACACTGAGATAATGCACCATGGCCCAGGAGGATAGGACACTGAGATAGTGCACCATGGCCCAGGGAGATAGGACACTGAGATAATGCACCATGGCCCAGGGGGATAGGACGCTGAGATAGTGCACCATGGTCCAGGGAGATAGGACACTGAGATAATGCACCATGGCCCAGGGGGATAGGACACTGAGCCAGTGCACCTGGGCCTAGGGGAATAGGACAGTGAGCCAGTGCACCATGCCCCAGGGGGAAAGGTCACTGAGCCAGTGCAACTTGGCTCAGGGGGATAGGACACTGAGATAGTGCACCAAGGCCCAGGGATATAGGACACTTAGATAGTGCACCATGGCCCAGGGAGATAGGACACTGAGATAATGCACCATGGCCCAGGGGGATAGGACATTGAGATAATGCACCATGGCCCAGGGGGTTAGGACACTGTGATAGTGCACCATGGCCCAGGGAGATAGGACACTGAGATAGTGCACCATGGTCCAGGGAGATAGGACACTGAGATAATGCACCATGGCCCAGGGGGATAGGACACTTAGACAGTGCACCATGGCCCAGGGGGATAGGTCACTGAGCCAGTGCACTGCACCATGGCCCAGGGGGATAGGACACTGAAATAGTGTCCCATGGGCCCAGGGAATAGGACACTGAGATAGTGCACCATGGGCCCAGGGAGATAGGACACTGAGATAATGCACCATGGCCCAGGGGGATAGGACACTGAGATAGTGCACCATGGCCCAGGAGATAGGACACTGAGATAATGCACCATGGCCCAGGAGAGAGGACACTGAGATAATGCACCATGGCCCAGGGGGATAGGACACTGAGACAGTGCACCATGGCTCAGGGGATAGGACACTGACATAGTGGACCATGGCCCAGTGAGATAGGACACTGAGATAGTGCACCATGGCCCAGGGAGATAGGACACTGAGATAATGCACCATGGGCCCAGGGGGATAGGACACTGGGATAGTGCACCATGGGCCCAGGGGATAGGACACTGAGATAGTGCACCATGGGCCCAGGGGATAGGACACTGAGATAGTGCACCGTGGCCCAGGGGGATAGGACACTGAGCCAGTGCACCTGGGCCTAGGGGAATAGGACAGTGAGCCAGTGCACCATGCCCCAGGGGGAAAGGACATTGAGCCAGTGCACCATGTCTCAGGGGGATAGGACACTGAGCCAGTGCACCTTGGCCCAGCGGGATAGGACACTGAGATAGTGCACCATGGCCCAGGGAGATAGGACACTGAGATAGTGCACCATGGCCCAGGGAGATAGGACACTGAGATAATGCACCATGGCCCAGGGGGATAGGACACTGAGATAATGCACCATGGCCCAGGGGGATAGGACACTGAGATAGTGCACCATGGCCCAGGGAGATAGGACACTGAGACAATGCACCATGGCCTAGGGGGAACGGACACTGAGATAGTGCAACATGGTCGAGGGAGATAGGACACTGAGATAATGCACCATGGCCCAGGGGGATAGGACACTGAGATAGTGCACCATGGCCCAGGGAGATAGGACACTGAGACAATGCACCATGGCCGAGGGGGATAGGACACTGAGATAGTGCAACATGGTCCAGGGAGATAGGACACTGAGATAATGCACCATGGCCCAGGGGGATAGGACACTGAGACAGTGCACCATGGCCCAGGGGGATAGGTCACTGAGCCAGTACACTGCACCATGGCCCAGGGGGATAGGACATTGAAATAGTGTCCCATGGGCCCAGGGAATAGGACACTGAGATAGTGCACCATGGGCCCAGGAGATAGGACACTGAGATAGTGCACCATGGGCCCAGGGGATAGGACACTGAGATAGTGCACCATGGCCCAGGGGGATAGGACACTGAGATAGTGCACCATGGCCCAGGTGGATAGGACACTGAGCCAGTACATCTTGGCCCACGGGGATAGGACAGTGAGCCAGTGCACCATGCCCCAGGGGGAAAGGACACTGAGCCAGTGCACCATGTCCCAGGGGGATAGGACACTGAGATAATGCACCATGGCCCAGGAGGATAGGACACTGAGATAGTGCACCATGGCCCAGGAGATAGGACACTGAGATAGTGCACCATGGCCCAGGAGATAGGACACTGAGATAATACACCATGGCCCAGGAGATAGGACACTGAGATAATGCACCATGGCCCAGGAGGATAGGACACTGAGATAGTGCACCATGGTCCAGGGAGATAGGACACTGAGATAATGCACCATGGCCCAGGGGGATAGGACACTGAGCCAGTGCACCTGGGCCTAGGGGAATAGGACAGTGAGCCAGTGCACCATGCCCCAGGGGGAAAGGTCACTGAGCCAGTGCAACTTGGCTCAGGGGGATAGGACACTGAGATAGTGCACCAAGGCCCAGGGATATAGGACACTTAGATAGTGCACCATGGCCCAGGGAGATAGGACACTGAGATAATGCACCATGGCCCAGGGGGATAGGACATTGAGATAATGCACCATGGCCCAGGGGGTTAGGACACTGTGATAGTGCACCATGGCCCAGGGAGATAGGACACTGAGACAATGCACCATGGCCTAGGGGGATAGGACACTGAGATAGTGCAACATGGTCCAGGGAGATAGGACACTGAGATAATGCACCATGGCCCAGGGGGATAGGACACTGAGATAATGCACCATGGCCCAGGGGGAATAGGACACTTAGACAGTGCACCATGGCCCAGGGGGATAGGTCACTGAGCCAGTGCACTGCACCATGGCCCAGGGGGATAGGACACTGAAATAGTGTCCCATGGGCCCAGGGAATAGGACACTGAGATAGTGCACCATGGGCCCAGGGAGATAGGACACTGAGATAATGCACCATGGCCCAGGGGGATAGGACACTGAGATAGTGCACCATGGCCCAGGAGATAGGACACTGAGATAATGCACCATGGCCCAGGAGAGAGGACACTGAGATAATGCACCATGGCCCAGGGGGATAGGACACTGAGACAGTGCACCATGGCCCAGGGGATAGGACACTGACATAGTGGACCATGGCCCAGGGAGATAGGACACTGAGATAGTGCACCATGGCGCAGGGAGATAGGACACTGAGATAATGCACCATGGGCCCAGGGGGATAGGACACTGAGATAGTGCACCATGGGCCCAGGGGATAGGACACTGAGATAGTGCACCATGGGCCCAGGGGATAGGACACTGAGATAGTGCACCGTGGCCCAGGGGGATAGGACACTGAGCCAGTGCACCTGGGCCTAGGGGAATAGGACAGTGAGCCAGTGCACCATGCCCCAGGGGGAAAGGACATTGAGCCAGTGCACCATGTCTCAGGGGAATAGGACACTGAGCCAGTGCACCTTGGCCCAGGGGGATAGGACACTGAGATAGTGCACCATGGCCCAGGGAGTTAGGACACTGAGATAGTGCACCATGGCCCAGGGAGATAGGACACTGAGATAATGCAGCATGGCCCAGGGGGATAGGACACTGAGATAATGCACCATGGCCCAGGGGGATAGGACACTGAGATAGTGCACCATGGCCCAGGGAGATAGGACACTGAGACAATGCACCATGGCCTAGGGGGATAGGACACTGAGATAGTGCAACATGGTCCAGGGAGATAGGACACTGAGATAATGCACCATGGCCCAGGGGGATAGGACACTGAGATAGTGCACCATGGCCCAGGGAGATAGGACACTGAGACAATGCACCATGGCCGAGGGGGATAGGACACTGAGATAATGCACCATGGCCCAGGGGGATAGGACACTGAGACAGTGCACCATGGCCCAGGGGGATAGGTCACTGAGCCAGTACACTGCACCATGGCCCAGGGGGATAGGACATTGAAATAGTGTCCCATGGGCCCAGGGAATAGGACACTGAGATAGTGCACCATGGGCCCAGGAGATAGGACACTGAGATAGTGCACCATGGGCCCAGGGGATAGGACACTGAGATAGTGCACCATGGCCCAGTGGGATAGGACACTGATATAGTGCACCATGGCCCAGGTGGATAGGACACTGAGCCAGTACATCTTGGCCCACGGGGATAGGACAGTGAGCCAGTGCACCATGCCCCAGGGGGAAAGGACACTGAGCCAGTGCACCATGTCCCAGGGGGATAGGACACTGAGATAATGCACCATGGCCCAGGAGGATAGGACACTGAGATAGTGCACCATGGCCCAGGAGATAGGACACTGAGATAGTGCACCATGGCCCAGGAGATAGGACACTGAGATAATACACCATGGCCCAGGAGATAGGACACTGAGATAATGCACCATGGCCCAGGAGGATAGGACACTGAGATAGTGCACCATGGCCCAGGGAGATAGGACACTGAGATAATGCACCATGGCCCAGGGGGATAGGACGCTGAGATAGTGCACCTTGGTCCAGGGAGATAGGACACTGAGATAATGCACCATGGCCCAGGGGGATAGGACACTGAGCCAGTGCACCTGGGCCTAGGGGAATAGGACACTGAGATAGTGCACCATGCCCCAGGGAGATAGGACACTGAGATAATGCACCATGGCCGAGGGAGATAGGACACTGAGATAGTGCAACATGGTCCAGGGAGATAGGACACTGAGATAATGCACCATGGCCCAGGGGGATAGGACACTGAGACAGTGCACCATGGCCCAGGGGGATAGGTCACTGAGCCAGTGCACTGCCCCATGGCCCAGGGCGATAGGACACTGAAATAGTGTCCCATGGGTCCAGGGAATAGGACACTGAGATAGTGCACCATGGGCCCAGGGAGATAGGACACTGAGATAGTGCACCATGGGCCCAGGGGATAGGACACTGAGATAGTGCACCATGGCCCAGTGGGATAGGACACTGATATAGTGCACCATGGCCCAGGTGGATAGGACACTGAGCCAGTACATCTTGGCCCACGGGGATAGGACAGTGAGCCAGTGCACCATGCCCCAGGGGGAAAGGACACTGAGCCAGTGCACCATGTCCCAGGGGGATAGGACACTGAGATAATGCACCATGGCCCAGGAGGATAGGACACTGAGATAGTGCACCATGGCCCAGGAGATAGGACACTGAGATAGTGCACCATGGCCCAGGAGATAGGACACTGAGATAATACACCATGGCCCAGGAGATAGGACACTGAGATAATGCACCATGGCCCAGGAGGATAGGACACTGAGATAGTGCACCATGGCCCAGGGAGATAGGACACTGAGATAATGCACCATGGCCCAGGAGGATAGGACACTGAGCCAGTGCACCTGGGCCTAGGGGAATAGGACAGTGAGCCAGTGCACCATGCCCCAGGGGGAAAGGTCACTGAGCCAGTGCAACTTGGCTCAGGGGGATAGGACACTGAGATAGTGCACCAAGGCCCAGGGATATAGGACACTTAGATAGTGCACCATGGCCCAGGGAGATAGGACACTGAGATAATGCACCATGGCCCAGGGGGATAGGACATTGAGATAATGCACCATGGCCCAGGGGGTTAGGACACTGTGATAGTGCACCATGGCCCAGGGAGATAGGACACTGAGACAATGCACCATGGCCTAGGGGGATAGGACACTGAGATAGTGCAACATGGTCCAGGGAGATAGGACACTGAGATAATGCACCATGGCCCAGGGGGATAGGACACTGAGATAATGCACCATGGCCCAGGGGGAATAGGACACTTAGACAGTGCACCATGGCCCAGGGGGATAGGTCACTGAGCCAGTGCACTGCACCATGGCCCAGGGGGATAGGACACTGAAATAGTGTCCCATGGGCCCAGGGAATAGGACACTGAGATAGTGCACCATGGGCCCAGGGAGATAGGACACTGAGATAATGCACCATGGCCCAGGGGGATAGGACACTGAGATAGTGCACCATGGCCCAGGAGATAGGACACTGAGATAATGCACCATGGCCCAGGAGAGAGGACACTGAGATAATGCACCATGGCCCAGGGGGATAGGACACTGAGACAGTGCACCATGGCCCAGGGGATAGGACACTGACATAGTGGACCATGGCCCAGGGAGATAGGACACTGAGATAGTGCACCATGGCGCAGGGAGATAGGACACTGAGATAATGCACCATGGGCCCAGGGGGATAGGACACTGAGATAGTGCACCATGGGCCCAGGGGATAGGACACTGAGATAGTGCACCATGGGCCCAGGGGATAGGACACTGAGATAGTGCACCGTGGCCCAGGGGGATAGGACACTGAGCCAGTGCACCTGGGCCTAGGGGAATAGGACAGTGAGCCAGTGCACCATGCCCCAGGGGGAAAGGACATTGAGCCAGTGCACCATGTCTCAGGGGAATAGGACACTGAGCCAGTGCACCTTGGCCCAGGGGGATAGGACACTGAGATAGTGCACCATGGCCCAGGGAGTTAGGACACTGAGATAGTGCACCATGGCCCAGGGAGATAGGACACTGAGATAATGCAGCATGGCCCAGGGGGATAGGACACTGAGATAATGCACCATGGCCCAGGGGGATAGGACACTGAGATAGTGCACCATGGCCCAGGGAGATAGGACACTGAGACAATGCACCATGGCCTAGGGGGATAGGACACTGAGATAGTGCAACATGGTCCAGGGAGATAGGACACTGAGATAATGCACCATGGCCCAGGGGGATAGGACACTGAGATAGTGCACCATGGCCCAGGGAGATAGGACACTGAGACAATGCACCATGGCCGAGGGGGATAGGACACTGAGATAATGCACCATGGCCCAGGGGGATAGGACACTGAGACAGTGCACCATGGCCCAGGGGGATAGGTCACTGAGCCAGTACACTGCACCATGGCCCAGGGGGATAGGACATTGAAATAGTGTCCCATGGGCCCAGGGAATAGGACACTGAGATAGTGCACCATGGGCCCAGGGGATAGGACACTGAGATAGTGCACCATGGCCCAGTGGGATAGGACACTGATATAGTGCACCATGGCCCAGGTGGATAGGACACTGAGCCAGTACATCTTGGCCCACGGGGATAGGACAGTGAGCCAGTGCACCATGCCCCAGGGGGAAAGGACACTGAGCCAGTGCACCATGTCCCAGGGGGATAGGACACTGAGATAATGCACCATGGCCCAGGAGGATAGGACACTGAGATAGTGCACCATGGCCCAGGAGATAGGACACTGAGATAGTGCACCATGGCCCAGGAGATAGGACACTGAGATAATACACCATGGCCCAGGAGATAGGACACTGAGATAATGCACCATGGCCCAGGAGGTTAGGACACTGAGATAGTGCACCATGGCCCAGGGAGATAGGACACTGAGATAATGCACCATGGCCCAGGGGGATAGGACGCTGAGATAGTGCACCTTGGTCCAGGGAGATAGGACACTGAGATAATGCACCATGGCCCAGGGGGATAGGACACTGAGCCAGTGCACCTGGGCCTAGGGGAATAGGACACTGAGATAGTGCACCATGCCCCAGGGAGATAGGACACTGAGATAATGCACCATGGCCGAGGGAGATAGGACACTGAGATAGTGCAACATGGTCCAGGGAGATAGGACACTGAGATAATGCACCATGGCCCAGGGGGATAGGACACTGAGACAGTGCACCATGGCCCAGGGGGATAGGTCACTGAGCCAGTGCACTGCCCCATGGCCCAGGGCGATAGGACACTGAAATAGTGTCCCATGGGTCCAGGGAATAGGACACTGAGATAGTGCACCATGGGCCCAGGGAGATAGGACACTGAGATAGTGCACCATGGGCCCAGGGGATAGGACACTGAGATAGTGCACCATGGCCCAGTGGGATAGGACACTGATATAGTGCACCATGGCCCAGGTGGATAGGACACTGAGCCAGTACATCTTGGCCCACGGGGATAGGACAGTGAGCCAGTGCACCATGCCCCAGGGGGAAAGGACACTGAGCCAGTGCACCATGTCCCAGGGGGATAGGACACTGAGATAATGCACCATGGCCCAGGAGGATAGGACACTGAGATAGTGCACCATGGCCCAGGAGATAGGACACTGAGATAGTGCACCATGGCCCAGGAGATAGGACACTGAGATAATACACCATGGCCCAGGAGATAGGACACTGAGATAATGCACCATGGCCCAGGAGGATAGGACACTGAGATAGTGCACCATGGCCCAGGGAGATAGGACACTGAGATAATGCACCATGGCCCAGGGGGATAGGACACTGAGCCAGTGCACCTGGGCCTAGGGGAATAGGACAGTGAGCCAGTGCACCATGCCCCAGGGGGAAAGGTCACTGAGCCAGTGCAACTTGGCTCAGGGGGATAGGACACTGAGATAGTGCACCAAGGCCCAGGGATATAGGACACTTAGATAGTGCACCATGGCCCAGGGAGATAGGACACTGAGATAATGCACCATGGCCCAGGGGGATAGGACATTGAGATAATGCACCATGGCCCAGGGGGTTAGGACACTGTGATAGTGCACCATGGCCCAGGGAGATAGGACACTGAGACAATGCACCATGGCCTAGGGGGATAGGACACTGAGATAGTGCAACATGGTCCAGGGAGATAGGACACTGAGATAATGCACCATGGCCCAGGGGGATAGGACACTGAGATAATGCACCATGGCCCAGGGGGAATAGGACACTTAGACAGTGCACCATGGCCCAGGGGGATAGGTCACTGAGCCAGTGCACTGCACCATGGCCCAGGGGGATAGGACACTGAAATAGTGTCCCATGGGCCCAGGGAATAGGACACTGAGATAGTGCACCATGGGCCCAGGGAGATAGGACACTGAGATAATGCACCATGGCCCAGGGGGATAGGACACTGAGATAGTGCACCATGGCCCAGGAGATAGGACACTGAGATAATGCACCATGGCCCAGGAGAGAGGACACTGAGATAATGCACCATGGCCCAGGGGGATAGGACACTGAGACAGTGCACCATGGCCCAGGGGATAGGACACTGACATAGTGGACCATGGCCCAGGGAGATAGGACACTGAGATAGTGCACCATGGCGCAGGGAGATAGGACACTGAGATAATGCACCATGGGCCCAGGGGGATAGGACACTGAGATAGTGCACCATGGGCCCAGGGGATAGGACACTGAGATAGTGCACCATGGGCCCAGGGGATAGGACACTGAGATAGTGCACCGTGGCCCAGGGGGATAGGACACTGAGCCAGTGCACCTGGGCCTAGGGGAATAGGACAGTGAGCCAGTGCACCATGCCCCAGGGGGAAAGGACATTGAGCCAGTGCACCATGTCTCAGGGGAATAGGACACTGAGCCAGTGCACCTTGGCCCAGGGGGATAGGACACTGAGATAGTGCACCATGGCCCAGGGAGTTAGGACACTGAGATAGTGCACCATGGCCCAGGGAGATAGGACACTGAGATAATGCAGCATGGCCCAGGGGGATAGGACACTGAGATAATGCACCATGGCCCAGGGGGATAGGACACTGAGATAGTGCACCATGGCCCAGGGAGATAGGACACTGAGACAATGCACCATGGCCTAGGGGGATAGGACACTGAGATAGTGCAACATGGTCCAGGGAGATAGGACACTGAGATAATGCACCATGGCCCAGGGGGATAGGACACTGAGATAGTGCACCATGGCCCAGGGAGATAGGACACTGAGACAATGCACCATAGCCGAGGGGGATAGGACACTGAGATAATGCACCATGGCCCAGGGGGATAGGACACTGAGACAGTGCACCATGGCCCAGGGTGATAGGTCACTGAGCCAGTACACTGCACCATGGCCCAGGGGGATAGGACATTGAAATAGTGTCCCATGCGCCCAGGGAATAGGACACTGAGATAGTGCACCATGGGCCCAGGAGATAGGACACTGAGATAGTGCACCATGGGCCCAGGGGATAGGACACTGAGATAGTGCACCATGGCCCAGTGGGATAGGACACTGATATAGTGCACCATGGCCCAGGTGGATAGGACACTGAGCCAGTACATCTTGGCCCACGGGGATAGGACAGTGAGCCAGTGCACCATGCCCCAGGGGGAAAGGACACTGAGCCAGTGCACCATGTCCCAGGGGGATAGGACACTGAGATAATGCACCATGGCCCAGGAGGATAGGACACTGAGATAGTGCACCATGGCCCAGGAGATAGGACACTGAGATAGTGCACCATGGCCCAGGAGATAGGACACTGAGATAATACACCATGGCCCAGGAGATAGGACACTGAGATAATGCACCATGGCCCAGGAGGATAGGACACTGAGATAGTGCACCATGGCCCAGGGAGATAGGACACTGAGATAATGCACCATGGCCCAGGGGGATAGGACGCTGAGATAGTGCACCTTGGTCCAGGGAGATAGGACACTGAGATAATGCACCATGGCCCAGGGGGATAGGACACTGAGCCAGTGCACCTGGGCCTAGGGGAATAGGACACTGAGATAGTGCACCATGCCCCAGGGAGATAGGACACTGAGATAATGCACCATGGCCGAGGGAGATAGGACACTGAGATAGTGCAACATGGTCCAGGGAGATAGGACACTGAGATAATGCACCATGGCCCAGGGGGATAGGACACTGAGACAGTGCACCATGGCCCAGGGGGATAGGTCACTGAGCCAGTGCACTGCCCCATGGCCCAGGGCGATAGGACACTGAAATAGTGTCCCATGGGTCCAGGGAATAGGACACTGAGATAGTGCACCATGGGCCCAGGGAGATAGGACACTGAGATAGTGCACCATGGGCCCAGGGGATAGGACACTGAGATAGTGCACCATGGCCCAGTGGGATAGGACACTGATATAGTGCACCATGGCCCAGGTGGATAGGACACTGAGCCAGTACATCTTGGCCCACGGGGATAGGACAGTGAGCCAGTGCACCATGCCCCAGGGGGAAAGGACACTGAGCCAGTGCACCATGTCCCAGGGGGATAGGACACTGAGATAATGCACCATGGCCCAGGAGGATAGGACACTGAGATAGTGCACCATGGCCCAGGAGATAGGACACTGAGATAGTGCACCATGGCCCAGGAGATAGGACACTGAGATAATACACCATGGCCCAGGAGATAGGACACTGAGATAATGCACCATGGCCCAGGAGGATAGGACACTGAGATAGTGCACCATGGCCCAGGGAGATAGGACACTGAGATAATGCACCATGGCCCAGGGGGATAGGACACTGAGCCAGTGCACCTGGGCCTAGGGGAATAGGACAGTGAGCCAGTGCACCATGCCCCAGGGGGAAAGGTCACTGAGCCAGTGCAACTTGGCTCAGGGGGATAGGACACTGAGATAGTGCACCAAGGCCCAGGGATATAGGACACTTAGATAGTGCACCATGGCCCAGGGAGATAGGACACTGAGATAATGCACCATGGCCCAGGGGGATAGGACATTGAGATAATGCACCATGGCCCAGGGGGTTAGGACACTGTGATAGTGCACCATGGCCCAGGGAGATAGGACACTGAGACAATGCACCATGGCCTAGGGGGATAGGACACTGAGATAGTGCAACATGGTCCAGGGAGATAGGACACTGAGATAATGCACCATGGCCCAGGGGGATAGGACACTGAGATAATGCACCATGGCCCAGGGGGAATAGGACACTTAGACAGTGCACCATGGCCCAGGGGGATAGGTCACTGAGCCAGTGCACTGCACCATGGCCCAGGGGGATAGGACACTGAAATAGTGTCCCATGGGCCCAGGGAATAGGACACTGAGATAGTGCACCATGGGCCCAGGGAGATAGGACACTGAGATAATGCACCATGGCCCAGGGGGATAGGACACTGAGATAGTGCACCATGGCCCAGGAGATAGGACACTGAGATAATGCACCATGGCCCAGCAGAGAGGACACTGAGATAATGCACCATGGCCCAGGGGGATAGGACACTGAGACAGTGCACCATGGCCCAGGGGATAGGACACTGACATAGTGGACCATGGCCCAGGGAGATAGGACACTGAGATAGTGCACCATGGCGCAGGGAGATAGGACACTGAGATAATGCACCATGGGCCCAGGGGGATAGGACACTGAGATAGTGCACCATGGGCCCAGGGGATAGGACACTGAGATAGTGCACCATGGGCCCAGGGGATAGGACACTGAGATAGTGCACCGTGGCCCAGGGGGATAGGACACTGAGCCAGTGCACCTGGGCCTAGGGGAATAGGACAGTGAGCCAGTGCACCATGCCCCAGGGGGAAAGGACATTGAGCCAGTGCACCATGTCTCAGGGGAATAGGACACTGAGCCAGTGCACCTTGGCCCAGGGGGATAGGACACTGAGATAGTGCACCATGGCCCAGGGAGTTAGGACACTGAGATAGTGCACCATGGCCCAGGGAGATAGGACACTGAGATAATGCAGCATGGCCCAGGGGGATAGGACACTGAGATAATGCACCATGGCCCAGGGGGATAGGACACTGAGATAGTGCACCATGGCCCAGGGAGATAGGACACTGAGACAATGCACCATGGCCTAGGGGGATAGGACACTGAGATAGTGCAACATGGTCCAGGGAGATAGGACACTGAGATAATGCACCATGGCCCAGGGGGATAGGACACTGAGATAGTGCACCATGGCCCAGGGAGATAGGACACTGAGACAATGCACCATGGCCGAGGGGGATAGGACACTGAGATAATGCACCATGGCCCAGGGGGATAGGACACTGAGACAGTGCACCATGGCCCAGGGGGATAGGTCACTGAGCCAGTACACTGCACCATGGCCCAGGGGGATAGGACATTGAAATAGTGTCCCATGGGCCCAGGGAATAGGACACTGAGATAGTGCACCATGGGCCCAGGAGATAGGACACTGAGATAGTGCACCATGGGCCCAGGGGATAGGACACTGAGATAGTGCACCATGGCCCAGTGGGATAGGACACTGATATAGTGCACCATGGCCCAGGTGGATAGGACACTGAGCCAGTACATCTTGGCCCACGGGGATAGGACAGTGAGCCAGTGCACCATGCCCCAGGGGGAAAGGACACTGAGCCAGTGCACCATGTCCCAGGGGGATAGGACACTGAGATAATGCACCATGGCCCAGGAGGATAGGACACTGAGATAGTGCACCATGGCCCAGGAGATAGGACACTGAGATAGTGCACCATGGCCCAGGAGATAGGGCACTGAGATAATACACCATGGCCCAGGAGATAGGACACTGAGATAATGCACCATGGCCCAGGAGGATAGGACACTGAGATAGTGCACCATGGCCCAGGGAGATAGGACACTGAGATAATGCACCATGGCCCAGGGGGATAGGACGCTGAGATAGTGCACCTTGGTCCAGGGAGATAGGACACTGAGATAATGCACCATGGCCCAGGGGGATAGGACACTGAGCCAGTGCACCTGGGCCTAGGGGAATAGGACACTGAGATAGTGCACCATGCCCCAGGGAGATAGGACACTGAGATAATGCACCATGGCCGAGGGAGATAGGACACTGAGATAGTGCAACATGGTCCAGGGAGATAGGACACTGAGATAATGCACCATGGCCCAGGGGGATAGGACACTGAGACAGTGCACCATGGCCCAGGGGGATAGGTCACTGAGCCAGTGCACTGCCCCATGGCCCAGGGCGATAGGACACTGAAATAGTGTCCCATGGGTCCAGGGAATAGGACACTGAGATAGTGCACCATGGGCCCAGGGAGATAGGACACTGAGATAATGCACCATGGCCCAGGGGGATAGGACACTGAGATAGTGCACCATGGCCCAGGAGATAGGACACTGAGATAATGCACCATGGCCCAGGAGATAGGACACTGAGATAATGCACCATGGTCCAGGGGGGTAGGACACTGAGACAGTGCACCATGGCCCAGGGGATAGGACACTGACATAGTGGACCATGGCCCACGGAGATAGGACACTGAGATAGTGCACCATGGTCCAGGGAGATAGGACACTGACATAATGTACCATGGCCCAGGGGGATAGGACACTGAGACAGTGCACCATGGCCCAGGGGATAGAACACTGACATAGTGGACCATGGCCCAGGGAGATAGGACACTGAGATAGTGCACCATGGCCCAGGGAGATAGGACACTGAGATAATGCACCATGGGCCCAGGGGGATAGGACACTGAAATAGTGCCCCATGGGCCCAGGGAATAGGACACTGAGATAGTGCACCATGGGCCCAGGGGATAGGACACTGAGATAGTGCACCATGGGCCCAGGGGATAGGACACTGAGATAGTGCACCATGTCCCAGGGGGATAGGACACTGAGCCAGTGCACCTGGGCCTAGGGGAATAGGACAGTGAGCCAGTGCACCATGCCCCAGGGGGAAAGGACATTGAGCCAGTGCACCATGTCCCAGGGGGATAGGACACTGAGCCAGTGCACCTTGGCCCAAGGGGATAGGACACTGAGATAGTGCACCATGGCCCAGGGAGATAGGACACTGAGATAGTGCACCATGGCCCAGGGAGATAGGACACTGAGATAATGCACCATGGCCCAGGGGGATAGGACACTGAGATAATGCACCATGGCCCAGGCGGATAGGACACTGAGATAATGCACCATGGCCCAGGGAGATAGGACACTGAGATAATGCACCATGGCCCAGGGGGATAGGACACTGAGACAGTGCACCATGGCCCAGGGGGATAGGACACTGAGATAGTGCACCATGGCCCAGGAGATAGGACACTGAGATAATGCACCATGGCCCAGGAGATAGGACACTGAGATAATGCACCATGGCCCAGGGGGATAGGACACTGAGACAGTGCACCATGGCCCAGGGGATAGGACACTGACATAGTGGACCATGGCCCAGGGAGATAGGACACTGAGATAGTGCACCATGGCCCAGGGAGATAGGACACTGAGATAATGCACCATGGGCCCAGGGGGATAGGACACTGAGACAGTGCACCATGGGCCCAGGGGATAGGACACTGAGATAGTGCACCATGGGCCCAGGAGATAGGACACTGAGATAGTGCACCATGGGCCCAGGGGATAGGACACTGAGATAGTGCACCATGGCCCAGGGGGATAGGACACTGAGATAGTGCACCATGGCCCAGGTGGATAGGACACTGAGCCAGTATATCTTGGCCCACGGGGATAGGACAGTGAGCCAGTGCACCATGCCCCAGGGGGAAAGGACACTGAGCCAGTGCACCATGTCCCAGGGGGATAGGACACTGAGATAATGCACCATGGCCCAGGAGGATAGGACACTGAGATAGTGCACCATGGCCCAGGATATAGGACACTGAGATAGTGCACCATGGCCCAGGAGATAGGACACTGAGATAATACACCATGGCCCAGGAGATAGGTCACTGAGATAATGCACCATGGCCCAGGAGGATAGGACACTGAGATAATGCACCTTGGTCCAGGGAGATAGGACGCTGAGATAATGCACCATGGCCCAGGGGGATAGGACGCTGAGATAGTGCACCTTGGTCCAGGGAGATAGGACACTGAGATAATGCACCATGGCCCAGGGGGATAGGACACTGAGCCAGTGCACCTGGGCCTAGGGGAATAGGACAGTGAGCCAGTGCACCATGCCCCAGGGGGAAAGGTCACTGAGCCAGTGCAACTTGGCTCAGGGGGATAGGACACTGAGATAGTGCACCATGGCCCAGGGAGATAGGACACTGAGATAGTGCACCATGGCCCAGGGAGATAGGACACTGAGATAATGCACCATGGCCCAGGGGGATAGGACATTGAGATAATGCAGCATGGCCCAGGGGGTTAGGACACTGAGATAGTGCACCATGGCCCAGGGAGATAGGACACTGAGATAATGCACCATGGCCCAGGGGGATAGGACATTGAGATAATGCAGCATGGCCCAGGGGGTTAGGACACTGAGATAGTGCACCATGGCCCAGGGAGATAGGACACTGAGATAATGCACCATGGCCGAGGGATATAGGACACTGAGATAGTGCAACATGGTCCAGGGAGATAGGACACTGAGATAATGCACCATGGCCCAGGGGGATAGGACACTGAGACAGTGCACCATGGCCCAGGGGGATAGGTCACTGAGCCAGTGCACTGCACCATGGCCCAGGGCGATAGGACACTGAAATAGTGTCCCATGGGTCCAGGGAATAGGACACTGAGATAGTGCACCTTGGGCCCAGGGAGATAGGACACTGAGATAATGCACCATGGCCCAGGGGGATAGGACACTGAGATAGTGCACCATGGCCCAGGAGATAGGACACTGAGATAATGCACCATGGCCCAGGAGATAGGACACTGAGATAATGCACCATGGTCCAGGGGGGTAGGACACTGAGACAGTGCACCATGGCCCAGGGGATAGGACACTGACATAGTGGACCATGGCCCAGGGGATAGGACACTGAGATAGTGCACCGTGGCCCAGGGGGATAGGACACTGAGCCAGTGCACCTGGGCCTAGGGGAATAGGACAGTGAGCCAGTGCACCATGCCCTAGGTGGAAAGGACATTGAGCCAGTGCACCATGTCTCAGGGGGATAGGACACTGAGCCAGTGCACCTTGGCCCAGGGGGATAGGACACTGAGATAGTGCACCATGGCCCAGGGAGATAGGACACTGAGATAGTGCACCATGGCCCAGGGAGATAGGACACTGAGATAATGCACCATGGCCCAGGGGGATAGGACACTGAGATAATGCACCATGGCCCAGGGGGATAGGACACTGAGATAGTGCACCATGGCCCAGGGAGATAGGACACTGAGACAATGCACCATGGCCTAGGGGGATAGGACACTGAGATAGTGCAACATGGTCCAGGGAGTTAGGACACTGAGATAATGCACCATGGCCCAGGGGGATAGGACACTGAGATAGTGCACCATGGCCCAGGGCGATAGGACACTGAGACAATGCACCATGGCCGAGGGGGATAGGACACTGAGATAGTGCAACATGGTCCAGGGAGATAGGACACTGAGATAATGCACCATGGCCCAGGGGGATAGGACACTGAGACAGTGCACCATGGCCCAGGGGGATAGGTCACTGAGCCAGTACACTGCACCATGGCCCAGGGGGATAGGACACTGAAATAGTGTCCCATGGGCCCAGGGAATAGGACACTGAGATAGTGCACCATGGGCCCAGGAGATAGGACACTGAGATAGTGCACCATGGGCCCAGGGAATAGGACACTGAGATAGTGCACCATGGCCCAGGGGGATAGGACACTGAGATAGTGCACCATGGCCCAGGTGGATAGGACACTGAGCCAGTATATCTTGGCCCACGGGGATAGGACAGTGAGCCAGTGCACCATGCCCCAGGGGGAAAGGACACTGAGCCAGTGCACCATGTCCCAGGGGGATAGGACACTGAGATAATGCACCATGGCCCAGGAGGATAGGACACTGAGATAGTGCACCATGGCCCAGGAGATAGGACACTGAGATAGTGCACCATGGCCCAGGAGATAGGACACTGAGATAATACACCATGGCCCAGGAGATAGGACACTGAGATAATGCACCATGGCCCAGGAGGATAGGACACTGAGATAGTGCACCATGGCCCAGGGAGATAGGACACTGAGATAATGCACCATGGCCCAGGGGGATAGGACGCTGAGATAGTGCACCTTGGTCCAGGGAGATAGGACACTGAGATAATGCACCATGGCCCAGGGGGATAGGACACTGAGCCAGTGCACCTGGGCCTAGGGGAATAGGACAGTGAGCCAGTGCACCATGCCCCAGGGGGAAAGGTCACTGAGCCAGTGCAACTTGGCTCAGGGGGATAGGACACTGAGATAGTGCACCATGGCCCAGGGAGATAGGACACTGAGATAGTGCACCATGGCCCAGGGAGATAGGACACTGAGATAATGCACCATGGCCCAGGGGGATAGGACATTGAGATAATGCACCATGGCCCAGGGGGTTAGGACACTGAGATAGTGCACCATGGCCCAGGGAGATAGGACACTGAGATAATGCACCATGGCCGAGGGAGATAGGACACTGAGATAGTGCAACATGGTCCAGGGAGATAGGACACTGAGACAGTGCACCATGGCCCAGGGGGATAGGTCACTGAGCCAGTGCACTGCACCATGGCCCAGGGCGACAGGACACTGAAATAGTGTCCCATGGGTCCAGGGAATAGGACACTGAGATAGTGCACCATGGGCCCAGGGAGATAGGACACTGAGATAATGCACCATGGCCCAGGGGGATAGGACACTGAGATAGTGCACCATGGCCCAGGAGATAGGACACTGAGATAATGCACCATGGTGCAGGAGATAGGACACTGAGATAATGCACCATGGTCCAGGGGGGTAGGACACTGAGACAGTGCACCATGGCCCAGGGGATAGGACACTGACATAGTGGACCATGGCCCAGGGAGATAGGACACTGAGATAGTGCACCATGGTCCAGGGAGATAGGACACTGACATAATGTACCATGGCCCAGGGGGATAGGACACTGAGACAGTGCACCATGGCCCAGGGGATAGAACACTGACATAGTGGACCATGGCCCAGGGAGATAGGACACTGAGATAGTGCACCATGGCCCAGGGAGATAGGACACTGAGATAATGCACCATGGGCCCAGGGGGATAGGACACTGAAATAGTGCCCCATGGGCCCAGGGAATAGGACACTGAGATAGTACACCATGGGCCCAGGGGATAGGACACTGAGATAGTGCACCATGGGCCCAGGGGATAGGACACTGAGATAGTGCACCATGTCCCAGGGGGATAGGACACTGAGCCAGTGCACCTGGGCCTAGGGGAATAGGACATTGAGCCAGTGCACCATGCCCCAGGGGGAAAGGACATTGAGCCAGTGCACCATGTCCCAGGGGGATAGGACACTGAGCCAGTGCACCTTGGCCCAAGGGGATAGGACACTGAGATAGTGCACCATGGCCCAGGGAGATAGGACACTGAGATAGTGCACCATGGCCCAGGGAGATAGGACACTGAGATAATGCACCATGGCCCAGGGGGATAGGACACTGATACAATGCACCATGGCCCATGAGGATAGGACACTGAGATAGTGCACCATGGCCCAGGGAGATAGGACACTGAGATAATGCACCATGGCCCAGGGGGATAGGACACTGAGATAGTGCACCATGGCCCAGGAGATAGGACACTGAGATAATGCACCATGGCCCAGGAGATAGGACACTGAGATAATGCACCATGGCCCAGGGGGATAGGACACTGAGACAGTGCACCATGGCCCAGGGGGATAGGTCACTGAGCCAGTGCACTGCAACATGGCCCAGGGGGATAGGACTCTGAAATAGTGTCCCATGGGCCCAGGGAATAGGACACTGAGATAGTGCACCATGGGCCCAGGAGATAGGACACTGAGATAGTGCACCATGGGCCCAGGGGATAGGACACTGAGATAGTGCACCATGGCCCAGGGGAATAGGACACTGAGATATTGCACCATGGCCCAGGTGGATAGGACACTGAGCCAGTGCACCTTGGCCCAGGGGGAAAGGAGAGTGAGCCAGTGCACCTTGCCCCAGGGGGAAAGGACACTGAGCCAGTGCACGATGTCCCAGGGGGATAGGACACTGAGCCAGTGCACCTTGGCCCAGCGGGATAGGACACTGAGATAGTGCACCATGGCCCAGGGAGATAGGACACTGAGATAATGCACCATGGCCCAGGGGGATAGGCACTGAAATAGTGTCGCATGGGCCCAGGGAATAGGACACTGAGATAGTGCACCATGGGCCCAGGGAGATAGGACACTGAGATAATGCACCATGGCCCAGGGGGATAGGACACTGAGATAGTGCACCATGGCCCAGGAGATAGGACACTGAGATAATGCACCATGGCCCAGGTGAAAGGACACTGAGATAATGCACCATGGCCCAGGAGGATAGGACACTGAGATAGTGCACCATGGCCCAGGAGATAGGACACTGAGATAGTGCACCATTGCCCAGGAGATAGGACACTGAGATAGTGCACCATGGGCCCAGGGGATAGGACACTGAGATAGTGCACCATGGCCCAGGTGGATAGGACACTGAGCCAGTATATCTTGGCCCACGGGGATAGGACAGTGAGCCAGTGCACCATGCCCCAGGGGGAAAGGACACTGAGCCAGTGCACCATGTCCCAGGGGGATAGGACACTGAGATAATGCACCATGGGCCAGGAGGATAGGACACTGAGATAGTGCACCATGGCCCAGGAGATAGGACACTGAGATAGTGCACCATGGCCCAGGAGATAGGACACTGAGATAATACACCATGGCCCAGGAGATAGGACACTGAGATAATGCACCATGGCCCAGGAGGATAGGACACTGAGATAGTGCACCATGGCCCAGGGAGATAGGACACTGAGATAATGCACCATGGCCCAGGGGGATAGGACGCTGAGATAGTGCACCTTGGTCCAGGGAGATAGGACACTGAGATAATGCACCATGGCCCAGGGGGATAGGACACTGAGCCAGCGCACCTGGGCCTAGGGGAATAGGACAGTGAGCCAGTGCACCATGCCGCAGGGGGAAAGGTCACTGAGCCAGTGCAACTTGGCTCAGGGGGATAGGACACTGAGATAGTGCACCATGGCCCAGGGAGATAGGACACTGAGATAGTGCACCATGGCCCAGGGCGATAGGACACTGAGATAATGCACCATGGCCCAGGGGGATAGGACATTGAGATAATGCACCATGGCCCAGGGAGATAGGACACTGAGATAATGCACCATGGCCGAGGGAGATAGGACACTGAGATAGTGCAACATGGTGCAGGGAGATAGGACACTGAGATAATGCACCATGGCCCAGGGGGATAGGACACTGAGACAGTGCACCATGGCCCAGGGGGATAGGTCACTGAGCCAGTGCACTGCACCATGGCCCAGGGCGATAGGACACTGAAATAGTGTCCCATGGGTCCAGGGAATAGGACACTGAGATAGTGCACCTTGGGCCCAGGGAGATAGGACACTGAGATAATGCACCATGGCCCAGGGGGATAGGACACTGAGATAGTGCACCATGGCCCAGGAGATAGGACACTGAGATAATGCACCATGGCCCAGGAGATAGGACACTGAGATAATGCACCATGGTCCAGGGGGGTAGGACACTGAGACAGTGCACCATGGCCCAGGGGATAGGACACTGACATAGTGGACCATGGCCCAGGGGATAGGACACTGAGATAGTGCACCGTGGCCCAGGGGGATAGGACACTGAGCCAGTGCACCTGGGCCTAGGGGAATAGGACAGTGAGCCAGTGCACCATGCCCCAGGTGGAAAGGACATTGAGCCAGTGCACCATGTCTCAGGGGGATAGGACACTGAGCCAGTGCACCTTGGCCCAGGGGGATAGGACACTGAGATAGTGCACCATGGCTCAGGGATATAGGACACTGAGATAGTGCACCATGGCCCAGGGAGATAGGACACTGAGATAATGCACCATGGCCCAGGGGGATAGGACACTGAGATAATGCACCATGGCCCAGGGGGATAGGACACTGAGATAGTGCACCATGGCCCAGGGAGATAGGACACTGAGACAATGCACCATGGCCTAGGGGGATAGGACACTGAGATAGTGCACCATGGCCCAGGGAGATAGGACACTGAGCCAGTACACTGCACCATGGCCCAGGGGGATAGGACACTGAAATAGTGTCCCATGGGCCCAGGGAATAGGACACTGAGATAGTGCACCATGGGCCCAGGAGATAGGACACTGAGATAGTGCACCATGGGCCCAGGGGATAGGACACTGAGATAGTGCACCATGGCCCAGGGGGATAGGACACTGAGATAGTGCACCATGGCCCAGGTGGATAGGACACTGAGCCAGTATATCTTGGCCCACGGGGATAGGACAGTGAGCCAGTGCACCATGCCCCAGGGGGAAAGGACACTGAGCCAGTGCACCATGTCCCAGGGGGATAGGACACTGAGATAATGCACCATGGCCCAGGAGGATAGGACACTGAGATAGTGCACCATGGCCCAGGAGATAGGACACTGAGATAGTGCACCATGGCCCAGGAGATAGGACACTGAGATAATACACCATGGCCCAGGAGATAGGACACTGAGATAATGCACCATGGCCCAGGAGGATAGGACACTGAGATAGTGCACCATGGCCCAGGGAGATAGGACACTGAGATAATGCACCATGGCCCAGGGGGATAGGACGCTGAGATAGTGCACCTTGGTCCAGGGAGATAGGACACTGAGATAATGCACCATGGCCCAGGGGGATAGGACACTGAGCCAGTGCACCTGGGCCTAGGGGAATAGGACAGTGAGCCAGTGCACCATGCCCCAGGGGGAAAGGTTACTGAGCCAGTGCAACTTGGCTCAGGGGGATAGGACACTGAGATAGTGCACCATGGCCCAGGGAGATAGGACACTGAGATAGTGCACCATGGCCCAGGGAGATAGGACACTGAGATAATGCACCATGGCCCAGGGGGATAGGACATTGAGATAATGCACCATGGCCCAGGGGGTTAGGACACTGAGATAGTGCGCCATGGCCCAGGGAGATAGGACACTGAGATAATGCACCATGGCCGAGGGAGATAGGACACTGAGATAGTGCAACATGGTCCAGGGAAATAGGACACTGAGATAATGCACCATGGCCCAGGGGGATAGGACACTGAGACAGTGCACCATGGCCCAGGGGGATAGGTCACTGAGCCAGTGCACTGCACCATGGCCCAGGGCGATAGGACACTGAAATAGTGTCCCATGGGTCCAGGGAATAGGACACTGAGATAGTGCACCATGGGCCCAGGGAGATAGGACACTGAGATAATGCACCATGGCCCAGGGGGATAGGACACTGAGATAGTGCACCATGGCCCAGGAGATAGGACACTGAGATAATGCACCATGGCCCAGGAGATAGGACACTGAGATAATGCACCATGGTCCAGGGGGGTAGGACACTGAGACAGTGCACCATGGCCCAGGGGATAGGACACTGACATAGTGGACCATGGCCCAGGGAGATAGGACACTGAGATAGTGCACCATGGTCCAGGGAGATAGGACACTGACATAATGTACCATGGCCCAGGGGGATAGGACACTGAGACAGTGCACCATGGCCCAGGGGATAGAACACTGACATAGTGGACCATGGCCCAGGGAGATAGGACACTGAGATAGTGCACCATGGCCCAGGGAGATAGGACACTGAGATAATGCACCATGGGCCCAGGGGGATAGGACACTGAAATAGTGCCCCATGGGCCCAGGGAATAGGACACTGAGATAGTGCACCATGGGCCCAGGGGATAGGACACTGAGATAGTGCACCATGGGCCCAGGGGATAGGACACTGAGATAGTGCACCATGTCCCAGGGGGATAGGACACTGAGCCAGTGCACCTGGGCCTAGGGTATTGGGACAGTGAGCCAGTGCACCATGCCCCAGGGGGAAAGGACATTGAGCCAGTGCACCATGTCCCAGGGGGATAGGACACTGAGCCAGTGCACCTTGGCCCAAGGGGATAGGACACTGAGATAGTGCACCATGGCCCAGGGAGATAGGACACTGAGATAGTGCACCATGGCCCAGGGAGATAGGACACTGAGATAATGCACCATGGCCCAGGGGGATAGGACACTGAGATAATGCACCATGGCCCAGGCGGATAGGACACTGAGATAATGCACCATGGCCCAGGGAGATAGGACACTGAGATAATGCACCATGGCCCAGGGGGATAGGACACTGAGACAGTGCACCATGGCCCAGGGGGATAGGTCACTGAGCCAGTGCACTGCACCATGGCCCAGGGGGATAGGACACTGAGATAATGCACCATGGCCCAGGGAGATAGGACACTGAGACAATGCACCATGGCCGAGCGGGATAGGAGACTGAGATAGTGCACCATGGTCCAGGGAGATAGGACAATGAGATAATGCACCATGGCCCAGGGCGATAGGACACTGAGACAGTGCACCATGGCCCAGGGGGATAGGTCACTGAGCCAGTGCACTGCACCATGGCCCAGGGGGATAGGACACTGAAATAGTGTCCCAGGGGCCCAGGGAATAGGACATTGAGATAGTGCACCATGGGCCCAGGAGATAGGACACTGAGATAGTGCACCATGGGCCCAGGGGATAGGACACTGAGATAGTGCACCATAGCCCAGGGGGATAGGACACTGAGATAGTGCACCATGGCCCAGGTGGATAGGACACTGAGCCAGTGCACCTTGGCCCAGGGGGATAGGACAGTGAGCCAGTGCACCATGCCCCAGGGGGAAAGGACACTGAGCCAGTGTACCATGTCCCAGGGGGATAGAACACTGAGCCAGTGCACCTTGGCCCAGCGGGTTAGGACACTAAGATAGTGCACCATGGCCCAGGGAGATAGGACACTGAGATAGTGCACCATGGTCCAGGGAGATAGGACACTGAGATAATGCACCATGGCCCAGGGGGATAGGACACTGAGACAGTGCACCATGGCCCAGGGGGATAGGTCACTGAGCCAGTGCACTGCACCATGGCCCAGGGGGATAGGACACTGAAATAGTGCCCCATGGGCCCAGGGAATAGGACACTGAGATAGTGCACCATGGGCCCAGGGGATAGGACACTGAGATAGTGCACCATGGGCCCAGGGGATAGGACACTGAGATAGTGCACCATGTCCCAGGGGGATAGGACACTGAGCCAGTGCACCTGGGCCTAGGGGAATAGGACAGTGAGCCAGTGCACCATGCCCCAGGGGGAAAGGACATTGAGCCAGTGCACCATGTCCCAGGGGGATAGGACACTGAGCCAGTGCACCTTGGCCCAAGGGGATAGGACACTGAGATAGTGCACCATGGCCCAGGGAGATAGGACACTGAGATAGTGCACCATGGCCCAGGGAGATAGGACACTGAGATAATGCACCATGGCCCAGGGGGATAGGACACTGAGATAATGCACCATGGCCCAGGCAGATAGGACACTGAGATAATGCACCATGGCCCAGGGAGATAGGACACTGAGATAATGCACCATGGCCCAAGGGATAGGACACTGAGACAGTGCACCATGGCCCAGGGGGATAGGTCACTGAGCCAGTGCACTGCACCATGGCCCAGGGGGATAGGACACTGAAATAGTTTCCCATGGGCCTAGGGAATAGGACACTGAGATAGTGCACCATGGCCCAGGGGGATAGGACACTGAGACAATGCACCATGGCCCAGGGAGATAGGACACTGAGATAATGCACCATGGCCCAGGGAGATAGGAAACTGAGACAATGCACCATGGCCGAGCGGGATAGGAGACTGAGATAGTGCACCATGGTCCAGGGAGATAGGACAATGAGATAATGCACCATGGCCCAGGGCGATAGGACACTGAGACAGTGCACCATGGCCCAGGGGGATAGGTCACTGAGCCAGTGCACTGCACCATGGCCCAGGGGGATAGGACACTGAGATAGTGCACCATGGGCCCAGGAGATAGGACACTGAGATAGTGCACCATGGGCCCAGGGGATAGGACACTGAGATAGTGCACCATAGCCCAGGGGGATAGGACACTGAGATAGTGCACCATGGCCCAGGTGGATAGGACACTGAGCCAGTGCACCTTGGCCCAGGGGGATAGGACAGTGAGCCAGTGCACCATGCCCCAGGGGGAAAGGACACTGAGCCAGTGTACCATGTCCCAGGGGGATAGAACACTGAGCCAGTGCACCTTGGCCCAGCGGGTTAGGACACTGAGATAGTGCACCATGGCCCAGGGAGTTAGGACACTGAGATAGTGCACCATGGCCCAGGGAGTTAGGACACTGAGATAGTGCACCATGGCCCAGGGAGATAGGACACTGAGATAATGCACCATGGCCCAGGGGGATAGGACACTGAGACAGTGCACCATGGCCCAGGGGGATAGGTCACTGAGCCAGTGCACTGCACCATGGCCCAGGGGGATAGGACACTGAAATAGTGTCCCATGGGCCCAGGGAATAGAACACTGAGATAGTGCACCATGGGCCCAGGAGATAGGACACTGAGATAGTGCACCATGGGCCCAGGGGATAGGACACTGATATAGTGCACCATGGCCCAGGGGGATAGGACACTGAGATAGTGCACCATGGCCCAGGTGGATAGGACACTGAGCCAGTACACCTTGGCCCAGGGGGATAGGACAGTGAGCCAGTGCACCATGCCCCAGGGAGAAAGGACACTGAGCCAGTGCACCATGTCCCAGGGGGATAGGACACTGAGCCAGTGCATCTTGGCCCAGCGGGATAGGACACTGAGATAGTGCACCATGGCCCAGGGAGATTGGACACTGAGATAGTGCACCATGGCCCAGGGAGATAGGACACTGAGATAATGCACCATGGCCCAGGGGGATAGGACACTGATACAATGCACCATGGCCCATGAGGATAGGACACTGAGATAGTGCACCATGGCCCAGGGAGATAGGACACTGAGATAAGGCACCATGGCCCAGGGGGATAGGACACTGAGATAGTGCACCATGGCCCAGGAGATAGGACACTGAGATAATGCACCATGGCCCAGGAGATAGGACACTGAGATAATGCACCATGGCCCAGGGGGATAGGACACTGAGACAGTGCACCATGGCCCAGGGGGATAGGTCACTGAGCCAGTGCACTGCAACATGGCCCAGGGGGATAGGACACTGAAATAGTGTCCCATGGGCCCAGGGAATAGGACACTGAGATAGTGCACCATGGGCCTAGGAGATCGGACACTGAGATAGTGCACCATGGGCCCAGGGGATAGGACACTGAGATAGTGCACCATGGCCCAGGGGGATAGGACACTGAGATATTGCACCATGGCCCAGGTGGATAGGACACTGAGCCAGTGCACCTTGGCCCAGGGGGAAAGGACAGTGAGCCAGTGCACCTTGCCCCAGGGGGAAAGGACACTGAGCCAGTGCACGATGTCCCAGGGGGATAGGACACTGAGCCAGTGCACCTTGGCCCAGCGGGATACGACACTGAGATAGTGCACCATGGCCCAGGGAGATAGGACACTGAGATAATGCACCATGGCCCAGGGGGATAGGCACTGAAATAGTGTCCCATGGGCCCAGGGAATAGGACACTGAGATAGTGCACCATGGGCCCAGGGAGATAGGACACTGAGATAATGCACCATGGCCCAGGGGGATAGGACACTGAGATAGTGCACCATGGCCCAGGAGATAGGACACTGAGATAATGCACCATGGCCCAGGTGAAAGGACACTGAGATAATGCACCATGGCCCAGGAGGATAGGACACTGAGATAGTGCACCATGGCCCAGGAGATAGGACACTGAGATAGTGCACCATGGCCCAGGAGATAGGACACTGAGATAATGCACCATGGCCCAGGAGATAGGACACTGAGATAATGCACCATGGCCCAGGAGGATAGGACACTGAGATAGTGCACCATGGCCCAGGGAGATAGGACACTGAGATAATGCACCATGGCCCAGGGGGATAGGACGCTGAGCCAGTGCACCTGGGCCTAGGGGAATAGGACAGTGAGCCAGTGCACCATGCCCCAGGGGGAAAGGTCACTGAGCCAGTGCAACTTGGCTCAGGGGGATAGGACACTGAGATAGTGCACCAAGGCCCAGGGATATAGGACACTGAGATAATGCACCATGGCCCAGGGGGATAGGACATTGAGATAATGCACCATGGCCCAGGGGGTTAGGACACTGTGATAGTGCACCATGGCCCAGGGAGATAGGACACTGAGATAGTGCACCATGGTCCAGGGAGATAGGACACTGAGATAATGCACCATGGCCCAGGGGGATAGGACACTTAGACAGTGCACCATGGCCCAGGGGGATAGGTCACTGAGCCAGTGCACTGCACCATGGCCCAGGGGGATAGGACACTGAAATAGTATCCCATGGGCCCAGGGAATAGGACACTGAGATAGTGCACCATGGGCCCAGGAGATAGGACACTGAGATAGTGCACCATGGGCCCAGGGGATAGGACACTGAGATAGTGCACCATGGCCCAGGGGGATAGGACACTGAGCCAGTATACCTTGGCCCAGGGGGATAGGACAGTGAGCCAGTGCACCATGCCCCAGGGGGAAAGGACACTGAGCCAGTGCACCATGTCCCAGGGGGATAGGACACTGAGCCAGTGCACCTTGGCCCAGCGGGATAGGACACTGAGATAGTGCACCATGGCCCAGGGAGATTGGACACTGAGATAGTGCACCATGGCCCAGGGAGATAGGACACTGAGATAATGCACCATGGCCCAGGGGGATAGGACACTGATACAATGCACCATGGCCCATGAGGATAGGACACTGAGATAGTGCACCATGGCCCAGGGAGATAGGACACTGAGATAGTGCACCATGGCCCAGAGGGATAGGACACTGAGATAGTGCACCATGGCCCAGGAGATAGGACACTGAGATAATGCACCATGGCCCAGGAGATAGGACACTGAGATAATGCACCGTGGCCCAGGGGGATAGGACACTGAGACAGTGCACCATGGCCCAGGGGGATAGGTCACTGAGCCAGTGCACTGCAACATGGCCCAGGGGGATAGGACACTGAAATAGTGTCCCATGGGCCCAGGGAATAGGACACTGAGATAATGCACCATGGGCCCAGGAGATAGGACACTGAGATAGTGCACCATGGGCCCAGGGGATAGGACACTGAGATAGTGCACCATGGCCCAGGGGGATAGGACACTGAGATATTGCACCATGGCCCAGGTGGATAGGACACTGAGCCAGTGCACCTTGGCCCAGGGGGAAAGGACAATGAGCCAGTGCACCATGCCCCAGGGGGAAAGGACACTGAGCCAGTGCACGATGTCCCAGGGGGATAGGACACTGAGCCAGTGCACCTTGGCCCAGCGGGTTAGGACACTGAGATAGTGCACCATGGCCCAGGAGAGAGGACACTGAGATAATGCACCATGGCCTAGGAGGATAGGACACTGAGATAGTGCACCATGGCCCAGGGAGATAGGACACTGAGATAATGCACCATGGTCCAGGGGGATAGGACGCTGAGATAGTACACCTTGGCCCAGGTGGATAGGACACTGAGATAGTGCACCATGGCCCAGGTGGATAGGACACTGAGCCAGTGCACCTTGGCCCAGGGGGATAGGACAGTGAGCCAGTGCACCATGCCCCAGGGGGAAAGGACACTGAGCCAGTGTACCATGTCCCAGGGGGATAGGACACTGAGCCAGTGCACCTTGGCCCAGCGGGTTAGGACACTGAGATAGTGCACCATGGCCCAGGGAGATAGGACACTGAGATAGTGCACCATGGCCCAGGGAGATAGGACACTGAGATAATGCACCATGGCCCAGGGGGATAGGACACTGAGACAGTGCACCATGGCCCAGGGGGATAGGTCACTGAGCCAGTGCACTGCACCATGGCCCAGGGGGATAGGACACTGAAATAGTGTCCCATGGGCCCAGGGAATAGGACACTGAGATAGTGCACCATGGGCCCAGGAGATAGGACACTGAGATAGTGCACCATGGGCCCAGGGGATAGGACACTGAGATAGTGCACCATGGCCCAGGGGGATAGGACACTGAGATAGTGCACCATGGCCCAGGTGGATAGGACACTGAGCCAGTACACCTTGGCCCAGGGGGACAGGACAGTGAGCCAGTGCACCATGCCCCAGGGGGAAAGGACACTGAGCCAGTGCACCATGTCCCAGGGGGATAGGACACTGAGCCAGTGCACCTTGGCCCAGCGGGATAGGACACTGAGATAGTGCACCATGGCCCAGGGAGATTGGACACTGAGATAGTGCACCATGGCCCAGGGAGATAGGACACTGAGATAATGCACCATGGCCCAGGGGGATAGGACACTGATACAATGCACCATGGCCCATGAGGATAGGACACTGAGATAGTGCACCATGGCCCAGGGAGATAGGACACTGAGATAATGCACCATGGCCCAGGGGGATAGGACACTGAGATAGTGCACCATGGCCCAGGAGATAGGACACTGAGATAATGCACCATGGTCCAGGAGATAGGACACTGAGATAATGCAACATGGCCCAGGGGGATAGGACACTGAGACAGTGCACCATGGCCCAGGGGGATAGGTCACTGAGCCAGTGCACTGCAACATGGCCCAGGGGGATAGGACACTGAAATAGTGTCCCATGGGCCCAGGGAATAGGACACTGAGATAGTGCACCATGGGCCCAGGAGATAGGACACTGAGATAGTGCACCATGGGCCCAGGGGATAGGACACTGAGATAGTGCACCATGGCCCAGGGGGATAGGACACTGAGATATTGCACCATGGCCCAGGGGGATAGGACACTGAGCCAGTGCACCTTGGCCCAGGGGGAAAGGACAGTGAGCCAGTGCACCATGCCCCAGGGGGAACGGACACTGAGCCAGTGCACGATGTCCCAGGGGGATAGGACACTGAGCCAGTGCACCTTGGCCCAGCGGGATAGGACACTGAGATAGTGCACCATGGCCCAGGGAGATAGGACACTGAGATAGTGCACCATGGCCCAGGGAGATAGGACACTAAGATAATGCACCATAGCCCAGGGGGTTAGGACACTGAGACAACGCACCATGGCCCAGGAGGATAGGACACTGAGATAGTGCACCATGGCCCAGGGAGATAGGACACTGAGATAATGCACCATGGCCCAGGGGGATAGGACACTGAGATAGTGCACCATGGCCCAGGAGATAGGACACTGAGATAATGCACCATGGCCCAGGAAAGAGGACACTGAGATAATGCACCATGGCCTAGGAGGATAGGACACTGAGATAGTGCACCATGGCCCAGGGAGATAGGACACTGAGATAATGCACCATGGTCCAGGGGGATAGGACGCTGAGATAGTGCACCTTGGTCCAGGGAGATAGGACACTGAGATAATGCACCATGGCCCAGGGGGATAGGACACTGAGCCAGTGCACCTGGGCCTAGGGGAATAGGACAGTGAGCCAGTGCACCATGCCCCAGGGGGAAAGGTCACTGAGCCAGTGCAACTTGGCTCAGGGGGATAGGACACTGAGATAGTGCACCATGGCCCAGGGAGGTAGGACACTGAGATAGTGCACCATGGCCCAGGAGATAGGACACTGAGATAATGCACCATGGCCCAGGGGGTTAGGACACTGAGATAGTGCACCATGGCCCAGGGAGATAGGACACTGAGATAATGCACCATGGCCTAGGGAGATAGGACACTGAGATAGTGCACCATGGTCCAGGGAGAAAAGACACTGAGATAATGCACCATGGCCCAGGGGGATAGGACACTGAGACAGTGCACCATGGCCCAGGGGGATAAGTCACTGAGCCAGTGCACTGCACCATGGCCCAGGGGGATAGGACACTGAAATAGTGTCCCATGGGCCTAGAGAATAGGACACTGAGATAGTGCACCATGGCTCAGGGAGATAGGACACTGAGATAGTGCACCATGGCCCAGGGAGATAGGACACTGAGATAATGCACCATGGCCCAGGGGGATAGGACACTGTGACAATGCATCATGGCCCAGGGAGATAGGACACTGAGATAATGCACCATGGCCCAGGGGGATAGGACACTGAGATAATGCAACATGGCCTAGGGGGATAGGACACTGAGGTAGTGCATCATGGCCCAGGTGGATAGGACACTGAGCCAGTGCACCTTGGCCCAGGGGGAACGGACAGTGAGCCAGTGCACCATGCCCCAGGGGGAAAGGTCACTGAGCCAGTGCACCATGTCCCAGGGGGATAGGACACTGAGCCAGTGCACCTTGGCCCAGCGGGATAGGACACTGAGATAGTGCACCATAGCCCAGGGAGATAGGACACTGAGATAGTGCACCATGGCCCAGGGAGATAGGACACTGAGATAATGCACCATGGCCCAGGGGGATAGGACACTGAGATAGTGCACCATGGCCCAGGAGATAGGACACTGAGATAATGCACCATGGCCCAGGAGATAGGACACTGAGATAATGCACCATGGCCCAGTGGGATAGGACACTGAAACAGTGCACCATGGCCCAGGGGGATAGGTCACTGAGCCAGTGCACTGCACCATGGCCCAGGGGGATAGGACACTGAAATAGTGTCCCATGGGCCCAGGGAATAGGACACTGAGATAGTGCACCATGGGCCCAGGAGATAGGACACTGAGATCGTGCACCATGGGCCCAGGGGATAGGACACTGAGATAGTGCACCATGGCCCAGGTGGATAGGACACTGAGCCAGTGCACCTTGGCCCAGGGGGATAGGACAGTGAGCCAGTGCACCATGCCCCAGGGGGAAAGGACACTGAGCCAGTGCACCATGTCCCAGGGGGATAGGACACTGAGCCAGTGCACCTTGGCCCAGCGGGATAGGACACTGAGATAGTGCACCATGGCCCAGGGAGATAGGACACTGAGATAGTGCACCATGGTCCAGGGAGATAGGACACTGAGATAATGCACCATAGCCCAGGGGGATAGGACACTGAGACAATGCACCTTGGCCCAGGAGGATAGGACACTGAGATAGTGCACCATGGCCCAGGGAGATAGGACACTGAGATAATGCACCATGGCCCAGGGGGATAGGACACTGAGATAGTGCACCATGGCCCAGGAGATAGGACACTGAGATAATGCACCATGGCCCAGGAGATAGGACACTGAGGTAATGCACCATGGCCCAGGGGGATAGGACACTGAGACAGTGCACCTTGGCCCAGCGGGATAGGACACTGAAACAGTGCACCATGGCCCAGGGGGATAGGTCACTCAGCCAGTGCACTGCACCATGGCCCAGGGGGATAGGACACTGAAATAGTGTCCCATGGGCCCAGGGAATAGGACACTGAGATAGTGCACCATGGGCCCAGGAGATAGGACACTGAGATAGTGCACCATGGGCCCAGGGGATAGGACACTGAGATAGTGCACCATGGCCCAGGGGGATAGGACACTGAGATATTGCACCATGGCCCAGGGGGATAGGACACTGAGCCAGTGCACCTTGGCCCAGGGGGAAAGGACAGTGAGCCAGTGCACCATGCCCCAGGGGGAACGGACACTGAGCCAGTGCACGATGTCCCAGGGGGATAGGACACTGAGCCAGTGCACCTTGGCCCAGCGGGATAGGACAGTGAGCCAGTGCACCATGCCCCAGGGGGAAAGGTCACTGAGCCAGTGCACCATGTCCCAGGGGGATAGGACACTGAGCCAGTGCACCTTGGCCCAGCGGGATAGGACACTGAGATAGTGCACCATGGCCCAGGGAGATAGGACACTGAGATAGTGCACCATGGTCCAGGGAGATAGGACACTGAGATAATGCACCATAGCCCAGGGGGATAGGACACTGAGACAATGCACCTTGGCCCAGGAGGATAGGACACTGAGATAGTGCACCATGGCCCAGGGAGATAGGACACTGAGATAATGCACCATGGCCCAGGGGGATAGGACACTGAGATAGTGCACCATGGCCCTGGAGATAGGACACTGAGATAATGCACCATGGCCCAGGAGATAGGACACTGAGGTAATGCACCATGGCCCAGGGGGATAGGACACTGAGACAGTGCACCTTGGCCCAGCGGGATAGGACACTGAGATAGTGCACCATGGCCCAGGGAGATAGGACACTGAGATAGTGCACCATGGCCCGGGGAGATAGGACACTGAGATAATGCACCATAGCCCAGGGGGATAGGACACTGAGACAACGCACCATGGCCCAGGAGGATAGGACACTGAGATAGTGCACCATGGCCCAGGGAGATAGGACACTGAGATAATGCACCATGGCCCAGGGGGATAAGACACTGAGATAGTGCACCATGGCCCAGGAGATAGGACACTGAGATAATGCACCATGGCCCAGGAGAGAGGACACTGAGATAATGCACCATGGCCTAGGAGGATAGGACACTGAGATAGTGCACCATGGCCCAGGGAGATAGGACACTGAGATAATGCACCATGGCCCAGGGGGATAGGACGCTGAGATAGTGCACCTTGGTCCAGGGAGATAGGACACTGAGATAATGCACCATGGCCCAGGGGGATAGGACACTGAGCCAGTGCACCTGGGCCTAGGGGAATAGGACAGTGAGCCAGTGCACCATGCCCCAGGGGAAAAGGTCACTGAGCCAGTGCAACTTGGCTCAGGGGGATAGGACACTGAGATAGTGCACCATGTCCCAGGGAGATAGGACACTGAGATAGTGCACCATGGCCCAGGGAGATAGGACACTGAGATAATGCACCATAGCCCAGGGGGTTAGGACACTGAGATAGTGCACCATGGCCCAGGGAGATAGGACACTGAGATAATGCACCATGGCCTAGGGAGATAGGACACTGAGATAGTGCACCATGGTCCAGGGAGAAAAGACACTGAGATAATGCACCATGGCCCAGGGGGATAGGACACTGAGACAGTGCACCATGGCCCAGGGGGATAGGTCACTGAGCCAGTGCACTGTACCATGGCCCAGGGGGATAGGACACTGAAATAGTGTCCCATGGGCCTAGGGAATAGGACACTGAGATAGTGCACCATGGCTCAGGGAGATACGACACTGAGATAGTGCACCATGGCCCAGGGAGATACGACACTGAGATAATGCACCATGGCCCAGGGGGATAGGACACTGAGACAATGCATCATGGCCCAGGGAGATAGGACACTGAGATAATGCACCATGGCCCAGGGGGATAGGACATGGAGATAATGCATCATGGCCCAGGGGGATAGGACACTGAGATAGTGCACCATGGCCCAGGGAGATAGGACACTGAGACAATGCACCATGGCCTAGGGGGATAGGACACTGAGGTAGTGCATCATGGCCCAGGTGGATAGGACACTGAGCCAGTGCACCTTGGCCCAGGGGGAAAGGTCACTGAGCCAGAGCACCATGTCCCAGGGGGATAGGACACTGAGCCAGTGCACCTTGGCCCAGCGGGATAGGACACTGAGATAGTGCACCATAGCCCAGGGAGATAGGACACTGAGATAGTGCACCATGGCCCAGGGAGATAGGACACTGAGATAATGCACCATGGCCCAGGGGGATAGGACATTGAGACAATGCACCATGGCCGAGCGGGATAGGAGACTGAGATAGTGCACCATGGTCCAGGGAGATAGGACAATGAGATAATGCACCATGGCCCAGGGAGATAGGACACTGAGATAATGCACCATGGCCCAGGGAGATAGGAAACTGAGACAATGCACCATGGCCCAGGGAGATAGGACACTGAGATAATGCACCATGGCCCAGGGAGATAGGAAACTGAGACAATGCACCATGGCCGAGCGGGATAGGAGACTGAGATAGTGCACCATGGTCCAGGGAGATAGGACAATGAGATAATGCACCATGGCCCAGGGCGATAGGACACTGAGACAGTGCACCATGGCCCAGGGGGATAGGTCACTGAGCCAGTGCACTGCACCATGGCCCAGGGGGATAGGACACTGAGATAGTGCACCATGGGCCCAGGAGATAGGACACTGAGATAGTGCACCATGGGCCCAGGGGATAGGACACTGAGATAGTGCACCATAGCCCAGGGGGATAGGACACTGAGATAGTGCACCATGGCCCAGGTGGATAGGACACTGAGCCAGTGCACCTTGGCCCAGGGGGATAGGACAGTGAGCCAGTGCACCATGCCCCAGGGGGAAAGGACACTGAGCCAGTGTACCATGTCCCAGGGGGATAGAACACTGAGCCAGTGCACCTTGGCCCAGCGGGTTAGGACACTGAGATAGTGCACCATGGCCCAGGGAGTTAGGACACTGAGATAGTGCACCATGGCCCAGGGAGTTAGGACACTGAGATAGTGCACCATGGCCCAGGGAGATAGGACACTGAGATAATGCACCATAGCCCAGGGGGATAGGACACTGAGACAGTGCACCATGGCCCAGGGGGATAGGTCACTGAGCCAGTGCACTGCACCATGGCCCAGGGGGATAGGACACTGAAATAGTGTCCCATGGGCCCAGGGAATAGAACACTGAGATAGTGCACCATGGGCCCAGGAGATAGGACACTGAGATAGTGCACCATGGGCCCAGGGGATAGGACACTGATATAGTGCACCATGGCCCAGGGGGATAGGACACTGAGATAGTGCACCATGGCCCAGGTGGATAGGACACTGAGCCAGTACACCTTGGCCCAGGGGGATAGGACAGTGAGCCAGTGCACCATGCCCCAGGGGGAAAGGACACTGAGCCAGTGCACCATGTCCCAGGGGGATAGGACACTGAGCCAGTGCATCTTGGCCCAGCGGGATAGGACACTGAGATAGTGCACCATGGCCCAGGGAGATTGGACACTGAGATAGTGCACCATGGCCCAGGGAGATAGGACACTGAGATAATGCACCATGGCCCAGGGGGATAGGACACTGATACAATGCACCATGGCCCATGAGGATAGGACACTGAGATAGTGCACCATGGCCCAGGGAGATAGGACACTGAGATAAGGCACCATGGCCCAGGGGGATAGGACACTGAGATAGTGCACCATGGCCCAGGAGATAGGACACTGAGATAATGCACCATGGCCCAGGAGATAGGACACTGAGATAATGCACCATGGCCCAGGGGGATAGGACACTGAGACAGTGCACCATGGCCCAGGGGGATAGGTCACTGAGCCAGTGCACTGCAACATGGCCCAGGGGGATAGGACACTGAAATAGTGTCCCATGGGCCCAGGGAATAGGACACTGAGATAGTGCACCATGGGCCTAGGAGATCGGACACTGAGATAGTGCACCATGGGCCCAGGGGATAGGACACTGAGATAGTGCACCATGGCCCAGGGGGATAGGACACTGAGATATTGCACCATGGCCCAGGTGGATAGGACACTGAGCCAGTGCACCTTGGCCCAGGGGGAAAGGACAGTGAGCCAGTGCACCTTGCCCCAGGGGGAAAGGACACTGAGCCAGTGCACGATGTCCCAGGGGGATAGGACACTGAGCCAGTGCACCTTGGCCCAGCGGGATACGACACTGAGATAGTGCACCATGGCCCAGGGAGATAGGACACTGAGATAATGCACCATGGCCCAGGGGGATAGGCACTGAAATAGTGTCCCATGGGCCCAGGGAATAGGACACTGAGATAGTGCACCATGGGCCCAGGGAGATAGGACACTGAGATAATGCACCATGGCCCAGGGGGATAGGACACTGAGATAGTGCACCATGGCCCAGGAGATAGGACACTGAGATAATGCACCATGGCCCAGGTGAAAGGACACTGAGATAATGCACCATGGCCCAGGAGGATAGGACACTGAGATAGTGCACCATGGCCCAGGAGATAGGACACTGAGATAGTGCACCATGGCCCAGGAGATAGGACACTGAGATAATGCACCATGGCCCAGGAGATAGGACACTGAGATAATGCACCATGGCCCAGGAGGATAGGACACTGAGATAGTGCACCATGGCCCAGGGAGATAGGACACTGAGATAATGCACCATGGCCCAGGGGGATAGGACGCTGAGCCAGTGCACCTGGGCCTAGGGGAATAGGACAGTGAGCCAGTGCACCATGCCCCAGGGGGAAAGGTCACTGAGCCAGTGCAACTTGGCTCAGGGGGATAGGACACTGAGATAGTGCACCAAGGCCCAGGGATATAGGACACTGAGATAATGCACCATGGCCCAGGGGGATAGGACATTGAGATAATGCACCATGGCCCAGGGGGTTAGGACACTGTGATAGTGCACCATGGCCCAGGGAGATAGGACACTGAGATAGTGCACCATGGTCCAGGGAGATAGGACACTGAGATAGTGCAACATGGTGCAGGGAGATAGGACACTGAGATAATGCACCATGGCCCAGGGGGATAGGACACTGAGACAGTGCACCATGGCCCAGGGGGATAGGTCACTGAGCCAGTGCACTGCACCATGGCCCAGGGCGATAGGACACTGAAATAGTGTCCCATGGGTCCAGGGAATAGGACACTGAGATAGTGCACCTTGGGCCCAGGGAGATAGGACACTGAGATAATGCACCATGGCCCAGGGGGATAGGACACTGAGATAGTGCACCATGGCCCAGGAGATAGGACACTGAGATAATGCACCATGGCCCAGGAGATAGGACACTGAGATAATGCACCATGGTCCAGGGGGGTAGGACACTGAGACAGTGCACCATGGCCCAGGGGATAGGACACTGACATAGTGGACCATGGCCCAGGGGATAGGACACTGAGATAGTGCACCGTGGCCCAGGGGGATAGGACACTGAGCCAGTGCACCTGGGCCTAGGGGAATAGGACAGTGAGCCAGTGCACCATGCCCCAGGTGGAAAGGACATTGAGCCAGTGCACCATGTCTCAGGGGGATAGGACACTGAGCCAGTGCACCTTGGCCCAGGGGGATAGGACACTGAGATAGTGCACCATGGCTCAGGGATATAGGACACTGAGATAGTGCACCATGGCCCAGGGAGATAGGACACTGAGATAATGCACCATGGCCCAGGGGGATAGGACACTGAGATAATGCACCATGGCCCAGGGGGATAGGACACTGAGATAGTGCACCATGGCCCAGGGAGATAGGACACTGAGACAATGCACCATGGCCTAGGGGGATAGGACACTGAGATAGTGCACCATGGCCCAGGGAGATAGGACACTGAGCCAGTACACTGCACCATGGCCCAGGGGGATAGGACACTGAAATAGTGTCCCATGGGCCCAGGGAATAGGACACTGAGATAGTGCACCATGGGCCCAGGAGATAGGACACTGAGATAGTGCACCATGGGCCCAGGGGATAGGACACTGAGATAGTGCACCATGGCCCAGGGGGATAGGACACTGAGATAGTGCACCATGGCCCAGGTGGATAGGACACTGAGCCAGTATATCTTGGCCCACGGGGATAGGACAGTGAGCCAGTGCACCATGCCCCAGGGGGAAAGGACACTGAGCCAGTGCACCATGTCCCAGGGGGATAGGACACTGAGATAATGCACCATGGCCCAGGAGGATAGGACACTGAGATAGTGCACCATGGCCCAGGAGATAGGACACTGAGATAGTGCACCATGGCCCAGGAGATAGGACACTGAGATAATACACCATGGCCCAGGAGATAGGACACTGAGATAATGCACCATGGCCCAGGAGGATAGGACACTGAGATAGTGCACCATGGCCCAGGGAGATAGGACACTGAGATAATGCACCATGGCCCAGGGGGATAGGACGCTGAGATAGTGCACCTTGGTCCAGGGAGATAGGACACTGAGATAATGCACCATGGCCCAGGGGGATAGGACACTGAGCCAGTGCACCTGGGCCTAGGGGAATAGGACAGTGAGCCAGTGCACCATGCCCCAGGGGGAAAGGTTACTGAGCCAGTGCAACTTGGCTCAGGGGGATAGGACACTGAGATAGTGCACCATGGCCCAGGGAGATAGGACACTGAGATAGTGCACCATGGCCCAGGGAGATAGGACACTGAGATAATGCACCATGGCCCAGGGGGATAGGACATTGAGATAATGCACCATGGCCCAGGGGGTTAGGACACTGAGATAGTGCGCCATGGCCCAGGGAGATAGGACACTGAGATAATGCACCATGGCCGAGGGAGATAGGACACTGAGATAGTGCAACATGGTCCAGGGAAATAGGACACTGAGATAATGCACCATGGCCCAGGGGGATAGGACACTGAGACAGTGCACCATGGCCCAGGGGGATAGGTCACTGAGCCAGTGCACTGCACCATGGCCCAGGGCGATAGGACACTGAAATAGTGTCCCATGGGTCCAGGGAATAGGACACTGAGATAGTGCACCATGGGCCCAGGGAGATAGGACACTGAGATAATGCACCATGGCCCAGGGGGATAGGACACTGAGATAGTGCACCATGGCCCAGGAGATAGGACACTGAGATAATGCACCATGGCCCAGGAGATAGGACACTGAGATAATGCACCATGGTCCAGGGGGGTAGGACACTGAGACAGTGCACCATGGCCCAGGGGATAGGACACTGACATAGTGGACCATGGCCCAGGGAGATAGGACACTGAGATAGTGCACCATGGTCCAGGGAGATAGGACACTGACATAATGTACCATGGCCCAGGGGGATAGGACACTGAGACAGTGCACCATGGCCCAGGGGATAGAACACTGACATAGTGGACCATGGCCCAGGGAGATAGGACACTGAGATAGTGCACCATGGCCCAGGGAGATAGGACACTGAGATAATGCACCATGGGCCCAGGGGGATAGGACACTGAAATAGTGCCCCATGGGCCCAGGGAATAGGACACTGAGATAGTGCACCATGGGCCCAGGGGATAGGACACTGAGATAGTGCACCATGGGCCCAGGGGATAGGACACTGAGATAGTGCACCATGTCCCAGGGGGATAGGACACTGAGCCAGTGCACCTGGGCCTAGGGTATTGGGACAGTGAGCCAGTGCACCATGCCCCAGGGGGAAAGGACATTGAGCCAGTGCACCATGTCCCAGGGGGATAGGACACTGAGCCAGTGCACCTTGGCCCAAGGGGATAGGACACTGAGATAGTGCACCATGGCCCAGGGAGATAGGACACTGAGATAGTGCACCATGGCCCAGGGAGATAGGACACTGAGATAATGCACCATGGCCCAGGGGGATAGGACACTGAGATAATGCACCATGGCCCAGGCGGATAGGACACTGAGATAATGCACCATGGCCCAGGGAGATAGGACACTGAGATAATGCACCATGGCCCAGGGGGATAGGACACTGAGACAGTGCACCATGGCCCAGGGGGATAGGTCACTGAGCCAGTGCACTGCACCATGGCCCAGGGGGATAGGACACTGAGATAATGCACCATGGCCCAGGGAGATAGGACACTGAGACAATGCACCATGGCCGAGCGGGATAGGAGACTGAGATAGTGCACCATGGTCCAGGGAGATAGGACAATGAGATAATGCACCATGGCCCAGGGCGATAGGACACTGAGACAGTGCACCATGGCCCAGGGGGATAGGTCACTGAGCCAGTGCACTGCACCATGGCCCAGGGGGATAGGACACTGAAATAGTGTCCCAGGGGCCCAGGGAATAGGACATTGAGATAGTGCACCATGGGCCCAGGAGATAGGACACTGAGATAGTGCACCATGGGCCCAGGGGATAGGACACTGAGATAGTGCACCATAGCCCAGGGGGATAGGACACTGAGATAGTGCACCATGGCCCAGGTGGATAGGACACTGAGCCAGTGCACCTTGGCCCAGGGGGATAGGACAGTGAGCCAGTGCACCATGCCCCAGGGGGAAAGGACACTGAGCCAGTGTACCATGTCCCAGGGGGATAGAACACTGAGCCAGTGCACCTTGGCCCAGCGGGTTAGGACACTGAGATAGTGCACCATGGCCCAGGGAGATAGGACACTGAGATAGTGCACCATGGTCCAGGGAGATAGGACACTGAGATAATGCACCATGGCCCAGGGGGATAGGACACTGAGACAGTGCACCATGGCCCAGGGGGATAGGTCACTGAGCCAGTGCACTGCACCATGGCCCAGGGGGATAGGACACTGAAATAGTGCCCCATGGGCCCAGGGAATAGGACACTGAGATAGTGCACCATGGGCCCAGGGGATAGGACACTGAGATAGTGCACCATGGGCCCAGGGGATAGGACACTGAGATAGTGCACCATGTCCCAGGGGGATAGGACACTGAGCCAGTGCACCTGGGCCTAGGGGAATAGGACAGTGAGCCAGTGCACCATGCCCCAGGGGGAAAGGACATTGAGCCAGTGCACCATGTCCCAGGGGGATAGGACACTGAGCCAGTGCACCTTGGCCCAAGGGGATAGGACACTGAGATAGTGCACCATGGCCCAGGGAGATAGGACACTGAGATAGTGCACCATGGCCCAGGGAGATAGGACACTGAGATAATGCACCATGGCCCAGGGGGATAGGACACTGAGATAATGCACCATGGCCCAGGCAGATAGGACACTGAGATAATGCACCATGGCCCAGGGAGATAGGACACTGAGATAATGCACCATGGCCCAAGGGATAGGACACTGAGACAGTGCACCATGGCCCAGGGGGATAGGTCACTGAGCCAGTGCACTGCACCATGGCCCAGGGGGATAGGACACTGAAATAGTTTCCCATGGGCCTAGGGAATAGGACACTGAGATAGTGCACCATGGCCCAGGGGGATAGGACACTGAGACAATGCACCATGGCCCAGGGAGATAGGACACTGAGATAATGCACCATGGCCCAGGGAGATAGGAAACTGAGACAATGCACCATGGCCGAGCGGGATAGGAGACTGAGATAGTGCACCATGGTCCAGGGAGATAGGACAATGAGATAATGCACCATGGCCCAGGGCGATAGGACACTGAGACAGTGCACCATGGCCCAGGGGGATAGGTCACTGAGCCAGTGCACTGCACCATGGCCCAGGGGGATAGGACACTGAGATAGTGCACCATGGGCCCAGGAGATAGGACACTGAGATAGTGCACCATGGGCCCAGGGGATAGGACACTGAGATAGTGCACCATAGCCCAGGGGGATAGGACACTGAGATAGTGCACCATGGCCCAGGTGGATAGGACACTGAGCCAGTGCACCTTGGCCCAGGGGGATAGGACAGTGAGCCAGTGCACCATGCCCCAGGGGGAAAGGACACTGAGCCAGTGTACCATGTCCCAGGGGGATAGAACACTGAGCCAGTGCACCTTGGCCCAGCGGGTTAGGACACTGAGATAGTGCACCATGGCCCAGGGAGTTAGGACACTGAGATAGTGCACCATGGCCCAGGGAGATAGGACACTGAGATAATGCACCATGGCCCAGGGGGATAGGACACTGAGACAGTGCACCATGGCCCAGGGGGATAGGTCACTGAGCCAGTGCACTGCACCATGGCCCAGGGGGATAGGACACTGAAATAGTGTCCCATGGGCCCAGGGAATAGAACACTGAGATAGTGCACCATGGGCCCAGGAGATAGGACACTGAGATAGTGCACCATGGGCCCAGGGGATAGGACACTGATATAGTGCACCATGGCCCAGGGGGATAGGACACTGAGATAGTGCACCATGGCCCAGGTGGATAGGACACTGAGCCAGTACACCTTGGCCCAGGGGGATAGGACAGTGAGCCAGTGCACCATGCCCCAGGGGGAAAGGACACTGAGCCAGTGCACCATGTCCCAGGGGGATAGGACACTGAGCCAGTGCATCTTGGCCCAGCGGGATAGGACACTGAGATAGTGCACCATGGCCCAGGGAGATTGGACACTGAGATAGTGCACCATGGCCCAGGGAGATAGGACACTGAGATAATGCACCATGGCCCAGGGGGATAGGACACTGATACAATGCACCATGGCCCATGAGGATAGGACACTGAGATAGTGCACCATGGCCCAGGGAGATAGGACACTGAGATAAGGCACCATGGCCCAGGGGGATAGGACACTGAGATAGTGCACCATGGCCCAGGAGATAGGACACTGAGATAATGCACCATGGCCCAGGAGATAGGACACTGAGATAATGCACCATGGCCCAGGGGGATAGGACACTGAGACAGTGCACCATGGCCCAGGGGGATAGGTCACTGAGCCAGTGCACTGCAACATGGCCCAGGGGGATAGGACACTGAAATAGTGTCCCATGGGCCCAGGGAATAGGACACTGAGATAGTGCACCATGGGCCTAGGAGATCGGACACTGAGATAGTGCACCATGGGCCCAGGGGATAGGACACTGAGATAGTGCACCATGGCCCAGGGGGATAGGACACTGAGATATTGCACCATGGCCCAGGTGGATAGGACACTGAGCCAGTGCACCTTGGCCCAGGGGGAAAGGACAGTGAGCCAGTGCACCTTGCCCCAGGGGGAAAGGACACTGAGCCAGTGCACGATGTCCCAGGGGGATAGGACACTGAGCCAGTGCACCTTGGCCCAGCGGGATACGACACTGAGATAGTGCACCATGGCCCAGGGAGATAGGACACTGAGATAATGCACCATGGCCCAGGGGGATAGGCACTGAAATAGTGTCCCATGGGCCCAGGGAATAGGACACTGAGATAGTGCACCATGGGCCCAGGGAGATAGGACACTGAGATAATGCACCATGGCCCAGGGGGATAGGACACTGAGATAGTGCACCATGGCCCAGGAGATAGGACACTGAGATAATGCACCATGGCCCAGGTGAAAGGACACTGAGATAATGCACCATGGCCCAGGAGGATAGGACACTGAGATAGTGCACCATGGCCCAGGAGATAGGACACTGAGATAGTGCACCATGGCCCAGGAGATAGGACACTGAGATAATGCACCATGGCCCAGGAGATAGGACACTGAGATAATGCACCATGGCCCAGGAGGATAGGACACTGAGATAGTGCACCATGGCCCAGGGAGATAGGACACTGAGATAATGCACCATGGCCCAGGGGGATAGGACGCTGAGCCAGTGCACCTGGGCCTAGGGGAATAGGACAGTGAGCCAGTGCACCATGCCCCAGGGGGAAAGGTCACTGAGCCAGTGCAACTTGGCTCAGGGGGATAGGACACTGAGATAGTGCACCAAGGCCCAGGGATATAGGACACTGAGATAATGCACCATGGCCCAGGGGGATAGGACATTGAGATAATGCACCATGGCCCAGGGGGTTAGGACACTGTGATAGTGCACCATGGCCCAGGGAGATAGGACACTGAGATAGTGCACCATGGTCCAGGGAGATAGGACACTGAGATAATGCACCATGGCCCAGGGGGATAGGACACTTAGACAGTGCACCATGGCCCAGGGGGATAGGTCACTGAGCCAGTGCACTGCACCATGGCCCAGGGGGATAGGACACTGAAATAGTATCCCATGGGCCCAGGGAATAGGACACTGAGATAGTGCACCATGGGCCCAGGAGATAGGACACTGAGATAGTGCACCATGGGCCCAGGGGATAGGACACTGAGATAGTGCACCATGGCCCAGGGGGATAGGACACTGAGCCAGTATACCTTGGCCCAGGGGGATAGGACAGTGAGCCAGTGCACCATGCCCCAGGGGGAAAGGACACTGAGCCAGTGCACCATGTCCCAGGGGGATAGGACACTGAGCCAGTGCACCTTGGCCCAGCGGGATAGGACACTGAGATAGTGCACCATGGCCCAGGGAGATTGGACACTGAGATAGTGCACCATGGCCCAGGGAGATAGGACACTGAGATAATGCACCATGGCCCAGGGGGATAGGACACTGATACAATGCACCATGGCCCATGAGGATAGGACACTGAGATAGTGCACCATGGCCCAGGGAGATAGGACACTGAGATAGTGCACCATGGCCCAGAGGGATAGGACACTGAGATAGTGCACCATGGCCCAGGAGATAGGACACTGAGATAATGCACCATGGCCCAGGAGATAGGACACTGAGATAATGCACCGTGGCCCAGGGGGATAGGACACTGAGACAGTGCACCATGGCCCAGGGGGATAGGTCACTGAGCCAGTGCACTGCAACATGGCCCAGGGGGATAGGACACTGAAATAGTGTCCCATGGGCCCAGGGAATAGGACACTGAGATAATGCACCATGGGCCCAGGAGATAGGACACTGAGATAGTGCACCATGGGCCCAGGGGATAGGACACTGAGATAGTGCACCATGGCCCAGGGGGATAGGACACTGAGATATTGCACCATGGCCCAGGTGGATAGGACACTGAGCCAGTGCACCTTGGCCCAGGGGGAAAGGACAATGAGCCAGTGCACCATGCCCCAGGGGGAAAGGACACTGAGCCAGTGCACGATGTCCCAGGGGGATAGGACACTGAGCCAGTGCACCTTGGCCCAGCGGGTTAGGACACTGAGATAGTGCACCATGGCCCAGGAGAGAGGACACTGAGATAATGCACCATGGCCTAGGAGGATAGGACACTGAGATAGTGCACCATGGCCCAGGGAGATAGGACACTGAGATAATGCACCATGGTCCAGGGGGATAGGACGCTGAGATAGTACACCTTGGCCCAGGTGGATAGGACACTGAGATAGTGCACCATGGCCCAGGTGGATAGGACACTGAGCCAGTGCACCTTGGCCCAGGGGGATAGGACAGTGAGCCAGTGCACCATGCCCCAGGGGGAAAGGACACTGAGCCAGTGTACCATGTCCCAGGGGGATAGGACACTGAGCCAGTGCACCTTGGCCCAGCGGGTTAGGACACTGAGATAGTGCACCATGGCCCAGGGAGATAGGACACTGAGATAGTGCACCATGGCCCAGGGAGATAGGACACTGAGATAATGCACCATGGCCCAGGGGGATAGGACACTGAGACAGTGCATCATGGCCCAGGGGGATAGGTCACTGAGCCAGTGCACTGCACCATGGCCCAGGGGGATAGGACACTGAAATAGTGTCCCATGGGCCCAGGGAATAGGACACTGAGATAGTGCACCATGGGCCCAGGAGATAGGACACTGAGATAGTGCACCATGGGCCCAGGGGATAGGACACTGAGATAGTGCACCATGGCCCAGGGGGATAGGACACTGAGATAGTGCACCATGGCCCAGGTGGATAGGACACTGAGCCAGTACACCTTGGCCCAGGGGGACAGGACAGTGAGCCAGTGCACCATGCCCCAGGGGGAAAGGACACTGAGCCAGTGCACCATGTCCCAGGGGGATAGGACACTGAGCCAGTGCACCTTGGCCCAGTGGGATAGGACACTGAGATAGTGCACCATGGCCCAGGGAGATTGGACACTGAGATAGTGCACCATGGCCCAGGGAGATAGGACACTGAGATAATGCACCATGGCCCAGGGGGATAGGACACTGATACAATGCACCATGGCCCATGAGGATAGGACACTGAGATAGTGCACCATGGCCCAGGGAGATAGGACACTGAGATAATGCACCATGGCCCAGGGGGATAGGACACTGAGATAGTGCACCATGGCCCAGGAGATAGGACACTGAGATAATGCACCATGGCCCAGGAAAGAGGACACTGAGATAATGCACCATGGCCTAGGAGGATAGGACACTGAGATAGTGCACCATGGCCCAGGGAGATAGGACACTGAGATAATGCACCATGGTCCAGGGGGATAGGACGCTGAGATAGTGCACCTTGGTCCAGGGAGATAGGACACTGAGATAATGCACCATGGCCCAGGGGGATAGGACACTGAGCCAGTGCACCTGGGCCTAGGGGAATAGGACAGTGAGCCAGTGCACCATGCCCCAGGGGGAAAGGTCACTGAGCCAGTGCAACTTGGCTCAGGGGGATAGGACACTGAGATAGTGCACCATGGCCCAGGGAGGTAGGACACTGAGATAGTGCACCATGGCCCAGGAGATAGGACACTGAGATAATGCACCATGGCCCAGGGGGTTAGGACACTGAGATAGTGCACCATGGCCCAGGGAGATAGGACACTGAGATAATGCACCATGGCCTAGGGAGATAGGACACTGAGATAGTGCACCATGGTCCAGGGAGAAAAGACACTGAGATAATGCACCATGGCCCAGGGGGATAGGACACTGAGACAGTGCACCATGGCCCAGGGGGATAAGTCACTGAGCCAGTGCACTGCACCATGGCCCAGGGGGATAGGACACTGAAATAGTGTCCCATGGGCCTAGGGAATAGGACACTGAGATAGTGCACCATGGCTCAGGGAGATAGGACACTGAGATAGTGCACCATGGCCCAGGGAGATAGGACACTGAGATAATGCACCATGGCCCAGGGGGATAGGACACTGTGACAATGCATCATGGCCCAGGGAGATAGGACACTGAGATAATGCACCATGGCCCAGGGGGATAGGACACTGAGATAATGCAACATGGCCTAGGGGGATAGGACACTGAGGTAGTGCATCATGGCCCAGGTGGATAGGACACTGAGCCAGTGCACCTTGGCCCAGGGGGAACGGACAGTGAGCCAGTGCACCATGCCCCAGGGGGAAAGGTCACTGAGCCAGTGCACCATGTCCCAGGGGGATAGGACACTGAGCCAGTGCACCTTGGCCCAGCGGGATAGGACACTGAAATAGTGCACCATAGCCCAGGGAGATAGGACACTGAGATAGTGCACCATGGCCCAGGGAGATAGGACACTGAGATAATGCACCATGGCCCAGGGGGATAGGACACTGAGATAGTGCACCATGGCCCAGGAGATAGGACACTGAGATAATGCACCATGGCCCAGGAGATAGGACACTGAGATAATGCACCATGGCCCAGTGGGATAGGACACTGAAACAGTGCACCATGGCCCAGGGGGATAGGTCACTGAGCCAGTGCACTGCACCATGGCCCAGGGGGATAGGACACTGAAATAGTGTCCCATGGGCCCAGGGAATAGGACACTGAGATAGTGCACCATGGGCCCAGGAGATAGGACACTGAGATCGTGCACCATGGGCCCAGGGGATAGGACACTGAGATAGTGCACCATGGCCCAGGTGGATAGGACACTGAGCCAGTGCACCTTGGCCCAGGGGGATAGGACAGTGAGCCAGTGCACCATGCCCCAGGGGGAAAGGACACTGAGCCAGTGCACCATGTCCCAGGGGGATAGGACACTGAGCCAGTGCACCTTGGCCCAGCGGGATAGGACACTGAGATAGTGCACCATGGCCCAGGGAGATAGGACACTGAGATAGTGCACCATGGTCCAGGGAGATAGGACACTGAGATAATGCACCATAGCCCAGGGGGATAGGACACTGAGACAATGCACCTTGGCCCAGGAGGATAGGACACTGAGATAGTGCACCATGGCCCAGGGAGATAGGACACTGAGATAATGCACCATGGCCCAGGGGGATAGGACACTGAGATAGTGCACCATGGCCCAGGAGATAGGACACTGAGATAATGCACCATGGCCCAGGAGATAGGACACTGAGGTAATGCACCATGGCCCAGGGGGATAGGACACTGAGACAGTGCACCTTGGCCCAGCGGGATAGGACACTGAAACAGTGCACCATGGCCCAGGGGGATAGGTCACTCAGCCAGTGCACTGCACCATGGCCCAGGGGGATAGGACACTGAAATAGTGTCCCATGGGCCCAGGGAATAGGACACTGAGATAGTGCACCATGGGCCCAGGAGATAGGACACTGAGATCGTGCACCATGGGCCCAGGGGATAGGACACTGAGATAGTGCACCATGGCCCAGGTGGATAGGACACTGAGCCAGTGCACCTTGGCCCAGGGGGATAGGACAGTGAGCCAGTGCACCATGCCCCAGGGGGAAAGGACACTGAGCCAGTGCACCATGTCCCAGGGGGATAGGACACTGAGCCAGTGCACCTTGGCCCAGCGGGATAGGACACTGAGATAGTGCACCATGGCCCAGGGAGATAGGACACTGAGATAGTGCACCATGGTCCAGGGAGATAGGACACTGAGATAATGCACCATAGCCCAGGGGGATAGGACACTGAGACAATGCACCTTGGCCCAGGAGGATAGGACACTGAGATAGTGCACCATGGCCCAGGGAGATAGGACACTGAGATAATGCACCATGGCCCAGGGGGATAGGACACTGAGATAGTGCACCATGGCCCTGGAGATAGGACACTGAGATAATGCACCATGGCCCAGGAGATAGGACACTGAGGTAATGCACCATGGCCCAGGGGGATAGGACACTGAGACAGTGCACCTTGGCCCAGCGGGATAGGACACTGAGATAATGCACCATAGCCCAGGGGGATAGGACACTGAGACAACGCACCATGGCCCAGGAGGATAGGACACTGAGATAGTGCACCATGGCCCAGGGAGATAGGACACTGAGATAATGCACCATGGCCCAGGGGGATAAGACACTGAGATAGTGCACCATGGCCCAGGAGATAGGACACTGAGATAATGCACCATGGCCCAGGAGAGAGGACACTGAGATAATGCACCATGGCCTAGGAGGATAGGACACTGAGATAGTGCACCATGGCCCAGGGAGATAGGACACTGAGATAATGCACCATGGCCCAGGGGGATAGGACGCTGAGATAGTGCACCTTGGTCCAGGGAGATAGGACACTGAGATAATGCACCATGGCCCAGGGGGATAGGACACTGAGCCAGTGCACCTGGGCCTAGGGGAATAGGACAGTGAGCCAGTGCACCATGCCCCAGGGGAAAAGGTCACTGAGCCAGTGCAACTTGGCTCAGGGGGATAGGACACTGAGATAGTGCACCATGTCCCAGGGAGATAGGACACTGAGATAGTGCACCATGGCCCAGGGAGATAGGACACTGAGATAATGCACCATAGCCCAGGGGGTTAGGACACTGAGATAGTGCACCATGGCCCAGGGAGATAGGACACTGAGATAATGCACCATGGCCTAGGGAGATAGGACACTGAGATAGTGCACCATGGTCCAGGGAGAAAAGACACTGAGATAATGCACCATGGCCCAGGGGGATAGGACACTGAGACAGTGCACCATGGCCCAGGGGGATAGGTCACTGAGCCAGTGCACTGTACCATGGCCCAGGGGGATAGGACACTGAAATAGTGTCCCATGGGCCTAGGGAATAGGACACTGAGATAGTGCACCATGGCTCAGGGAGATACGACACTGAGATAGTGCACCATGGCCCAGGGAGATACGACACTGAGATAATGCACCATGGCCCAGGGGGATAGGACACTGAGACAATGCATCATGGCCCAGGGAGATAGGACACTGAGATAATGCACCATGGCCCAGGGGGATAGGACATGGAGATAATGCATCATGGCCCAGGGGGATAGGACACTGAGATAGTGCACCATGGCCCAGGGAGATAGGACACTGAGACAATGCACCATGGCCTAGGGGGATAGGACACTGAGGTAGTGCATCATGGCCCAGGTGGATAGGACACTGAGCCAGTGCACCTTGGCCCAGGGGGAAAGGTCACTGAGCCAGAGCACCATGTCCCAGGGGGATAGGACACTGAGCCAGTGCACCTTGGCCCAGCGGGATAGGACACTGAGATAGTGCACCATGGCCCAGGGAGATAGGACACTGAGATAATGCACCATGGCCCAGGGGGATAGGACATTGAGACAATGCACCATGGCCGAGCGGGATAGGAGACTGAGATAGTGCACCATGGTCCAGGGAGATAGGACAATGAGATAATGCACCATGGCCCAGGGAGATAGGACACTGAGATAATGCACCATGGCCCAGGGAGATAGGAAACTGAGACAATGCACCATGGCCCAGGGAGATAGGACACTGAGATAATGCACCATGGCCCAGGGAGATAGGAAACTGAGACAATGCACCATGGCCGAGCGGGATAGGAGACTGAGATAGTGCACCATGGTCCAGGGAGATAGGACAATGAGATAATGCACCATGGCCCAGGGCGATAGGACACTGAGACAGTGCACCATGGCCCAGGGGGATAGGTCACTGAGCCAGTGCACTGCACCATGGCCCAGGGGGATAGGACACTGAGATAGTGCACCATGGGCCCAGGAGATAGGACACTGAGATAGTGCACCATGGGCCCAGGGGATAGGACACTGAGATAGTGCACCATAGCCCAGGGGGATAGGACACTGAGATAGTGCACCATGGCCCAGGTGGATAGGACACTGAGCCAGTGCACCTTGGCCCAGGGGGATAGGACAGTGAGCCAGTGCACCATGCCCCAGGGGGAAAGGACACTGAGCCAGTGTACCATGTCCCAGGGGGATAGAACACTGAGCCAGTGCACCTTGGCCCAGCGGGTTAGGACACTGAGATAGTGCACCATGGCCCAGGGAGTTAGGACACTGAGATAGTGCACCATGGCCCAGGGAGTTAGGACACTGAGATAGTGCACCATGGCCCAGGGAGATAGGACACTGAGATAATGCACCATGGCCCAGGGGGATAGGTCACTGAGCCAGTGCACTGCACCATGGCCCAGGGGGATAGGACACTGAAATAGTGTCCCATGGGCCCAGGGAATAGAACACTGAGATAGTGCACCATGGGCCCAGGAGATAGGACACTGAGATAGTGCACCATGGGCCCAGGGGATAGGACACTGATATAGTGCACCATGGCCCAGGGGGATAGGACACTGAGATAGTGCACCATGGCCCAGGTGGATAGGACACTGAGCCAGTACACCTTGGCCCAGGGGGATAGGACAGTGAGCCAGTGCACCATGCCCCAGGGGGAAAGGACACTGAGCCAGTGCACCATGTCCCAGGGGGATAGGACACTGAGCCAGTGCATCTTGGCCCAGCGGGATAGGACACTGAGATAGTGCACCATGGCCCAGGGAGATTGGACACTGAGATAGTGCACCATGGCCCAGGGAGATAGGACACTGAGATAATGCACCATGGCCCAGGGGGATAGGACACTGATACAATGCACCATGGCCCATGAGGATAGGACACTGAGATAGTGCACCATGGCCCAGGGAGATAGGACACTGAGATAAGGCACCATGGCCCAGGGGGATAGGACACTGAGATAGTGCACCATGGCCCAGGAGATAGGACACTGAGATAATGCACCATGGCCCAGGAGATAGGACACTGAGATAATGCACCATGGCCCAGGGGGATAGGACACTGAGACAGTGCACCATGGCCCAGGGGGATAGGTCACTGAGCCAGTGCACTGCAACATGGCCCAGGGGGATAGGACACTGAAATAGTGTCCCATGGGCCCAGGGAATAGGACACTGAGATAGTGCACCATGGGCCTAGGAGATCGGACACTGAGATAGTGCACCATGGGCCCAGGGGATAGGACACTGAGATAGTGCACCATGGCCCAGGGGGATAGGACACTGAGATATTGCACCATGGCCCAGGTGGATAGGACACTGAGCCAGTGCACCTTGGCCCAGGGGGAAAGGACAGTGAGCCAGTGCACCTTGCCCCAGGGGGAAAGGACACTGAGCCAGTGCACGATGTCCCAGGGGGATAGGACACTGAGCCAGTGCACCTTGGCCCAGCGGGATACGACACTGAGATAGTGCACCATGGCCCAGGGAGATAGGACACTGAGATAATGCACCATGGCCCAGGGGGATAGGCACTGAAATAGTGTCCCATGGGCCCAGGGAATAGGACACTGAGATAGTGCACCATGGGCCCAGGGAGATAGGACACTGAGATAATGCACCATGGCCCAGGGGGATAGGACACTGAGATAGTGCACCATGGCCCAGGAGATAGGACACTGAGATAATGCACCATGGCCCAGGTGAAAGGACACTGAGATAATGCACCATGGCCCAGGAGGATAGGACACTGAGATAGTGCACCATGGCCCAGGAGATAGGACACTGAGATAGTGCACCATGGCCCAGGAGATAGGACACTGAGATAATGCACCATGGCCCAGGAGATAGGACACTGAGATAATGCACCATGGCCCAGGAGGATAGGACACTGAGATAGTGCACCATGGCCCAGGGAGATAGGACACTGAGATAATGCACCATGGCCCAGGGGGATAGGACGCTGAGCCAGTGCACCTGGGCCTAGGGGAATAGGACAGTGAGCCAGTGCACCATGCCCCAGGGGGAAAGGTCACTGAGCCAGTGCAACTTGGCTCAGGGGGATAGGACACTGAGATAGTGCACCAAGGCCCAGGGATATAGGACACTGAGATAATGCACCATGGCCCAGGGGGATAGGACATTGAGATAATGCACCATGGCCCAGGGGGTTAGGACACTGTGATAGTGCACCATGGCCCAGGGAGATAGGACACTGAGATAGTGCACCATGGTCCAGGGAGATAGGACACTGAGATAATGCACCATGGCCCAGGGGGATAGGACACTTAGACAGTGCACCATGGCCCAGGGGGATAGGTCACTGAGCCAGTGCACTGCACCATGGCCCAGGGGGATAGGACACTGAAATAGTATCCCATGGGCCCAGGGAATAGGACACTGAGATAGTGCACCATGGGCCCAGGAGATAGGACACTGAGATAGTGCACCATGGGCCCAGGGGATAGGACACTGAGATAGTGCACCATGGCCCAGGGGGATAGGACACTGAGCCAGTATACCTTGGCCCAGGGGGATAGGACAGTGAGCCAGTGCACCATGCCCCAGGGGGAAAGGACACTGAGCCAGTGCACCATGTCCCAGGGGGATAGGACACTGAGCCAGTGCACCTTGGCCCAGCGGGATAGGACACTGAGATAGTGCACCATGGCCCAGGGAGATTGGACACTGAGATAGTGCACCATGGCCCAGGGAGATAGGACACTGAGATAATGCACCATGGCCCAGGGGGATAGGACACTGATACAATGCACCATGGCCCATGAGGATAGGACACTGAGATAGTGCACCATGGCCCAGGGAGATAGGACACTGAGATAGTGCACCATGGCCCAGAGGGATAGGACACTGAGATAGTGCACCATGGCCCAGGAGATAGGACACTGAGATAATGCACCATGGCCCAGGAGATAGGACACTGAGATAATGCACCGTGGCCCAGGGGGATAGGACACTGAGACAGTGCACCATGGCCCAGGGGGATAGGTCACTGAGCCAGTGCACTGCAACATGGCCCAGGGGGATAGGACACTGAAATAGTGTCCCATGGGCCCAGGGAATAGGACACTGAGATAATGCACCATGGGCCCAGGAGATAGGACACTGAGATAGTGCACCATGGGCCCAGGGGATAGGACACTGAGATAGTGCACCATGGCCCAGGGGGATAGGACACTGAGATATTGCACCATGGCCCAGGTGGATAGGACACTGAGCCAGTGCACCTTGGCCCAGGGGGAAAGGACAATGAGCCAGTGCACCATGCCCCAGGGGGAAAGGACACTGAGCCAGTGCACGATGTCCCAGGGGGATAGGACACTGAGCCAGTGCACCTTGGCCCAGCGGGTTAGGACACTGAGATAGTGCACCATGGCCCAGGAGAGAGGACACTGAGATAATGCACCATGGCCTAGGAGGATAGGACACTGAGATAGTGCACCATGGCCCAGGGAGATAGGACACTGAGATAATGCACCATGGTCCAGGGGGATAGGACGCTGAGATAGTACACCTTGGCCCAGGTGGATAGGACACTGAGATAGTGCACCATGGCCCAGGTGGATAGGACACTGAGCCAGTGCACCTTGGCCCAGGGGGATAGGACAGTGAGCCAGTGCACCATGCCCCAGGGGGAAAGGACACTGAGCCAGTGTACCATGTCCCAGGGGGATAGGACACTGAGCCAGTGCACCTTGGCCCAGCGGGTTAGGACACTGAGATAGTGCACCATGGCCCAGGGAGATAGGACACTGAGATAGTGCACCATGGCCCAGGGAGATAGGACACTGAGATAATGCACCATGGCCCAGGGGGATAGGACACTGAGACAGTGCACCATGGCCCAGGGGGATAGGTCACTGAGCCAGTGCACTGCACCATGGCCCAGGGGGATAGGACACTGAAATAGTGTCCCATGGGCCCAGGGAATAGGACACTGAGATAGTGCACCATGGGCCCAGGAGATAGGACACTGAGATAGTGCACCATGGGCCCAGGGGATAGGACACTGAGATAGTGCACCATGGCCCAGGGGGATAGGACACTGAGATAGTGCACCATGGCCCAGGTGGATAGGACACTGAGCCAGTACACCTTGGCCCAGGGGGACAGGACAGTGAGCCAGTGCACCATGCCCCAGGGGGAAAGGACACTGAGCCAGTGCACCATGTCCCAGGGGGATAGGACACTGAGCCAGTGCACCTTGGCCCAGCGGGATAGGACACTGAGATAGTGCACCATGGCCCAGGGAGATTGGACACTGAGATAGTGCACCATGGCCCAGGGAGATAGGACACTGAGATAATGCACCATGGCCCAGGGGGATAGGACACTGATACAATGCACCATGGCCCATGAGGATAGGACACTGAGATAGTGCACCATGGCCCAGGGAGATAGGACACTGAGATAATGCACCATGGCCCAGGGGGATAGGACACTGAGATAGTGCACCATGGCCCAGGAGATAGGACACTGAGATAATGCACCATGGTCCAGGAGATAGGACACTGAGATAATGCAACATGGCCCAGGGGGATAGGACACTGAGACAGTGCACCATGGCCCAGGGGGATAGGTCACTGAGCCAGTGCACTGCAACATGGCCCAGGGGGATAGGACACTGAAATAGTGTCCCATGGGCCCAGGGAATAGGACACTGAGATAGTGCACCATGGGCCCAGGAGATAGGACACTGAGATAGTGCACCATGGGCCCAGGGGATAGGACACTGAGATAGTGCACCATGGCCCAGGGGGATAGGACACTGAGATATTGCACCATGGCCCAGGGGGATAGGACACTGAGCCAGTGCACCTTGGCCCAGGGGGAAAGGACAGTGAGCCAGTGCACCATGCCCCAGGGGGAACGGACACTGAGCCAGTGCACGATGTCCCAGGGGGATAGGACACTGAGCCAGTGCACCTTGGCCCAGCGGGATAGGACACTGAGATAGTGCACCATGGCCCAGGGAGATAGGACACTGAGATAGTGCACCATGGCCCAGGGAGATAGGACACTAAGATAATGCACCATAGCCCAGGGGGTTAGGACACTGAGACAACGCACCATGGCCCAGGAGGATAGGACACTGAGATAGTGCACCATGGCCCAGGGAGATAGGACACTGAGATAATGCACCATGGCCCAGGGGGATAGGACACTGAGATAGTGCACCATGGCCCAGGAGATAGGACACTGAGATAATGCACCATGGCCCAGGAAAGAGGACACTGAGATAATGCACCATGGCCTAGGAGGATAGGACACTGAGATAGTGCACCATGGCCCAGGGAGATAGGACACTGAGATAATGCACCATGGTCCAGGGGGATAGGACGCTGAGATAGTGCACCTTGGTCCAGGGAGATAGGACACTGAGATAATGCACCATGGCCCAGGGGGATAGGACACTGAGCCAGTGCACCTGGGCCTAGGGGAATAGGACAGTGAGCCAGTGCACCATGCCCCAGGGGGAAAGGTCACTGAGCCAGTGCAACTTGGCTCAGGGGGATAGGACACTGAGATAGTGCACCATGGCCCAGGGAGGTAGGACACTGAGATAGTGCACCATGGCCCAGGAGATAGGACACTGAGATAATGCACCATGGCCCAGGGGGTTAGGACACTGAGATAGTGCACCATGGCCCAGGGAGATAGGACACTGAGATAATGCACCATGGCCTAGGGAGATAGGACACTGAGATAGTGCACCATGGTCCAGGGAGAAAAGACACTGAGATAATGCACCATGGCCCAGGGGGATAGGACACTGAGACAGTGCACCATGGCCCAGGGGGATAAGTCACTGAGCCAGTGCACTGCACCATGGCCCAGGGGGATAGGACACTGAAATAGTGTCCCATGGGCCTAGGGAATAGGACACTGAGATAGTGCACCATGGCTCAGGGAGATAGGACACTGAGATAGTGCACCATGGCCCAGGGAGATAGGACACTGAGATAATGCACCATGGCCCAGGGGGATAGGACACTGTGACAATGCATCATGGCCCAGGGAGATAGGACACTGAGATAATGCACCATGGCCCAGGGGGATAGGACACTGAGATAATGCAACATGGCCTAGGGGGATAGGACACTGAGGTAGTGCATCATGGCCCAGGTGGATAGGACACTGAGCCAGTGCACCTTGGCCCAGGGGGAACGGACAGTGAGCCAGTGCACCATGCCCCAGGGGGAAAGGTCACTGAGCCAGTGCACCATGTCCCAGGGGGATAGGACACTGAGCCAGTGCACCTTGGCCCAGCGGGATAGGACACTGAGATAGTGCACCATAGCCCAGGGAGATAGGACACTGAGATAGTGCACCATGGCCCAGGGAGATAGGACACTGAGATAATGCACCATGGCCCAGGGGGATAGGACACTGAGATAGTGCACCATGGCCCAGGAGATAGGACACTGAGATAATGCACCATGGCCCAGGAGATAGGACACTGAGATAATGCACCATGGCCCAGTGGGATAGGACACTGAAACAGTGCACCATGGCCCAGGGGGATAGGTCACTGAGCCAGTGCACTGCACCATGGCCCAGGGGGATAGGACACTGAAATAGTGTCCCATGGGCCCAGGGAATAGGACACTGAGATAGTGCACCATGGGCCCAGGAGATAGGACACTGAGATCGTGCACCATGGGCCCAGGGGATAGGACACTGAGATAGTGCACCATGGCCCAGGTGGATAGGACACTGAGCCAGTGCACCTTGGCCCAGGGGGATAGGACAGTGAGCCAGTGCACCATGCCCCAGGGGGAAAGGACACTGAGCCAGTGCACCATGTCCCAGGGGGATAGGACACTGAGCCAGTGCACCTTGGCCCAGCGGGATAGGACACTGAGATAGTGCACCATGGCCCAGGGAGATAGGACACTGAGATAGTGCACCATGGTCCAGGGAGATAGGACACTGAGATAATGCACCATAGCCCAGGGGGATAGGACACTGAGACAATGCACCTTGGCCCAGGAGGATAGGACACTGAGATAGTGCACCATGGCCCAGGGAGATAGGACACTGAGATAATGCACCATGGCCCAGGGGGATAGGACACTGAGATAGTGCACCATGGCCCAGGAGATAGGACACTGAGATAATGCACCATGGCCCAGGAGATAGGACACTGAGGTAATGCACCATGGCCCAGGGGGATAGGACACTGAGACAGTGCACCTTGGCCCAGCGGGATAGGACACTGAAACAGTGCACCATGGCCCAGGGGGATAGGTCACTCAGCCAGTGCACTGCACCATGGCCCAGGGGGATAGGACACTGAAATAGTGTCCCATGGGCCCAGGGAATAGGACACTGAGATAGTGCACCATGGGCCCAGGAGATAGGACACTGAGATCGTGCACCATGGGCCCAGGGGATAGGACACTGAGATAGTGCACCATGGCCCAGGTGGATAGGACACTGAGCCAGTGCACCTTGGCCCAGGGGGATAGGACAGTGAGCCAGTGCACCATGCCCCAGGGGGAAAGGACACTGAGCCAGTGCACCATGTCCCAGGGGGATAGGACACTGAGCCAGTGCACCTTGGCCCAGCGGGATAGGACACTGAGATAGTGCACCATGGCCCAGGGAGATAGGACACTGAGATAGTGCACCATGGTCCAGGGAGATAGGACACTGAGATAATGCACCATAGCCCAGGGGGATAGGACACTGAGACAATGCACCTTGGCCCAGGAGGATAGGACACTGAGATAGTGCACCATGGCCCAGGGAGATAGGACACTGAGATAATGCACCATGGCCCAGGGGGATAGGACACTGAGATAGTGCACCATGGCCCTGGAGATAGGACACTGAGATAATGCACCATGGCCCAGGAGATAGGACACTGAGGTAATGCACCATGGCCCAGGGGGATAGGACACTGAGACAGTGCACCTTGGCCCAGCGGGATAGGACACTGAGATAGTGCACCATGGCCCAGGGAGATAGGACACTGAGATAGTGCACCATGGCCCGGGGAGATAGGACACTGAGATAATGCACCATAGCCCAGGGGGATAGGACACTGAGACAACGCACCATGGCCCAGGAGGATAGGACACTGAGATAGTGCACCATGGCCCAGGGAGATAGGACACTGAGATAATGCACCATGGCCCAGGGGGATAAGACACTGAGATAGTGCACCATGGCCCAGGAGATAGGACACTGAGATAATGCACCATGGCCCAGGAGAGAGGACACTGAGATAATGCACCATGGCCTAGGAGGATAGGACACTGAGATAGTGCACCATGGCCCAGGGAGATAGGACACTGAGATAATGCACCATGGCCCAGGGGGATAGGACGCTGAGATAGTGCACCTTGGTCCAGGGAGATAGGACACTGAGATAATGCACCATGGCCCAGGGGGATAGGACACTGAGCCAGTGCACCTGGGCCTAGGGGAATAGGACAGTGAGCCAGTGCACCATGCCCCAGGGGAAAAGGTCACTGAGCCAGTGCAACTTGGCTCAGGGGGATAGGACACTGAGATAGTGCACCATGGCCCAGGGAGATAGGACACTGAGATAATGCACCATAGCCCAGGGGGTTAGGACACTGAGATAGTGCACCATGGCCCAGGGAGATAGGACACTGAGATAATGCACCATGGCCTAGGGAGATAGGACACTGAGATAGTGCACCATGGTCCAGGGAGAAAAGACACTGAGATAATGCACCATGGCCCAGGGGGATAGGACACTGAGACAGTGCACCATGGCCCAGGGGGATAGGTCACTGAGCCAGTGCACTGTACCATGGCCCAGGGGGATAGGACACTGAAATAGTGTCCCATGGGCCTAGGGAATAGGACACTGAGATAGTGCACCATGGCTCAGGGAGATACGACACTGAGATAGTGCACCATGGCCCAGGGAGATACGACACTGAGATAATGCACCATGGCCCAGGGGGATAGGACACTGAGACAATGCATCATGGCCCAGGGAGATAGGACACTGAGATAATGCACCATGGCCCAGGGGGATAGGACATGGAGATAATGCATCATGGCCCAGGGGGATAGGACACTGAGATAGTGCACCATGGCCCAGGGAGATAGGACACTGAGACAATGCACCATGGCCTAGGGGGATAGGACACTGAGGTAGTGCATCATGGCCCAGGTGGATAGGACACTGAGCCAGTGCACCTTGGCCCAGGGGGAAAGGTCACTGAGCCAGAGCACCATGTCCCAGGGGGATAGGACACTGAGCCAGTGCACCTTGGCCCAGCGGGATAGGACACTGAGATAGTGCACCATAGCCCAGGGAGATAGGACACTGAGATAGTGCACCATGGCCCAGGGAGATAGGACACTGAGATAATGCACCATGGCCCAGGGGGATAGGACATTGAGACAATGCACCATGGCCCATGAGGATAGGACACTGAGATAGTGCACCATGGCCCAGGGAGATAGGACACTGAGATAATGCACCATGGCCCAGGGGGATAGGACACTGAGACAATGCACCATGGCCCATGAGGATAGGACACTGAGATAGTGCACCATGGCCCAGGGAGATAGGACACTGAGATAATGCACCATGGCCCAGGGGGATAGGACACTGAGATAGTGCACCATGGCCCAGGAGATAGGACACTGAGATAATGCACCATGGCCCAGGAGATAGGACACTGAGATAATGCACCATGGCCCAGTGGGATAGGACACTGAGACAGTGCACCATGGCCCAGGGGGATAGGTCACTGAGCCAGTGCACTGCACCATGGCCCAGGGGGATAGGACACTGAGATAGTGCACCATGGCCCAGGGAGATAGGACACTAAGATAATGCACCATAGCCCAGGGGGTTAGGACACTGAGACAACGCACCATGGCCCAGGAGGATAGGACACTGAGATAGTGCACCATGGCCCAGGGAGATAGGACACTGAGATAATGCACCATGGCCCAGGGGGATAGGACACTGAGATAGTGCACCATGGCCCAGGAGATAGGACACTGAGATAATGCACCATGGCCCAGGAGAGAGGACACTGAGATAATGCACCATGGCCTAGGAGGATAGGACACTGAGATAGTGCACCATGGCCCAGGGAGATAGGACACTGAGATAATGCACCATGGTCCAGGGGGATAGGACGCTGAGATAGTACACCTTGGCCCAGGTGGATAGGACACTGAGATAGTGCACCATGGCCCAGGTGGATAGGACACTGAGCCAGTGCACCTTGGCCCAGGGGGATAGGACAGTGAGCCAGTGCACCATGCCCCAGGGGGAAAGGACACTGAGCCAGTGTACCATGTCCCAGGGGGATAGGACACTGAGCCAGTGCACCTTGGCCCAGCTGGTTAGGACACTGAGATAGTGCACCATGGCCCAGGGAGATAGGACACTGAGATAGTGCACCATGGCCCAGGGAGATAGGACACTGAGATAATGCACCATGGCCCAGGGGGATAGGACACTGAGACAGTGCACCATGGCCCAGGGGGATAGGTCACTGAGCCAGTGCACTGCACCATGGCCCAGGGGGATAGGACACTGAAATAGTGTCCCATGGGCCCAGGGAATAGGACACTGAGATAGTGCACCATGGGCCCAGGAGATAGGACACTGAGATAGTGCACCATGGGCCCAGGGGATAGGACACTGAGATAGTGCACCATGGCCCAGGGGGATAGGACACTGAGATAGTGCACCATGGCCCAGGTGGATAGGACACTGAGCCAGTACACCTTGGCCCAGGGGGACAGGACAGTGAGCCAGTGCACCATGCCCCAGGGGGAAAGGACACTGAGCCAGTGCACCATGTCCCAGGGGGATAGGACACTGAGCCAGTGCACCTTGGCCCAGCGGGATAGGACACTGAGATAGTGCACCATGGCCCAGGGAGATTGGACACTGAGATAGTGCACCATGGCCCAGGGAGATAGGACACTGAGATAATGCACCATGGCCCAGGGGGATAGGACACTGATACAATGCACCATGGCCCATGAGGATAGGACACTGAGATAGTGCACCATGGCCCAGGGAGATAGGACACTGAGATAATGCACCATGGCCCAGGGGGATAGGACACTGAGATAGTGCACCATGGCCCAGGAGATAGGACACTGAGATAATGCACCATGGCCCAGGAGATAGGACACTGAGATAATGCACCATGGCCCAGGGGGATAGGACACTGAGACAGTGCACCATGGCCCAGGGGGATAGGTCACTGAGCCAGTGCACTGCAACATGGCCCAGGGGGATAGGACACTGAAATAGTGTCCCATGGGCCCAGGGAATAGGACACTGAGATAGTGCACCATGGGCCCAGGAGATAGGACACTGAGATAGTGCACCATGGGCCCAGGGGATAGGACACTGAGATAGTGCACCATGGCCCAGGGGGATAGGACACTGAGATATTGCACCATGGCCCAGGGGGATAGGACACTGAGCCAGTGCACCTTGGCCCAGGGGGAAAGGACAGTGAGCCAGTGCACCATGCCCCAGGGGGAAAGGACACTGAGCCAGTGCACGATGTCCCAGGGGGATAGGACACTGAGCCAGTGCACCTTGGCCCAGCGGGATAGGACACTGAGATAGTGCACCATGGCCCAGGGAGATAGGACACTGAGATAGTGCACCATGGCCCAGGGAGATAGGACACTAAGATAATGCACCATAGCCCAGGGGGAAAGGACACTGAGACAACGCACTATGGCCCAGGAGGATAGGACACTGAGATAGTGCACCATGGCCCAGGGAGATAGGACACTGAGATAATGCACCATGGCCCAGGGGGATAGGACACTGAGATAGTGCACCATGGCCCAGGAGATAGGACACTGAGATAATGCACCATGGCCCAGGAGAGAGGACACTGAGATAATGCACCATGGCCTAGGAGGATAGGACACTGAGATAGTGCACCATGGCCCAGGGAGATAGGACGCTGAGATAGTGCACCTTGGTCCAGGGAGATAGGACACTGAGATAATGCACCATGGCCCAGGGGGATAGGACACTGAGCCAGTGCACCTGGGCCTAGGGGAATAGGACAGTGAGCCAGTGCACCATGCCCCAGGGGGAAAGGTCACTGAGCCAGTGCAACTTGGCTCAGGGGGATAGGACACTGAGATAGTGCACCATGGCCCAGGGAGATAGGACACTGAGATAGTGCACCATGGCCCAGGAGATAGGACACTGAGATAATGCACCATGGCCTAGGGAGATAGGACACTGAGATAGTGCACCATGGTCCAGGGAGAAAAGACACTGAGATAATGCACCATGGCCCAGGGGGATAGGACACTGAGACAGTGCACCATGGCCCAGGGGGATAAGTCACTGAGCCTTGCACTGCACCATGGCCCAGGGGGATAGGACACTGAAATAGTGTCCCATGGGCCTAGGGAATAGGACACTGAGATAGTGCACCATGGCTCAGGGAGATAGGACACTGAGATAGTGCACCATGGCCCAGGGAGATAGGACACTGAGATAATGCACCATGGCCCAGGGGGATAGGACACTGTGACAATGCATCATGGCCCAGGGAGATAGGACACTGAGATAATGCACCATGGCCCAGGGGGATAGGACACTGAGATAATGCACCATGGCCTAGGGGGATAGGACACTGAGGTAGTGCATCATGGCCCAGGTGGATAGGACACTGAGCCAGTGCACCTTGGCCCAGGGGGAACGGACAGTGAGCCAGTGCACCATGCCCCAGGGGGAAAGGTCACTGAGCCAGTGCACCATGTCCCAGGGGGATAGGACACTGAGCCAGTGCACCTTGGCCCAGCGGGATAGGACACTGAGATAGTGCACCATAGCCCAGGGAGATAGGACACTGAGATAGTGCACCATGGCCCAGGGAGATAGGACACTGAGATAATGCACCATGGCCCAGGGGGATAGGACACTGAGACAATGCACCATGGCCCAGGAGGATAGGACACTGAGATAGTGCACCATGGCCCAGGGAGATAGGACACTGAGATAATGCACCATGGCCCAGGGGGATAGGACACTGAGATAGTGCACCATGGCCCAGGAGATAGGACACTGAGATAATGCACCATGGCCCAGGAGATAGGACACTGAGATAATGCACCATGGCCCAGTGGGATAGGACAATGAAACAGTGCACCATGGCCCAGGGGGATAGGTCACTGAGCCAGTGCACTGCACCATGGCCCAGGGGGATAGGACACTGAAATAGTGTCCCATGGGCCCAGGGAATAGGACACTGAGATAGTGCACCATGGGCCCAGGAGATAGGACACTGAGATCGTGCACCATGGGCCCAGGGGATAGGACACTGAGATAGTGCACCATGGCCCAGGGGGATAGGACACTGAGATAGTGCACCATGGCCCAGGTGGATAGGACACTGAGCCAGTGCACCTTGGCCCAGGGGGATAGGACAGTAAGCCAGTGCACCATGCCCCAGGGGGAAAGGACACTGAGCCAGTGCACCATGTCCCAGGGGGATAGAACACTGAGCCAGTGCACCTTGGCCCAGCGGGATAGGACACTGAGATAGTGCACCATGGCCCAGGGAGATAGGACACTGAGATAGTGCACCATGGTCCAGGGAGATAGGACACTGAGATAATGCACCATAGCCCAGGGGGATAGGACACTGAGACAATGCACCTTGGCCCAGGAGGATAGGACACTGAGATAGTGCACCATGGCCCAGGGAGATAGGACACTGAGATAATGCACCATGGCCCAGGGGGATAGGACACTGAGATAGTGCACCATGGCCCAGGAGATAGGACACTGAGATATTGCACCATGGCCCAGGAGAGAGGACACTGAGATAATGCACCATGGCCTAGGAGGATAGGACACTGAGATAGTGCACCATGGCCCAGGGAGATAGGACACTGAGATAATGCACCATGGTCCAGGGGGATAGGACGCTGAGATAGTGCACCTTGGTCCAGGGAGATAGGACACTGAGATAATGCACCATGGCCCAGGGGGATAGGACACTGAGCCAGTGCACCTGGGCCTAGGGGAATAGGACAGTGAGCCAGTGCACCATGCCCCAGGGGGAAAGGTCACTGAGCCAGTGCAACTTGGCTCAGGGGGATAGGACACTGAGATAGTGCACCATGGCCCAGGGAGATAGGACACTGAGATAGTGCACCATGGCCCAGGAGATAGGACACTGAGATAATGCACCATGGCCTAGGGAGATAGGACACTGAGATAGTGCACCATGGTCCAGGGAGAAAAGACACTGAGATAATGCACCATGGCCCAGGGGGATAGGACACTGAGACAGTGCACCATGGCCCAGGGGGATAAGTCACTGAGCCTTGCACTGCACCATGGCCCAGGGGGATAGGACACTGAAATAGTGTCCCATGGGCCTAGGGAATAGGACACTGAGATAGTGCACCATGGCTCAGGGAGATAGGACACTGATAGTGCACCATGGCCCAGGGAGATAGGACACTGAGATAATGCACCATGGCCCAGGGGGATAGGACACTGTGACAATGCATCATGGCCCAGGGAGATAGGACACTGAGATAATGCACCATGGCCCAGGGGGATAGGACACTGAGATAATGCACCATGGCCTAGGGGGATAGGACACTGAGGTAGTGCATCATGGCCCAGGTGGATAGGACACTGAGCCAGTGCACCTTGGCCCAGGGGGAACGGACAGTGAGCCAGTGCACCATGCCCCAGGGGGAAAGGTCACTGAGCCAGTGCACCATGTCCCAGGGGGATAGGACACTGAGATAGTGCACCTTGGCCCAGCGGGATAGGACACTGAGATAGTGCACCATAGCCCAGGGAGATAGGACACTGAGATAGTGCACCATGGCCCAGGGAGATAGGACACTGAGATAATGCACCATGGCCCAGGGGGATAGGACACTGAGACAATGCACCATGGCCCAGGAGGATAGGACACTGAGATAGTGCACCATGGCCCAGGGAGATAGGACACTGAGATAATGCACCATGGCCCAGGGGGATAGGACACTGAGATAGTGCACCATGGCCCAGGAGATAGGACACTGAGATAATGCACCATGGCCCAGGAGATAGGACACTGAGATAATGCACCATGGCCCAGTGGGATAGGACAATGAAACAGTGCACCATGGCCCAGGGGGATAGGTCACTGAGCCAGTGCACTGCACCATGGCCCAGGGGGATAGGACACTGAAATAGTGTCCCATGGGCCCAGGGAATAGGACACTGAGATAGTGCACCATGGGCCCAGGAGATAGGACACTGAGATCGTGCACCATGGGCCCAGGGGATAGGACACTGAGATAGTGCACCATGGCCCAGGGGGATAGGACACTGAGATAGTGCACCATGGCCCAGGTGGATAGGACACTGAGCCAGTGCACCTTGGCCCAGGGGGATAGGACAGTAAGCCAGTGCACCATGCCCCAGGGGGAAAGGACACTGAGCCAGTGCACCATGTCCCAGGGGGATAGAACACTGAGCCAGTGCACCTTGGCCCAGCGGGATAGGACACTGAGATAGTGCACCATGGCCCAGGGAGATAGGACACTGAGATAGTGCACCATGGTCCAGGGAGATAGGACACTGAGATAATGCACCATAGCCCAGGGGGATAGGACACTGAGACAATGCACCTTGGCCCAGGAGGATAGGACACTGAGATAGTGCACCATGGCCCAGGGAGATAGGACACTGAGATAATGCACCATGGCCCAGGGGGATAGGACACTGAGATAGTGCACCATGGCCCAGGAGATAGGACACTGAGATAATGCACCATGGCCCAGGAGATAGGACACTGAGGTAATGCACCATGGCCCAGGGGGATAGGACACTGAGACAGTGCACCTTGGCCCAGCGGGATAGGACACTGAGATAGTGCACCATGGCCCAGGGAGATAGGACACTGAGATAGTGCACCATGGCCCAGGGAGATAGGACACTAAGATAATGCACCATAGCCCAGGGGGATAGGACACTGAGACAACGCACCATGGCCCAGGAGGATAGGACACTGAGATAGTGCACCATGGCCCAGGGAGATAGGACACTGAGATAATGCACCATGGCCCAGGGGGATAGGACACTGAGATAGTGCACCATGGCCCAGGAGATAGGACACTGAGATAATGCACCATGGCCCAGGAGAGAGGACACTGAGATAATGCACCATGGCCTAGGAGGATAGGACACTGAGATAGTGCACCATGGCCCAGGGAGATAGGACACTGAGATAATGCACCATGGCCCAGGGGGATAGGACGCTGAGATAGTGCACCATGGCCCAGGGAGATAGGACACTGAGATAGTGCACCATGGCCCAGGGAGATAGGACACTGAGATAATGCACCATAGCCCAGGGGGTTAGGACACTGAGATAGTGCACCATGGCCCAGGGAGATAGGACACTGAGATAATGCACCATGGCCTAGGGAGATAGGACACTGAGATAGTGCACCATGGTCCAGGGAGAAAAGACACTGAGATAATGCACCATGGCCCAGGGGGATAGGACACTGAGACAGTGCACCATGGCCCAGGGGGATAGGTCACTGTGCCAGTGCACTGTACCATGGCCCAGGGGGATAGGACACTGAAATAGTGTCCCATGGGCCTAGGGAATAGGACACTGAGATAGTGCACCATGGCTCAGGGAGATAGGACACTGAGATAGTGCACCATGGCCCAGGGAGATAGGACACTGAGATAATGCACCATGGCCCAGGGCGATAGGACACTGAGACAATGCATCATGGCCCAGGGAGATAGGACACTGAGATAATGCACCATGGCCCAGGGGGATAGGACACGGAGATAGTGCACCATGCCCCAGGGGGAAAGGTCACTGAGCCAGTGCACCATGTTCCAGGGGGATAGGACACTGAGCCAGTGCACCTTGGCCCAGCGGGATAGGACACTGAGATAGTGCACCATAGCCCAGGGAGATAGGACACTGAGATAGTGCACCATGGCCCAGGGAGATAGGACACTGAGATAATGCACCATGGCCTAGGAGGATAGGACACTGAGATAGTGCACCATGGCCCAGGGAGATAGGACACTGAGATAATGCACCATGGCCCAGGGGGATAGGACGCTGAGATAGTGCACCTTGGTCCAGGCAGATAGGACACTGAGATAATGCACCATGGCCCAGGGGGATAAGACACTGAGCCAGTGCACCTGGGCCTAGCGGAATAGGACAGTGAGCCAGTGCACCATGCCCCAAGGGGAAAGGTCACTGAGCCAGTGCAACTTGGCTCAGGGGGATAGGACACTGAGATAGTGCACCATGCCCAGGGAGATAGGACACTGAGATAGTGCACCATGGCCCAGGGAGATAGGACACTGAGATAATGCACCATGGCCCAGGGGGTTAGGACACTGAGATAGTGCACCATGGCCCAGGGAGATAGGACACTGAGATCGTGCACCATGGGCCCAGGGGATAGGACACTGAGATAGTGCACCATGGCCCAGGGGGATAGGACACTGAGATAGTGCACCATGGCCCAGGTGGATAGGACACTGAGCCAGTGCACCTTGGCCCAGGGGGATAGGACAGTAAGCCAGTGCACCATGCCCCAGGGGGAAAGGACACTGAGCCAGTGCACCATGTCCCAGGGGGATAGAACACTGAGCCAGTGCACCTTGGCCCAGCGGGATAGGACACTGAGATAGTGCACCATGGCCCAGGGAGATAGGACACTGAGATAGTGCACCATGGTCCAGGGAGATAGGACACTGAGATAATGCACCATAGCCCAGGGGGATAGGACACTGAGACAATGCACCTTGGCCCAGGAGGATAGGACACTGAGATAGTGCACCATGGCCCAGGGAGATAGGACACTGAGATAATGCACCATGGCCCAGGAGATAGGACACTGAGGTAATGCACCATGGCCCAGGGGGATAGGACACTGAGACAGTGCACCTTGGCCCAGCGGGATAGGACACTGAGATAGTGCACCATGGCCCAGGGAGATAGGACACTGAGATAGTGCACCATGGCCCAGGGAGATAGGACACTAAGATAATGCACCATAGCCCAGGGGGATAGGACACTGAGACAACGCACCATGGCCCAGGAGGATAGGACACTGAGATAGTGCACCATGGCCCAGGGAGATAGGACACTGAGATAATGCACCATGGCCCAGGGGGATAGGACACTGAGATAGTGCACCATGGCCCAGGAGATAGGACACTGAGATAATGCACCATGGCCCAGGAGAGAGGACACTGAGATAATGCACCATGGCCTAGGAGGATAGGACACTGAGATAGTGCACCATGGCCCAGGGAGATAGGACACTGAGATAATGCACCATGGCCCAGGGGGATAGGACGCTGAGATAGTGCACCATGGCCCAGGGAGATAGGACACTGAGATAGTGCACCATGGCCCAGGGAGATAGGACACTGAGATAATGCACCATAGCCCAGGGGGTTAGGACACTGAGGTAGTGCACCATGGCCCAGGGAGATAGGACACTGAGATAATGCACCATGGCCTAGGGAGATAGGACACTGAGATAGTGCACCATGGTCCAGGGAGAAAAGACACTGAGATAATGCACCATGGCCCAGGGGGATAGGACACTGAGACAGTGCACCATGGCCCAGGGGGATAGGTCACTGTGCCAGTGCACTGTACCATGGCCCAGGGGGATAGGACACTGAAATAGTGTCCCATGGGCCTAGGGAATAGGACACTGAGACAATGCATCATGGCCCAGGGAGATAGGACACTGAGATAATGCACCATGGCCCAGGGGGATAGGACACGGAGATAGTGCACCATGCCCCAGCGGGAAAGGTCACTGAGCCAGTGCACCATGTTCCAGGGGGATAGGACACTGAGCCAGTGCACCTTGGCCCAGCGGGATAGGACACTGAGATAGTGCACCATAGCCCAGGGAGATAGGACACTGAGATAGTGCACCATGGCCCAGGGAGATAGGACACTGAGATAATGCACCATGGCCTAGGAGGATAGGACACTGAGATAGTGCACCATGGCCCAGGGAGATAGGACACTGAGATAATGCACCATGGCCCAGGGGGATAGGACGCTGAGATAGTGCACCTTGGTCCAGGCAGATAGGACACTGAGATAATGCACCATGGCCCAGGGGGATAGGACACTGAGCCAGTGCACCTGGGCCTAGCGGAATAGGACAGTGAGCCAGTGCACCATGCCCCAAGGGGAAAGGTCACTGAGCCAGTGCAACTTGGCTCAGGGGGATAGGACACTGAGATAGTGCACCATGCCCAGGGAGATAGGACACTGAGATAGTGCACCATGGCCCAGGGAGATAGGACACTGAGATAATGCACCATGGCCCAGGGGGTTAGGACACTGAGATAGTGCACCATGGCCCAGGGAGATAGGACACTGAGATAATGCACCATGGCCGAGGGAGATAGGACACTGAGATAGTGCACCATGGTCCAGGGAGAAAAGACACTGAGATAATGCACCATGGCCCAGGGGGATAGGACACTGAGACAGTGCACCATGGCCCAGGGGGATAGGTCACTGAGCCAGTGCACTGCACCATGGCCCAGGGGGATAGGACACTGAAATAGTGTCCCATGGGCCTAGGGAATAGGACACTGAGATAGTGCACCATGGCTCAGGTAGATAGGACACTGAGATAGTGCACCATGGCCCAGGGAGATTGGACACTGAGATAATGCACCATGGCCCAGGGGGATAGGACACTGAGACAATGCATCATGGCCCAGGGACATAGGACACTGAGATAATGCACCATGGCCCAGGGGGATAGGACACTGAGATAATGCACCATGGCCCAGGGGGATAGGACACTGAGATAGTGCACCATGGCCCAGGGAGATAGGACACTGAGACAATGCACCATGGCCTAGGGGGATAGGACACTGAGGTAGTGCATCATGGCCCAGGTGGATAGGACACTGAGCCAGTGCACCTTGGCCCAGGGGGAAAGGACAGTGAGCCAGTGCACCATGCCCCAGGGGGAAAGGTCACTGAGCCAGTGCACCATGTCCCAGGGGGATAGGACACTGAGCCAGTGCACCATGGCCCAGCGGGATAGGACACTGAGATAGTGCACCATGGTCCAGGGAGATAGGACACTGAGATAATGCACCATGGCCCAGGGGGATAGGACACTGAGACAGTGCACCATGGCCCAAGGGGATAGGTCACTGAGCCAGTGCACTGCACCATGGCCCAGGGGGATAGGACATTGAAATAGTGTCCCATGGGCCCAGGGAATAGGACACTGAGATAGTGCACCATGGGCCCAGGAGATAGGACACTGAGATAGTGCACCATGGGCCCAGGGGATAGGACACTGAGATAGTGCACCATGGCCCAGGGGGATAGGACACTGAGATATTGCACCATGGCCCAGGTGGATAGGACACTGAGCCAGTGCACCTTGGCCCAGGGGGAAAGGACAGTGAGCCAGTGCACCATGCCCCAGGGGGAAAGGACACTGAGCCAGTGCACGATGTCCCAGGGGGATAGGACGCTGAGATAGTGCACCATGGTCCAGGGAGATAGGACACTGAGATAATGCACCATAGCCCAGGGTGATAGGACACTGAGCCAGTGCACCTGGGCCTAGGGGAATAGGACAGTGAGCTAGTGCACCATGCCCCAGGGGGAAAAGTCACTGAGCCAGTGCAACTTGGCTCAGGGTGATAGGACACTGAGATAGTGCACCATGGCCCAGGGAGATAGGACACTGAGATAGTTCACCATGGTCCAGGGAGATAGGACACTGAGATAATGCACCATGGCCCAGGGGGATAGGACACTGAGACAGTGCACCATGGCCCAGGGGGATAGGTCACTGAGATAATGCACCATGGCCCAGGAGATAGGACACTGAGATAATGCACCATGGCCCAGGGGGATAGGACACTGAGACAGTGCACCATGGCCCAGGGGATAGGACACTGACATAGTGGACCATGGCCCAGGGAGATAGGACACTGAGATAGTGCACCATGGCCCAGGGAGATAGGACACTGAAATAGTGCCCCATGGGCCCAGGGAATAGGACACTGAGATAGTGCACCATGGGCCCAGGTGATAGGACACTGAGATAGTGCACCATGGGCCCAGGGGATAGGACACTGAGATAGTGCACCATGGCCCAGGGGGATAGGACACTGAGCCAGTGCACCTGGGCCTAGGGGAATAGGACAGTGAGCCAGTGCACCATGCCCCAGGGGGAAAGGACATTGAGCCAGTGCACCATGTCCCAGGGGGATAGGACACTGAGCCAGTGCACCTTGGCCCAGGGGGATAGGACACTGAGATAGTGCACCATGGCCCAGGGAGATAGGACACTGAGATAATGCACCATGGCCCAGGGGGATAGGACACTGAGATAGTGCACCATGGCCCAGGGAGATAGGACACTGAGACAATGCACCATGGCCTAGGGGGATAGGACACTGAGATAGTGCACCATGGTCCAGGGAGATAGGACACTGAGATAATGCACCATGGCCCAGGGGGATAGGACACTGAGACAGTGCACCATGGCCCAGGGGGATAGGTCACTGAGCCAGTGCACTGCACCATGGCCCATGGGGATAGGACACTGAAATAGTGTCCCATGGGCCTAGGGAATAGGACACTGAGATAGTGCACCATGGCCCAGGGAGATAGGACACTGAGATAGTGCACCATGGCCCAGGGAGATAGGACACTGAGATAATGCACCATGGCCCAGGGGGATAGGACACTGAGACAATGCACCATGGCCCAGGGGGATAGGACACTGAGATAGTGCACCATGGCCCAGGGAGATAGGACACTGAGCCAATGCACCATGGCCTAGGGGGATAGGACACTGAGATAGTGCACCATGCTCCAGGGAGATAGGACACTGAGATAATGCACCATGGCTCAGGGCGATAGGACACTGAGACAGTGCACCATGGCCCAGGGGGATAGGTCACTGAGCCAGTGCACTGCACCATGGCCCAGGGGGATAGGACACTGAAATAGTGTCCCATGGGCCCAGAGAATAGGACACTGAGATAGTGCACCATGGGCCCAGGAGATAGGACACTGAGATAGTGCACCATGGGCCCAGGGGATAGGACACTGAGATAGTGCACCATGGCCCAGGGGGATAGGACACTGAGGTAGTGCACCATGGCCCAGGTGGATAGGACACTGAGCCAGTGCACCTTGGCCCAGGGGGATAGGACAGTGAGCCAGTGCACCATGCCCCAGGGGGAAAGGACACTGAGCCAGTGCACCATGTCCCAGGGGGATAGGACACTGAGCCAGTGCACCTTGGCCCAGCGGGATAGGACACTGAGATAGTGCACCATGGCCCAGGGAGATAGGACACTGAGATAGTGTACCATGGCCCAGGGAGATAGGACACTGAGATAATGCACCATGGCCCAGGGGGATAGGATACTGAGACAATGCACCATGGCCCAGGAGGATAGGACACTGAGATAGTGCACCATGGCCCAGGGAGATAGGACACTGAGATAATGCACCATGGCCCAGGGGGATAGGACACTGAGATAGTGCACCATGGCCCAGGAGATAGGACACTGAGATAATGCACCATGGCCCAGGAGATAGGACACTGAGATAATGCACCATGGCCCAGGGGGATAGGACACTGAGACAGTGCACCATGGCCCAGGGGGATAGGTCACTGAGCCAGTGCACTGCACCATGGCCCAGGGGGATAGGACACTGAAATAGTGTCCCATGGGCCCAGGGAATAGGACACTGAGATAGTGCACCATGGGCCCAGGAGATAGGACACTGAGATAGTGCACCATGGGCCCAGGGGATAGGACACTGAGATAGTGCACCATGGCCCAGGTGGATAGGACACTGAGCCAGTGCACCTTGGCCCAGGGGGATAGGACAGTGAGCCAGTGCACCATGCCCCAGGGGGAAAGGACACTGAGCCAGTGCACCATGTCCCAGGGGGATAGGACACTGAGCCAGTGCACCTTGGCCCAGCGGGATAGGACACTGAGATAGTGCACCATGGCCCAGGGAGATAGGACACTGAGATAGTGCACCATGGCCCAGGGAGATAGGACACTGAGATAATGCACCATGGCCCAGGGGGATAGGACACTGAGATAATGCACCATGGGCCCGGGGGGATAGGACACTGAAATAGTGCCCCATGGGCCCAGGGAATAGGACACTGAGATAGTGCACCATGGGCCCAGGGGATAGGACACTGAGATAGTGCACCATGGGCCCAGGGGATAGGACACTGAGATAGTGCACCATGGCCCAGGGGGATAGGACACTGAGCCAGTGCACCTTGGCCCAGGGGGATAGGACAGTGAGCCAGTGCACTATGCCCCAGGGGGAAAGGACACTAAGCCAGTGCACCTTGGCCCAGGGGGTTAGGTAACTGAGATAGCGCACCATGGCCCAGGGGGAAAGGACACTGAGCCAGTGTACTGCACCATTGTCCAGCATAGGATCCTTTGCTGGTATATTGCACAATGTGCATTTAATTTCTCTTACGCTGGTTATCATCCAAACACAATTCACATAGCTCAATTCAAGGTAAACCATGTGGTTCTCCCTGTGTCCTTTAGTTGTTAGCATCAGAAACTATTCACCGTTCTGTCCTCTCATCACTGCTTGTGGGATCTCACATGGAATCCCTCTGCAATGGTTTGAGACCTTTCTTCGTTGTAATAATGAGTTGCACGAATGCAGGTCTTCTTATGGGCTGAAAGTAAGTGACGTATCGGGCATAGCTCAATGGCTGCACACGTGCTTTTCCATCAGTAGGTCCTGGGTTCAAGTCCCACTCCAGAGACCTGTGCACACAATCTAAGCTAACACTCCAGTTCAGTACTGAGGGAGTACTACACTGTTGGAGATGAGACATTAAAATAAGGTTGCATCTGTCTGATAATTAAACACGATGGCTTTATTTGTAGAAGAGCTGGGAGTTCCCCCTGGTGAATATTTATCATTCAACCAACATCACTAAAACAGGTGAATTATTGTTACACATGGCAAAGTGAATTCACACAGGTTTGAAGATCCATATGTCACAACATTGGGACGGAGAGGAGTTGACGAGTCCACAGTGACTGGGAATGTTCAGTAATTTGTTATCTGATCACCGACATATATTCAGCCATGGTGAGGTCAAACTCCATGTACACGGGTGCAGCGTGTATTTTCTCAGGTTAGCTGTCGGTTGGGTTATCAGACCCAATGGTGGATCACGGAATGAAAAAGGGGAGAAGGGGTGAGGGTCACAGACACTCTGCTGCCTGGGCTCATATTGAAGAGCCCAGGTCAGTACGGGTTTCCAGAGCCCAGAGCCAGATGCGGAAATGCTGTAGGTCAGTCTGTTGCAGCTAGGAACTGTGTAGACGGAACAAAAATACCAAAAACGAGTCAGTGTGCCCATGGAACGGGGCAGGGTAAAATCAGAAAATGCTGGAAATCTCACCAGGCCAGGCAGCATCTGTGGAGAGAGAAACAGAGTTAATGTTTCGGGTCTGTGACCCACTGAGATTTCCAGCATTTTCTGTTTTATTTCAGAGTCCAGCAGCCGCAGTATTTTACCTTGGATGGGGCACGGTGTCTGGTTTATGACGTGTTTCCCATGTGTTGAGAGGGAGTGAGATTGAGGGAAGAAAGTGAAATTTGCTTCGACTGTTACGTTGAATAAAGCAGTTTATCAAGCTGCCTCCCTCCGCAGCCCACAGTACCCAGTGAAGTGTCGCACCCCTGGCTATTTGTATTCTCATCATTATAGGCAGTCCCTCGACACGAGGATGACTTGCTTCCACGCCGAAAAAGGGTGAGTTCACTGGTGTTTCTATGAAGGACCTAATATTCCAGATCCCGAACTACATGTTGAAGGGTGGAAGATGCCTTGTGTGGATTTTATTAACGTGGGGTGGCCGTTGCACACCAGTCACCACACGGGCTTGACAGAGCTAGGTCTTGGGCCAGAGGCAAGGATTAACCGAGACGACTGGAGACCTGCTCTGCTGCATGGACCCAGTGCGCACACATATCGCAGTGTGGGCTGGGCCTGTGCTGCCCCTGGGCCCCGATCACTTCCCTCTACAATCTCTCGCCGCTCCTTCGCCCTGACCTCACCACTCCTGCTGTACCTGCCCGCACTGCAGTCAGCCGGCGCCCTCCTGCAGCAGCACATGCTGCTCCGTGTAGTGGCCCCGACCTGCTGATGGTCTTGCAGGCCGGGAGTATGCCGATTTCCAGGCCGGGCTGCCCCACACTGCTCCCTCTAATGGCCCCAGCCTTCTATAGTTAGATGGGCTGCACACAGTCACACCATGAGCCCCGGCCAGAATGGAGGTGATTGGGTAATTCCCCTGTCAATCACGCACTGCTATAAGCGACTGCCATTGGTTTTACCCACATCATTTATATTCTGGAACTATCTTTGCTGGAGAAATAATCCTGCTTTTATCGGGGGTCCTTGCTCTCACGGTCACAGCGTCTGTTTGCTGTAAAGTAGACTGTTTGCTATGAGTCCTGCATAAATCCAGCCCATTCTCAGCCCCTCCAGGTTGCCGTATCTGCCTGCATCGCAGCAGTCACTGCACCTGAAAGAAAGGAAAGAAAACATGCTTTTAAATAGCGTCTTTTCAAACCCCGGACGTCCCAAAGCGCTTTACAGCCAATGAAGTACTTTTGGAGTGTAGTCACTGTTGTAATGTGGGAAACGAAGCAGCCAATTTGCGCACAGCAAGCTCCCACACACAGCAATGTGATAATGATCAGATAATCTGTTTTTGTGATGTTGATTGAAGGATAAATATTGGCCCCACGACACGGGGGATAACAAATAGTGCCATGGGATCTTTTACATCCACGTGAGAGTGCAGATGGAGCCTCGGTTTAATGTCTCATGTGAAAAACGGCACCTCCGACAGTGTAGCACTCCCTCAGTACTACCCCTCTGACAGTCCGGCACTCCTTCAGTACTGCCCCTCGGACAGTGCGGCGCTCTCTCAGTACCGCCCCTCCGACATTGCGGTGCTCCCTCCGTACCGCCCCTCCGACAGTGTGGCACTCCCTCAGCAACAAAATTTGCAGATGACACAAAGATTAGTGGGAAAGCGGGTTGTGTAGAGGACACAGAGAGGCTGCAAAGAGATTTAGGTAGGTTAAGCGAATGGGCTAAGGTTTGGCAGATGGAATACAATGTCGGAAAATGTGAGGTCATCCACCTTGGAAAAAAAAACAGTAAAAGGGAATATTATTTGAATGGGGAGAAATTACATCATGCTGCGGTGCAGAGGGATCTGGGGGTCCTTGTGCATGAAACTCTTTTTGAGTTTATCTGTGAAACAAAAAAAACATTAAACTGTGCCACCCGCCCTGGATGACACAGCAGACATTTACAAGGCCTTTTTTTTTCTTTTTTTTTTCTACTTTTTTGTGGGGTTTTTTTTGTGTTTTTCTTTTTTTTGGTTTTTTTTTGGGCGCTAAAATCACATTTTTCCAAGTGCCCCCTCTAAAAGGGGAGGGGGACACTAAAAGCACCGACAATTAAAACAAATTAAACTTTAAAACGTAAAATCAAATTAAAATTTGGTTGCCGGGCGTGATGATGCACTCCAGTCCCTCCGGTGCCCACCTCTCGCGGAAGGCCGCGAGCGTACCGGTGGACACCGCGTGCTCCATCTCCAAGGACACCCTGGACCGGATGTAAGAGTGGAAGAGAGGCAAGCAGTCAGGTTGAACGACCCCCTCGACCGCCCGCTGCCTGGACCGGCTGATGGCACCCTTGGCCGTGCCCAGGAGCAGTCCTACGAGGAGGCCTTCGGACCTACCCGCTCCCCTCCGCACAGGATGCCCAAAGATCAGGAGAGTGGGACTGAAGTGCAGCCAGAATTTCAGGAGCAGCCCTTTCAAATAATGGAACAGGGGCTGCAACCTTGTGCACTCACTAAAAATATGGAACACGGACTCCTCCAGACCGCAGAAATTGCAGGCGGCCTGGGAGTCCGTGAACCGGCTTAAAAATTTATTGCACGGCACTGCTCCGTGCACCACCCTCCAGGCCAAGTCCCCGATGAATAGTGGGAGGACCCCTGCGTAGAGTGCCCTCCATCGGGGACCCCCGCCTCCTCCGGACGGCAGGATGGTACGCCATGGCATGTCCGGACGGCAGGCGAGGATGGCAAAGTTGAGGGTGTGCAGGAGCAGCCCGTACAGGACCCAAAAAGTTAGTTTGCAGGTGCAGCAGGTAATCAGGAAGGCAAATGGAATGTTGGCCTTCATTGCGAGAGGGATGGAGTACAAAAGCAGGGAGGTCCTGCTGCACTGTACAGGGTATTGGTAAGGCCGCACCTGGAGTACTGCGTGCAGTTTTGGTCACCTTGCTTAAGGAAGGATATATTAGCTTTGGAGGGGGTACAGAGACGATTCACTCAGCTGATTCCGGAGATGAGGGGGTTACCTTATGATGATAGATTGAGTAGACTGGGTCTTTACTCATTGGAGTTCAGAAGGGTGAGGGGTGATCTTATAGAAACATTTAAAATAATGAAAGGGATAGACAAGATAGAGCCAGAGAGGTTGTTTCCACTGGTCGGGGAGACTCGAACTAGGGGGCACAGCCTCAAAATACAGGGGAGCCAATTTAAAACCGAGTTGAGAAGGAATTTCTTCTCCCAGAGGGTTGTGAATCTGTGGAATTCTCTGCCCAAGGAAGCAGTTGAGGCTAGCTCATTGAATGTATTCAAATCACAGATAGATAGATTTTTAACCAATAAGGGAATTAAGGGTTATGGGGAGCGGGCGGGTAAGTGGAGCTGAGTCCACGGCCAGATCAGCCATGATCTTTTTGAATGGCGGAGCAGGCTCGAGGGGCTAGATGGCCTACTCCTGTTCCTAATTCTTATGTTCTTATGTTCTTATGTACTGCCCCTCTGACAGTGCGGCACTCCCTCAGTACTGCCCCTCCGACAGTGCAGCATTCCCTCAGTACTGCCCCTCCGACAGTGCGGCGCTCCCTCAGTACTGCCCTTCCAACAGTGTGACACTCCCTCAGTACTGCCCCTCTGACAGTGCGGCGCCCCCTCAGTACTAGGTTTTTGTGCTCAAGTGTAATTCTTGGGCGAAGTGTTTGGAGGCATGTGTCAGAAATGTGAAACTGTGCTGTATAAGTGTGGGTCATTCCTGTTACAACTTGTATAAACCTGCCCACTGCACTCTGAGAAAGGACATGGAATGAAACAGAAACTAAATGCCTGGCTAAACATTCGGCTGTGGTGGAGGGGACGAGACAGTGGGGGTGTCTCCAGAATGACTGGGGATGTCATCTCCAATGGCCAACAAATGCTCACGCACCTTACAGTTAGAACAATTCTCTTTACAGCATGAAGTCACTTCTGGGAATAGACCCTTCGAAGGTGTGGTTTCGTTGACAAGCCCGTGATGAATCCCTGCACAAAGAAAGCATCAGTGACAGATTCCCCCTTGGGGTCAGAATGAAACGCCCATGTTCACAGGAGCTCGGTGCTATTTTAAACAAGAGACTGAGCTCTAAGTGTGGCCCTGGAGCAAGGATGTCAAGCTACAGCCGTTAACCAATCAATGTTCCCTTTCATTGTTTTTGGGGTGTGTGGCCCTGCAAATGACCGCAGGTGTGGCTTATTCCCATTGTGAAGCCAGCAAGCTTCCTGTGCGGGACCTGTAGATCACTGTATGGTCGCGTGCTTTACAACCAATATCTGTAGGCATAAAGACTCAAGGGATTGACCAACATTACTGATGCGTCCCCTGCCTCCCCCACCCCCATCTTCGCAAGAGAAATCTAGTTGAAGTATCAGACTCTAGACTCTAGCAAGGTTGGAAAGAGCAGGAGAAAAGACAAGGTAAACTAAAAGCAGGAAAGACTTGGATTTATATAGCGCCTACCACGACCACCGGACATCTCAAAGTACCTTACAGCCAATGAAGTACTTTTGGAGTGTAGTAATGTTGTAATGTGGGAAAGGCAGCAGCTAATTTGTGCACAGCAAGCTCCCACAAACAGCAATGTGATAATGACCAGATAATGGGCTCAATTTTGCCCAAGCCCGTTTTCTGGCATATTGCCAGAGTTACGCGGGGTTTTTAGGTCCAGAAATGCGCCATAATTAATTGTACTAACTTTACCTGATCTGTAACTGGAATCCGGAGGCGTGCAGTGTGTCCAGTCACCTCGGGGGGGGGGGGTGGAGTCTGCTGTCTGCGGCGAGAAGCGAAGTTGGGCCTTCTGCGCATGCGCAGGAAAAAAGCTTACATTTTTTACGTCACTGCAATGAACGCGCATGCGCAGTACAGCTGGGATCTGGCAATCGGCTATTTTTAAAGATTGCTCTGACAACAGTGAGGGAGATCAGTGAGGCTGCTGCTGGCCAACGCATTGAAGGTTTTTTATTGGTGCCACAAACTCTGGAGATCTCTGCCCAGTTACTCGCAAAGTGAAATCAATTTCAGCAGGAAAACAGCCAATCCTGCAGTGAGTGTACATCGCGTTGGAGAGGCGCCACTGTAAACGCAGGTTATCCGAAGCACAAAGAGATCAAGAAACGATGTTACGACTTCATGTTCAGTCTAAATAAATTTTCATTTTCATTGCATTCGGATCAATTTGTGTTGTTTGGTAAAGCTAATTCTTCTTGCTATGTGATGGGGGCCTGTTACATCAGCCAACCTGCTGATGTCCAGCAGAGCAACAAAATTGCTTGGCTTGCTTGTTAAGTGATAAAGAAACAACAGTTGCCAACTCAAAAGGCTTACCGATCAGATCCGCTCCTTCTCCCGCCGACCCTGGCCCCGAGTGCCCTCCCAGTCCACTCCCCGCCCCAGCCCAGGCCAAATGGCCTCCAATTTACTTACCTGCACCGGTTCCTTTAACTCTCTGCAAGGGTTTTCTGGAACGGCCACATACGCTGGCCTGAGCAGAAATGGAGTAACTCTCAGCTGGCTAAAGTTCCCTAAATGGCCAGAATTTGCGCGGTGGCAGGTTACGCCCCCTTTGGCTGAAAAAAAATGGCCTAAAAAAATTGTAACTAACTGAGTTATGTTGGGGCAAATTGATCGGGAAACTGGATTTCTGGATTTTTGGAGGAGGCCAAAAAAAGCGGCCTGCTCAAAAAAAACGCCGCAAATCACTGGGGGAAATTGAGCCCAATGTTTTATTTTGTTATGTTGATTGAGGGATAAATATTGGCCAGGACACTGGGGTTAACTCTACTGCTCTTCTTCCAAATAGTGCCATGGGATCTTTTACATCTACTTGAGAGAGCAGACAGGACCTCAGTTTAGCGTCTCATCCAGAAGACAGCATCTCCGACAGTGCAACACTGCACTGCACGGGAGTGTCAGCCTGGATTTTTTTTGTGCTTAAGTCCCTGGAGAAGGTCTTGAACCCACAACCTTCTGACTCAGAGGTGAGAGTGCTGCCCACTGAGCCACAGTAGTGATTAGGTGACACCAAGTCTGGGTTTCAGATTGTAGGCAGAAGGAGGTTGCAGTGTTTTGAAGGACTGGGAAATAATGAGCAGGAATGGGAGATGATTCAACTATCCATTCAACCCCTATATCTTCACCTCTTTACTCCACTATCCCTCACCTCAATCTTAACCCTCCATTCCTCCCCCCCCCAGTCTCACTCACTTTCCTCAAAGGTGGATGAGAGAGCCTGAAGACCTCACACCCTCAAATAGTCTCCCCTTCTATTCTCCCTTTCTATCTGTTTACCTCAAAGAGCTTTGCTTGCTTTCAAAATTCAAATTGTTTAAAAAAAAATCAAATTAGAATGAGGACAGAAATGGTTTGACTTTCTCTATAATGGTGTCCTACCCTCCAGTTAGAAATTAGAATCTCTGACGAACAGGCCTAATGTACCAACAAAACACATATGGAGATAATTAATTGGCATCAAAATTCAACTCATTTTAAACAAATAATGTAACATAAATGGAGAAAGACGCTCTTTATCAATTGTCAATATAATTGGTGTTAGTTTTAGAAAATTAATATGAAGATGCACTCACTCCGCTTAATACACTTTCTAAAGTTTATAGAACATAAAACCACATATACAACAGAATTCTGTTCTCTCCCTCACCCTCTTTTGCACACATACACATATTTGCACACTCATATAAACACACACCACACTGATTTTCTGCTTTAGTAATTTACCCCCGTGCTTTTCAAAATTATTTGAAGAAAAGCTACTGGAAAGCAAGTATACTGCCACTGGACCAAAACCTAGCTCTGTCGAGCCTGTGTGGTGGCTGGTGTGCAACGGTCACCCCACGTTAAAAAAATCCACGCACAGGCATCTTCCACCCTTCAACTGGAGTTCAGGTCCTTCATTGATACTCCTGCGAACTCATCCTCTTTTTGGCGTGGAAGCAAGTCATCCTCGTTTCGAGGGAGCGGCTATGATGATGACTAGAAGTTAAAGACAAATATTCCAGCAACTATAGAGTACTGATGGAGTGGAGGGGTTTTGGTGACACTGCACATGTTCAGATTGCACAATACAAATTCAGCCCACAGCTCCGAGCAAAACTATCAACTTTGAGGTTTCCAAGTAAAAACTTTAATGAAGACATTAAAAGACCCAAAAGACAATTGCAGGGACACATTTAATCGTGTTATTGTGAATATATAGTTTTATGAATTTTATTTTAATTAAACTCTTATTTTGATCGATTAAAAAAACTCAGAGGGGAAAAAAAGGGAGATTAAAAAAAATTCTGAATTTTGAGCGATTTGTAGAAATCTGACGGCCAGACTATGCGATCACAAGGTGACATACTGACAATCAAATAGCAACCATTGTGTGTTGCAGTGTGACAGCTTTATCATTGAGAATGCCTCTCACAGTGCTACTACAGGGATAACCGATGCTGCAGGCACTTATAATAAGTTTACAATGAAATGCATACCAAATATTATGGCTGCAAAATTGGGCTTGGTATCACCTGTTGTTTGGGCGCTATGGATGCTGTTCAGGGACCAAAATGGCATCCAATTCGTGAGCGAATACCTGCCGTGAATTACGGCGGGCACCATGTTAGTGAGTGTGAGCGCGCACATCTAATATCTGACAGAAATATGCAAAGTAAGCAGATCGTGACATCAATCAATGTGCGATGCTGATTTGATGCCAGCGGTGTCATTATGGAGCTCAGCGCTAATGCCGACGCCTTCTTTTAACCGCGCCCAGCTGAACACGCATTAAGCAGCAGGAAGGACCTACCAACACCCCCCTCCTCCCCACCCACCAGTGCTAGTTAAAGGGATCAGCAACTACTTACAGCTTAGTTGCTGGTTGATTTCTCCTGGCTGTTGCTACAATTTTACACATTTTTGTTGCTTTCCATTGTTCTTTCAAGTTGCAAACGTCTCCAGGGAGGAAGTGTGGCAAGTACTGAAGGATTATTTCCTGACTTCAAGGTTTCTGCACAGACCACTTGCTCCCAGACATGGGTGCAGGAGCAGGCATTCCCGTAATCGAATGTGACTGGGAGAATGAGCAGAGGCCACACAAAGCAGGACAAGCTGCTGGAAGAGGGAGAAGGAGGAGGGGGAGAAGAGCCCTGACCAGGAGGCCACATCCACCGGGATGTTCAAGGAGCATTTCTCTGACCTGAACCTCAGCGAGCAACAATGCATGAGGTGTCTGCGCTTCACTAAAGACGTCCCCACTGAAATCTGCCCCCTGCTGCAGCCACAACAGCAACCTCAGTGCATTGCCTGTGGCGGTGGAGGTGAGTATGGTGATGAATGTGCATGCGTCTAGCTCCTTAAGGAGCTTCTCTATTGCAACAGAGCTGAGACATTTCCTCCTCTCTAGCCAGAGAGCAGCAGGCAGAGTGAACACGTGGCTTCACTAGAATTGCAGGCTTCCCCATGGTGCAGGGGACCGCTCACTGTACACACGGCGCTTTGTGGGCTCCGCATGTCAACTCTGCCATGGATCGGACCCGAAAGGGATTCCACTCCCTAAACGCCCAGCTGGCGTGTGACCATAGACAGCGCACCTGACAGCAGCCATGATGCCTTCATTCTGAAGCAGTCCGCTGTGGTGTCTGTATTTGAACCACCATGGCAAACCAAACTCTGCCTACTGGGCGACGTGGGCTATCTGCTGGCGATATGACTTACGACTCTGGTGCGCAGCCCATGCACACGCGTGCAGCAGGCCTACAATGAAAGCCATTCTGCTACATGTGCTCGAGCAGAGCATTGGCGTGCTGAAACACTGCTGGGACAGCTCTGGAGGAGCCCTGCAGTACTCGGCAGAGCGGGTATCAGATATGTGGTGCTCTGCTGCACGCTACACAACCTCGCCATCGGAGGGCACAGCCCTTGCCACCCGCTATACGGCAACCATCTGAGGGGCAGGAGCATGAGTAGGAGACAGAGGAGAGGAGGAAGAAGAGGAAATTGAAGGGAGTAGGCAAACTAGACAGCCCCTTTCTGCCCAGGTTGTCCATGAAGGCCTTGTTCGAGTGCGATATCAGTAAACACAACCCCAATTCCTCATTCACCAACAGTCCTACACTCTTTATCTTCCCACTGTCACTGGTCACAGCAAAAATAAAAGCCCCCACAAAAAAAAAACATTACAAACCAAACTTCGAACTAAAACCATTTCATATTCATACAAACATAAAGTAATCACCTTGTGCATTCCCTGGTGCCTGTCCTGCTCCTGTACAGTGCTACCCCATGGCTGCAGCAAGGCTGGTGGAAGGTTGTGATGTTCAGTGGGGGAGACTGCAGATGGTCTTGGAGGACGACCTTGAGCAGCTCTGGGCCCAGAAGGCCAGGCTTTGAACTCCAGCACCGCTGCATGGGCAGCAGCAGTCTGGGCTGGCTGGCCGACAGGCAATAGCCAGGGCACTGGCGGAGTAGCGGGTGGGAGGACGAATGCTGTCATCCTGAGAGAGGGCGTCAGGTTTGTGTTCCACGGTGTCACTGTCACTCCCCCAGGGCGGTTCCTCAGCGATCCTAGTAATCTGTTGGAGGACAGACTGCTGGCCTGCTGTGACACCCTGCAAGCCCCTTTGAACACTGATATCCAGAGCCATGATGACATCAGCCTGAGCTTCCACTGCAGCACTCAGACGTTGGGTGGCTGCTGCTTGTGCTGCAATGGAAACTGCGACAGCGGATCGGATGGTGCATCATAGTTGGGTCCACAAGTGTGCTAATGGAGTTGGCCACCACTTCCCTGCTGGAAAGGATGGGCTCCAAGCTCTGTGCAAAGCCCTGTGCTAAGTTGGTGCCAGGCCCTCCATGCTCCTTGACATTGCACACAGGCTTTCTAGCAGGCTTCCCAGGACACCAAGCATTTAGGCGTGTACACCCATTGGCCTTCTTCTGTAGGCTGGCCCATCGGAGTCCACATCTGAGTCCCCTGCAGCAGAACCCATGTGCCTCACCCTCCGGTGAGCTGACACCCGCGCTACCCTTGCCCCTGCCCTGGCTGCCCGGTGCCTGGTGACTCACGACGTGCAGATCCCGCCTCTGAGATATCCTCCAAGATACACGCAGCGTCAGTATCTGAGCTGTGAGTGTGAACTCAATGATGGTGCTGCGTCTTGTTGCTGGTCCACCACTGCCTGGCCAGATTGCTCTTCTTGGGTATCTGAAGGGAAAAAGACTAAAGGGTAAGGGTAAGGATGTGTTGAGGGGCGGGTGGGGTTTCCCTCGGGTGTTTTTGACGTACCCCCATGTTACACTAGTTCTAGACCTGGGAGTGATTACTGTACTGAACAGATGAATGAGTCACGGACAAATACCTCGGTCTCAACTGGCAATGCTTTATTAAAGCTAAACACACACCTGCACCCAGTAAAACCCCACACACCCTGGTGTGTAAAACAAACAAATGCAGTACAATACACAGTGTGGCCTGTCTAGCAGGCCTCTAATGCGAAGTACCCATGCATAAAGCACCTCCCCTGTAAACCCCTAAGAATTTGGTTGGGAGAATGCACGCTACCTCCTCACACCGTGACTGTGATCTTAAAAGATGTGTGTGCACATATGCTCACCGATTTCACTGGCTTACTCGCTTCCGGTGAAAAGGTGTCTCTTCTGGTTTCTTCTCTCTGTCATAATACGGAAGGTTGGATTCTTGTCGGGACGAAGCAGCGAGGCAAGAGAGAGAGCTGGGTCCACATGACATGCTTTTATATCCCAAGTTCGTTTGCTTTTTCAGGCTGAATAAAGTTTATTGCGAGGCTTCCTGTGGGTATGTCTTCTGCTTTTACCGAATAAAGCTCCTTGTTTTCGAGGCTTCCTGTGTTTGAGTCCAGTGATGGGTTTTCGCTTCCAGGCGGTCTGGGCTTAATGGCACTCTATTGTTCTGGTAACTCATCCAGTTATCACTGATTGACCAGGTCACCTTGCCTAACAATGGACTCCATTAGCTCACCTCCTGCCTTATGTTGGCCATTCTCATTCCAGACTCCCTGCCCATCATTCTAAGTCCAACATGGAGCCGCACCTGGGCCCCTCCCACAAACAGCGTCCAGCTTTCTTTCTGCGGTGAGAAAAATATTAAACACAATGTCCAGACAATGTCCAATAAATCCTTAGGGGCTCGATGCTTTCAGTCCTTATAGTCCCTGTTAGCGTTAGTGTTTTCTTAGAAGAATCACTCAACACTCAGGGTCGGTTCCAATGCTGAAGCAGCTTTTATTACGCTCAGCGGGAAGGAAAAACTCAGGACCGTATCCAGGTTTCTCTTCACAGAACAAAGAGTTACATGTACCTTTATATGTTTCACAACAGTTACAAAACAGTTTACTGCAGCTACACAGCCCATCACGGCTGGACACAAGCCAATCACAATGATTATAGATTACATATAGGTTATTTTAACCCAATAGAATTCCCCTTATGTCTCAGGAACCATGTGTTCGTCTTTTGTCAGCTTGGGCTGATTGATATAGGTTCTCTCACTAGTTCTTTCTTCTTGGAGAAATAATTGGTATATAGCCTTGTTTACAGCAAATGGTTTCCCTCTTATCTTTCTTCCTGAAATAATTGGTTTCATGGCCTTGTTCACAGGAGATGGTTTCCTTCTTATCTCTGTCTTCCCAGGCATTCCTACAGTGGGCCTCACAGGGTTATTGCTCGGTCAGTGAACGTTCAACAGTTCACAGCTTGACTACCTGGTTTCCCATCATGCCTGGGCAGCCATTTTATGTGTGTGTCCATTTAAGCTTATGTGAGTTTTAAATATCCAGCAGGTGCCTAATGCCTAAGTCTATATATATTTCTACTCTCTACAACAATTCCCCCCTTTCGGTAAAGGGACTAGTCCTAGTCCCCTTTTAACCGACCGTACTGCCTTTATCTGATATTTGTGCACTGCCCGGTACTCCTTGCCTCAACGTGCTGGCCAGTCACGCGGTTTCAGGAGTCCCGGTTGCTTAGATCAAATTAACAAAGGCTAGCTCCTCCCGTCCCCTTATCAAACAGGCTTGTTTAATATCCAGGGAACGGTGATTGGTCCGTTTCCGCCGTTTGTGGCGCCTGCATACCTGGCAGGCCATCACGCCCCATGTTATTGAATTCGAATCCATGGGTGGATGTTCACATTTATTCCCCAGTCCCAGACCTTTCTCCACCAACTCTGACTTTGTAAGTCTACCTCGGTATCTTCTTTGATTTTAGTTTGTAGCTGGTGATAGAGTTTTACAGATTGACCCACTCTGAGCCTCAACTCCCGTAATACTTCGGTTAGATGTGGGATAGGGACCTGCTCTGGCTCGTCATAATCCTGCAAATGATCATGGAGCTGATCAGTTACTTCAATAACTTTGGACTTCCGGCGCCTAACCTGGGTGATATGCGATTGCCCGATCGCGACAGGTCGTAGTGGTGTAAAGCAAAAGTTTGGCTGCGGTATAGGGCACTGCAGGTCATTATACTGGTATGAACGCTCAGTAGTAGAGACGCAGTATCTTCCCCTCCCTCCGTAGCCTGCCCTCGCGAAGTGCATGTGTGCGGGCACTATTTCTAGTACACACCCGTTGGTTCGGTTAAACCCGCACTCGTCTAGTTCCCCTCGGCCCACCGGGTGAGGGCATACTGTGATTTCCCCCCTTTGCTTGCAATCTGCTAGGGAAATCCCAGTAAGTATGTTGTTTCGACGAACGGCAGAGGTGGTGGTTAGGTAGTAGCGTATGGAGACATTTTCCCGTATTACTCCGATATTCTCTAGTTGGTATAAGGGGAACGGCCCTGAGTCCGGCGTTGCTATGGGGATCAACAGGACTATCCCTATCCCGGTAGTCCTACCCATCTGGCAATCTGGAATTGCGGGGTATACTCGGGTCAGTCCCTTCAGAGTACAATTATCCAGTGTCCCCCTTTGGTTCGCCAACTGAGCCAAATGTGAACTGTCTATCCAATCGGGTACTTCCCCGCGTTGGATCTGGTCGAGGTTGTGGCGGATCTGTCCCACCATCCACAGACCATAAGCATGACAGAGTTGCCCCTGTCTTTGCTTTATTGTATCTTCTTGTTCTCTATCAATGAGGTGATTGATGGTTTTAGCGTGAGCTTCCAGGACTGAGATGCCATCCAACTGGATTTCGGCACCCTCCTTTCCTAGGTTGGCCTGGTCTTCCTGGTTTTGCTCCACCCTCTCCAATAACCCCTTCATCACCCCTTTTAAGCTGTTCTACCCTCTCATTTAGCCCTTGTATGTCTATCGAGTTCACTACGGAGGTTCCTGTATTGAAAACGGTAGCAACATCATTAACTATTTCCCTCTTCACCCTGGGTGCTAACCCCTGTCCCCGGAACTTACTGGCACCCATGGCATCGGCAGCCTGCTGCATTACGACTTTACTTAATACATTGTACATCTTCCTTGACTGTTCGGTACAATATTCCGGCATCTGGATGCCTGAAATATTGATCAGAACAGGCACAATTTCATGTTTAACATTATCATACAATAATTCCCCTTCGTTGTACATTGCAATCCCATTTTCTGGTCCCTTAGTAGTTATGGGACAAGGCAGTTCTTCGGGCAATGTAGTGATTCTTATGGGGCGCGGTGTCGGAGGGGGTGAGAAACATACATACAATTATATTGCAGCCGCCCCCGCCTCCTCGTAATACCCACACAGCCCCATTCCCTTCTTGCGGATGACTGATTGCTGGGATTGTCCCGGAGGCGCGCAAATTATGCCGAAAGTACATTCATCAGGCCCTTTGACATCCCTCCGTTTAATGCATCTGCTCCTTATACCCGTGGAGCACTGTACACATACTCTTATTCTTATTAGGATTCTTATTAAAATAAGTCCTGTCCTTGCTCCAGTCCTTGGCTGCTGGGATGCACATTCCGTCCGTTAAATTAAACAAGACTCCATAGTTCATATAGTTGTTTATTTCCAGCGTGCTCTGCTGTCCGTCGGTGTTGCCCAGGGTACGTGCCTGTCGCAGGGCTATCCATATTACGAGTAGCGCCGTTCGTATTCCCATTCCGGTAAGTATTATCTGTAATTTTAAACAGACGGCCTGGTCGTCACCAGGGGTTAAGTTTTTTTGCTCTACGAGTGTCCCTGTCACCCTGCAAAATCAGAAGCACAAGGTTATAATCGAACCATTTCGAGCTGAATCTGTAGGGCGTGCGCCTGTGTCTTTACCCACTTAAATATTACCCAAACTCCTATTATGACCAAGGCCAAAGCTATTCCTCCAAACATCGCTGTCTGCTTTACCGTTAGGTTGGATTTGTGGACTACACCTACCCACCGTGGGGTACATTGGCTCTATTGCCAGAGGTGATGGTGCTATGGCTGCGCACTGCACTATCCGTCTAGTCCCGTTATCTCTTCCAGCCTGTTTATCTTAGCTTTTAACTCTTCAATTTGTTTTATTGAATATCTATTTCTTTATTGTATCAGGCAAGTATTATTACATAAGCTAGTTCTGTTTTTATTTTTGTTTCCTCTGTTAGGTGAGTCTTTTTTTTTCCCTATTAAGAAATCCAAATTAATAATGTTCAGTATAAAACGGCTGTCAATGGAAAGGGTTAACTCCTTTCCAGGTTTGTAAGAAGACCTGATGTCATTACGTGACTTCACGTAATCATCTGAAAAAAAAAGTCTTTGTGCCTTCAAAACTGGCTTCGAAATTAGGAATCCGTTAAACAGCATAAATCATTAGAGTAAACTCCAATGTTTTCTTAACTTCTAATTCAAGTACTTGCCAAAGAATTTTTTTTTTTTAATTGTTTTAAAACAAGACCACACATACAATAGCAATTTTGTTTACTGAAATTCAATTCTGTTTTTTTTTTATTTCTCTCTTTCTCCTCGTTATCTTCAAAACCCTCCTGCTTGTTTAGACTGTTCGGGACATTTTTGATAAACACTGTCCATTTTGGAAATCTTTTCAAACTGCATTGAATTTAAAATTCGAATCCATGTAGAGTGTTTTTTTACTTATTCCAATTTTTTTTTTCTTCTAATTAAACCAATATCTTTTTCACAGCAAACATCAACTAGTATTTAGTAAGTTATGTCTTTTTCCATTTAGTCCGTTACATCTTTTTTTTTCCTTTCTTCAAATTAGGTTTTGTATTTTACATGGAGGGTTCGTAACTCCATAAAGTTGTTAATTTAAAATAATTTGTTTACTTTCAAAGTGGCGTCTTTATCTTTTTCTTTTTCTCCATAACTGGAATGAAGTCCATCTTTGAGAGTTTGAGTGCTTTTTCGTTATCTCAAAATGCTCCAGTTTCAAAGTCGTTACTAAAGCTTGCTGTTTTTTTTTAACATTTTCCGAAAGTTCCTTTTACACCTTCGCAGATAGCTCGCCACTTGCCCAGGAGTTTGACCTGATCAGATTTAATTTAATCTTTCTCTTTTTTTTTTTAAATCCACCTCAGTATTTCCTGTGCCTTCTCTGAATATCTCAAAATCCCAATTCAAACGTTGTAATTTCAATCTTTATTTAAAACTTTTTTTTTAGAAGCTCTTTTTTTTAAAGCATTCTTTATCTCATTCCGAGACTAAATTTATGTCTTTCAACCCAATCAATCATTGCATGTTTTCTTTCGGCAAGTAAGTGAGCATGTCAAATAACTATTTTGCTCAACAAACCTATTCTTTATTTGTTTATTTTCCTAGCTCCGTAACTTATCATCCGAATAAATCCACACCTGCGTTTCTAACTTAAATGTCTTAAAACTTCCCACATACAGGACAACATTACAAAGGGTTTAAAAAAAGACTTTCACTCTGTTTCTAAAATAAACAGACACTTGCATTCCTCTTCCAACCAGGCTTTCGGAACATGAAAACATAAAAAATTCATTCTGCAGTCAAAAATCACACACACACTTCTCACTCAACGATCAGACATTTACAACAGTCTCTCTTCTTGTTTTGGCCGGCTCTATTTTTGGATCCATGACCTTTCAGGGAATTCGTAGTTTTATCTAAATAATTCCTCACATAACTAATTCCTGAGGATTCCACCCTGCTTTAATCATTTTTTCAATTAGCTTCTTTTGTTTTTCCGCCAGGTGGCGGGTAAGCGACCCTTCTGGTCCCCACTCGAGTTTACTTGTTTTCTGGGTAGGACTACTACCGTTAGGAATCTACTCTCAGAGGTCCGCTTTCTTTCTAGCGCGACTTGTAGTAAACTGTCTCTTGGCTACTGTCAGGTCACAAGTTCTGCTGTTACACAAACTTATACAATTCTTAAAAACGCGTTTAAGCAATTCCCGCAGTGCTCTACGTATCCTTAACGACTACCTACCACCGCTCAGCCTGTTGGTCCGACCCTGTTCACAGGTTTGGATTCCGTTAGCCGCTGTACACCGCTTGGTTCTATCCCGGGGTATTTCAAATTACACTACTGAGTCCGGAAGATGTCTCTCGGTATCATGATCCCACGGTCTAAGTGTGTTCCCTACGCCTACTTGGTTCCTGGCCGTCACGTGGGACAAAAGTCCTCTTAATTCAGGCTCAGGCTAGGCGTTTGAGATATTAGACCGTCTCCTCATGTCGATCAACCAGCTTCCACCTTCCGCACCCTTTATACTTAAAAATTGTTTTTTATACTCACCCGGGTTTTTTTTTTCCAAGGGCGTCCAGCGACTCCGGGAAATCCCGTCGACTACGCCATTGTTAGCGTTCGTGTTTTCTTAGAAGAATCACTCAACACTCAGGGTCGGTTCCAATGCTGAAGCAGCTTTTATTACGCTCAGCGGGAAGGAAAAACTCAGGACCGTATCCAGGTTTCTCTTCACAGAACAAAGAGTTACATGTACCTTTATATGTTTCACAACAGTTACAAAACAGTTTACTGCAGCTACACAGCCCATCACGGCTGGACACAAGCCAATCACAATGATTATAGATTACATATAGGTTATTTTAACCCAATAGAATTCCCCTTATGTCTCAGGAACCATGTGTTCGTCTTTTGTCAGCTTGGGCTGATTGATATAGGTTCTCTCACTAGTTCTTTCTTCTTGGAGACATAATTGGTATATAGCCTTGTTTACAGCAAATGGTTTCCCTCTTATCTTTCTTCCTGAAATAATTGGTTTCATGGCCTTGTTCACAGGAGATGGTTTCCTTCTTATCTCTGTCTTCCCAGGCATTCCTACAGTGGGCCTCACAGGGTTATTGCTCGGTCAGTGAACGTTCAACAGTTCACAGCTTGACTACCTGGTTTCCCATCATGCCTGGGCAGCCATTTTATGTGTGTGTCCATTTAAGCTTATGTGAGTTTTAAATATCCAGCAGGTGCCTAATGCCTAAGTCTATATATATTTCTACTCTCTACAACAGTCCCCACTATGATATTTCAAGAGTCTTCTAGAACATATCAACGTCCGCTGGTGAGCAAGCCTCGTGGTTCCCAAACAATCCTATCCCATTTTACTTTTAAAACACCCTGAATAGACATCCCCGAAATACAACCGTGCATCGCACTGTTACCATATAGATACAGAAAGTTACATTCAAGGTTCGTTAACTACGGCCTCCCATCGCCTCCGGAGCACCGGACTTCTTTTTTACAAGAAGTACACAACAGGTATATCACAATCAAAAGCTGTACAATGATGAGAGCACATGATCATATCCGGATCCACGGAGGAACCTCCTCAATTATACCAAGGTCCACCAAGGCGGTGAATTTTATCCCTTTAATTCTTTCCCCTGTGTCCCAGTTCATCTGTTCCAGTGTGAAGTAATATTTTTGGGATAGCTCGACGGCCTTTAATAATGTTGTTAGGTGTTCTGGCAGAAAAGGAATCTGATACCCAAACTGGGTAGTGTACCGTTTCAGGTTCGGGATCGTGTCATTGACCGGAATGTGTACCGTGGATGGTTCTGGGATCGGAATAATACTTTCCTGTGCCACTTGAACTTCGGTGTGGGGTTTGAAGCAGAAAGTGCTGTCAGTGAACAGACACCAAGTGTCCCGGTGCACACAATACCGGTCCACACTCGTGGTTACGCAGTATGTCCCGTCGCCTGTATATGCTACCTGAGGTGGGCCCTCACCTCCATGGTGCAATTGATGGGCTCTCGACTCTCGGATTCAAACACGCACTCTGGCCGATCGAACGCGTTCAAATGCTGGGGACACAATATGACGTGTGCACCCCTGCTCTGGCACCTCTTGAGGTCAGTGCTGGTCATGGCGTGCTCCCACTTTATAACAAATGGTGGGACTGCGTGATATTACACGTGCACCCCTTCCCGTATGACCCCAATGTTCTCCACCCTGTATACAGCCGCTGGTTGTGATGTCCCACCCATTACTGGCATACTCAACACTATCCCCATGATTGTGTGGTTGGACCGACCGCAATCCCCTGGGACTGGGTAGGCTTCAGAGGCTAGACACAGCTGACACTGGCTCATCGACTTATTGTACGGGCTGAGCGCTGCGAGGTGCTGGTTGCTGATCCATGACGGAACGCGACCTTGCTGGAGGTCCTCTAAATTATTGCACCCCTCGCTCAGCAACCAGGCACGGTACAAATGCACACTTGTTTCGTGCTGCCTGCGCCGAGGCATTCCTGTCCTCCCGTATCAATGCATTTACAGTCTTTGCGTGTATCTCCAGCTCTGCAATAACCTCCTTTAAATGGACAGTCATTGCCTGGTCCTCCTCTAACTCCGACCCTACCACCGCGTTCCCTTCCCCCAGGATTTCCTGCAGCTTGTCCTTTAAACCATTGATCTACATCTGCAGCTGCACATCGTCCTTACTATTGACGAGAGATGTATTCGCGCTAAACGCCGTAGCGACATCATTGAGCACTCCTCACCTCTGCCTTCCCGGACCAACTTTATTGTACACTCCCATATTGTCCGATCTTTCCCGACTCACATCCCCATAACTGAGTTCAAAGAACTGGCGGAACATTTCTTTAATGAGCACCTCATACAACTGCTCAGTTTCTTTTGGACAACACTCAGGCAGATGTACCCCAGTTAGGGTTAAAATGACTGACTCGACCGCGTAATGCACCCCCTGGAATAAATCCTTTCCAGTCGTGACTAAAACTAAACCATTCCCTAGGCCTGGTGTGGTGGTGGAACACCTAACTTCTATTGCCTGTACCGGTGGGGCTGTGGGCAGGGGCTTCCTCTTGTGTGCTACAAGTTCAGTGGCATTTATTGTGTTGGAAGGGTCTGGGATCACGCAGGAGTCCATATTCCGATCCCATCTGATCCCAGCCCCGGAATCCTGCCATTGCCTCGAAAAGGCAATCAACACACCCGCTGGGAAGATCCTTTCCGACCCCCACATATCCACATAAATTCCCTGTTCCCCTTTCACCACTTGTCCCAGCACACTTTCACTCCCCCCTGTGTCCCCGTGATCTGTCGGTATGTATCGTTCCCCAGTCATTCCCAGTCCGCTGTCTGGTTCCCCGTGTCCTGACTCAATTTCCTGAGCCACCACCACCGTCCCAGGGGAATGTGTCCCTTGCACTTCAAGCATACGCACTTGCCCTCGGTCACCCCGACCCGTGTGGCTGTGACCTTCATTCTGGGACATGGTATGAAAGCCTCGCTGTATGTGAACCCAGCGTGGCTGGAGTATTTTGTCGAATTTGACCCCAGCCGCCCTGGCCACCCTCTCTCGTGGAAGTAGGTTGCCATCCCGTCCGTGTCCTCAGTGTCACAGTGGGTCTGTTCCCCCCCAGTACATCCGTAGAGGATGGACAACTCGGCGACCCCCCTCCTGCTGTAGCCTGTTCCAGCCAAGCTCCAAAGAACGATTACCAGGGTCATCTCCATCTCTCTCGCAGCTCCCTGTGAAGATACAAAGAAACAACACCCTTTCTGAGAGAGGGTATACCTCCACAGGTCTGGCTTCATCAAAAACACACTCTGTAAAACACAAAACTGAGAAGGAAACTATATACACTGCCACCCGTCTCTGGGTGGCCCCGCTAGGTCTCTATGACCCTGGGCTTTTTATGGCTCCTCGGAGGTGTGTAAGGAGGCGACCTTCTTGGGATCCTGCTACTCCTCCTAAGCACCAACACCACGGGCTCCTCACTGTCCCAAACTATGGGAGGAAAACCCGCGTCCACCATGCTGTTTATAGCGCCTTGGTGCTTCTTTCTGTTTCTCACTCTTTCCCCCGGGTTAAACAACTTGCACTAGTTCACATGGAACCACTTCGTGCGCTTCGGAAGCTTAACCGCGTACACTATGGGACTGGCCTTATCTACGATGCTGTAGGGTCCCATGTACAAAGGCTCAAACGTGCCGACCCGAGCGTAATTGCAGACCCTGACCTGATCCCCTACCTTCCACTTGTGGGTTCTCCGGGGCTCGAGCAGCAACCGATTGCCCCGGTGCTGCTTCCCCATGTTGTTAGCAGCTTGCCAATGACTCTGTTTCAAGTGCTCGAACAGATTCTTGACAAACTTGTCCCAGTTTACCTCTCTCTCCTGCCCCACTGTGAGAACCGGCAGCAGAACATGGGTGGGTGTGCACATGACCCTACCAACCATGAGCTCATGCGGGGAATACCCTGTGCTTCTGGAAAGGCTGGCTCGGACCCCCATTAGGGCAAACGGCAGGACCTCAAACCACTTTTTCGGGGACTGTCCTGTTTCCTTCCGCAGCCTTTCTTTGATGGTCCGATTAAGTCGCTCCACAACCCCCGATGACTGTGGGTTGTGAGCCACATGACATTTCCCTTCTACCCCTAGCACTTTCAAGGTAGCCTGCATGACCCGCCCTGTGACGTGGCTCTGCTGGTTGGACTCCACAATCTGTGGCCATACCGACCTGGAGAATAATTCCCTCACCAAGTTCCTTGCCGTCGCCAACATTGTGGCTGATCGGCAAGGGAAGGCTTCCATCCACTTGGAGAACACATCCACTCGGACCAAGCAGTACATGTAACCCCCCATTTGCGATGGGCAGTGGCCCGATGTAATCGACCTATACCGATTGCCATGGTCCTTCTACCCCTCTCGTGTGTCCCATGGGAACCTTGCTTTTCTGGGGATCGGGGTTGTTCGCTGCGCAAACCAGACAGTCTACGCAAAAATCGCGGACATCCTCCCTCAGTTGCGGCCACCACCTTGCCTGTTCTACCCTTTGCCAGGTAGTCTCCGGCCCTGGGTGTCCCGCACCTGGGCCCCCGTGGGCTGTCTGCAGGAATTCCCTCTGGTGCTGTTCTGGGACTACCCACTGATCTCCCCTGAAAAGCATTCCCTCCTTTAAAATAATGCCCACTACCCCGAACGGGTCTTCTACCTTTTCTCCCCTAGCCAGCTGCTCCAGGACGACCTTGAGGACAGGATCCTGTGCCTGGACTTTCCTCAAGCCCGGGGCCAATGCTACCCCTACACTCCTTTGTGTTCCCCCTTTGTCCCGGATCGCTGCTACTGGGCTGGACCCGTATGGATCCCAAAACTCTCCTGTTTTGCCTCCCTCCTTGGCTAACTCATCAGCCTTTTGGTTGCCTTCCCCTCTGGGCTTTGTCTAGGAATGGACTTTTAATTTATGAATGTAATGGCTTCCCTGGGTTCCTGTGGCCGCTAACATAGAAACATAGAAACATAGAAAATAGGTTCAGGAGTAGGCCATTCAGCCCTTCGGCCTGTACCACCATTCAATAAGATCATGGCTGATCATTCCCTCAGTACCCCTTTCCTGCTTTCTCTCCATACCCCTTGATCCCCTTAGCCGCAAGGGCCATATCTAACTCCCTCTTGAATATATCCAATGAACTGGCATCAACAACTCTCTGCGACAGGGAATTCCACAGGTTAACAACTCTCTGAGTGAAGAAGTTTCTCCTCATTTCAGTCCTAAATGGCCTACCCCTTATCCTAAGACTGTCCCCTGGTTCTGGACTTCCCCAACATCGGGAACAATCTACCCGCATCTAACCTGTCCAGTCCCGTCAGAATCTTATATGTTTCTATGAAATCCCCTCTCATCCTTCTAAACTCCAATGTATAAAGGCCCAGTTGATCCAGTCTCTCCTCATATGTCTGTCCAGCCATCCTGGGAATCAGTCTGGTGAACCTTCGCTGCACTCCCTCAATAGCAAGAATGGCCTTCCTCAGATTAGGAGACCAAAACTGAACACAATATTCCAGGTGAGGCCTCACCAAGGCCCTGTACAACTGCAGTAAGACTTCCCTGCTCCAATACTCAAATCCCCTAGCTATGAAGGTCAACATGCCATTTGCCTTCTTCACCGCTTGCTGTACCTGCATGTCAACTTTCAATGACTGATGAACCGTGGCACCTCCCCTTTTCCTAATCTGCCGCCATTCAGATAATATTCTGTCTTCGCGTTTTTGCCCACAAAGTGGATAACCTCACATTTATCCATATTATATTGCATCTGCCATGCATTTGCCCACTCACCTAACCTGTCCAAGTCACCCTGCAGCCTCTTAGCATCCCCCTCACAGCTCACACCGCCACCCAGTTTAGTGTCATCTGCAAACTTGGAGATATTACACTCAATTCCTTCATCTAAATCATTGATGTATGTTATAAAGAGCTGGGATCCCAGCACTGAGCCCTGCGGCACTCCACTAGTCACTGCCTGCCACTCTGAAAAGGATCCGTTTATCCCAACTCTCTGCTTCCTGTCTGCCAACCAGTTCTCTATCCACGTCAGAATATTACCCCCAATACCATGTGCTTTGATTTTGCACACCAATCTCTTGTGTGGGACCTTGTCAAAAGCCTTTTGAAAGTCCAAATACACCACATCCACTGGTTCTCCCTTGTCCACTCTACCAGTTACACCCTCAAAAAATTCCAGAAGATTTGTCAAGCATGATTTCCCCTTCATAAATCCAAGCTGACTTGGACTGATCCTGTCACTGCTTTCCAAATGTGCTGCTATTTCATCCTTAATAATTGATTCCAACATTTTCCCCACTACTGATGTCAGGCTAACGAGTCTATAATTACCTGCTTTCTCTCTCCCTCCCTTTTTAAAAAGTGGTGTTACATTAGCTACCCTCCAGTCCATAGGAACTGATCCAGAGTCGATAGAATGTTGGAAAATGATCACCAATGCATCCACTATTTCTAGGGCCACTTCCTTAAGTACTCTGGGATGCAGACTATTAGGCCCCAGGGATTTATCGGCCTTTAATCCAATCAATTTCCCTAACACAATTTCCCGCCTAATAAGGATATCCTTCAGTTCCTCCTTCTCACTAGACCCTCGGTCCCCTAGTACTTCCGAAAGGTTATTTGTGTCTTCCTTCGTGAAGACAGAACCAAAATATTTGTTCAATTGGTCTGCCATTTCTTTGTTCCCCATTATAAATTCACCTGAATCCGACTGCAAGGGACCTACTTTTGTCTTCACTAATCTTTTTCCCTTCACATTTCTATAGAAGCTTTTGCAGTTAGTTTTTATGTTCCCGGCAAGCTTCTTCTCGTACTCTATTTTCCCCCTCTTAGTTAAACCCTTTGTCCTCCTCTGCTGAATTCTAAATTTCTCCCAGTCCTCAGGTTTGCTGCTTTTTCTGGCCAATTTATATGCCTCTTCCTTGGATTTAACACTGTCCTTATTTTCCCTTGTTAGCCACGGTTGAGCCACCTTCCCTGTTTTATTTTTACTCCAGACAGGGATGTACAATTGCTGAAGTTCATCCATGTGATCTTTAAATCCACCGTCAACCCTTTAAGTATCATTTGCCAGTCTATTCTAGCCAATTCACGCCTCAAAACTGTCGAAGTTACCTTTCCTTAAGTTCAGGACCCTAGTCTCTGAATTAACTGTGTCACTCTCCATCTTAATAAAGAATTCTACCATGTTATGGTCACTCTTCCCCAAGGGGCCTCGCACAACAAAATTGCTAATTAGTCCCATCTCATTACATATCACCCAGTCTAGGATGGCCAGCTCCCTAGTTGGTTCCTTGACATATTGGTCAAGAAAACCATCCCTAATACACTCCAGAAAATCCTCCTCCACCGCATTGCTACCAGTTTGGTTAGCCCAGTCAATATGTAGATTAAAGTCACCCATGATAATTGCTGTATCTTTATTGCATGCATTCCTAATTTCTTGTTTGATGCTGTCCCCAACCTTACTACTACTGTTTGGTGGTCTGTACACAACTCCCACTAGCGTTTTCTGCCCTTTGGTATTCCGTAGCTCCACCCATACTGATTCCACATCATCCAAGCTAATGTTCTTTCTTACTGTTGGCACCCTAGGGCAACGACACCTGTAGTATAAGTTTAGAACTATATGTAACTTGAATCATAAAATGGCTACCAGTGAAGCCTCAAGGGATTTCTGTTAGCTGAATTAGACCGCATTCCTGGAAACTGATAATTGTTGTTTCCCACACACAGGACTAACAAGCTAATCAGCCAAGCCTCAGGACTAAATGTTCTAGTAACAATACGACTCTGTGGCAGGATGGAGATAAGGAGGCTACCCAAAGACAGCATTCAAGGACAGTAAGATAAGGGAGGCCCAGGCCATGTTACAAGACACATGAGTCATTCCTAGCAACACACCCCTTAGCAACACATCTCTTAGCAACACATCTCTTGGCAACACATGAGCCACTTTACGTTTAGAGACTAACTCTATCTATTGGTCTAATGTAACTGTAGTAAACTGTTGTATGTAACTGTAGTAAACTGTTGTAAAACATACAAAGATCCATAAAACCCTTTGTTCTGCGGAGTGAAGTGCCTGGATTCAGTCCTGAGGCTTCCTCCCCGCTGGCGTTAATAAAGGCCGCATTGGCGTTGGAACCGACTCTGAGTGTTGAGTGATTCTTGTGATAAAACACTAACACTAACACTTACTATTGCATTAATTTCCTCTTTAACCAGCAATGCCACCCTGCTTCCTTTTCCTTTCTGTCTATCCTTCCTAAATGTTGAATACCCCTGGATGTTGAGTTCTCAGCCTTGGTCACCCTGGAGCCATGTCTCCGTGATGCCAATTACATCATACCCGTTAACTGCTATCTGCGCAGTTAATCCGTCCACCTTATTCCGAATACTCCTTGCATTGAGGCACAGAGCCTTCAGGCTTGTCTTTCTAAAACACTTTGCCCCTTTAAAATTTTGCTGTATTGTGGCCCTTTTTGCTTTTTGCCTTAGGTTTCTCTGCCCTCCACTTTTACTATTCTTCTTTCTGTCTTTTGCTTCTGCCCCCATGCTACTTCCCTCTGTCTCCCCCACCAAGATTCTTTGCAACAGTGGTTTGGTTGCTAAGGGCTTCCCGTCTGTGGATGTGAAACCGCGACAAGACCAGATGGCCAACTATTCAGTGCACGAATTGCATATAAACATGGAATCCGAGCAGATGGTGTATGGCGTCTGGAACTCGTCAGCATGGGTAACGATGTACACCACCACCGACAGTTCAGCGTGCTGGGCGCTCAGGGTGCTCGGGAGTTTAATGGCCCTTGCAATGCCTGCCGTCGAGTCATAAATCCCGCACCCGGTGAAACGCTCGCCTGCTACCACTGAACTGGATCCAGCGACATATATTTTGCGGCCCGTGGGGTGTAACCCGGCCCGAAATCCTGTGTCTATGTCCCATACTCCCTCTACCGAACACTTATGGGTCATCCCTGCATTGATTATGTTAGCGGCCAGCTTGGGCTCACACAGGCGTTGCACTCTCAGATGCATTTGTGAGAGCAATAAAGTCCAGCAAGCAATGCAAACACTGCAACCTGTGCCGTCCTTTATCCTCCCATCTAATAACATCTGAGTGGGGGTATGGTGGGCTAGTAGAATGATCTGGATGACCCTGTGAAGAGCTGGGAGCGTTTCACGGCCCAATGCGTGGCAAGGAGATGCCTCTCGCAATTGGAGTACCCCCGTTCTACATCTGTGAGGACACGAGGAGTAAGCCACGGGTCTCAGTTTGCCGTGCCACTCCTGGAGCAGCACCGCGCTCAAACTGTCCCCGCTGGCTGCTACTTCCAAAAAGAAGTCCTCCTCACCACTAATCGCCCCGAGTGCGGGTGCCGTCTGCAGGTCTCCCTTGAGACGATTGAACGCTGCTGTGCAGTCCTCATCCCACTCCCATCCCACTCCTTTGCAGAGGAGTCAATGTAGAGGGGCTGCCATGGAGGTGTAATCCTCAATAAAATCCCTGCTGTACCCCATGAGGATCTCACCCCTGTCAAGGTTGTGGGGGCTGGTAACTCCTGTATTGCCTTCTGTTTGGCCTCGTTTATAGCCATTTCCCCAGCCCTCACAGTCAGGCCAAGAAATTTGACTTCTCTCTGACCGATCTGAGCTTTCTTGGGATTGACCTTGAACCCGGTCTCCTTCAACAACTCCAGCAGCTCGGCCAGCAGCAGACCATGCTCCTCTCCATCATCAGATAACAGAAGCAAATCGTCCACATACTGCACCAACTGCTGGGGCCTGCTGAAACCCTTTAAACTGTTGGTCATACACTGGTGAAAGATGGAGAGGCTGTTATGGAAACCCTGGGGAAGGCACGTCCAGGTATACTGTTGCCCTTTTGTTGTGTATACAATAACTCAATAGACTGAATATTGTAAACTCTGAACAGGTACAAACCTGGCTATAATTTATGAGGGCCCGAAGTGATCACATTACAAGATGGCTGGCCTTTTATACCTGGGCCGCACACACATGTGTACAGCCCAATGGCCTCCAACAGTAGCACCACCTGGTGGCTAGTAAATCCAAGCATACATACATCAGCGGCAGTTGGCGAGAGGCGGGAGTAGCGTCGGAGCGGCCTATAAAAGGCCCAGCGGCTGTTCCACAGGCAGCGGCAGTTGGCGAGAGGCGGGAGCAGCGTCGGAGTGGCCTATAAAAGGCCCAGCGGCTGTTCCACAGGCAGCGGCAGTTGGTGAGAGGCGGGAGCAGCGTCGGAGCGGCCTATAAAAGGCCCAGCGGCTGTTCCACAGGCAGCAGCAATTGGCGAGAGGCGGGAGCAGCGTCGGAGCGGCCTATAAAAGGCCCAGCGGGTGTTCCACAGGCAGCGGCAGTTGGCGAGAGGCGGGAGCAGCGTTGGAGCGGCCTATAAAAGGCCCAGCGGCTGTTCCACAGGCAGCGGCAGTTGGCGAGAGGCGGGAGCAGCGTCGGAGCGGCCTATAAAAGGCCCAGCGGCTGTTCCACAGGCAGCGGCAGTTGGCGAGAGGCGGGAGCAGCGTTGGAGCGGCCTATAAAAGGCGTACCGGTGCAGCTACAGCGGGGAGAGAAGGCAAAAAAGAAGTAGAAAGGAATCAAAAGGTGACGTCACAGCCAAGGGGGTAAGTGATTGGCTGGTGATTGGTGAGTAGCTTTTCTTTTTATTTTTTATATCAGTAAGTAAACTGTAACATTGTTGTGCCAATTTAAGTGTATCTAAGGGTTAAGGCATGGCAGGAGAGCTCGGTCACGTGTTATGCTCCTCCTGTACCATGTGGGAACTCAGGGACACTTCCGGTGTCCCTGATGACTACGCGTGTGAGAAGTGTATCCGCCTCCAGCTCCTGACGGACCACGTTGCGGAATTGGAGCTGAGGGTGGATTCACTCTGGAGCATCCACGATGCTGAGAATGACGTGAGTGGCACGTGTAGCGAGTTTGTCTTACCGCAGGAGAAGGATCCACAGCCAGCTAGGGAATGGAAGACCAACAGGAAGAGTATTGCAAAGAAGGTAGTGCAGGGGTCCCATGTGGTCATCCCCCTGCAAAACAGATACACTGCTTTGAGTGCTGTTGAGGAAGATGACTCATCAGGGGAGGGCAGCAGCAGCCAAGTTCATGGCACCATGGCTGGCTCTGCTGCACAGGAGGGCAGGAAAAAGAGTGGGAGAGCGATAGTGATAGGGGATTCAATCATAAGGGGAATAGATAGGCGTTTCTGCGGCCGCAACCGAGACTCCAGGATGGTATGTTGCCTCCCTGGTGCAAGGGTCAAGGATGTCTCGGAGCGGGTGCAGGACATTCTAAAAAGGGAGGGAGAACAGCCAGTTGTCGTGGTGCACATTGGTACCAACGACATAGGTAAAAAAAGGGATGAGGTCTTACGAGACGAATTTAAGGAGCTAGGAGCTAAATTAAAAAGTAGGACCTCAAAAGTAGTAATCTCGGGATTGTTACCAGTACCACGTGCTAGTCAGAGTAGGAATCGCAGGATAGCACAGATGAATACGTGGCTTGAGCAGTGGTGCAGCAGGGAGGGATTCAAATTCCTGGGGCATTGGAACCGGTTCTGGGGGAGGTGGGACCAGTACAAACCGGACGGTCTGCACTTGGGCAGGACCAGAACCAATGTCCTAGGGGGAGTGTTTGCTAGTGCTGTTGGGGAGGAGTTAAACTAATATGGCAGGGGGATGGGAACCAATACAGGGAGACAGAGGGAAACAAAAAGGAGACAAAAACAAAAGACAGAAAGGAGATGAGTAAAAGTGGAGGGCAGAGAAACCCAAGGCTAGAAACAAAAAGGGCCACTGAATATAAAGGGGCTGCAGGAGGGGTCAAAACTAAAAATCATGGTTTAAAAACTAGGATGAAAACACTCTACCTAAATGCACGCAGCATTCGAAATAAAGTAAATGAGTTGACGGCACAAATCATTACAAATGGGTATGATTTGGTGGCCATTACAGAAACATGGTTGCAGGGTGGCCAAGACTGGAAATTAAACATACAGGGATATCTGACGATTCAGAATGATAGACAAGAAGGGAAAGGAGGTGGGGTAGCTCTGTTAATAAAAGATGATATCAGGGCAGTTGTGAGGGATGATATTGGCTCAAATGAACAAAATGTTGAATCATTGTGGGTGGAGATTAGAGATAGTAAGGGGAAAAAGTCACAGGTCGGCGTAGTTTATAGGCCCCCAAATAATAACTTCACGGTGGGGCGGGCAATAATCAAGGGAATAATGGAGGCATGTGATAAAGGAACGGCAGTAGTCATGGGTGATTTTAACTTACATATCGATTGGTCAAATCAAATTGCACGGGGTAGCCTGGAGGAGGAATTCATAGAATGCATACGGGATTGTTTCTTAGAACAGTATGTAACAGAACCTACAAGGGAGCAAGCCATCTTAGATCTGGTCCTGTGTAATGAGACAGGAAAAATAAACGATCTCCTAGTAAAAGATCCTCTCAGAATGACTGATCACAGTATGGTTGAATTTGTAATACAGATTGAGGGTGAGGAAGTTGTGTCAGAAATGAGCATACTATGCTTAAACAAAGGGGACTACAGTGGGATGAGGGCAGAGTTGGCTAAAATAGACTGGAAACAAAGACTAAATGGTGGCACAATTGAGGAACAGTGGAGGACTTTTAAGGAGCTCTTTCATAGTGCGCAACAAAAATATATTCCAGTGAAAAAGAAGGGTGGCAAGAGAAGGGATAACCAGCCATGGATAACCAAGGAAATAAAGGAAAGTATCAAATCAAAGACCAATGCGTATAAGGTGGCCAAGGTTAGTGGGAAACTAAGGGATTGGGAAAATTTTAAGCAACAGCAAAGAATGACTAAAAAAGCAATAAAGAAAGGGAAGATAGATTACGAAGGTAAACTTGTGCAAAACATAAAAACAGATAGTAAAAGCTTTTACAGATATATAAAACGGAAAAGAGTGACTAAAGTAAACATTAGTCCCCTAGAAGATGAGAAGGGGGATTTAATAATGGGAAATGTGGAAATGGCTGAGACCTTAAACAATTATTTTGCTTCGGTCTTCACAGTGGAAGAAACAAAAACCATGCCAAAATTTGCAGGCCATAGGAATGTGGGAAGGGAGGACCTTGAGACAATCACTATCACTAGGGGGTTAGTGCTGGACAGGCTAATGGGACTCAAGGTAGACAAATCCCCTGGTCCTGATGAAATGCATCCCAGGGTATTAAAAGAGATGGCGGAAGTTATAGCAGATGCATTCGTTATAATCTACCAAAATTTTCTGGACTCTGGGGAGGTACCAGCGGATTGGAAAGCAGCTAATGTAACCCCTCTGTTTAAAAAGGGAGGCAGGCAAAAGGCAGGTAACTATAGGCTGGTTAGTTTAAAATCTGTAGTGGGGAAAATGCTTGAAACTATCATTAAGGAAGAAATAGCGGGACATCGAGATAGGAATAGTGCAATCAAGCAGACGCAGCATGGATTCATGAAGGGGAAATCATGTTTAACTAATTTACTGGAATTCTTTGAGGATATAACGAGCATGGTGGATAGAGGTGTACCGATGGATGTGGTGTATTTAGATTTCCAAAAGGCATTCGATAAGGTGCCACACAAAAAGATAGAGGTACGCGGCTTCGGAGGAAATGTATGAGCATGGATAGAGAATTGGCTGGTGAATAGAAAGCAGAGAGTCGGGATAAATGGGTCCTTTTCGGGTTGGAATGGTTAGTGGTGTGCCACAGGGATCAGTGCTGGGACCACAACTGTTTACAATATACATAGATGACCTGGAAGAGGGGACGGAGTGTAGTGCAACAAAATTTGCAGATGACACTAAGATTAGTGGGAAAGTGGGTTGTGTAGAGGACTCAGAGAGGCTGCAAGGAGATTTGGATAGGTTAGCGAATGGGCTAAGGTTTGGCAGATGGAATACAATGTCGGAAAGTGTGAGGTCATCCACCTTGGGAAAAAAAACAGTAAAAGGGAATATTATTTGAATGGGGAGAAATTACAACATGCTGTGGTGCAGAGGGACCTGGGGGTCCTTGTGCATGAAACTCTTTTTGGAGTTCACCTGCAAAACATAAAACATTAAACGGTGCCACCCGACCTGGGTGACACTCCAGACATTTACAAGGCCCTTTTTTTTTCCCCCCTTTTTTTTTTTGTGTTTTTCTTTTTTTTTTTTTTTTGGGCACTAAAATCACAATTTTCCCCAGTGCCCCCTATAAAAGGGAAGGGGGACACTAAAAGCACCGGCAATGAAAACAAATTAAACTTTAAAACGTAAAATCAAATTAAAATTTGGTTGCCGGGCGTGATGATGCACTCCAGTCCCTCCGGTGCCCACCTCTCGCGGAAGGCCGCGAGCGTACCGGTGGACACCGCGTGCTCCATCTCCAAGGACACCCTGGACCGGATGTAAGAGCGGAAGAGAGGCAGGCAGTCAGGTTGAACGACCCCCTCGACCGCCCGCTGCCTGGACCGGCTGATGGCACCCTTGGCCGTGCCCAGGAGCAGTCCTACGAGGAGGCCTTCGGACCTACCCGCTCCCCTCCGCACAGGGTGCCCAAAGATCAGGAGAGTGGGACTGAAGTGCAGCCAGAATTTCAGGAGCAGCCCCTTCAAATAATAAAACAGGGGCTGCAACCTTGTGCATTCCATAAAAACATGGAACACGGACTCTTCCAGACCGCAGAAATTGCAGGCGGCCTGGGAGTCCGTGAACCGGCTTAAAAATTTGTTGCACGGCACTGCTCCGTGCACCACCCTCCAGGCCAAGTCCCCGATGAATAGTGGGAGGACCCCTGCGTAGAGTGCCCTCCATCGGGGACCCCCGCCTCCTCCGGACGGCAAGATGGTACGCCATGGCGTGTCCGGACGGCCGGCGAGGACGGCAAAGTTGAGGGTGTGCAGGACCAGCCCGAACAGGAAACCCCTCCGCGCAGAACTGAAAGGCACGGAGGGGATTTCCCCGAGGCGGCTCAAGTTGTGAGGCGCCGGCCCCCGAGGGAGGTTCCGGGGTTTGGCGCCGATGAGGAATTCCGTCCGGACGGGGGTCAGTTCGGACGGGATCTCCCCACGTGCTTGAGCCTCCTCGATGCACCTAACGGAGTCAGGGCCCAGAGCTGTTTTTAGCGACTCGATGGCATCGGCCGCGTGGCGGACGTTGGCAGAATTTAGGCGCCGCGCCAGCGTGTCTGGCGCCATCCAGCCCGCTCCTCCGCCATCGAGCAGGTCCCTGACCCTGGTCACCTCACCAGCCACAGCCCTCTCTTCCGACCGCCACATAAAACCTCGGCCGTGGAGGTACGGATTCCCGAGCAGCGGTTCCTGCAGGACGGCCGCCACTCCAGCCGGCGGAGAGCTGCGCTTGGTGGAGACTTTGTTCCAGACCCTGATGAGTTCCCTGTAAAAGACAGGCAGCTCCCGGAGGGCGGTCCTGGCACCCCCCAAGTTCACAAACAGGAGCTGCGTGTCATAATTGAGGTCGCGCTGCTGGCGGAAGAAATACCTCGCCAGAGCACACCACCTAGGAGGGGGCTCGACGTAAAGGTATCTCTGCAGGGTCTGAAGACGGAAAGTCGCGAGCTGGGCGCTGACGCACACCAACGACTGACCGCCCTCCTCAAGCGGGAGACTCAAGACCGCGGAAGAGACCCAGTGCTTCCTGTTGTTCCAGAAGAAGTCCACCAGCTTCTTCTGTATCTTGGCGACAAACGCAGGGGGAGGGGTCAAAGTGACCAGCCGGTACCACAGCATTGTGGCCACCAGCTGGTTTATGACTAGCGCTCGACCCCTGTAGGACAGCACTCGGAGCAGTCCTGTCCAGCGCCCTAGGCGAGCGGCGACCTTGGCCTCCAGCTCCTGCCAGTTCGCCGGCCAGGCTCCCTCGTCGGGGCTAAGGTAGACTCCCAGATAGAGGAGATGGGTCGTGCTCCAGGCAAAAGGCCTGAGCTCCTCCGGCAGGGAGTCCACCCGCCACTGACCCACCAGGAGTCCGGAACATTTCTCCCAGTTGATCCTGGCGGAGGACGCGGCCGAGTAAATCTCCTGGCACTCACGCATCCTCCGCAGGTCAGCGGGATCCTCTACCGCGAGGAGCACGTCATCGGCGTAAGCCGAGAGGACGACCTCCACGCCCGGCCCTTGCAGAGCCAGTCCCGTCAACCTCGTCCGCAAGAGGCGCAGGAAAGGCTCCACGCAAACAGCGTATAACTGGCCGGACATGGGGCATCCCTGGCGCACCCCTCTCCTAAAGCGAAGGGGCGCCGTCAAGGACCCGTTAACCTTAATCAGACACTCCGTGGCGGCGTACAAAAGTCGGATCCGGGCGACGAAATGCGTCCCGAACCCGAAAGCGCGCAGAGTTCCGAGCAGATAGTCGTGATCCACCCTGTCGAACGCCTTCTCTTGGTCGAGGGATAGGAAGGCGACCGACAGACCAGCCTCCTGGGAACAATGGATGAGGTCCCGGACCAGATGGATGTTATCGTGGATTGTCCGGCCCGGGACCGTGTAGGACTGGTCGGGGTGGATCATGTGGTCCAGCACGGCACCAAGGCGAGCAGACATCGCCCTGGCGAAGATTTTGTAGTCCGTGCTGAGGAGGGAGACCGGGCGCCAGTTCTTAAGGAGGCGGAGATCGCCCTTCTTAGGCAGCAGGACGATGACTGCCCTGCGCCAAGAGAGGGGCATCTCCCCGGTCGCCAGACTTTCCCCCAGGACCCGCGCGTAGTCGCTCCCCAGGACGTCCCAGAACGCCCTGTGGAACTCCACGGTCAGCCCGTCCAGCCCCGGGGATTTTCCCCTCGAGAGCCGGGCGAGGGCACCGGTCAGCTCCGCCAGGCTTAGCGGAGCTTCCAGATTTTCGGCGCCCTCCGGGCTGACCTTCGGCAGGTCCTCCCACAAAACTCTACGCGCTTCCTCGCTGGACGGATCCGGAGAGAACAGAGCCCCGTAATATTCACGGACCCCGTCGTCGGCCAGCAGCGTCAAGAGCTGCTTACGGACACTCTGCCTTTTTTCCAGCGAGTAGAAGAAGGGGGAGCCGCGGTCCAGATCCCGCAGGAACCGGATCCGCGACCTCACGAACGCGCCTCGGGACCCGACGAGCTGCAGGTCCTTCAGCGCGGCCTTCTTCGCTTCGTACACCGTCCGCAGGGCCGGGTCCTGGACGACTTGACCGAGACAGGCTTCCAGGTCGAGCACCTCTTTTTCTCGGCGCCCGACTCTGGCCGCCCGCCTCTTGGTCGACCCCCTCGCGTACTCTTGACAGAAGACGCGGACGTGAGCCTTGCCCACGTCCCACCATAGCCTCAAGGAGGGGAAGCCCCCCTGCTTCCTTCTCCAGTCGGACCAGAATCGACGGAACGAGTCCTGGAACCGCACGTCCTCCAGCAGCCGGTTGTTAAAGTGCCAGTACGCGGACCCCGTCCTCGCGCGGAGCGAAGCGAGCTCCGCCCACACCAGGTGGTGGTCCGAACACGGCACCGGCCGCATGGAGGCCGCCGGGACGCAGGAAACGTACGCCCGAGACACGTAAAGGCGGTCGACTCTAGACCATCCAACTCCAGGCCTCACCCAAGTAAAGGCGCTGGAGTCGGGGTGGAGATTTCGCCAGACGTCCACCAAGTCGAAGGACCCGACCAGGTCCCTCAACTTCTCCATCGCCGTCATGCACTGCGGGGCACCGGAGCGGTCCCGCGCCTCGAGGGTGCAGTTAAAATCCCCCCCGAGGACAATGCAGTCGCCGACGTCGACGGAGTCAAGAAGAGCGGACACCTCTTCAAAGAAGCGCGTTTGCTGCGGGCCGGGCTGAGGGGCGTACAAGTTCACGAGATGGAGCGGCACGTCCCCCAGGCAAACCATTACGTGCAGCAAGCGGCCTGGCACGGGCTCCTCGACCCCCAAGATCTCCGGCTGAAAATGCGGGCCCAGCAAGATGGCCACCCCACTAGAAATGGCGGTGAGGTGGCTCACGCGGACCTCTCCTTGCCATTCCAGGAGCCACGTGGCTTCATCTCCCGGAACGGTGTGGGTTTCTTGCAGGAAGCACACCGCATATTTCCCCTCCCGCAGGAGCGAAAAATTGTCAAATCTACGGCGTGCCCCTCTGCCGCCGTTGATGTTGAGGCTGGCTATGGTTATCTTCATGGCAAAAGCATAGTGCAACCTCTTCCTTAGCCTATTGTGGGGGAGGGAGTGGAGTCGTTTGTTGACCTCCACTCCATCAGCAGCCCAGCGAGGAACTTTTTGAGCCGGCGCAGCTCAAGGCCTTGAGCCTTTGATAAGGGCCCGCCCGCGGCCATGGTTTTAGCGGCGGCGCGGACGGACGCGACGAGCAGCCCCGGCTCGGACCATCTTTCCAGGGCCAGACGGGCTTGGTCGCGGCGACCCCGGCACTGGACCAAAAAGTCCCGGAGTTCCTCTGCGGGAATGAGGAGGGTCTCAGTGGCGGCCGCGAGCAGATCCACCGCCTCACTGGCGATGGACTCGAGATCTTCACCCGCGTCCTCCACCGAGTCCCCGTCCCCCTCCGGGAGGTCGCCGCTAGCAGCCGGCCCGTCGACCGCACGAGGTACGGCAAACGGCCCGGCCGCTCCATTTGGCCCTGGCTCTGCACCGATCCCACCCCCAGGATCGTCGGCAGAGGAGTCCCCACTGGGCTCTTTTAAAATTGGTGCTGGGTCGGGAAGCGACAGCGGAAGGGGTTCCCCCTCCGCCCCAGGAACCGGGGAACAGGGAGAGACCTGGTCAAAGTAATGTTCCAGGTCCTCCAATTCCCCCAGCTCCACAGTAGGGGGCGAGGGTTGTTGTTCTTCTCCCTCCCCGCCGCCACCCCCCAGCCCAGCGTGAACGGATTCCATAAAATTTGCATTTTCAGAGTCGAGCAAATCCCGGGGGAAGTTGGGTATTGGCTGGGCAGGCTCAGGTTCAGCCTTTTCAGCCCCGCCCACCTCAGTCCCCGGGACGCTCGACCCGGCGGCTATGCATTCCTCCGCTGGCCCCACGCCCCCCACGACAGGCAGATCTGCCACGCCCTCCCCAGGAGGCAGCGGCTGGGCAGCCTCGACTGCCTCACCCTCCCCGGGGACAGATTCCTCGCGCCTACAGCGCAATTTGGGGGCGCTGGTGGGGGACGCGGGACACGCGGCGGGCACTGCCTCCTCCGCGGAGGGACGTTGTTCCCCCTCCGCCTCATTGGGGCGGTGCCTCCTTTTGTTCCTGGGGGTGCGCGGAGGCAGGGGGACCTCCATGTCTGCCGAGGCCTCCCGCTCCGCCCCCCCCTTTTCCTTATCTTGCCCTCGCCCAAGCCCCTCTGCGGTATTGGTCAAGGGCTCGGGCACGGGCTCAGGGCACCCCGCGCTCGCCGGTGACTGGGTTGGGCTGAGCACGGTGGTCAAACTTTCCGGCGCACTGAGGGGACCCGCCTCTAGATGTCTCGTCTTCTTCCGCGCCTTCTTTTCGATCGGACGCTCTCCCTCCCCCCCGCCGGAGGCCGTGAAAACAAAGGCCCCCGACGATGCCCGCGCACCCATGGCTCCCGGCACGCGGACGCAACTAGGGGGAGGGGTGGCGGCGGCGCCAGCCTTGGCCGCCTTCGGTGGTTTGGCGGCCTTGGAGGCGGGGCAGTTCTTACGAACGTGCCCCACCTCCCTACAGGCATGGCACCGCACGCCGTCCGATGTCCAGAAGACGCGGTAGGCAGTCCCCTCGTGCACCACATTGAAGTGCCCTTCCGTCATGTCCTCCCGCGCCAGCCGGACAAAGAGCTGCTGACGGAAGGAGAACACGTGGCGCAGGCTGTTCTCCCTGAGGCCGAACGGTATGGGGTTGATCCCCGACCTTACCTCCCCCAGTTGGTGTAGGTGAGGGAGGAGGAGCTCAGCGGAAACAAAGGGCGGGACGTTTGACACGATGACCCTCTGCGCGGTGGCCTCGAGAGGGTCCACCGGCAGGAACGTCCCGCCCACCGTGAGCCCCTTTTCAAGGGCCAGGGACACCGCTCGCTCCGACCCCAGGAAGAACACGGCCTTCCCAGACATCTTGGAGGCTGCGACAATGGCCGAGGGGCCGACTACCCCAGCCATCGCCCGCACGCACTCCTCGATGGTCATTGTGGGGTGAGTGTAGCTCTTGACCCCGTGTTTTTTAGTAATAAGTGTAAAAGGTGGCAGGGCAGCGGGTGGCGCAGGAGGTGCCGTGGATGTGGACACCGCCTGCGCATATGTCCTCGCTGGCCCCGCCACCGGCGTGGATGGGGTCGCCATCACGGGGTCCCTTTAAGGGCTACACCCACCCCAAAGTCACATGCCTTAATGGTCTTGATTGGCCTCGTTTGATTTGACCGATCAGAGGAGCTCTTAATGAGGCACACCTCTCCCCTAGTTGGCAATTGGGGAGGGGCCTTGCTCCCTCTGCTCAGTTGTCTTAATTGTTTTATCTTTTTTTTAAATTAGGAGGAAGGGGCCTCAGAGAGAGAGGGGAGAAACAGAGTAACAGAGAAAGAGAGAGTGGGGTGGGAAGGGGGGGGGGGGAACTGCGAGGGCAGGTCTCCCCTCGCAGCTGTGGGTGGGTGCACTCCCCAGATGGCAAAACACACAAGCACAGTCTTTGGGGTGGTCTTCAGGTGGGGGGAGAAGACGTCTTCACCTGGGGCAGCTGGAGCCACCAGGCACACACTCCCAAACGATGTTAATTGGGTGATTAAAAAATCTTCAGCCTGGTAGCTCCAGCTATCCCATGCTAGGCAAATGTGGGGGGTGTGGGGGGTTCCAATTGTGGGGGGGGCCTAGTTGTAAGCAAGGCCCCCACACACACACCCCCCGCGATGTTCCGGCCCTCAGTGGTCTTCTTTCCTCCCCCCACCGATTCAACAAAGTCTGTTTGGGAAATGCACCCACACCCACCTGTAGAAATGTAGAGTCTCCCTCCTTCCACACTGGATGTTGTTGTTGGTTTTTCCCCCTCTCTCCAACTCTTTGCAGAAATGGTAAAGTTGTTCAAAGTTTTCTTTTCTCCTCCTCTCCCTCTGGGTGAAAGTTGGTGGTGAAGCCCCTTCCTTCCTTCTCTTCCTGGGCTGGTCTCAGGGCTCTCCAGGCAGGAGCACAAGTTGGTAGCTCCTCTCCTCACTGCTCACAGCTCCAACTGAGCAGGACACGCCTCCACTGCTCCACGATTGGTTCCTTGTGCATGAAACTCTTTTGAGTTGACCTGCAAAAACATAAACATTAAGACCATGCCACCCGACCTGGGTGACACAGCAGACATTTTCAAGGCCCCTTTTTTTTTTTAATTTATTTTATTTTTGGTTTTTTTGGGGCGCTAAAATCAAATTTTTCCAATGCCCCCTACAAAAGGGGAGGGGGACACTAAAAGCACCGGCAATGAAAACAAATTAAACTTTAAAACGTAAAATCAAATTAAAATTTGGTTGCCGGGCGTGATGATGCACTCCAGTCCCTCCGGTGCCCACCTCTCGCGGAAGGCCGCGAGCGTACCGGTGGACACCGCGTGCTCCATCTCCAAGGACACCCTGGACCGGATGTAAGAGCGGAAGAGAGGCAGGCAGTCAGGTTGAACGACCCCCTCGACCGCCCGCTGCCTGGACCGGCTGATGGCACCCTTGGCCGTGCCCAGGAGCAGTCCTACGAGGAGGCCCTCGGACCTACCCGCTCCCCTCCGCACAGGGTGCCCAAAGATCAGGAGAGTGGGACTGAAGTGCAGCCAGAATTTCAGGAGCAGCCCCTTCAAATAATGGAACAGGGGCTGCAACCTTGTGCACTCAATAAAAACATGGAACACGGACTCCTCCAGGCCGCAGAAATTGCAGGCGGCCTGGGAGTCCGTGAACCGGCTTAAAAATTTGTTGCACGGCACTGCTCCGTGCACCACCCTCCAGGCCAAGTTCCCGATGAATAGTGGGAGGACCCCTGCGTAGAGTGCCCTCCATCGGGGACACCCGCCTCCTCCGGACGGCAAGATGGTATGCCATGGCGTGTCCGGACGGCCGGCGAGGATGGCAAAGTTGAGGGTGTGCAGGAGCAGCCCGTACAGGAAACCCCTCCGCGCGGAACTGAAAGGCAAGGAGGGGATTTCCCCGAGGCGGCTCAAGTTGTGAGGCGCCGGCCCCCGAGGGAGGTTCCGGGGTTTGGCGCCGATGAGGAATTCCGTCCGGACGGGGGTCAGTTCGGACGGGATCTCCCCACGTGCTTGAGCCTCCTCGATACACCTAACGGAGTCAGGGCCCAGAGCTGTTTTTAGCGACTCGATGGCATCGGCCGCGTGGCGGACGTTGGCAGAATTTAGGCGCCGCGCCAGCGTGTCTGGCGCCATCCAGCCCGCTCCTCCGCCATCGAGCAGGTCCCTGACCCTGGTCACCTCACCAGCCACAGCCCTCTCTTCCGACCGCCACATAAAACCTCGGCCGTGGAGGTACGGATTCCCAAGCAGCGGTTCCTGCAGGACGGCCGCCACTCCAGCCGGCGGAGAGCTGCGCTTGGTGGAGACTTTGTTCCAGACCCTGATGAGTTCCCTGTAAAAGACAGGCAGCTCCCGGAGGGCGGTCCTGGCACCCCCCAAGTTCACAAACAGGAGCTGCGTGTCATAATTGAGGTCGAGCTGCTGGCGGAAGAAATACCTCGCCAGAGCACACCACCGAGGAGGGGGCTCGACGTAAAGGTATCTCTGCAGGGTCTGAAGACGGAAAGTCGCGAGCTGGGCGCTGACGCACACCAACGACTGACCGCCCTCCTCAAGCGGGAGACTCAGGACCGCGGCAGAGACCCAGTGCTTCCTGTTGTTCCAGAAGAAGTCCACCAGCTTCTTCTGTATCTTGGCGACAAACGCAGGGGGAGGGGTCAAAGTGACCAGCCGGTACCACAACATTGCGGCCACCAGCTGGTTTATGACTAGCGCTCGACCCCTGTAGGACAGCACTCGGAGCAGTCCTGTCCAGCGCCCTAGGCGAGCGGCGACCTTGGCCTCCAGCTCCTGCCAGTTCGCCGGCCAGGCTCCCTTGTCTGGGCTAAGGTAGACTCCCAGATAGAGGAGATGGGTCGTACTCCAGGCAAAAGGCCTGAGCTCCTCCGGCAGGGAGTCCACCCGCCACTGACCCACCAGGAGTCCGGAACATTTCTCCCAGTTGATCCTGGCAGAGGACGCGGCCGAGTAAATCTCCTGGCACTCACGCATCCTCCGCAGGTCAGCGGGATCCTCTACCGCGAGGAGCACGTCATCGGCGTAAGCCGAGAGGACGACCTCCACGCCCGGCCCTTGCAGAGCCAGTCCCGTCAACCTCGTCCGCAAGAGGCGCAGGAAAGGCTCCACGCAAACAGCGTATAACTGGCCGGACATGGGGCATCCCTGGCGCACCCCTCTCCTAAAGCGAAGGGGCGCCGTCAAGGACCCGTTAACCTTAATCAGACACTCCGCGGCGGCGTACAAAAGTCGGATCCGGGCGACGAAATGCGTCCCGAACCCGAAAGCGCGCAGAGTTCCGAGCAGATAGTCGTGATCCACCCTGTCGAACGCCTTCTCTTGGTCGAGGGATAGGAAGGCGACCGACAGACCAGCCTCCTGGGAACAATGGATGAGGTCCCGGACCAGATGGATGTTATCGTGGATTGTCCGGCCCGGGACCGTGTAGGACTGGTCGGGGTGGATCATGTGGTCCAGCACGGCACCAAGGCGAGCAGACATCGCCCTGGCGAAGATTTTGTAGTCCGTGCTGAGGAGGGAGACCGGGCGCCAGTTCTTAAGGAGGCGGAGATCGCCCTTCTTAGGCAGCAGGACGATGACTGCCCTGCGCCAAGAGAGCGGCATCTCCCCGGTCGCCAGACTTTCCCCCAGGACCCGCGCGTAGTCGCTCCCCAGGACGTCCCAGAACGCCCTGTGGAACTCCACGGTCAGCCCGTCCAGCCCCGGGGATTTTCCCCTCGAGAGCCGGGCGAGGGCACCGGTCAGCTCTGCCAGGCTTAGCGGAGCTTCCAGATTTTCGGCGCCCTCCGGGCTGACCTTCGGCAGGTCCTCCCACAAAACTCTACGCGCTTCCTCGCTGGACGGATCCGGAGAGAACAGAGCCCCGTAATATTCACGGACCCTGTTGTTGACGCCCTCCGGATCCGAGACGAGAGAGCCGTCGTCGGCCAGCTGCGTCAAGAGCTGCTTACGGACACTCTGCCTTTTTTCCAGCGAGTAGAAGAAGGGGGAGCCGCGGTCCAGATCTCGCAGGAACCGGATCCGCGACCTCACGAACGCGCCTCGGGACCCGACGAGCTGCAGGTCCTTCAGCGCGGCCTTCTTCGCTTCGTACACCGTCCGCAGGGCCGGGTCCTGGACGACTTGACCGAGACGGGCTTCCAGGTCGAGCACCTCTTTTTCTCGGCGCCCGACTCTGGCCGCCCGCCTCTTGGTCGACCCCCTCGCGTACTCTTGACAGAAGACGCGGACGTGAGCCTTGCCCACGTCCCACCATAGCCTCAAGGAGGGGAAGCCCCCCTGCTTCCTTCTCCAGTCGGACCAGAATCGACGGAACGAGTCCTGGAACCGCACGTCCTCCAGCAGCCGGTTGTTAAAGTGCCAGTACGCGGACCCCGTCCTCGCGCAGAGCGAAGCGAGCTCCGCCCACACCAGGTGGTGGTCCGAACACGGCACCGGCCGCATGGAGGCCGCCGGGACGCAGGAAACGTACGCCCGAGACACGTAAAGGCGGTCGACTCTAGACCATCCAACTCCAGGCCTCACCCAAGTAAAGGCGCTGGAGTCGGGGTGGAGATTTCGCCAGACGTCCACCAAGTCGAAGGACCCGACCAGGTCCCTCAACTTCTCCATCGCCGTCATGCACTGCGGGGCACCGGAGCGGTCCCTCGCCTCGAGGGTGCAGTTAAAATCCCCCCCGAGGACAATGCAGTCGCCGACGTCGACGGAGCCAAGAAGAGCGGACACCTCTTCAAAGAAGCGCGTCTGCTGCGGGCCGGGATGAGGGGCGTACACGTTCACGAGATGGAGCGGCACGTCCCCCAGGCGAACCGTTACGTGCAGCAAGCGGCCTGGCACGGGCTCCTCGACCCCCAAGATCTCCGGCTGAAAATGCGGGCCCAACAAGATGGCCACCCCACTAGAAATGGCGGTGAGGTGGCTCATGCGGACCTCTCCTTGCCATTCCAGGAGCCACGTGGCTTCGTCTCCCGGAACGGTGTGGGTTTCTTGCAGGAAGCACACCGCATATTTCCCCTCCCGCAGGAGCGAAAAATTGTCAAATCTACGGCGTGCCCCTCTGCCGCCGTTGATGTTGAGGCTGGCTATGGTTATCTTCATGGCAAAAGCATAGTGCAACCTCTACCTTAACCTATTGTGGGGGAGGGAGAGGAGTCTTTTGTTGAACTCCGCTCCCTCCGCAGCCCAGCGAGGAGTCCCTCGAGCTCGCGCAGCTCAAGGTGCTGCTCCTTTGTCAAGGGCCCGCCCGCGGCCAAGGTTTTAACGGCGGCGCGGACGGACCCCTTGATCAGCTCCGGCTCGGACCATTTTTCCAGGGCCAGTCGGGCTTGGTCGCGGCGACCCCGGCTCTGGGCCAAAAAGTCCCGGAGTTCCTTTGCAGGAATGAGGAGGGCCTCAGCGGCTGCCGCGAGCAGATCCACCGCCTCCCTGGCGGTGGTCTCTAGTTCTTCTCCCGCGTCCCCCACCGAGTCCCCGTCCTCCTCCGGGAGGTGGCCGCCAGCAGCCGGCCCATCGACCGCACAAGGTACGGCAAATGAACCGGCCGCTCCAACCGGCCCTGGCACTGCCCCGATCCCACCCCCAGGATCGTCGGCAGAGGAGTCCCCACTGGGCTCTTTTAAAAATGGTGCTGGGTCGGGAAATGACAGCGGAAGGGGTTCCCCCTCCGCCCCAGGAACCGGGGAACAAGGAGAGACCCGGCAATAGGAAATCCCCAGGCCCTCCAAGTGCACCAGCTCCAAAGTAAGGGGCGAGGGTGGGTGTTCCTCCCCCTCCCCGCTGCCACCCCCCGGCCCAGCATCTACAGTGTCATTAAAACCCATAAATTGTTTTTCCGCCGGGTCGAGCGTCTCCCGGGGGAAGTTGGATAATAGCTGGGCGGGCTCAGGTTCGGCCTTTTCGGCCTCGCCCGCCTCAGTCCCCGGGACGCCCGGCCCGGCGGCTACGCATTCCTCCGCGGTCCCCACGCCCCCCACGACAGGCAGATCTTCCACTCCATCCCCGGGAGGCAGAGGCTGGGCAGCCTCAACTGTCTCACCCTCCCCGGGGACAGACTCCTCCCGCCTACGGCGCTGCTTGGGGGCGCTGGTTGGGGACGCGGGACACGCGGCGGGCACCAACTCCTCCACGGAGGGATGTTGTTCCCCCTCCGTCTCATCGGAGCCGTGCCTCCTTTTGTTCCTGGGGGCGCGCGGAGGCAGGGAGACCCCCATGTCTGCCGAGGCCTCCCGCTCCGCCCCCCCCTTTTCCTTTCCTTTCCCGTGCCCGGGCCCCTCCGTGGTGTTATTCAAGGGCTCGGGCACGGGCTCGGGGCACCACGCGCTCGCCGGTGACTGGGTTGGGCTGAGCGCGGTGGTCAAACTTTCCGGCGCACTGAGGGGACCCGCCTCTAGATATCTCGTTTTCTTCCGCGCCTTCCTTCCGTTCGGACGCTCTCCCTCCCCCCCGCCGGAGGCCCTGAAAACAAAGGCCTCCGACGATGCCCGCGCACCCATGGCTCCCGGCACGCGGTCGCAACTAGGGGGAGGGGTGGCAGCGGCGCCAGCCTTGGCCGCCTTCGGTGGTTTGGCGGCCTTGGAGGCGGGGCAGTTCTTACGAACGTGCCCCACCTCCCTGCAGGCATGGCACCGCACGCCGTCCGACGTCCAGAAGACGCGGTAGGCAGTCCCCTCGTGCACCACATTGAAGTGCCCTTCTGTCATGTCCTCCCGCGCCAGCCGGACAAAGAGCTGGCGGCGGAAGGAGAACACGTGGCGCAGGCTGTTCTCCCTGAGGCCGAGCGGTATGGGGTTGATCCCCGACCTTACCTCCCCCAGTTGGTGTAGGTGAGGGAGGAGGAGCTCAGCGGGAACAAAGGGCGGGACGTTTGACACGATGACCCTCTGCGCGGTGGCCTCGAGAGGGTCCACCGGCAGGAACGTCCCGCCCACCGTGAGCCCCTTTTCAAGGGCCAGGGACACCGCCCGCTCCGACCCCAGGAAGAACACGGCCTTCCCAGACATCTTGGAGGCTGCGACAATGGCCGAGGGGCCGACTACCCCAGCCATCGCCCGCACGCACTCCTCGATGGTCATTGTGGGGTGAGTGTAGCTCTTGACCCCGTGTTTTTTAGTAATTAATCTAAATGGTGGCAGGGCAGCGGGTGGCGCAGGAGGTGCCGTGGATGTGGACACCGCCTGCGCATACGTCCTTGCTGGCCCTGCCACCGGCGTGGATGGGGTCGCCATCACGGGGTCCCTTTAAGGGCCACACCCACCCCAAAGTCACAGGCCTTAATGGTCTTAATTGGCCTCGTATATTAACTGAGCAGAGGAGCCCTTAATGAGGTACCTCTCCCCTAGTTGGCAATTGGGGAGGGGCCTTGCTCCCTCTGCTCAGTTGTCTTAATTGGTTTTGGTTTTTTTTTGTAAATTTGGAAGGAAGAGGCCTCAGAGAGAGAGGGGAGAAACAGAGTAGCAGAGAAAGAGAGAGGGGGGTGGGAAGGGGGGGGGGGGGACTGCGAGGGCAGGTCTCCCCTCGCAGCTGTGGGTGGGTGCACTCCCCAGATGGCAAAACACAAAAGTCTTTGGGGTGGTCTTCAGGTGGGGGGAGAAGATGTCTTCACCTGGGGTAGCTGGAGCCACCAGGCACTCCTAACGATCTTTAATTGGGTGATTAAGAAAAACAACAATCTTCAGCCTGGTAGCTCCAGCTATCCCAGGCTAGGCAATTGGGGGGGGGGTGGGGGGGGTTCCAATTGTGGGGGGGGCCCAGTTGTAAGCACGGCCCCCACGCACACTACCACACACACACACACCCCCCGCGATGTTCCGGCCCTCAGTGGTCTTCTTTCCTCCCCCCACCGATACAACAAAGTCTTTTTGGGAAATGCACCCACACCCACCTGTAGAAAGTGTAGAGTCTCCCTCCTTCCACACTGGATGTTGTTGGTTTTCCCCCTCTCTCCAACTCTTTGCAGAAATGATAAAAGTTGTTAAAGTTTTCTGCTTTTTCCTCCTCTCCCTCTGGGTGAAAGTTGATGGTGAAGCCCCTTCCTTCCTTCTTTTCCTGGGCTGGTCTCAGGGCTCTCCAGGCAGGAGCTCAAGTTGCTAGCTGCTTCTCTCACTGCTCACAGCTCCAACTGAGCAGGACACACCTCCACTGCTCTACCATTGGTTCCTTGGGCATGAAACTCTTTTGAGTTTACCTGCAAAACATAAAACATTAAGACCATGCCACCCGACCTGGGTGACACAGCAGACATTTTCAAGGCCCCTTTTTTTTTTTAAATTATTTTTTGGTTTTTTTTTGGGGCGCTAAAATCAAATTTTCCCAGTGCCCCCTATAAAAGGGGAGGGGGACACTAAAAGCACCGGCAATTAAAACAAATTAAACTTTAAAACGTAAAATCAAATTAAAATTTGGTTGCCGGGCGTGATGATGCACTCCAGTCCCTCCGGTGCCCACCTCTCGCGGAAGACCGCGAGCGTACCGGTGGACACCGCGTGCTCCATCTCCAAGGACACCCTGGACCGGATGTAAGAGCGGAAGAGAAGCAGGCAGTCAGGTTGAACGACCCCCTCGACCGCCCGCTGCCTGGACCGGCTGATGGCACCCTTGGCCGTGCCCAGGAGCAGTCCTACGAGGAGGCCTTCGGACCCACCCGCTCCCCTCCGCACAGGGTGCCCAAAGATCAGGAGAGTGGGACTGAAGTGCAGCCAGAATTTCAGGAGCAGCCCCTTCAAATAGTGGAACAGGGGCTGCAACCTTGTGCACTCCATAAAAACATGGAACACGGACTCTTCCAGACCGCAGAAATTGCAGGCGGCCTGGGAGTCGGTGAACCGGCTTAAAAATTTGTTGTACGGCACTGCTCCGTGCACCACCCTCCAGGCCAAGTCCCCGATGAATAGTGGGAGGACCCCTGCGTAGAGTGCCCTCCATCGGGGACCCCCGCCTCCTCCGGACGGCAAGATGGTACGTCATGGCGTGTCCGGACGGCCGGCGAGGATGGCAAAGTTGAGGGTGTGCAGGAGCAGCCCGTACAGGAAACCCCTCCGCGCGGAACTGAAAGGCACGGAGGGGATTTCCCCGAGGCGGCTCAAGTTGTGAGGCGCCGGCCCCCGAGGGAGGTTCCGGGGTTTGGCGCCGATGAGGAATTCCGTCCGGACGGGGGTCAGTTCGGACGGGATCTCCCCACGTGCTTGAGCCTCCTCGATGCACCTAACGGAGTCAGGGCCCAGAGCTGTTTTTAGCGACTCGATGGCATCGGCCGCGTGGCGGACGTTGGCAGAATTTAGGCGCCGCGCCAGCGTGTCTGGCGCCATCCAGCCCGCTCCTCCGCCATCGAGCAGGTCCCTGACCCTGGTCACCTCACCAGCCACAGCCCTCTCTTCCGACCGCCACATAAAGCCTCGGCCGTGGAGGTACGGATTCCCGAGCAGCGGTTCCTGCAGGACGGCCGCCACTCCAGCCGGCGGAGAGCTGCGCTTGGTGGAGACTTTGTTCCAGACCCTGATGAGTTCCCTGTAAAAGACAGGCAGCTCCCGGAGGGCGGTCCTGGCACCCCCCAAGTTCACAAACAGGAGCTGCGTGTCATAATTGAGGTCGAGCTGCTGGCAGAAGAAATACCTCGCCAGAGCGCACCACCTAGGAGGGGGCTCGACGTAAAGGTATCTCTGCAGGGTCTGAAGACGGAAAGTCGCGAGCTGGGCGCTGACGCACACCAACGACTGACCGCCCTCCTCAAGCGGGAGACTCAAGACCGCGGCAGAGACCCAGTGCTTCCTGTTGTTCCAGAAGAAGTCCACCAGCTTCTTCTGTATCTTGGCGACAAACGCAGGGGGAGGGGTCAAAGTGACCAGCCGGTACCACAGCATTGCGGCCACCAGCTGGTTTATGACTAGCGCTCGACCCCTGTAGGACAGCACTCGGAGCAGTCCTGTCCAGCGCCCTAGGCGAGCGGCGACCTTGGCCTCCAGCTCCTGCCAGTTCGCCGGCCAGGCTCCCTCGTCGGGGCTAAGGTAGACTCCCAGATAGAGGAGATGGGTCGTGCTCCAGGCAAAAGGCCTGAGCTCCTCCGGCAGGGAGTCCACCCGCCACTGACCCACCAGGAGTCCGGAACATTTCTCCCAGTTGATCCTGGCGGAGGACGCGGCCGAGTAAATCTCCTGGCACTCACGCATCCTCCGCAGGTCAGCGGGATCCTCTACCGCGAGGAGCACGTCATCGGCGTAAGCCGAGAGGACGACCTCCACGCCCGGCCCTTGCAGAGCCAGTCCCGTCAACCTCGTCCGCAAGAGGCGCAGGAAAGGCTCCACGCAAACGGCGTATAACTGGCCGGACATGGGGCATCCCTGGCGCACCCCTCTCCTAAAGCGAAGGGGCGCCGTCATGGACCCGTTAACCTTAATCAGACACTCCGCGGCGGCGTACAAAAGTCGGATCCGGGCGACGAAATGCGTCCCGAACCCGAAAGCGCGCAGAGTTCCGAGCAGATAGTCGTGATCCACCCTGTCGAACGCCTTCTCTTGGTCGAGGGATAGGAAGGCGACCGACAGACCAGCCTCCTGGGAACAATGGATGAGGTCCCGGACCAGATGGATGTTATCGTGGATTGTCCGGCCCGGGACCGTGTAGGACTGGTCGGGGTGGATCATGTGGTCCAGCACGGCACCAAGGCGAGCAGACATCGCCCTGGCGAAGATTTTGTAGTCCGTGCTGAGGAGGGAGACAGGGCGCCAGTTCTTAAGGAGGCGGAGATCGCCCTTCTTAGGCAGCAGGACGATGACTGCCCTGCGCCAAGAGAGGGGCATCTCCCCGGTCGCCAGACTTTCCCCCAGGACCCGCGCGTAGTCGCTCCCCAGGACGTCCCAGAACGCCCTGTGGAACTCCACGGTCAGCCCGTCCAGCCCCGGGGATTTTCCCCTCGAGAGCCGGGCGAGGGCACCGGTCAGCTCCGCCAGGCTTAGCGGAGCTTCCAGATTTTCGGCGCCCTCCGGGCTGACCTTCGGCAGGTCCTCCCACAAAACTCTACGCGCTTCCTCGCTGGACGGATCCGGAGAGAACAGAGCCCCGTAATATTCACGGACCCTGTTGTTGACGCCCTCCGGATCCGAGACGAGAGAGCCGTCGTCGGCCAGCAGCGTCAAGAGCTGCTTACGGACACTCTGCCTTTTTTCCAGCGAGTAGAAGAAGGGGGAGCCGCGGTCCAGATCCCGCAGGAACCGGATCCACGACCTCACGAACGCGCCTCGGGACCCGACGAGCTGCAGGTCCTTCAGCGCGGCCTTCTTCGCTTCGTACACCGTCCGCAGGGCCGGGTCCTGGACGACTTGACCGAGACGGGCTTCCAGGTCGAGCACCTCTTTTTCTAGGCGCCCGACTCTGGCCGCCCGCCTCTTGGTCGACCCCCTCGCGTACTCTTGACAGAAGACGCGGACGTGAGCCTTGCCCACGTCCCACCATAGCCTCAAGGAGGGGAAGCCCCCCTGCTTCCTTCTCCAGTCGGACCAGAATCGACGGAACGAGTCCTGGAACCGCACGTCCTCCAGCAGCCGGTTGTTAAAGTGCCAGTACGCGGACCCCGTCCTCGCGCAGAGCGAAGCGAGCTCCGCCCACACCAGGTGGTGGTCCGAACACGGCACCGGCCGCATGAAGGCCGCCGGGACGCAGGAAACGTACGCCCGAGACACGTAAAGGCGGTCGACTCTAGACCATCCAACTCCAGGCCTCACCCAAGTAAAGGCGCTGGAGTCGGGGTGGAGATTTCGCCAGACGTCCGCCAAGTCGAAGGACCCGACCAGGTCCCTCAACTTCTCCATCGCCGTCATGCACTGCGGGGCACCGGAGCGGTCCCTCGCCTCGAGGGTGCAGTTAAAATCCCCCCCGAGGACAATGCAGTCGCCGACGTCGACGGAGCCAAGAAGAGCGGACACCTCTTCAAAGAAGCGCGTCTGCTGCGGGCCGGGATGAGGGGCGTACACGTTCACGAGATGGAGCGGCATGTCCCCCAGGCGAACCGTTACGTGCAGCAAGCGGCCTGGCACGGGCTCCTCGACCCCCAAGATCTCCGGCTGAAAATGCGGGCCCAGCAAGATGGCCACCCCACTAGAAATGGCGGTGAGGTGGCTCATGCGGACCTCTCCTTGCCATTCCAGGAGCCACGTGGCTTCGTCTCCCGGAACGGTGTGGGTTTCTTGCAGGAAGCACACCGCATATTTCCCCTCCCGCAGGAGCGAAAAATTGTCAAATCTACGGCGTGCCCCTCTGCCGCCGTTGATGTTGAGGCTGGCTATGGTTATCTTCATGGCAAAAGCATAGTGCAACCTCTACCTTAACCTATTGTGGGGGAGGGAGCGGAGTCTTTTGTTGAACTCCGCTCCCTCCGCAGCCCAGCGAGGAGTCCCTCGAGCTCGCGCAGCTCAAGGTGCTGCTCCTTTGTCAAGGGCCCGCCCGCGGCCAAGGTTTTAACGGCGGCGCGGACGGACCCCTTGATCAGCTCCGGCTCGGACCATTTTTCCAGGGCCAGTCGGGCTTGGTCGCGGCGACCCCGGCTCTGGGCCAAAAAGTCCCGGAGTTCCTTTGCAGGAATGAGGAGGGCCTCAGCGGCGGCCGCGAGCAGATCCACCGCCTCACTGGCGGTGGTCTCTAGGTCTTCACCCGCGTCCCCCACCGAGTCCCCGTCCTCCTCCGGGAGGTGGCCGCCAGCAGCCGGCCCATCGACCGCACAAGGTACGGCAAATGAACCGGCCGCTCCAACCGGCCCTGGCACTGCCCCGATCCCACCCCCAGGATCGTCGGCAGAGGAGTCCCCACTGGGCTCTTTTAAAAATGGTGCTGGGTCGGGAAATGACAGCGGAAGGGGTTCCCCCTCCGCCCCAGGAACCGGAGAACAAGGAGAGACCCGGCCATAAGAGATCACCAGGCTCCCCAAGTGCTCCAGCTCCAAAGTAAGAGGCGAGGGTGGGTGTTCCTCCCCCTCCCCGCTGCCACCCCCCGGCCCAGCATCTACAGTTTCATTAAAATCAGTTTGTGTTTCTGCCGGGTCGAGCGACTCCCGGGGGAAGTTGGGTATTGGCTGGGCGGGCTCAGGTTCGGCCTTTTCGGCCCCGCCCGCCTCAGTCCCCGGGACGCCCGGCCCGGCGGCAATGCATTCTTCCGCTGGCCCCACGCCCCCCACGACAGGCAGATCTTCCACTCCATCCCCAGGAGGCAGCGGCTGGGCAGCCTCGACTGCCTCACCCTCCCCGGGGACAGACTCTTCGCGCCTGCAGCGCAATTTGGGAGCGCTGGTGGGGGACGCGGGACACGCGGCGGGCACCGACTCCTCCGCGGAGGGTTGTTGTTCCCCCTCCGCCTCATCGGAGCCGCGCCTCCTTTTGTTCCTGGGGGTGCGCGGAGGCAGGGAGACCCCCATGTCTGCCGAGGCCTCCCGCTCCGCCCCCCCCTTTTCCTTTCCTTTCCCGCGCCCGGGCCCCTCTGTGGTGTTATTCAAGGGCTCGGGCACGGGCTCGGGGCACCACGCGCTCGCCGGTGACTGGGTTGGGCTGAGCGCGGTGGTCAAATTATCTGGCGCACCGAGGGGACCCGCCTCTAGATGTTTTGCCTTCTTCCGCGCCTTCTTTCCGGTCGGACGCTCTCCCTCCCCCCCGCCGGAGGCCCTGAAAACAAAGGCCTCCGACGATGCCCGCGCACCCATGGCTCCCGGCACGCGGACGCAACTAGGGGGAGGGGTGGCGGCGGCGCCAGCCTTGGCCGCCTTCGGTGGTTTGGCGGCCTTGGAGGCGGGGCAGTTCTTGCGAACGTGCCCCACCTCCCTGCAGGCATGGCACCGCACGCCGTCCGACGTCCAAAAGACGCGGTAGGCAGTCCCCTCGTGCACCACATTAAAGTTCCCCTCCGTCGTCTCCTCCCGCGCCAGCCGGACAAAGAGCTGGCGGCGGAAGGAGAACACGTGGCGCAGGCTGTTCTCCCTGAGGCCGAGCGGTATGGGGTTGATCCCCGACCTTACCTCCCCCAGTTGGTGTAGGTGAGGGAGGAGGAGCTCAGCGGGAACAAATGGCGGGACGTTTGAAATGATGACCCTCTGCGCGGTGGCCTCGAGAGGGTCCACCGGCAGGAACGTCCCGCCCACCGTGAGCCCCTTTTCAAGGGCCAGGGACACCGCCCGCTCCGACCCCAGGAAGAACACGGCCTTCCCAGACATCTTGGAGGCTGCGACAATGGCCGAGGGGCCGACTACCCCAGCCATCGCCCGCACGCACTCCTCGATGGTCATTGTGGGGTGAGTGTAGCTCTTGACCCCGTGTTTTTTAGTAATTAATCTAAATGGTGGCAGGGCAGCGGGTGGCGCAGGAGGTGCCGTGGATGTGGACACCGCCTGCGCATACGTCCTTGCTGGCCCTGCCACCGGCGTGGATGGGGTCGCCATCACGGGGTCCCTTTAAGGGCTACACCCACCCCAAAGTCACAGGCCTTAATGGTCTTTAATGGCCTCGTATATTTAACTGAGCAGAGGAGCCCTTAACGAGGCCCCTCTCCCCTCGTTGGCAATTGGGGAGAGGCCTTGCTCCCTCTGCTCAGTTGTCTTAATTGGGTTTTTTTTTTAAATTAGGAAGAAAAGGGGCCTCAGAGAGAGAGGGGAGAAACAGAGGGTAACGGAGAAAGAGAGAGGGGGGTGGGAAGGGGGGGGGGCTGCGAGGGCAGGTCTCCCCTCGCAGCTGTGGGTGGGTGCACTCCCCAGATGGCAAAACACACAAAAAACACAGTCTTTGGGTTGGTCTTCAGGTGGGGGGAGAAGACGTCTTCACCTGGGGTAGCTAGAGCCACCAGGCACACACTCCTAAACGATCTTTAATAGGGTGATTAATGACAATCTTCAGCCTGGTAGCTCCAGCTATCCCAGGCTAGGCAAATGTGGGGGGGGGTGGGGGGGGTTCCAATTGTGGGGGGGGGCCTAGTTGTAAGCAAGGCCCCCACACACACTCCCACACACACACACACCCCCCGCGATGTTCCGGCCCTCAGTGGTCTTCTTTCCTCCCCCCACCGATACAACAAAGTCTTTTTGGGAAATGCACCCACACCCACCTGTAGAAATGGTAGAGTCTCCCTCCTTCCACACTGGATGTTGTTTGTCTTTTCCCCCTCTCTCCAACTCTTTGTAGAATGATAAAGTTGTTGAAAAGTTTTCTGTTCTCCTCCTCTCCCTCTGGGTAAAAGTTGGTGTTGAAGCCCCTTCCTTCCTTCTCTTCCTGGGCTGGTCTCAGGGCTCTCCAGGCAGGAGCACAGGTTGCTTGCTGCTTCTCTCACTGCTCACAGCTCCAACTGAGCAGGACACGCCTCCACTGCTGCACAATTGGTCCTTGTGCATGAAACTCTTTTGAGTTTACCTGCAAAACATAAAACATTAAGACCATGCCACCCGACCTGGGTGACACAGCAGACATTTTCAAGGCCCCTTTTTTTTTTAAATTATTTTTTTTGGTTTTTTTTTTGGGGCGCTAAAATCAAATTTTCCCAGTGCCCCCTATAAAAGGAGAGGGGGACACTAAAAGCACCGGCAATTAAAACAAATTAAACTTTAAAACGTAAAATCAAATTAAAATTTGGTTGCCGGGCGTGATGATGCACTCCAGTCCCTCCGGTGCCCACCTCTCGCGGAAGGCTCCTTGTGCATGAAACTCTTTTAGAGTCTACCTGCGAAAACATAAACATTAAACTGTGCCACCCGACCTGGGTGACACTCCAGACATTTACAAGGCCCATTTTTTTTTTCCCCCCTTTTTTGTGTTTTTTTTTTTTTTTTTTTTTGGGCACTAAAATCACAATTTTTCCCCAGTGCCCCCTATAAAAGGGAAGGGGACACTAAAAGCACCGGCAATTAAAACAAATTAAACTTTAAAACGTAAAATCAAATTAAAATTTGGTTGCCGGGCGTGATGATGCACTCCAGTCCCTCCGGTGCCCACCTCTCGCGGAAGGCTCCTTGTGCATGAAACTCTTTTAGAGTCTACCTGCGAAAACATAAACATTAAACTGTGCCACCCGACCTGGGTGACACTCCAGACATTTACAAGGCCCATTTTTTTTTTCCCCCCTTTTTTGTGTTTTTTTTTTTTTGTTTTTTTTTTTTGGGCACTAAAATCACAATTTTTCCCCAGTGCCCCCTATAAAAGGGAAGGGGACACTAAAAGCACCGGCAATTAAAACAAATTAACTTTAAAACGTAAAATCAAATTAAAATTTGGTTGCCGGGCGTGATGATGCACTCCAGTCCCTCCGGTGCCCACCTCTCGCGGAAGGCCGCGAGCGTACCGGTGGACACCGCGTGCTCCATCTCCAAGGACACCCTGGACCGGATGTAAGAGCGGAAGAGAGGCAGGCAGTCAGGTTGAACGACCCCCTCGACCGCCCGCTGCCTGGACCGGCTGATGGCACCCTTGGCCGTGCCCAGGAGCAGTCCTACGAGGAGGCCTTCGGACCTACCCGCTCCCCTCCGCACAGGGTGCCCAAAGATCAGGAGAGTGGGACTGAAGTGCAGCCAGAATTTCAGGAGCAGCCCCTTCAAATAATGGAACAGGGGCTGCAACCTTGTGCACTCAATAAAAACATGGAACACGGACTCCTCCAGACCGCAGAAATTGCAGGCGGCCTGGGAGTCCGTGAACCGGCTTAAAAATTTGTTGCACGGCACTGCTCCGTGCACCACCCTCCAGGCCAAGTCCCCGATGAATAGTGGGAGGACCCCTGCGTAGAGTGCCCTCCATCGGGGACCCCCGCCTCCTCCGGACGGCAAGATGGTGCGCCATGGCGTGTCCGGACGGCCGGCGAGGATGGCAAAGTTGAGGGTGTGCAGGAGCAGCCCGTACAGGAAACCCCTTCCTTGTGCATGAATGACAGAAGGATAGTTTGCAGGTGAAGCAGGCAATCAGGAAGGCGAATGGAATGTTTGCCTTCATTGCGAGAGGGATGGAGTACAAAAACAGGGAGATCCTGCTGCAACTGTATAAGGTCTTGGTAAGGCCGCACCTGGAGTACTGCGTACAGTTTTGGTCACCTTACCTAAGGAAGAATATACTAGCTTTGGAAGGGGTACAGAGACGATTCACTAGGCTGATTCCAGAAATGAGGGGGTTACCTTATGATGATAGATTGAGTAGACTGGGTCTTTACTCGTTGGAGTTCAGAAGGATGAGGGGTGATCTTATAGAAACATTTAAAATCATGAAAGGGATAGACAAGATAGAGGCAGAGAGGTTGTTTCCACTGGTAGGAGAGACTAGAACTCGGGGGCACAGCCTCAAAATACGGAGGAGCCAATTTAAAACCGAGTTGAGAAGGAATTTCTTCTCCCAGAGGGTTGTGAATCTGTGGAATTCTCTGCCCAAGGAAGCAGTTGAGGCTAGCTCATTGAATGTGTTCAAGTCACAGATAGATAGATTTTTAACCAATAAGGGAATTAAAGGTTACAGGGAGAGGGCGGGTAAGTGGAGCTGAGTCCACGGCCAGGTCAGCCATGATCTTATTGAATGGCGGAGCAGGCTCGAGGGGCTAGATGGCCTACTCCTGTTCCTAATTCTTATGTTCTTATGTTCTTATGACAATATCCCCCTTTAAGATATTAGTAACGGTCTTTTTACAAATTGAGACGGTCCGGGACTTTCTGCTCCCGAGTTGATCGTCTCTGTTCAACTCCAGCCTTGGATGAGCGTTCTGAGTCTGTTATGACTGGGGGCTGGGTAGTGGCAATGACCATGTCAGGGATTGAAAGTCCAGATTCACTGATGACTCTGGGTAGGTTGGTTGGTCACTGATTGTGTTTTCCTCAGACTATTCCGGTTCAGCTGTGTGCCGCAGTTTTATCTGATCGACATGTTTCCTGCATGTCTGCCCATTCTTGAGCTTAACGATAAACACTCCATTACCCTCCTTGGCTGTAACAGTACCGGCAATCCATTTGGGACCTTGACCATAATTCAGTACATTCACAGGATCATTGTCGTGTGACACAGCAGCGCAATCATGATACCCTTGCTGACTTTGATGTCTGTATTCAACACGATTATTCAAGTCAGGGTAGACAAGAGAGAGCCTGGTCTTGAGAGCTTTCTTCATCAATAGTTCAGCAGGAGAGACCCCGGTAAGCGTATGGGGTCTTGTCCTATAACTAAGCAATATGCGTGACAAGCGAGTTTGCAATGAACCTTGAGTTACACGTTTCATACTTTGTTTGATGGTTTGGACTGCACGCTCTGGATGCGGGTTTGAATGGTGCTGACCTCACATGTTTGATACCATTGAGTTTCATGAACTCTTGAAACTCCATACTGGTGAAGCAAGGTCCGTTGTCGCTTACAATGATGTCAGGAAGACCATGCGTAGCAAACATGACACGAAGGCTCTCAATGGTAGCTGTGGATGTACTGGATGACATGATTGTACACTCTATCCACTTGGAATAAGCATCCACCACAATTAAAAACATCTTTCCCAGAAAGGGACCTGCAAAGTCGATGTGGATCCTGGACCATGGTTTAGGTGGCCGCGACCACAGACTCAGCGGCGATTCCGCTGGTGCTTTACAAAGCTGCATGCAAGTGTTGCACTGATGCACACATGATTCCAAATCAGAGTTGATTCCAGGCCACCATACATGAGACCTGGCAATGGCTTTCATCGTGACAACACTGTAGATCATGCACAAATTTCTGTGCCTTTCTTGGACATAACGACACGATTACCCCACAGTATACAATCTGATTGAATGGATAGTTCGTCTTTGCGACGGATGTAAGGTTTGGTCTCCTCACACATTTGCTTGGGTATGGCAGACCAATCACCCCTAAGGATACAACGTTTCACAACCGATAATATCGGGTCCTGGCTGGTCCAGGTCTTAACTTGTTAGGCCGTGACAGGGGTTCCTCCACTTTCAAAAATATCCATGACTAACAGTAGGTCTGCCGGTTGTGGCGTTTCCACTGCCTGTGTGGGCAACGGCAGACGGCTCAATGCATTGGCACAATTCTCAGTGCCAGGTCTATGGTGAATGACATAATCATTGGCAGATAATGTCAGCGCCTACCTCTGGATGCGGGATGATGCATTGGTATTGACACCTTTGTTTTCTGAAAACAATTAAATGAGTGGCTTGTGATCTGTTTCCAGTTCAAACCGAAGATCCAACAGGTACTGATGCATCTTTTTAACCCCATACACACAGGCTAGTGCTTCGTAATTTGCCCGACTCATTAGCTTGTTGGAGCACGCAACCAACTCCATATGACGAAGCATCACAGGCCAATACTAGACGCTTACACGGATCATAATGTACCAGCTTGTTAGAGCAAAGCAGATTAGTAGTTTTCTCAACAGCTCTATCTTGAGACGCACCCCAAACCCAGTTGTTGCCTTTTCTTAGCAGCATGTGCAGTGGCTCTAATAAAGTGCTCAATCTAGGTAGGAAATTACCGAAGTAGTTGAGTAGACCAAGGAACGAAAGCAGCTCCGTCACATTCTGAGGCTTAGGTGCATTTTTGATGGCCTTAGTTTTCGAGTCCGTAGGCCTGATGCCGTCAGCAGCAATTTTCCTCCCCAGGAATTCGACTTCCGGTGCCATGAAGACACACTTCGAACGTTTCAGTCTGAGTCCCACTTTGTCCAGACGATGTAGAACCTCTTCCAGGTTGTTCAGATGTTCAGCAGTGTCACGACCTGTGACCAGGATGTCATCTTGGAACACGATGGTTCTGGGGATGGACTTCAGTAGACTCTCCACGTTTCTCTGTAATATGGCTGCAGCCGAGCGAATTCCAAAAGGGCACCTGTTGTAGATAAATAGTTCTTTATGAGTGTTGATGCACGTAAGTTTCTTCGACGTGTCGACCAACTCCTGTGTCATGTAGGCTGATGTCATATCCAGTTTTGTGAACAACTTTCCCCCGGCTAGCGTTGCAATCAGGTCATCAGCCTTTCGTAATGGGTATTGATCCTGTTTTGAAACTCGGTTGATCGTAACCTTGTAGTCTTCACAAATCCTGACAGTCCCATAACTTTTCAACACAGGAACAATGGGGCTGGCCCATTCGTTAAACTCAACTGTGATATGACCCCTTTACGCTGGAGTCTGTCCAGTTCGATTTCGACCCTCTCCCTCATCATGTACGGAACTGCCCGAGCTTTATGATGGACGGGTCTTGCATCCGAGTCCACATGGATCTGTACCTTGGCTCCCGTGAAATTGCCGATGCTTGGTTCAAACAGCGAGGGGAACTTGCTCAGCACTTGAGCACATGGATTATCCTCCTCCGACAACAACGCTTTGATCTTGTTCCAGTTCCATTTGATTTTTTCTAACCAGTTCCTGCTGAACAGCATTGGACCATTGCCTGGAACAATCCATAACGGTAAATCATGAACCGCACCATCATACGACACCTTGATTACTGCACTGCCAATCATGGTTATAAATTCTTTAGTGTACGTACGCAACTTGGCATTGACTGGACTCAGCTTAGGCCTCTCAGCCTTAGTATCCCACAGCCTGTCGAATGTCCTCTGGCTCATTATTGATTGACTTGCACCCATGTCCAATTCCATCGATACTGATACACCATTAAGTTTTACATTAATCATTATCGGTTGACTCTTTGTTAGGAATGAATACAGTCCATACTCCTCTGGTATCTCGGATTGCATGTCCGGATCCACGCTAGACTGGTCATCATCCTCCAGGTGGTGTGTCGCAGCATGCTTGCTCAGTTGCGGACACATGCACTGGTAACTCTCGAACAGCCTTTACAAATATACTGTTTAAACCGACACTGATGATGCCGATGGATTTCCCCCACAATGCCAACACGGTGATATCGGATTCATTCCCATTGGCAGACTTTGAGCAACCACAGGTTTCGTGTACGCAGTTGGGTAGGCCCTGCCATATGCAGCTCTGCCAAATGACGATACTTGTTTACTTTACTTGCCGAGTTCCAATTTTTCAATGATATCTGCTTTAAGAAACATAGAAACATAGAAACATAGAAATGAGGTGCAGGAGCAGGCCATTTGGCCCTTCGAGCCTGCACCGTCATTCAATAAGATCAAGGCTGATCATTCAACCTCAGTACCCCTTTCCTGCTTTCTCTCCATACCCCTTTTGTCTGTCGTCATGCATGATTGGGCAATTGTGATGGCCTTGCTCAAATCCAGCATCTCCACCGCCAGTAGCTTACGCAGGACCACCTCATGGTTGATGCTGATTACAAAGAAGTCCCGCAGCATGTTTGCCCATGCAGTTTCGAACTTACACGGTCCAGCTAGACGTCTTAGGTCAGCAATGAATTCCGATACATCCTGGCCCTCAGAACGAAAGTGCGTATAGAATCGATATCTTGAGATGATGATGCCTTCATCTGGTTTGAGATAGTCACGTACCAGAGCACACAATGTTTCATAGTCCTTGTCCGTTGGATTTAAGAGCGAGAGGAGATTCGTTATGAATCCATAGATTTTCAGACCACATACTGTGAGGAGGACCGCCCGGCGTCGAACTGCATCAGTGGGTTTCTCTATTTTGTTGGCCACAAAGTACTGGTTCAAGCAGGCTACAAAGTCTGTCCACTCTTCTCCCTCCACGAATCGCTCCAGAATTCCAATTGTGCTCATTTTTGCATGAGAAGGTTCTTGTTACCTTGTCGCCAAATGTTGTGTATGCAATAACTCAATAGACTGAATATTGTAAACTCCAAACAGGTACAAACCTGGCTCTACTTTATGAGGGCCCGAAGTGATCACATTTCATGATGGCTGGTCTTTTATACCTGGGCCGCACACACGTGCGTACAGCCCAATGACCTCCGACAGTGGTGCCACCTAGTGGCTAGTAAACCTAAGCATACATACATGACACCTTTAAATGTGAAGGCGAACTTGTACTGGTCCTCTCTTTTGAGGGGAATTGACCAGAACCTGTTCGATATAACCAGCACCGTGAATGTGGTTGCGGATGCTAGAATGCTCCCAATCAGGTCGGCCACAGGCGCTCCAGTGGGCGCGCAAGCTGAGATGTTCTTGTTGAACACCCGATAGTCCACGGTGGCCCTCCACGACTGGTCAGGTTTCCGAACCGGCCAACGTGGAGAGTTCACGTGTATGGCTATGGACCTCAACACCTCCTAGGCTACCAGGGATCCCAGTGCCGTCTCTAAGTCGGCCTCCGCCTCCCTGAGGAAATTATACTGTTTCTGCGGCCGGGTCATAGGGTCTCCTTGTACCCTGATTTCTAACCCCGTCACCCTACTGCAGTCGTGTTTGTGTGTGGCGAACGATGCGAGATTGTCCCACACGTAAGCCTGGTACTCGGCCGAGGTATTATTGACCAATTGCTCTAGGTCGTAACTACCCTTCGGCTTCGTTGTGCACACTGTGCCTTTACCTTCCCCTTCCTTGGGATCGCTACAACTTCTTCCTCCTTATCGGAACCCACTGCTCCCCAAAGGCAGTGATTCCTTAAATCCACTATAATTCTGTGGGCGAACATAAGGACTCCTGACCCCGTCTGCTCCCATTTCAGCAGGACGCACTTCCATTTTGCGTGGAGTGATCCTAAATCGATGGAGATCGACCCCGCCTGCTCGTTCTCTGTGAACCCCACCAGACTGTGTGGAACCTTGCTAGACAAAGGTGGGGTAGTCGGATCATTTGCATGAATCACCGTGCTGGAAGCCCCGGTGCCCAACAAATACTTCTCCACTACCTTTCCCACCCCCATCTTCACACATGGTCTACTCCACTCATCGTACGTGAGCGAACACAGGTACTCAGGCTGGGTGCGTGCTAGTCAAGGTGATGGGATTACCGGAGCGGTCGGGATTTCCCTGCTCACGGCTAGCTACCCTGTAATTGTCTTAATATCCTTCAGTTGCCCCTCCAGCCCATCTACTCTACCCGCTAGATGAGCGGTCTCCTCCCAGCGACCTGCTCCTTGAGCTTGGTCTCTGTTACCTGACACTACAGATACTCCCCGGTGTTACGGGAGGTTTCCTCCTGAGTGTGCCTCTCCTGCTTTTCTTCGCTCAACTCATCTAAAAGCCTCGTTCCTACCACGGTCCTTGCGGCTGACTGCTCCTCGGACTCTTTGACCTCTGCCTTAAGCCACCAACCTGCTCCCTAAGCAGTTGGACCTGCTTCTGCAGACATAGGAGCCAGGTGGCATTTACTTTTGCCTTTCTATGCCCCTTACTCCCCGTCCACTCAGCAGCTTTGTCCTCCGGACTCTCAGCCCGCAAAAGGTCCAGTACCCACTGTTGTGTTACGATAACTTTCCCAAAGATACATGAGGAAATCCTAGTCCTCATTGCTAATCTCTTGGCCTTAATATCTTCCATAACTCTCTGTTCAGCACACCCATGTCCTGCCGCAGTCACCAATTCTGTAAGTGGTTTCCCTCGGGTGTTTTTGACCCACACCCACTTGACACTAATTCTAGACCTGGGAGTGATTACTGTACTGAACGGATGAATGAGTCACGGACAAATACCTTGGTCTTAACTGGCAATGCTTTATTAAAGCTAAACACAAACCTGCACCCAGTAAAACAAACAAATGCAGTACAATACACAATGTGGCCTGTCTAACAGGCCCCTAACGTGAAGTATCCATGTATAAAACACCTCCCCTGTAAACCCCTAAGAATTTGGTTGGGAGAATGCATGATACCCTGTCACACCGTAACTGTGATCTTAAAAGATGTGTGCAGAAATGCTCACCGATTTCACTGGCTTACTCGTTGCTTCTTCCGGTGAAAAGGTGTCTCTTCTGGTTTCTTCTCTCTGTCACAATACGGAGGGTTGGATTCTTTTCGGAGCGAAGCAGCGAGGCAAGAGAGAGAGCTGGGTTGGCATGCTTTTATATCCCAAGTTCGTTTGCTTTTTCAGGCTGAATAAAGTTTGTTTCGAGGCTTCCTGTGGGTGTGTCTTCTGCTTTTACCCAATAAAGCTCCTTGTTTTCGAGGCTTCCTGTGTTTGAGTCAGTGATGGGTTTTCGCTTCCAGGCGGTCTGGGCTTAATGGCACTCTATTGTTCTGGTAACTCATCCAGGTATCACTGATTGACCAGGTCACCTTGCCTAACAATGGACTCCATTAGCTCACCTCCTGCCTTATGTTGACCATTCTCATTCCAGACTCCCTGCCCATCATTCTAAGTCCAACATGGAGCTGCACCTGGGCCCCTCCCACAAACAGCATCCAGCTTTCTTTCTGCGGTGAGAAAAATATTCAACACAATGTCCAGACAATGTCCAATAAATCCAGTCCTTACAATGCTTACACCATCTGCAGTTTGTACATCAGAAGAGATTGTGGGATGAGGGGGAAGTGAGATGTGAGAAGGAAGATTAGGTATGAGGATACCGTCATCTTCGATGGTTTCAGCCCGACCGCTGGCCACAACCTCAGCAATGGCCGTTCCAATAATGACCAGCACCCTCTCCTCCAGGGGGGTGAGGACATGCCGGTGCACCTGTCACCCTCTGGTCAGCTCCTGCTGTGTCCAGTTGTGTGCCACCTTGTCCTGCAAGAGAGGGAAGTGTGTCAGTGAGTGTGGGGCAGTGTGTCAGTGAGTGTGGGGCAGTGTGTTTGGGTGCAGTGTGTCAGTGAGTGTGGGGCAGTGTGTTTGGGTGCAGTGTGTCAGTGAGTGTGGGGCAGTGTGTTTGGGGCAGTGTGTCAGTGAGTGTGGGGCAGTGTGTTTGGGTGCAGTGTGTCAGTGAGTGTGGGGCAGTGTGTTTGGGTGCAGTGTGTCAGTGAGTGTGGGGCAGTGTGTTTGGGTGCAGTGTGTTTGGGGCAGTGTGTCAGTGAGTGTGGGGCAGTGTGTTTGGGTGCAGTGTGTCAGTGAGTGTGGGGCAGTGTGTGAGTGTGGGGCTGTGTGTCAGTGAGTGTGGGGCAGTGTGTTTGGGGCAGTGTGTCAGTGAGTATGGGGCAGTGTGTTTGGGGCAGTGTGTCAGTGAGTGTGGGGCAGTGTGTTTGGGGCAGTGTGTCAGTGAGTGTGGGGCAGTGTGTGAGTGTGGGGCAGTGTGTCAGTGAGTGTGGGGCAGTGTGTTTGGGTGCAGTGTGTCAGTGAGTGAGGGGCAGTGTGTTTGGGTGCAGTGTGTTTGGGGCAGTGTGTCAGTGAGTGTGGGGCAGTGTGTTTGGGTGCAGTGTGTCAGTGAGTGTGGGGCAGTGTGTGAGTGTGGGGCTGTGTGTCAGTGAGTGTGGGGCAGTGTGTTTGGGGCAGTGTGTTTGGGGCAGTGTGTCAGTGAGTGTGGGGCAGTGTGTTTGGGGCAGTGTGTTTGGGGCAGTGTGTCAGTGAGTGTGGGGCAGTGTGTGAGTGTGGGGCTGTGTGTCAGTGAGTGTGGGGCAGTGTGTCACTGAGTGTGGGGCTGTGTGTCAGTGAGTGTGGGGCAGTGTGTTTGGGTGCAGTGTGTCAGTGAGTGTGGGGCAGTGTGTTTGGGGCAGTGTGTCAGTGAGTGTGGGGCAGTGTGTTTGGGTGCAGTGTGTCAGTGAGTGTGGGGCAGTGTGTTTGGGTGCAGTGTGTCATTGAGTGTGGGGCTGTGTGTCAGTGAGTGTGGGGCAGTGTGTTTGGGTGCAGTGTGTTTGGGTGCAGTGTGTCAGTGAGTGTGGGGCTGTGTGTCAGTGAGTGTGGGGCAGTGTGTTTGGGTGCAGTGTGTTTGGGTGCAGTGTGTCAGTGAGTGTGGGGCTGTGTGTCAGTGAGTGTGGGGCAGTGTGTTTGGGTGCAGTGTGTCAGTGAGTGTGGGGCAGTGTGTTTGGGTGAAGTGTGTCAGTGTGGTGTAACATGTTTGGGTGATGTGGCTTCCATGGTTGAATAGTTGGCAATGTGTGCAAGCTGTGAGATGTGGGTGTGAGGCTTGCAGCAGTGCTCAGTGTGTGAGGGTGAGGTGAAGCTATGAATGTTTGTAGGTGAATGATGGGGTGTGATGAATTGAGCAGTGTCTGAGAATAGTGGTTCAGTTGTAAGGATATGGTTTTTGAAGATGCATTCACTGACCTCGACGACTCGTTTGAGCTCATTGAAGTTCCAGCGGCAGTACATTCTGGTCCTCAGGGCTAGGCTCCTGGCATTGACCTCCACGACTAGCTGCCCCCATTGTCTCCTGACCCCCCTGTGGATACAGGACATCTCTCGTCCTTTCCAACTCCTCCACCAGGACCTCCAGTGCAGCGTCTGGAAACCTTGGGGGCCGCTCTCTGCCATTCCTGAGTTTCCACAGACAGATTCACTTCCTGCACGACTAGGTGCTAGGGAATTAAAATTTTGGGCCCCCTACTGATGGGTGCAGCCAATGAGCAGTGTGGTTAGCATTGAATGCACACAGAAATCATTCTGATAAGCAGGCATCACAAAGCTGGCATGCTGCCTGCATTTCAATCAATGAGCTCGGGTTAATCGCACATTCCTGTGCCCGTTGGACATGTGATAGATATGTGAACTCAATATATATTACAATAGTGAGCATAATATAAATGCTTTCAAATAACTATAACCAGTTGCTTTTTGTAAATTCTTTGTAGTTATTGATGATAAAATGTTTTTGCCAAGTTTTGCCATATAATCCTTCCTATAGGCAAACATGAATTAAGTCATTCTCATGGCTGGCCACCCTGAAATGGAAGTCTTTGAACATCACAAAGATTTTGGTGTAGAAACAGAAAATATGCAGTAAGTCATTTTGGGAGCAGTTCCTTTGCTGTACAGTTGGTTAGTGGGGCAGGGTTTTTCTTATGGAAGTGTCATCTACAGAGCCAATGCAAGTAAGAGGGGCCCCAGCACTGGAGGTTCACACATGCTGTCCCTTCAGCTCCCACTACAGTGCCAGCCTTTAGCTCAGTGGTACCATTCCCGCCTCATGTTGGCTTCAAAACCCGTGATGAGTGGAGACCTGAATTCTGGGGTGACATCTTGCAAGATATTCACGTCTGGTGAGTGTGGGTGACCCCATCTCATCATGAGTTATGGAAGCTCATAGGACCAAACCCCGAGCTGGGATAAGGATGGTTATGGCCATGCAAGGAGCCTACAACATGCCGACAAATCCTTCCCAGAGACAGTTAAGCATGAGCAATCTGCTAATAAAACACTTTTCCATTGTTCCAAGAATATACTAGGTATGGATTTGGGCTGGCCTTGTACAATTTCTGGCTGCAGGTGGCATTGAATTGGTCATTTACACTGTTGCTATGGCACTGTGAATATTTACCAATCCACAGCAGGAGGTATGATGGGGAAGAGTTTGTGGCTGGATGATTCATGACTACCTTTCTGTCAATGACTAAGATCATCATCATCCCCTTTCATCTCTACAAGCTCCTGGTTAATGTAACCCCTAAAGTATATCCTGTGTTTTTTTAATTTGTTCTCTGCACGTGATCAACTTCTACCATCTAAAGGATTTATTGCCATGCCTAGTTGCTCCGAGAAGGTGGTGGTGAGCCGCCTGCTTGAACCGCTGCAGTCCGTGTGGTGAAGGTGCTCCCACAGTGCTGTTAGGGAGGGAGTTCCAGGATTGTGACCCAGCGACGATGAAGGAACGGTGATATATTTGGTGTGACTTGGAAGTGATTGTGCTCCCATGCTCCTGCTGCCCTTGTCTTTCCACGTGGTGCAAGTTGCCGGGAAAAAACGACTGAAGTAATCTTGGTTAGTTGCTGCAGTGTATCCTTTACATAGGGTACACTGCAGCCACAGGGGATATCGAGTTCACAGGTGGGGGAGCTGATCAAGTGGATTGTTCTGACCTGGATGGGGTCAAGCTTCTTTTAAGCATTGCTGTGCCTGCACCCACCCTGCCAAGTGGAGAGTATTCCAGCACATTCCACAGGAGTCTTGTAGATGTTTAGTGGTTTTGAGGGCTGAGGAGGTGCGTTGCCCATCGCAGAGTAACCAGCCTTTGCCCTGCTCTTGTAGCCAAGGTGTTGATATGGCTGGCCCAGTTCAACTTCCTGTTTGTGAATGATGATGGTAGGCGACTCAGTGACAGTTGGTGGTGATTTGGGGGGAGGGGAGGAGGGATGGATGCAACATTCCATGGTGGTGGGCGGGGGAGAATGGATGGACCATTCCATGTTGGTGATTGGGGGGGGTGGATGGATGGAACATTCCATGGTGGTGATTTGGGGGGAGGGGAGGAGGGATGGATGCAACATTCCATGGTGGTGGTGGTGGTGGTGGTGGTGGGGGCGGGAGGGTGCATGGACCATTCCATGTTGGTGGGGGGGATGGACCATTCCATGTTGGGGGGGGGTGGATGGACCATTCCATGTTAGTTGGGGGGGGAGGGGGAGGGGAATGGATCATTCCATGTTGTTGGCTGGAGGGGGGAAAGAGGGTGGATGGATGGACCATTCCATGATGGTGGTGATGGGGGGGGGGGGTGATTGCCTGGACCATTCCATGTTAGTGGGGGGGGGGGGGGGAAATGGACCATTCCATGTTGGTGGTGGGGGGGGAGGGGGACTGGATGGACCATTCCATGTTGGTGTGGGGGGGCATTGACCATTCCATGTTGGTGGGGTGGGTGGGGTGCGTGGATGGACCATTCCATTTTGGTGCGGGGGCGGGGGGCATAATAGATGGACCATTCCATGTTGGTGGTGGTGGTGGAGGGGGGTTTGCATGGACCATTCCATGTTGTGGGGGGGGGGGGAATGGATGGACCATTCCATGTTGGAGATGGTCATTACTTGGCACAAATGTAACCTGCCACTTCTCGGCTCAAGCCTGGTTGTTATCCTTGCACAAGCGGAACTGAGCAGTGGTGACTGGATTATTGGTGAGTAGATGGCACAGTTTCATGATGATTGGGAGGAGGCTGATAGTCCAGTAATTAGCTGGGTCAGATGTTCCCTTGTGTGGCTAGCACATAACTGCAAAGTCTTTGACTTTGATAGGTTGATGCCAGTGACATAGCTGTATTGGAACAGCTTAGCTAAGGGAGTGATAGTTCTTCAGCAATACAGCCGGGAGACTGCTGTGTCCAGTGTGGTCAGCTGCCTCTTAATATCAGGTGGCGTGAACTAACTTGGCTGGACATTGTTATCCAGGACAGTGGGGACGTCAGGAGGAGGCCACTTGCTCCAAGTGACTGAAGATACAAACAATTCAGACACCCCCACCCCATCCTACAAGCCCTTGAAAAACACAAAACCACACAAGAGGACAGAATGGAACGGAGTCCTGTTTAATTATAAAAGGCACACACAGTGTTAAAGGCATCAATGCATTCAACATTGTAAATTATCAGTCACAGTCGTGAAATCCTTCATTTGATTTTCATACCTGATGAAAACACTGATTTCTGTCACTCCTTATAAATAGTCTTCTCCAGGTTAATAAAAAATGTTCTTTTACACAAAGAAAATACGTTGAACATTAAGTTAAGCATAAAGAATCATTTGAACAATAATTTATACACAGTATTGCACATTAGTAATAAATAGTCACTCTGCTTTCTCTTTCGGTTGTAAACAGCCAAGAGGCTCGGTGGAGTTATATCAATCGACCCTCTGGGTAATAATTGTGAGTCAGCCCATTAAAGAAAGCTGGTGGTGATTCCCGCTCTCTCGCACAGCTGGGCTTTCAATGCTTTAGTGGCATGTGTTCACGGTCCTACACTACTTCACTGAGACCATCAGAGAGATTACTGACCCAGGCCAAGTGTCCCAGGAGACAGACCGCCCACTGAAGGAGACCCTCAAGTCAGCCCACTGTAGGTACGTTTAATTTTAAGATGTTGCATGAAATGATCTCAACTCTTCCAACTTGCAAAATGTTGTTCTGACCTCTGCTGTCTGAATCACATGGTGTTTAACATCAGTGACGGGAAGCCGTTCACCATGGGTGGAGAATGGCAGGATCCCAGCCATGATGCACCAGAGGGACAATGCTAGCTCCAGGAACCTCATCTGCTGGCTGCTCACTCACCGTGGGCGCACTGCCCAGAGAGCACAGCTCCCCACAGCAAACATGCAGCCAGAGGATTGGACCAGATTTAGATTAAAATGAGCATGGGTGGAGACTGAGTGGAGAAATGGGATGGGAGTGGGGTCCTTGGGCAACGAGAAGGGGAGGGGTGGAAGAGAGGTCAGAAGCAATGCACCCATATTTTCTGATAATGGCACAATGACCATCAAACATGAGACAGTGTCAAGAGGAGAGGAGAGGTGGTGTAATGATATCCTTGCCCAGGGTAGAAGGCTCTGATCCCCTTTAGTCCCTTTGTGGGCTGGACACCACATTAGTGACCAAAGTAGTCCTGATCTGTTAGATCGAGAGACGGACCGAGAGAGAGAGAGAGACGGACCGAGAGAGAGAGAGAGACGGACCGAGAGAGCCTCTCCAATACACAGATCACCACCACAGCACTCAGATCCACAGAGAATGTAAGCTAATCGAAGTCTCCAATATTTTAGGAAAAAAGGCACTGTCCATCATCCAAAGGCTGAGTTTGCATTCGGGTCCTGGTTTAAACTCACACCATGGTTTCCTTGGAGATGGGCTGGGATACAGCCTGCATCCTGGAGGCCAGAGCTTGTTGTAGCTCTGTCAGAACATCGTGATGTTTGTGTGTCGGGCTCTGCAGCAGCTGCTGGAAGGAGTCCTGCTCCAGTAAAGGCAGCATGTTCTTCAGGAAGTATCCACTGCAGTAGGAGACCAGCTCCGAGGCCTCGAGAACCTGCACAGAATAGGACCAGATCTTCAGAGGACAGAATCAGAGAACTGTACAGCTTAGAGGGAGGCCATTCGGCCCATCATGCCTGTGCCTGCTCTGTGACAGAGCGATTCAATTCGCCCCAGTCCCCCGCTCCTTCCCTACAGCCCAGCAATTTGTTCCTTTAAGTATTTGTCCACTTCCCGTTTGAAAGTTATAATTGAATCTGCTCCCACCGCCCTTTCAGGCAGCGCGTTCCCGATCACAACTCGCTGCGTAAGTGAAACATATCCTTATCTCCCCTCTGGTTCTTAAATCTGTGTCCCCTGGTTACCGACCCTCCTTATTTATTCTATCAAAGCCCTTCAGTGCAGTAATTCACAAAAGGCAGAAAACCAGGACATTGGTCCACAGGTAGCAACCATTTACTTGTAGCCATGCGCAATAAATCTATCCATAACCTGATCTGAGTTAATCTGTCTTATTGGGATCAGTTTTCAATATCAATATCCAACTCCAGATTTATTCCCGAGGGACGAATCCATCTCGGAGGGAGCTGGGATAGCAATTGACCAGACTACATCCCTCCTCCCACCTCAGGCTTCCACTCACTATTCAGCACCCCCTGCTGGACAGTGTCAACACCTTGAGGGTATGACATTGGGCAGTGCAACCTCAGACAGCCAGTCACTGGGCTCCCACAGGAAGAATAATGACTTGGCAGAGGTTTGAGACCTACATATGGGACCATATCTCGCTGTGCGTCAGTCCTGCAGTAGAAGAGTGGGAAGGGTAATTGATAGGAATAGGAGGAAATTATTAGGTGTCAGCTGTGGCTCAGTTGCTAGCTCTGGCCTCGGAGTCAGAAGTTTGTGAGTGCAAGTCTGACTCCAGTAGGAAACGCGGCAGCCTATGTGTGCAGAGAAGGATCCCACACACAGTAATGTGATAATAACCAGACAATCTGTCTCGACTGATGTTGGTCGAGGGATAAATATTGGCCAGGACACTGGGGATTAACGCCCCCTGCTCTTCTTTCAATAGTGCCGTGGGATCTTTTACGTCCACCCGAGAGAGCAGACAGGGCCTCAGTTAAACATCTCATCCAAAAGATGGCACCTCCGACAGTGCAGCACTCCCTCAGCACTGCCCCTCCGACAGCGCGGCCCTCCCTCAGTACTGCCCCTCTGACAGTGCAGCACTCCCTCAGTACTGCCCCTCTGACAGTGCAGCACTCCCTCAGTACTGCCCCTCTGACAGTGCAGCACTCCCTCAGTACTGCCCCTCCGACACTGCCCCCCTCCCTCAGTACTGCCCCTCCGACAGTGCAGCATTCCCTCAGTACTGCCGCTCTGACAGTGTGGCCCTCCCTCAGCACTGTCCCTCTGACAGTGTGGCGCTCCCTCAGCACTGCCCCTCCGACAGCGCGGCCCTCCCTCAGTACTGCCCCTCTGACAGTGCAGCACTCCCTCAGCACTGCCCCTCCGACAGCGCGGCCCTCCCTCAGTACTTCCCCTCTGACAGTGCGGCGCTCCCTCAGTACTGCCCCTCCGACAGTGCAGCACTCCCTCAGTACTGCTCCTCCAACAGTGCAGCACTCCCTCAGTACTGCCTCTCCGACAGTGCGGTGCTCCCTCAGCACTGCCCCCTGACAGTGTGGCGCTCCCTCAGTACTGCCCCACCAACAGTGCAGCTCTCCGACAGTGCGTCACTCCCTCAGTACTGCCCCTCCGACAGTGCGGCGCTCCCTCAGTACTGCCTCTCCGACAGTGCGGCGCTCTCTCAGTACTGCCCCTCCGACAGTGCGGCACTCCCTCAGTACTGCCTCTCCGACAGTGCAGCTCTCCGACAGTGCGTCACTCCCTCAGTACTGCCTCTCCGACAGTGCGGCGCTCTCTCAGTACTGCCCCTCCGACAGTGCGGCACTCCCTCAGTACTGCACTGTAGTGTCAGCCTGGATTATGATCCACAGAACGGCTTGTCGACAGGTTGTAGAACCCGGACGATTTTCACTGACCCCGTTAATTGTTTCTGTGCTGTTGCAATGCTCAGCATTAACGCAGGACACTGCACGTTATGCTGCATGGAAATGGGAGCAGGATTACACCAAGGACATTGCTAGCCTCTCCTCACCTTGGCCTGTCGGTACGTGTGTGGGCTGCCAGCCAGCGTCAGGTTCTGTGAACAGATGACCTCACAGTGGCGTGTCAGAGGCTTTAGTTTGAAGATGCTGGAAGCTGAGAGAACCTGGAACAGAGACAGGGCCATGAGCACTGAGTAAAGTGAGGGGTCGAGAGTGAGTCAAATCTCCCCATGTCCATCAAAACTGCACCATCCATTCTCCCCGATCATAGACTCCACTCAGCCCTGTAAGCCCCTCCCACAGCCCTGTAACCCCCTCCCACAACCCCCACAGCCCTGTAACCCCTTCCCACAGCCCTGTAACCCCTTCCCACAGCCCTGTAACCCCCTCCTACAGCCCTGTAACCCCCTCCCACAACCCCCACAGCCCTGTAAGCCCCTCCCACGGCCCTGTAACCCCTTCCCACAGCCCTGAAACCCCCTCCTACAGCCCTGTAACCACCTCCCACAACCCCCACGGCCCTGTAAGCCCCTCCCACGGCCCTGTAAGCCCCTCCCACGGCCCAATTAATCCCCTCCCACGGCCCATGGACACTCTCCCCGATCATGGACACTCCCTACCCATTTAAGTGTTAATGTAAGCTTTTCCAAGTCTCTCCTGGGAAATCTCAGATAACTAACACTGCCAGCGAATGATCAGGACAGGGAGCAGAGATAGATTGTCCTTCCCTGGCCCGGTGTGGCTAATTGTGCACACTGCCCTATCAATGCACCATTAATATGGGAATGCTGGGCAGGAGAATTCGACCTCCATGTTCCAACAGCACACCCATCGGGACTTGGAAGGAGCGCTGGCGAAGAGAGAGCAGTTAGGTGAAGAGGACATCTTACCTCCAGGGCTTGGCTTTTACTGATGTTCAGTCCCTCTGTCCCTCCGTTGTAAATATACTGAACCAAGCACTGCCGAGAAATCACAGGGTCAGAGCGTGAGACCGTGCACAAGACCAATACTAATCAGCTGACTGAAAATAACATTTCCACAAATGAAGAACTTGCATTTCTATAGCGTCTTGCATGTCCTTAGGACATCCCAAAGGGCTTTATAGCCAATGAAGTACTCTTGAAGTGTAGCCACCGCTATTTTGTGGGAAATACAGCAGGCAAACTGCACAGTGAAACGCCACAAAAAACAGCAATGAGATGAACGACCAGTTAATTCACTTTGGGTGATGTCGGTTGAGGGATAAATATTGGCCAAGACACTCAAAGTTAGTGACCAGGCTCACATACACCGGGTATATATGGGGTCAGTGACCAGGACCACATACACCAGGTGTACACGGGGTCAGTGACCAGGATCACATACACCAGGTGTACAAGGGGTCAGTGACCAGGATCACATACACCAGGTGTACACGGGGTCAGTGACCAGGACCACATACACCAGGTGTACACGGGGTCAGTGACCAGGATCACATACACCAGGTGTACACGGGATTAGTCACCAGGACCACATACACCAGGTGTACACGGGGTCAGTGACCAGGATCACATACACCAGGTGTACACGGGATTAGTCACCAGGACCACATACACCAGGTGTACACGGGGTCAGTGACCAGGATCACATACACCAGGTGTACACGGGGTCAGTGACCAGGATCACATACACCAGGTGTACACGGGGTCAGTGACCAGGATCACATACACCAGGTGTACACGGGGTCAGTAACCAGGATCACATACACCGGGTGTACATGGGGTCAGTGACCAGGATCACATACACCAGGTGTACACGGTTCAGTGATTTTAGGCTTTTGTATTTTGGGAGCGATAATGTCGGCGGGGCGGGACAGTTAGCGACCGGGGACAGTTTGCGCCTCAGTCGGTAAGTTTGCGCAGCTGGGCCCTGTGTCGGGGAGGGAGGCTTTGTACACCTCTCGTGGTGCAAGTATGGAAAACTCCCGAGTTAAAGAGTCGAGCCGGGAGCGCTCCGTGAGATGTCTGGGAGGGGCTGGGAGGACCTAAAAGAAAACACAAAAACATTCCCAAAACATTACCCACGCCACAACACAAATCGTTGAAAAAATTAAAAGAACAATCGCACTTACATAAGAAATAGGAACAGCAGTATGCCGTATGGCCCCTCGAGCCTGCTCCGCCATTTAATACAATCGTGGTTGATCTGATCATGGACTCAGCTCCACTTCCCTGCCCGCTCCCCATAACCCCTTATTCCCTTATCGTTTAAGAAACTGTCTATTTCTGTCTTAAATTTATTTAATGTCCCAGCTTCCACAGCTCTCTGAGGCAGCAAATTCCACAGATTTACAACCCTCAGAGAGAAGAAATTTCTCCTCATCTCTGTTTTAAATGGGCGGCCCCTTATTCTAAGATCATGCCCTCTAGTTCTAGTCTCCCCCATCAGTGGAAACATCCTCTCTGCATCCACCTTGTCAAGCCCCCTCATAATCTTATACGTTTTGATAAGATCACCTCTCATTCTTCTGAATTCCAATGAGTAGAGGCCCAACCTACTCAGCCTTTGCTCATAAGTCAACCCCCTCATCCCCGGAATCAACTGAGTGAGCCTTCTCTGAACTGCCTCCAAAGCAAGTATATCCTTTCGTAAATATGGAAACCAAAACTGCACGCAGTATTCCAGGTGTGGCCAAACAACACCCTGTATAACTGTAGCAAGACTTCCCTGCTTTTATACGCCATCCCCTTTACATTAAAGGCCAAGATATCATTGGCCTTCCTGATCACTTGCTGTACCTGCATACTAACCTTTTGTGTTTCATGCACAAGTAACCCCAGGTCCCGCTGTACTGCAGCACTTTGCAATCTTTCTCCATTTAAATAATAACTTGCTCTTTGATCTATTCTGCCAAAGTGCATGACCTCACACTTTCCAACATTATACTCCATCTGCCAAATTTTTGCCCACTCACTTAGCCTGTCTATGTCCTCTTGCAGATTTTTTGTGTCCTCCTCATACATTGCTTTTCCTCCCATCTTTGTATCGTCAGCAAACTTGGCTACGTAACACTCAGTCCCTTCTTCCAAGTCGTTAATATAGATTGTAAATAGTTGGGGTCCCAACACTGATCCCTGCGGCACCCCACTAGTTACTGGTTGCCAACCAGAGAATGAACCATTTATCCTGACTCTCTGTTTTCTGTTAGTTAGCCAATCTTCTATCCATGCTAATATATTATCCCAACCCCGTGAACTTTTATCTTGTGCAGTAACCTTTTATGTGACACCTCGCCAAATGCCTTCTGGAAGTGTAAATACACCACATCCACTGGTTCCCCTTTATCCACCCTATTCATTACATCCTCAAAGAACTCCAGCAAATTTGTCAAACATGACTTCCCTTAGGAGTCCATTACTCACCGCTCCACTGTCGGTATCGTTGCACTGCCCGATTTCCCAGGCAGTCACTGCGGGGCGCGCTGTGGGGCGGGCGGGTCAGGCAGGAGCTCAAACTCGCGCCAGTGTCGCAACCAGGGGCGTTTCACACCGGGCGCAGCTTTTCCGGGCGGTGCTGCTCCGCGTTGCCGCTCCGCGTTGCCGCTAAACCGGACCCGAGGATTGCTGCGGGGCGCTGGAAGCTGACTGCCCGCCCAGAACACCTCATTACCGCCGCACTGGGGCGGAAAACGGAGCGCAGAAGGCCAGAGAATCCAGCCCCAGGTGTACACGGGGATGGTCACCAGGACCACATACACCAGGATTACATGGGGTTAACCCGTTACCGGGTTATAACAGGAATTTGTTACTCTGCTGGTAGTTACCTTGAATGTGCTGTAGCCGATATCCTTGATCTCGATGGGGCTGCGGGTCTTGGCATCGGCAGAAGGGGAGGCAGTAATAAGTGCTTTGAACCTTAAGAGTGAGAAAAACATCCATCGAATAATGACCCCGGATATACAAGGCATTCTTTACTGCAATAAATATGTTGCTGCACCCATTTCGGGTAACTCTCGAGCAATGAGGCTGGACAGGGAGTAGGAGCCCTAAACCACACACACCAAGTTTGTCCCGCTCCGGGAAAACTCTGTTCAGTGGTTCAACGACACATTTATTGTCTGATAGCAGGGGTGGACGAGTCCTTCTCACACACGTGCCACTTCGATTGGTCAAAGAAATGTAGCAAAGCACCCTTTGAAGTTTACATAAAAATAGAGGATTCTGCACCAATCTGTGATAAGTACAGGTTACTGACTATACGGAGAATGTACAGACAGCAGCTCCCAGACACTGCACAATCGGAGGTACAGATTACTGACAGTACGGAGAATGTACAGACAGCAGCACCTTGTAATTATATAGCGCCTTTAACGTAGTAAAACGTCCCAAGGCACTTCACTGGAGTGGTTTTAATACAAAACAAATAAATTTGACAGTGAGCCACATAAGTAGAAATTGCGGCAGGTGACCAAAAGCTTGGTCAAAGAGGTCGGTTTTAAGCAGCGTCATAAAGGAGGAAAGAGAGGTCGAGAGGGAGAGGTTTAGGGAGGGAGTTCCAGAGCTTGGGGCCCAGGCAACAGAAGGCACGGCCACCGATGGTTGAGTGATTATAATCAGGGATGGTCAATAGGGCAGAATTAGAGGTGCGCAGACATCTCGGGGGGGTTGTGGGGTTGTAGGAGATTACAGAGATAGGGAGGGGTGAGGGCCAAGGAGGGATTTGTAAACAAGGATGAGAATTTAGAAATCGAAGCATTGCTTAATCGGGAGCCAATGTAGGTCAGTGAGCACAGAGGGTGATGGGTGAACGGGACTCAGTGTGAGTTAGGACACGGGGCAGCCGAGTTTTGGATCACCTCTAGTTTACGTAGGGTAGAATGTGGGAGGGCAGCCAAGAGTGTGTTGGAATAGTCAAGTCTAGAGGTAACAAAGGCATGGATGAGGGCTTCAGCAGCGGATGAGCTGAGGCAAGGGCGGTGACGGGCGATGTTGGAAAGGTGATTTTAGTTATGCCGCGGATATGTGGCCAGAAGCTCATTTCAGGGTCACATATGACGCCTAGGTTGCAAACAGTCTGGTTCAGCCTCAGACAGATGCTGGGGAGAGGGATGGAGTCAGTGGCTGGGGAACGACGTTTGTGGCGGGGACCAAAGACAATGGCTTCGGTCTTCACAATATTTGGTTGGAGAAAATGTCTGCTCATCCAGAACTGGATGTGGGACAAGCAGTCTGACAATTTAGAGACTGAGGAGGGGTCGAGAGAAGTGGTGGTGAGGTAGAGCTGGGTGTCATCAGTGTACATGTGGAAACTGACGCTGTGTTTTCAGATGATATCGCCAAGGGGCAGCATGTAGGTGAGAAATAGGAGGGGCCTCCCAGACACTGCACAGTCGGAGGTACAGGTTACTGAGAATGTACAGACAGCAGCACCTGACACTATAATTTACTGGGTACTTTCACCCTGGAGTTGCTATATGGCCCAAACAATCTCTTACTCTTGCCTTCATGAATCACTTCCTAACAATCGCAGCTCCAATGAACAAAATGTGATTGGACTGAGCCAATAGGGTCTCCCTGCATCAGCACATTGTATTATTTGGGAATTAGTAGAACTGCCTGCCTCACAGTTTGGTGAATCACAGGTTGTACCTGGGTGAGGCAGCGGCCAGCAGTGTCCGATGGCCGTAAAATGGTTTCCCCTCCACCAGGAATGTGATGTCCGACTGTTTTTGGTTATTCAGGGGAACGGGATCTGAGGAAGGAAGAGAGAGAGTGTCAATCTACGACTGTGACCCACCTTCTGACCTCAGCCCATACCCGGGGAGTGGGCCCGAGCTACAGAAGCTCCCCCCCCACACCCTGATACCCCCGGGGAGTGGGTCTGAGCTACAGAACCCCCGCCCCTCCACACCCTGTGATACCCCCGGAGAGTGGGTCTGAGCTACAGAACCCCCTCCGCCCCCCACACCCTGATACCCCCGGGGAGTGGGTCTGAGCTACAGAACCCCCGCCCCTCCACACCCTGTGATACCCCCGGGGAGTGGGTCTGAGCTACAGAACCCCCTCCGCCCCCCACACCCTGATACCCCCGGGGAGTGGGCCAGAGCTACAGAACCCCCCGCCCCCCACACCCTGATACCCCCGGGGAGTGGGCCCGAGCAACAGAAGCCCCCGTCCCACCCTGTGATACCCCCGGGGAGTGGGTCTGAGCTACAGAACCCCCCGTGCCCCCACACCCTGATACCCCCGGGGAGGGGGCCTGACCTACAGAACCCCCCGCTCCCCCCACACCCTGACACCCCCGGGGAGTGGGTCTGAGCTACAGAACCCCCGCCCCTCCACACCCTGTGATACCCCCGGGGAGTGGGTCTGAGCTACAGAACCCCCTCCGCCCCCCACACCCTGATACCCCCGGGGAGTGGGCCAGAGCTACAGAACCCCCCGCCCCCCACACCCTGATACCCCCGGGGAGTGGGCCCGAGCAACAGAAGCCCCCGTCCCACCCTGTGATACCCCCGGGGAGTGGGTCTGAGCTACAGAACCCCCCGTGCCCCCACACCCTGATACCCCCGGGGAGGGGGCCTGACCTACAGAACCCCCCGCTCCCCCCACACCCTGACACCCCCGGGGAGGGAGCCTGACCTACAGAACCCTCCCCATCCAGTGATAACTCCGGGGAAGGGCAGTCTAATCCAAAGAGCTTTTACCTAGAGTGGAATATTCAGGCAAAGTCTCCGAGATGCTCCAAGTGACACAACCTACAAAGGGCCATCCATAAGGAGGACACTTCATGCACCCAACATTAGCCTGTGGCATTGATCCTTTCCTCAGCAGCAAAACATCAAACTCAGACACTTCTGCCTTCTGGCCCCAACCCAATACACAGCCCTTAGCTTGCCCTTTGACCCTTGGTGCCATCCCCTATCTATTCCAGAACAGTGAGGAGAATTTGTGTTGTGAAACTCGCTGCAAGATAACAAAGGGTCTCTCGTTACGAAACAGGGCTCATTCATCTTCAAGTACCGAGACACACCCCATTCCCAACCACTGCAGTGGACACTAAGTTTCTTGCTATGCCATGGTGTGGTTATAGTGTCCATTAGTTTCTCTCAGTCCACTCGAGCAACAGCTCTGTTTGGCACCTGCCTCGACACAGTCACTGCGCGTCAAGGTTTGTGCGCGGGCAAGGTTAGCCTCCGTGGGGACCAAGCACAGCTCCCTGGTGCAAAAGCCTGGGGCAGGATTGCAGTGTTGCTGTTGCTGAAGATGAAGCTACCATCTAGTTCCATGCAGTACTCACCGCCTTGATGCAATGCTTTGGTCTTCCCCCCGGTCTCCTGGATCACAGGGATAGGGTAGGGACCATAGCAGTGACTAAAGATAGCTGCCAGCTGTTGAATAATAGCATTGTTCTGAAAATGTAACACAAAGGGACACTATGTCAAGTCAATTGAATGATTCAAGCCCACCAGGCAGAGCCACTCAGCTCCCAGTAATCTCGGGCTATTCCACATAGACCACATGCTCCATCATAGACCACGTGCTGTCCAAAGTCAGAGGCAGTAACCCCCGCACATCTTGTTACTATCACAGGTTTGAGCCACCCTGGTCAGGGACTTAGATGGACAAAGCACTGGGTCTGCAGTAAGAGTTTGTTTCAATGAGATTTGTAATATTAAAAGTTTGCTAGAACTTCCCACTGTGGCAGTGAGACCAGTAACATCATTGTGTAACAAGAGGTCATGTAACTTATATTGTTAGATTAGGGCCTGTAATTTCAGAGTTTGTCGCAACTGGGCCTGTAAAACCAGAATCTGTTGGACCTGTAATTTCAGCTATTTACAGTCTATATTAATGACCTAGATGAAGGGACCGGGTGTAATGTATCCAAGTTTGCCGACGATACAAAGCTATGTGAGACAGTAAGCTGTGAGGAGAAGAAAAAGCGTCTGCAAAGGGATACAGACAGACTTAGTGAGAGGGCAGTGAGGTGGCAGATAGAGTATAATGTGGGGAAATGTGAGGTTATTCAATTTGGTGGAAAGAATAGAAAAACAGAATATTTTTTAAATGGTGAGAAACTTTTAAATGTTGGTGTTCAGAGAGATTTGGGTGTCCTTGTAGAGGAAACACAGAAAGCGAGCGTGCAGGTACAGCAAGCAATAAGGAAGGCAAATGGCATGTTGGATTGAGGCCTATAATACCACAATCTGTTGGATTGAGGCCTATAATACCACAATCTGTTGGATTGAGGCCTATAATACCACAATCTGTTGGATTGAGGCCTGTCATACCACAATCTGTTGGATTGGGGCCTATAATACCACAATCTGTTGGATTGGGGCCTATAATACCACAATCTGTTGGATTGGGGCCTATAAGACCACAATTTGTTGGATTGAGGCCTATAATACCACAATCTGTTGGATTGGGGCCTATAATACCACAATCTGTTGGATTGGGGCCTATAATACCACAATCTGTTGGATTGGGGCCTATAATACCACAATTTGTTGGATTGAGGCCTGTCATACCACAATCTGTAGAATTGGGGCCTATAATACCACAATTTGTTGGATCGGGGCCTATAATACCACAATCTGTTGGATTGGGGCCTATAATACCACAATTTGTTGGATTGAGGCCTGTCATACCACAATCTGTAGGATTGGGGCCTATAATACCACAATTTGTTGGATTGAGGCCTATAATACCACAATCTGTTGGATTGGGGCCTATAATACCACAATTTGTTGGATTGAGGCCTGTCATACCACAATCTGTAGGATTGGGGCCTATAATACCACAATTTGTTGGATTGTGGCCTATAATACCACATTCTGTTGGATTGGGGCCTATAATACCACAATGTGTTGGATTGAGGCCTGTCATACCACAATCTGTAGGATTTGGGCCTATAATACCACAATTTGTTGGATTGAGGCCTATAATACCACAATCTGTTGGATTGAGGCCTATAATACCACAATCTGTTGGATTGAGGCCTGTCATACCACAATCTGTTGGACTGAGGCCTGTCATACCACAATCTGTAGGATTGAGGCCTGTCATACCACAATCTGTAGGATTGGGGCCTATAATACCACAATCTGTAGGATTGGGGCCTATAATACCACAATTTGTTGGATTGGGGCCTATAATACCACAATCTGTTGGATTGAGGCCTGTCATACCACAATTTGTTGGATTGGGGCCTATAATACCACAATCTGTTGGATTGAGGCCTGTCATACCACAATCTGTTGGATTGAGGCCTATAATACCACAATCTGTTGGATTGGGGCCTATATAGCACAATCTGTTGGATTGGGGCCTATAATACCACAATCTGTTGGATTGGGGCCTATAATACCACAATCTGTTGGATTGGGGCCTATAATACCACAATCTGTTGGATTGAGGCCTGTCATACCACAATCTGTTGGATTGGGGCCTATAATACCACAATCTGTTGGATTGAGGCCTATAATACCACAATCTGTTGGATTGAGGCCTGTCATACCACAATTTGTTGGATTGGGGCCTATAATACCACAATCTGTTGGATTGAGGCCTGTCATACCACAATCTGTTGGATTGAGGCCTGTCATACCACAATCTGTTGGATTGGGGCCTATAATACCACAATTTGTTGGATTGAGGCCTGTCATACCACAATCTGTTGGATTGAGGCCTATAATACCACAATCTGTTGGATTGGGGCCTATAATACCACAATCTGTTGGATTGGGGCCTATAATACCCAAGGGGCCTGTCATACCACAATTTGTTGGAGTGGGGCCTATAATACCACAATCTGTAGGATTGGGGCCTGTAATACCACAATCTGAGAGAGAACGGTTTTGTTGTAAAGTAATGCTGGTTTGTGATGAGGTGTTGCACCTTGCTCTGGCGGAATATGTCGAACATCAGGGACAGTCCCTGGGAAATCATCTCTTGACTGTACACGTCATTCACAGCATCGAACTCCTTCAGCAGGTTGAGAGTGACGGGCCAGCGGCGCTGGGTGAGCGAGGTGTGCAGTGACTGGAGCCAGGAGTGCAGAGTCCACGGGACAGCTGGGGAGACAAGAACAGAATAGACTACCATGAGCAACAGTCGGCCTGGCATTGAAAGGGCAAGGAAATATTCCGTGAGGCACCGGAATATCCGACCCATGTACACTTTACATTCCCCAGAGCCCAGACCATCACATCGGGCCCGACATCAGCTCGGGATAGATGGAAGACCAGGCAGACACGAGACTTATTCCCCTCACTATGGTATCAGCTGTGGCTCAGTGAGCAGCACACTCGCCTCTGAGTCAGCAGGTTGTGGGTTCAAGTCCCACTCCAGGGACTTGAGCACATAAATCGAGGCCAACACTCCAGCGGAGGGCTGAGGGAGTGCTGCACTGTCGGAGGTGTCATGTTTCGGATGAGACATTAAACCGAGGCCCCGTCTGCTCTCTTCCATGGCGCTATTTCTAAGAAGAACAGGGGAGTTATCCCCGGTGACCTGGCCAATATTTATCTCTCAACCAACATAACAAAAACAGATTATCTGGTCATTGTCACATTATCACATTGCTGTTTGTGGTTGCCAGCTGTGCGCAAATTGGCTGCTGTGTTTCTTACATTACAACAGTGACTATAGGTCAAAAGTACTTCATTGGTTATAAAGCGCTTTGGGACATCCTGAGGTTGTGAAAGGTGCTACAGAAATGCAAGTTATTGTAATGTTCTGAAAATCTACAACTTCCGCTACAAATAGCGGACAGGAGTTTTCCCTCCCGCAGGCCGTGCGGACTGGCGCAGTACCTGTGACTGCCAGCAGATGTCTCCGGCATGTTATAAACGAGTGACGTTACAGGTGGACGTGAGCAGATCTGGGAGCAGCAGGCTCGAATTAGGTTCAATAGTAAACATTCCGAATGATTGCTTCCTCCCAGACACACTCTCAGAGATCACCCACGCAAAATTAATGATTTCAATATAAACACAATGATCGGTTGAAAGGGCTCAAAAAAAACAATAAATGGCCAGGATCAAGGGCAGATATCGCATACTACTGGGAGGAGATTAGCAAGATCATTGTGAGGGAATTGCTGCACTCTGGGGAGATAGATGAGGTGAGGACGAGGAGATATTAGTCGGGAATTTCCTTCGTATCTGCTTATGATTCGCCGCTGTACCTTTACACACGCAGGATTTCTGCAGCACTTCCGGCAATCTTATAGCATTGTAACACCACCGAGGAAATTCCCTCTCACTGGGTGAGGTGGGAACAGCAATGATGGGTGACTCAATGCACCGAGTGCTGCCACACAGAGGTCAGCTGTGGAACTGCAGCCACCTCCCCTACAATGCTGGGTCCTTGACCTCGGAAAGGGGGAGAGCTAACGGCAGGACAGGCAGTCCGAGGCCAGGCCCAGACCACTGTGCACAGGGAGGGGCAGTTAACCACAGGTCTAGGTACTCGATTCCAAGCCACAGGCCCCGTCACACAGGGAGACGGAGAGTTAACCGCAGGGCAGGGAACCCTCGTCCCAGGCCCAGCTTTCCGTCCAAACACAGGGGCACCACCCTGGCCGTGCACCGGGGGTGGGGGTCCTCCAGGGGGCCATGGGTGGTGATCTGGGGGGCCGCAGGGCTGTGCAGGAACAATGGCGGGGTGCGTCGCTCCGGGGTTGCCGCGGGACTGGGCGGGAACAATGGCGGGGTGCCGTGCATAGGGCGTGGGGGCCCTCCAGGGGGCCACGGGGGGTGATCTGGGGGGCCGCAGGGCCGTGCGGGAACAATGGCGGGGTGCTGCACTCACCCAGGTTGCGCAGTTCCATGGTGATGTCGAGGTAGTTGTGTTCGGCGCTCTGATAGAGAGCGTCCTGCAGCGCTTTCCTTCGCGCTCTGCTGCTGCGGTTGAGCCCGGGTTTCGGAACCTGGGGGTTGCTGACCTCTGCCCCCTCAGCGAGCATGTCCTCCAGGGACACAATGTCACTGTTCACGGTGTCTGGCTGCGACAGAAGCTTCTGCAGCACATTCCTGAGCAATGATCAGAGAGAGTGCGTTAACAAAGACAGTGAACAATAGAACTGAAAACAACACACTGCAGTCAGTGAAAGGGAATGGTGCATCCATCACTGTAAACGCTCAGTCCGCAAGGTGAGCTCTTCACCAATAACCTCCACCCTCAGTATAGGGCCCTGTTATAACTCTCTCCCTGTCCCACCCTCAGTATAGGGCCCTGTTATAACTCTCTCCCTGTCCCACCCTCAGTATAGGGCCCTCAGTTATAACTCTCTCTCTGTCCCCACCCTCAGTATAGGGCCCTCAGTTATAACTCTCTCTCTGTCCCCACCCTCAGTATAGGGCCCTCAGTTATAACACTCTCCCTGTCCCACCCTCAGTATAGGGCCCTCAGTTATAACACTCTCCCTGTCCCACCGTCAGTATAGGGCCCTCAGTTATAACACTCTCCCTGTCCCACCCTCAGTATAGGGCCCTCAGTTATAACTCTCTCTCTGTTACCCTCAGTATAAGACACTATGTTGTCCCGATCTCTCACCTGTGTCCATGGGCAGCAGCCTGACTGAAGGGACTAGTAATTCCTTGCAGAGATTCAGTGACTGCATTTTTACCAATGCTCCCAGCCAGGAGATCGGCTCCTTTATCCATCAGCACACTGACCAGATCAAGGTGACCTGCGGGAGAGAGAAATGCGGTGAGAGTGAGAGGGGCACGGAACAACGAGGGGATCTGGAGAAGGGGCAAGCTGAGCAAATGGCCATACTATTCATGGTTATAGGGAACAGGTATTATACATAGGGAAGGGCATCTTATACATATGGGTGTGATATATTTGTGATGTGACCTTTTTGACAGAATAAATGTCAACGATATGTTTAATTCCAATTTACATCACATGCATTTATAAATGAATTAACAATTTTGAGGGAAACCAAATCCATGTGCCCGACTTCTGATGTATTCGTAGGCCACAGGCTTCACTGTTTATACAGACTGCAGCACAAAACGAATATATATGGTTCTAATCTGATAACCACGGAAGCAGTTTGAAAAGGTATTGCCCTTCAGCCCCGTCCCCATCTCCCTATAACCCAGCCCATCCCCCGCTCCCTCGAACCCAGCCCAGCCCCCGCTCCCTCTAACCCAGTCCAGCCCCCGCTCCCTTTAACCCCAGTCCAGCCCCCGCTCCCTTTAACCCCAGTCCAGCCCCCGCTCCCTCTAACCCAGCCCATCCCCCGCTCCCTCTAACCCAGCCCATCCCCCGCCCTTCTCCCAGCAGTAGTGTACCTGCCGCTGCTGCGAGTTGCAGGGGAGATTCTGACCAGCTTCCTTCACTAGCGCCACCTTCGACATTGGCCCCGCCATCCAACAGCATCTGTACAGAGAGGTCACACACAGGACAAAAACATGACCTTGCATTTAATGACATACATAAAATTACACGGAATCTGTGGACAGAAACACACCCCGACAGTCTTTAGGCTCCCTATCCCCACCTCGCCCCCTCTCCCCACCCTATCCCATGTATCTCTCTATTTCTTCTCTCAGAGGGTTGTAAATCTGATGAATTCTCTGCCCCAGAGAGCTGTGGAGGCTGGGTCATTGAATATATTCAAAGCAGAGATAGACAGATTTTTGAGCGATAAGGGGTTATGGGGAGCGGGCAGGGAAGTGGAGCTGAGTCCATGATCGGATCAGCCATGATCGTATTGAATGGCGAAGCAGGCTCGAGGGGTCAGGTGGCCGATTCCTGCTCCTATTTCTAATGTTCTTATTTCCACCCTCGACGATTTAGGAGTGAAAGCAGGAAGCACATTTTCACACAAAAGCTAGTGGAAATCTGACACCCCGCTGTGTGGATGTGTGGCAGGCTGTGGATGCTGGGGATAAAGTGAAATCTGGTACTGCGATTGATGGATTTTAGTTGGGTATGGGTATTGAAATGTATGGAGCCAAGGGAGGTAAATGGAGGCGAGGTACAGATCAGCTGTGATCTCATTGAATGGTGGAACGGGCTCGAGGGGCTGAATGGCCTCCTCCTGTCCCTATGTTCCTCAACTTAAATATGTCATATTGAGGAACACAAACATGTTGTGAATAAAAATGTCAGACTAAGGGGATAAAATACACAAAGGTTTATGTGGTTTAAGTGCAGCGGCCTGCAGCCCATCTGCACTCGCTCAGTTCCACTCCGGCAAAGACCGGGGTACAGCACTGGTTAACAAAGGCCTCTGGCTCTGCGGAGACTCCAGGAACAGCTGGATGTTACGTGTATCTGAGGTATACATCAGAACGCAACAGCGCTTCACAATCTCCTGTACCCCACTGTCCCCACCCCAGGAGCAGCCACAGCTCCACCCAGCCCACAGCCTCTTGGGGTTGTTGGTTGGCCTTCTCCTACCCCACACACTGACAGGCACAGTCAGCATCTCCTCAACACTGCCCTTCATGACCACAGGATGCCCCAAAGTGCGTTACAGCCAATTAAGTGTTTTGTTTTTAAAAAGTGTTGTCACTGTTGTAATGTAGGAAATTGCTGGTGCAGACTCGATGGGCCGAATGGCCACCTTCTGTGATTCTATAAATGTGGCAGCCAATCAGCAAGGTCCCACAATGTGATAATGATCAGATAGTTGATTTTAATGATGTTGGTTGAAGCATATAATATCTGGGGAGAACTCCCTTGCTTTTCTTCAAAATAGTGCCGTGGGATCTTTTACATCCACCTGAGAGAGCAGACAGGGTCTCGATTAAGTGTCTGACCCGACAGTGCAGCACTCCCTCAGCGCTGCACTAGATTATGTGCTCAAGTCCCTGGTGTGGGCTTGAACGACCTTCTGACTCAGAAGGGAGTGTGCTGCCCACTGAGCCACGGCTGGCACCATGGAGAGAACAGCGGGATATGGGGTAGATCCGCAGAGAGACAGGCTTGCTCGGCCTAACACCCTTGTCCGGTGTCTGAAAGCCCTGCTCCGGAGGTGCACTTGGATCAAAGCCTCTCAGAGCAACGTCCCGACATCTGCTACCTCCCCTCACAAATCCACAGGGGGAGGGGAGAACACAACACTCACTCAATGAAAGGTACGATGCTGACCCACTCCCGTACCTGTGCGACTGACAGATGGCCGAAAGCGACAGCGAAGCTGAGGGCGGTCCAGTGACGAGTCTCTGTGTGAACGGACGGGCACTGCTGCGAATTACTGGGCACCTGCAAACCAAACACAAGAGCTCAGCGGCTTCTCAAACTTAGCATCAACATCTAGTCCATCCCAGAGCTGTGTCGTTCACACCATGTTTGCAAAGAGAGATGCCATCTTAAACCAGGTCTGGCACATTTCATTAAACATCATGGGGTCAGGTGAACACAGTCGAGTCCGAGTTGTTGGAGCACTGTCTCAGGGTCCGTGTGTTGCAGGTACACCCCGTGGGTTACTCTCGTGCAATGCGGCGATATATTTGCAAGACCTTTCAGGTGCAGGCCGTGTGTTAATAATCAATGTCTTACCTGAATGTCAACGTCTGCTCCAGAGGTCAGCAGGACCTGGGCCATGGCCTCGTCCCCATTGCTAGCTGCGTACATCAGCGGAGTCAGCCCCTAGGGGGAAGAAGCAGCGTCTGATTACCACAGGTCAATACTCAGCAGCAAAGCGGTCCCTGTGAGCAGAGACCATGGACCCCACATCAGGGGCAAAGGTTAGTGATCATTATCTCACATTCAGTGAGGTGTGGAGACTGAGTGGCATTGCCCTCGGTGTTGTTATGGAGGGGTGTCACACCTCATATCACTGTGGTGGGATGGTTAGTGTAGCCCAATGGTCAATGCTTGCTCCTATTCATAACTAAGTTCATTATCATATAATGTATTTCAGTGATTTAAATTAGAATGTACGGGATTGCAGATGCTACTAAAATCGGCTGTGTGGTTGATAATGAAGAAGAAAGCTGTAGACTGCAGGAAGATATGAACTGGTCAGGTGGGCAGAACAGTGGCAATCAATGGCGTCAGGGGCAAAGGTCAGCGGTCATTCTCACACAATGGAAATCAATCCGGAGAAGTGTGAGGTAATGCATTTGGGGAGGGCTAACAAGGCAAGGGAATACACATTAAATGGTAGGACACTGAGAAGTGTAGAGGAACAAAGGGACCTTGGAGTACAGGTCCACAGATCATTGAACGTAGCAGGCCAGGTAGATAGGGTGGTTAAGAAGGCATACGGAATACTTACCTTTATTAGTCGAGGCACTGAATACAAGAGCAAGGACGTTATGCTTGAATTGTATAAAACACCGGTTAGGCCACAGCTGGAGTACTGTGTGCAGTTCTGGTCACCACATTACAGGAAATATGTGATTGCACTGGAAAGGGTACAGAGGGGATTTACGAGGATGTTGCCTGGACTGGAGAATTTTAGCCATGAGGAAAGATTGGATAGGCTGGGTTTGTTTTCTTTGGAACAGAGGAGGCTGAGGGGAGTCCTTATTGAGGTGTATAAAATTATGAGGGGCCTGGATAGAGTGGATAGGAAGGACCTGTTTTCCTTAGCAGAGGGGTCAACAACCAGGGGGCATAGATTTAAAGTAATTGGTAGGAGGTATAGGGATTTGAGGGGAAACCTTTTTACCCAAAGGGTGGTGGGAGTCTGGAACTCACTGCCTGAAAGGGTGGTAGAGGCAGAAACCCTCACCACATTTAAAAAGTACTGGATGTGCACCTGAAGTTGTTAAGTATGGAAGAACTCCACAAGACTGAGTACTGTGAGCTAAAACTGATGTGACCTTAGTCTCTTTAATACCACTCCAGAGTGCCTAAGCAGCATGGCAGGCAACCTTTTATACTCCCTTGCATGAGGTGTACAGGTGATCCTTGGGCCTCCAACAGTTGCGCCCTCTGGTGGCAAGTCTTACACAGTTACAATGTTTACATACATAACATCACCCTCCGACCCCACAAAGTCTTTGATACAACTTATTTACAAGTTGAGATGATCCGGGGCCCTACACTCTCTGGTTGATCGTCTGAGTTCAAACTCTTGCATGGGTGAGTTGGTCGGACCATTGCTGCACTGCGGCGCGGCTGGTCTGACAGGACTGTTGGGAATGGTGGCTTCATCGACTTGATTGACAGCGAGGTCGATTGCTGGTTGGGTGTGTGTTGGTGGGTTGATGATGGTGACGTCCTCTTCAGGTTGTTCCTGGTTGTCGATGAACCTCAGTTTGGTCTGATCCAAATGCTTTCTGCACGTTTGTCAATTCAATAGTTTGACAATAAACACTCTGTTCCCTTCCTTGGCCAAGACAGTGCCAGCGAACCATTTAGGACCATGACCGTAATTAAGGACAAACACAGGGTCATTAACATCAATGTCACACGATACAGCCGTACGATCGTGGTACATGTTTTGCCGGTGACGCCGGGTTTCCACATGATCATTGAGATCCGGGTGGACTAGGGAGAGCCTGGTTTTGAGTGCTCTCTTCATTAACAATTCTGCAGGGGGAACCCCAGTGAGCAAGTGGGGTCACGTCCGGTAGCTGAGCAGAACCCGAGATCAGCAAAGGTCTGCAAGGAGCCTTCCATCACGCGTTTCAAGCTCTGCTTGATAGTTTAGACCGCCTGTTCCGCTTGACCATTGGATGCGGGCTTAAACGGGGCAGACCTGACATGCTTGATGTCACTGCGGGTCATAAACTCGTTGAATTCCGAGCTGGTGAAACACGGTCCATTGTCACTGATAAGGATGTCGCGCAAGCCATGGATGGCGAACATAGTCCGGAGGCTTTCAATGGTGGCAGTGGATGTGCTGGATGACATCATCATCATAGGCAGTCCCACGGAATCGAGGAAGACTTGCTTCCACTCCTGAAGTGAGTTCTTTGGTGACTGAACAGTCCAATACGAGAGCCACAGACTCTAGGTGGGACAGATAGTCGTTGAGGGAAGGGGTGGGTGAGACTGGTTTGCTGCACGCTCTTTCCGCTGTCTGCGCTTGATTTCTGCATGTTCTCAGCGTTGAGACTCGAGGTGCTCAGCGCCCTCTCGGATGCACTTCCTTCACTTAGGGCAGTCTTTGGCCAGGGACTCCCAGGTGTCAGTGGGGATGTCGTATTTTATCAGGGAGGCTTTGAGGGTGTCCTTGTATCGTTTCCACTGCCCACCTTTGGCTCGTTTGCTGTGAAGGAGCTCCGAGTAGAGCGCTTGCTTTGGGAGTCTCTTGTCTGTCATGCGAACTACGTGTTGCTCAGCGGAGCTGATTGAGTGTGGTTAGTGCTTCAATGCTGGGGATGTTGGCCTGGACGAGGACGCTAATGTTGGTGCTCCAGACCTCCCAGGGGATTTGTAGGATCTTGCAGAGACATCGTTGGTGATATTCCTCCAGCAACCTGAGGTGCCTACTGCACATGGTCCATGTCTCAGCCATACAGGAGGGCAGGTATTACTACAACCCTGTAGACCATGAGCTTGGTGGCAGTTTTGAGAGCCTGGTCTTCAAACACTCTTTTCCGAAGGCGGCACGGCGCACTGGAGGTGGTGTTGGCTCTCGTCGTCTATGCCTGCTCTTGTTGATAGGAGGCTCCCGAGATATGGGAAGTGGTCCACTGTGTCCAGGGCCACGCTGTGGATCTTGATGACTCGGGGGCAGTGCTGTGTGGTGAAGACAGGCTGATGGAGGACCTTTGTCTTACAGATGTTTGTCTTATGGATGATTACGCATTCAATCCATTTAGAGTAAGCGGCCACTCCCACTAAAAACATCTTTCCGAGAAAGGGGCCAGCAAAATCTACGTGGATCCTGGACCACGGTTTGGAGGGCCATGACCACAGACTCAATGGAGCCTCCCTTGGTGCATTGCTCTATTGTGAGCACGTGTTGCACTGATGCACGCATGACTCCAAGTCCGAGTCAATGCCGGGCCACCAAACATGCGACCTGGCTATAGCCTTCATCATGACTATGCCTGGGTGGGTATTGTGTAGGTCGCGTATAAACGTTTCCCTGCCTATTTTTGGCGAAACCACGCGATTACCCCATAAGAGACAATCCAACTGGATGGACATTTCATCTTTGCGTCGGTGAAACAGCTTAATTTCATCTTGCATTTCCCCGGGAATGGCCGACCAGCTCCCATTGAGGGTGCAACTTTTTACAAGTGATAGCACAGGATCCTGGCTCGTCCAGGTCCTGATCTGGCGAGCAGTGACGGGTGACCCCTCACTCTCAAAAGCATCCATGACCAGAAGCAAGTCTGCGGGCAGCGCCATTTCCACCCCGGTAGTGGGCAATGGCAGCCGACTGAGGGCATCAGTACAGTTCTCCGTGCCTGGTCTGTGGCGGATAACAGAGTCATAGGCGGACAATGTTAGTGCCCATCTTTGGATGTGGGATGAAGCATTGGTGTTTATACCTTTGCTTTCTGAAAACAGCGAAATGAGCGGTTTGTGGTCGGTTTCAAGCTCAAACCGAAGTCCAAATAGGTATTGGTGCATTTTCTTAACCCCACATACACATGCTAATGCCTCTTTCTCGACCATACTGTAGGCTCTTTCAGCCTTAGACAGACTTCTAGACACGTATGCAACCGGTTGACGTTTGCCCGATACATTGGTTTGCTGTAACACACAGCCGATTCTGTACGAAGATGCATCATAAGCTAGCACTAAACTAATCGTTTACACAGGTCATACAGTACAAGTAACTTATGAGAACAAAGTAGGTTTCTGGCCTTCTCAAAGGCTGTCTCTTGAGATTTACCCCAAACCCAGTCGTCACCCTTACATAGCAACATGTGCAACGGTTCCAGCAAAGTGCTTAACCCGGGTAGAGAGTTACCAAAATAGTTGAGGAGTCCCAGGAACGAACGCAGCTCCAGCACATTCTGTGGTCTGGGTGCTTCTTGAAGGCCTCTGTCTTTGAGACCGTGGTCTGATGCGGTCTGCCGCAATCTTTCTCCCAAAAAATTCGACCTCTGGTGCCAAGAAAATCCACTTGGAGCATTCCAGCCCGAGTCCCACTCTGTCTAGTCAACTTAGAACCTGCTCCAGGTTGTACAAGTGGTTTGGTGGCATCACGACCGGTGATCAGGACATCGTCTTGAAACACTAAGGTGCGCGGATTTCAGCAGACTCTCCATGTTCCTCTGGAAGATGGCAACAGCCGAGCGAATCCCAAAAGGGGACCTGTGGTATATGAACAGTCCTTTGTGCGAGTTGATGCACGTCAATCTTTTTGAAGATTCAGCCAGCTCCTGCGTCATGTAGGCAGAGGTTAGGTCCAACTTGGTGAACGACTTCCCCCCGCTAACGTTGCGAACAGGTCATCCACCTTGGGTAGCGGATACAGGTCTTGTAACAAGACTCGGTTGATCGTTACCTTGGAGGCTCCGCAGATTCTGACCGTGCCATCGCTTTTCAACACCGGAACAATCGGACTGGCTCACTCGTTGAACTCGACTGGCGATATGATACCCTCTCGTTGAAGTCTGTCCAGTTCGATCTCGATTTTCTCCCTCATCATATATGGAACCGCTCGAGCCTTGTGATGAACGGGCCTTGCATCGGGGACTAGATGGATCTGCACCTTGGCGCCTGTGAAGTTGCTGATGCCTGGTTCAAATAGCGACGGAAACTTGCTCAGCACTTGGACGCAAGAGGCATCATCCACTGAAGATAGTGCTTTGATGTCGTCCCGGTTGCATTGAATCTTTCCCAGCCAGCTTCTGCCGAACAGGGTTGGGCCATCGCCTGGTACAATCCACAGTGTTAAATCATGCACAGCTCCATCGTACGATACCTTAACTGCCGCAATGCCAATGACTGGTATGAGCTGTTTGGTGTAGGTGCGCAGCTTTGTCTGAATCGGGCTCAGTTTGGGCCTTTGTGCCTTGTTGCCCCCAGTTTCTCAAAAGCCTTCTAGCTCATAATTGACTGACTCGTCCCCGTGTCCAACTCCATTGATACCGGAATACCGTTCAATTTGACTTGCAGCATGATAGGAGGGCTCTTGGCGGTGACGGTGTGTACCCCATACACTTCTTCCTCGGGTTGAGTTGCCGCTCTTGTTTGTTCTGCATGATCCGCGCTGGATCGATCATCCTCTGCCGACTCTGCCACGTGGTGAGTCACAGCACTCTTGCATATTCGATGGAGGTGCCTCATTGTTTCGCAGCCTTTGCACACGTAGTGCTTGAATCGACATTGATGGGCTCAATGATTACTCCCGCAGCACCAACATGGTGCTATTGGATTTGCATTCACGTCCGACGGCGGACTCTGAGTCATCCTAGGTCTTGCAGCTGCAGACATGTAGGCCCTGCCATATGCAGTTCTGCCTGCTAGCGACGTTATTTTATGCACAGTACTTGCCGGTGAACTTCGATGCTGGGAAGATATCTGTCTGGTATTATCGCTCGTGGATATGAATGCCTGGGCTATCGTGATGGCCTTGCTCAGGTCTAAGGATTCGGCGGACAGCAGCTTGCGAAGAATGACCTCGTGGCCGATGTCAAGCACAAAAAAGTCCCGCAGCATTTCCCCCAAAAATCCAGCAAATTCGCAAGTTCACGCAAGGCGTCTCAGGTCAGCGACATAACTCGCCACGTCCTGGCCCTCGGAGCGGTGGTGCGTGTAGAAGCGATACCTGGCCATTAAAGACGCTCTCCTTCGGCTTGAGGTGGTTCTGAACCAGTGTACACAACTCTGTATATGTCTTCTCCGCTGGTTTCTCTGCTGCTAGCAGATTCTTGATGAGGCCGTATATTGTGGACCCACACACGGTGAGGAGACTCGCCCTGCGCTTGATCACTTTATTGTCCCCATCTAGCTCGTTGGCCACGAAGTACTGGTCAAGACGCTCAACGAAGGCTTCCCAATCATCACCCTCTACAAATCTCTCTAAAATACCAATGGCAGCCATGACTGTGTGAAAGTTCGTAATCTGTTACTGTTACTCGTCGCCAATTGTTAAGTATGGAAGAACTCCACAAGACTGAGTACTGTGAGCTAAAACTGATGTGACCTTAGTCTCTTTAATATGACTCCAGAGTGCCTAAGCAGCATGGCAGACCTTTTATATTCCCTTGCACGAGGTGTGCAGGTGACCCTTGGGCCTCCAACAGTTGTGCCCTCTGGTGGCAAGTCTCACACAGTTACAATGTTTACATACATAACAGAAGTGCTGTAACCTAGAGGGCTACAGACCAAGAGCTGGAAAGTGGGATTAGGCTGGGATGGCTCTTTGTCGGCCGGCGCAGACACGATGGGCCGAAATGGCCTCCTTCCATGCTGTAAATTTCTATGATTCTATAATCCACACATCAGAAAAGAGGATTGAATTAATGACTCCTTTAACTTCCTGTCACATGGCTGACGAGCCTTGTCGGCTTCCTGTCACACGTGTATACAACCTCCCTTCCCTTCCCACCTTTTTGCTGAATATTGATTTTGCAATTTACCAAACTCGAGTTCACATTGCGCAGGTAAAGTCACGCCCTGGGTTGTCTGTACAACTGCACACCGCAGTAGTAGTAAAGGTGGATGAAGGAACATCACGTGTTCGAACACTGGAGGGCATCAGTCGACAAGTGCTAAAGCTGAGAGATGTACTTTAGGTAAACACAGTGCCAACTGAATCAATAACATGCTGATACATCAATAACATGCAGGAGGTATTTCAGCCTCAACAGACATCTTACCACAGACTATGTTCTGCCTGTAGTAAACTGCGTGGAAATGTGTGGATCATGGCATTTGCAAGGAATACAATTAACAGTCATCAACTCATCCTGATAACAACCTCTACACTGAGGGGAAGATAGCCCTGGAATAGTGATTGTTAGATATACAGACACCTCCGGTGTACTGTATGATGCCCAAGCTCTCCTCCATTTCTCTCCATGTGTGTGAATGAGCCTCCACTCAATCTCACCTGTTGGGTTTACACAGGGTCTTGTCATTTCCCTGTTGCTCTTTATGTGAGGGGATCATATTTCTTTGTTATATTTCCCTATCCTTTATCTCTAATACAAGATTGAGGACACGGAAACACAAACTGTCTGGTTAATACTTTTCATTAAATTAAGCCAATTAAATATTAAAATACAACCCCTACATACAATGTGTTAAGATTTGGGTTCTAATGAACACAATAGAAGTTAGTTTGACATATTACTTTATTAATCAAAGTCTATACAAACTCAGTTGGACACAACATTAACATACAGTGAAAGGAGTGTCTCAGACCTATTGTAATACAAGCAGTAATGGAACAGTTGCCTGCACACTCACGGTTGGGGCATTCGGAAGGGTTCAGATGTTGTCTCCTGTTCTCCCGAAGTGACAAATGGAACAAGAGCTTTGTTCCCTGTGATAGTATATTTCATTGCCCACATATGGTCACATTTCTGATTTCACAATTCACTGAAGTCATTGACCATCAAACAACCATAGAGACCTTGGGTTAGAAAGTCAGGGGCGATACTTTTCAAATATAGAAATAGTAGTGCCAGACGTTAATGGTTCTCCCCTGCCGGGAAATGCAGCTTTAGCGCTCCAGGAGGGAAGTGGGGCGTTAAATCAAGTGCGGACCACTTGTGTTGGGGGCGCTAAAGATGGAGAGCGGGGTGGTAGCGGCAGACACGGAACAATGTGGAGCACATTGCTAACGGTATCAGAGGCTGCGTCCCTTGCTGAAAGGGCAGGACCAGTGATGCTGCACAACCCACTGTTGGAAGCTCTGTGTTGCCAGGCGACCTGCACGACTGCCATTACAGCCCCAACACTCTCACACTGGGGGATCAAACAGCAAACACTTTCAGCGGGCACCAGACTGGGGCCAATAATAAAGTTTGGCCTACCTGAAAACCATTGCCTTTAATTAGTGCTCCCCCAGCGGCCAGCCGAGCTGACAACGCCTCCCCTTGCTGCCGTTGTTCACGCCCGGCGACACATCAGGGGGCAATTTCACACCCGGGGCGGTAACGGGGCACGGCGCACTTTATGACATCACGATCTGCGAGGCGCTAGAGGCCCAGGCGGTCAGTGTTAGCGCCGGCGCTAAACCGGCACTGAGTTTCACGGGCATTGCAGCATTCGCCGCATCTGGTCGCTGACCCCTTAGTGCGCCCCCACCCCAGGCGCTAAGCAGCCGAATTTCTCCCCCAATCTTCTTTATCAATATCCTGTTCCATTTTCTAAAGTTATCAGCTTTTTCCAATGTTATCTCAGCAACCTTTGCTTTGTTCTTCTTGAACTTGGACATTACTCAGGAAGGAATGGCATTGTGATCATTGTGAGCACACAGTTTAAACCAATTCTGATCTACTAATGTGGTTTAACCATAATTCAACATTAGCTGTTCTGTCTTCGTTCCATATTAAAAACATATCTATGTTCTTATTTCGCTGCTCCCTTACCTGCTCGTTGAGAGTGTTGATACCATCTGGTCCCAGCAACGCAACAGCTGCAGTTACCAAATCAGTGCGACCACAGCTCAACATCTGGAATCCCAGGTCCCGCCTCAGCTTCAGCTCGGCCTGCTTGGCATCCAGTCCGCGGGATGTGCACACAGTGCTGTTAATCCTGTCCAGGAAAACGTCAAGAAGTAGGACTCATTTCCATATATTAACTCCTGACATGGAAAAGATGTGTGTTCAACAGAACATCCTCCTTTCATTTCCAGCTGCGAACCTTCAACTGGGTTAACACTCCACAAGATCCAGTAGCCTTACTCTTCTGACGTCCCACCGGTAGTACGTCCTACACCAGCTGTGGCTCGGTGGGAGAATGCTCACCTCTAGTCACAAGGTTAGGAACGTAGGAACAGGAGGAGGCCATTCAGCCCCTCGAGCCTGTTCCACCATTCAATGAGATCACAACTGATCTACGACCTAACTCCATCTACCCGCCTTTGGCCCATATCCTTTAATAGCTTTATTAACAAAAAGCTATCAATCTCAGATTTAAAATGAACAATTGATGTACCATCAATTGCCGTTTGCGGGAGAGAGTTCCAAACGTCTACCACCCTGTGTGAGTTGAAGTGTTAATTTCACTCCTGAAAGGTCTGGCTCTAATTTTTATTCTATGTCCCTAGTCCTAGACTCCCCAACCAGCAGAAATACTTTCTCTCTATCAACTCTATCTGATCCCCTTAATATCCTGAAAACTTCCATCAAATCATCCCGTAACCTTCTAAATTGTAGGGAATACAACCCTAATTTGTGTAATCTCTCCTCGTAACTTAAACCTTGAAGTCCGGGTATCAGGTCGTGGGTTCAAGTCCCGATCCAGAGACTTGAGCACATCATCCCGTCAGACACTGCAGTTCAGTACTGAGGGAGTGCTGCACTGTCAGAGGCGCAGTCTTTCGGATCAGATGTTAACCTGAGATGTCTGCCCTCTCGGGTGGATGTAAAAGATTCCAAGGCACTGTTCGAAGAAGAGCAGGGGTGTTCTCCCCGGTGTCTTGGGAAACATTTATCCTTCAATCAACATTACCAAAAGTAGATTCACTGGTCAATCATCACATTACTGTAACTGGGATCTTGCTCTGCATAAATTTGGCTGCCGTGTTTCCTACATTAGAACAGTGACTACACTTCAAAAAGTGCTTCATTGGCTGTGAAGAGCTTTGAGACGTCCGGAGGTCATGAACGGCGCTATATAAATGCCAGATGTTCATGTTCAAAATGACTCTGTAATGAGGATCTTCTTGGAATATTCATAGAAACAGGAGTGGGCCATTCAGCCCCTCGAGCCTGCTGTGCTATTCAATTAGATAATGACTTATCTGCAGCTCAACCCATTTACCCGCCTTAGCTCCGTATCCCAAATTAACAATCGCGAGCGATGCCTCACAAGGCAGAGAAGCAGACAGTAGCGGTTTGCGGAGGGTTGTGCTGACCTGAGTTGTCGGGGCTGACAGTCCATGCCCAGGAGCAGCAGCCTGGCGGCCTGGCGAAGGTCACTGATATCCACGGTCAGACTGTGCCTGTGTTCTGCCTGTGCGACGCACACCCTGATCCACTCGACCACTGGCGGGAGCGCTTCATACGGCCTGGGGGGGAGGGGGATGCACGCAGAGAGAACAAGAGTGATGAGAACACACACTGGACTGGGATGCCTCTCTTCTGAAGCCATTAACCAGGCACTCAGTCATCAACAACTTGTATTTATATAGCGCCTTTAACGTAGTAAAACATCCCAAAGGCACTTCACTGGTGTATTGTAAGACAAAACAAATAAATGTTATTATTATACCACCCTCTTATTATGATACGGCAGTAGCGAATATTCAGGCATGCATGTTGTGTGTTTACACGTGTGCATGCATGTGATGCGTGTGCATTGGCTCCAGGTCTACACAAATCATTTAGAAGAGGAACGTTGAAGATTTTAGAAAAATAATTCTGTTTAATCTTTCCTATTTCAGTGAACAAGAGCAAGGTCAGGATAACCCCTGCCCTAGACAATGTCCCTCCGTACAACAGTCTACCTCTCAAAGCCACAGTCCCAACAAGAAATGGTAAAACCTTTGCTTTTTTTTGGCCTGTCACCTGATCCTATTACAGTTCAGACTGAATGACCACAGATGGGGTTTTTCCACTCGCCTGCTCATACGAGATGTGGGAAATTTGTAAGCTGACTGCACAGTGTGAACCCACAAGGTGCAAGCTGCACGAGTTGCGATAACGTTCATCGCTTCTGCTCACACGCACCAAGTCAGCGGTTACCATATCCTGCATCAAACCTGACTCAGCACCAGGGACTTTACATTTCCTGCAACTGTGCAGAGCTGCAGCCATCGTCATTCGATAAGAAATCAGCAAGTATTCGAATTATATCACAGGATGATGTTTAAACGCCACTGCAACAGATGGGGTTCAAATGATCGTCTAATCTAGGCTGCAAACCAAGCATCATTTCCTCTTTACAGCGAGGCCCAGCTCAGAGTTATCAAATAAATAATACTACAACCTACAGATACAGTAAGCTGCTCAACGTCAGCCTTGGTTTGGTGGCAACACTCCCAGCCTGCAGTCTGTGAATGGGGCTGGGGTCTGGATCTCAGCCTGCGGTCTGTGAATGGGGCTGGGGTCTGGATCTCAGCCTGCGGTCTATGAATGGGGCTGGGGTCTGAATCTCAGCCTGCGGCCTGTGAATGGGGCTGGGGTCTGGATCTCAGCCTGCGGTCTGTGAATGGGGCTGGGGTCTGGATCTCAGCCTGCGGCCTGTGAATGGGGCTGGGGTCTGGATCTCAGCCTGCGGTCTGTGAATGGGACTGGGGTCTGGATCTCAGCCTGCGGCCTGTGAATGGGGCTGGGGTCTGGATCTCAGCCTGCGGTCTGTGAATGGGACTGGGGTCTGGATCTCAGCCTGCGGCCTGTGAATGGGGCTGGGGTCTGGATCTCAGCCTGCGGTCTGTGAATGGGGCTGGGGTCTGGATCTCAGCCTGCGGTCTGTGAATGGGGCTGGGGTCTGAATCTCAGCCTGCGGCCTGTGAATGGGGCTGGGGTCTGGATCTCAGCCTGCGGTCTGTGAATGGGACTGGGGTCTGGATCTCAGCCTGCGGCCTGTGAATGGGGCTGGGGTCTGGATCTCAGCCTGCGGTCTGTGAATGGGGCTGGGGTCTGAATCTCAGCCTGCGGCCTGTGAATGGGGCTGGGGTCTGGATCTCAGCCTGCGGCCTGTGAATGGGACTGGGGTCTGGATCTCAGCCTGCGGCCTGTGAATGGGGCTGGGGTCTGGATCTCAGCCTGCGGCCTGTGAATGGGGCTGGGGTCTGGATCTCAGCCTGCGGCCTGTGAATGGGGCTGGGGTCTGGATCTCAGCCTGCGGCCTGTGAATGGGGTTGGGTCTGGATCTCCGCCTGCGGCCTGTGAATGGGACTGGGGCTTACAGCAGACACTGAGGCTGGGCCAAAGTTGGTTTGTATCATGGTTGAAGAGGCTGGATCGCCGCTTGGCTGCTCTCAGGACTCTGGGATGAGGAAGCAGCAGGTTTTACAAGCTCTTGTTTCTTGACGTAGTCCAAGATCCCCCAACGTGTGTGAAACTGAAAGTGTTTAAACACCCGAAAGCCCTGTGGAATATTTGGTGTTTCCACTGTGTGACTCAGCTCAGCAAATTGCAGAACAAATCAGATTGGTCATGTTTGGACAGTCCCATTTCCAGTTGTCTCACCTCTCATAGCCCAGTTTCACTGTCGGGGGCTCATGGTTGGGATTGTCCCACTCCAGGTGTGGACAGTGCATGTAGTAATAGAGCCCATGCAGAGCCTCTGGCTCCCAGGAGTATGGACCCTTTCTGAAGTGCAGCTGAGGTCCCTTCCCATGGTACTTTTCACCAAATTTCTGGAAGTAATACATCGCACGAGACACCAGGTCACCTGTGGAGTAGATGCAGGACAGTTACAATCAATTCCCCCGGACATTCAATGGCATTGACATCACCGAATCCCCCACCATCAGCATCCTGGGGGTCACCATTGACCAGAAACTTAACTGGACCAGCCACATAAATACTGTGGCTACAAGAGCAGGTTAGAGGCTGGGTATTCTGCGGCGAGTATCTCACCTCCTGACTCCCCAAAGCCTTTCCACCATCTACAAGGCACAAGTCAGGAGTGTGATGGAACACTCCCCACTTGCCTGGATGTGTGCAGCTCCAACAACACTAAAGAAGTTCGACACCATTCGGGACAAAGCAACCTGTTTGATTGGTCCCCCATCCACCACCTTCAACATTCACTCCCTCCACCACCGGCGCACTGTGACTGCAGTGTGTACCATCTACACGATGCACTGCGGCAACTGGCCAAGGCTTCTTCGGCAGCATCTCCCAAACCCGTGACCTCTACCACCTAGAAGGACACAGGCAGCAAGTGCATGGGAAATTCACCACCTTCAAGTTCCCCTCCAAGTCATACACCATCCTGATTTGGGAATATATCGCTGTTCCTTCAACGTCGCTGGGTCAGAATCCTGGAACTCCCTCCCTAACAGCACTGTGGGAGCACCTTCACCACATGGACTGCAGCGGTTCAAGAAGGTGGCTCACCACCACCTTCTTAAGGGCAGTTGGGTATGGGCAATAAATGCCGCCCTTGCCAACGACATCCCGAGAATAAATGAATAAAAACTGCATCAGGATGCAGGCCAGTCTGAAGCATCAGACTGGGAAAATGTGAGGTTATCTACTTTGGTAGGAAAAATAAAAAAGCTAATTATTGTTTAAATGGGGAGATATTACAAAATGCTGTGGTACAGAGGGACCTAGAGGTCTTCGTACATGAAACACAAAAAGTTAGTATGCCGGTACAACAAGTAATCAGGAAGGCAAATGGAATGTTGACATTTATTGCAAGGGGGATAGAGTATAAAAGCAGAGAAGTCCTGCTACAACTGTACAGGGTATTGGTGAGGCCACGCCTGGAGTACTGCATACAGTTTTGGTCTCCATATTTAAGGAGGGATATAATTGCATCGGAGGCAGTTCAGAGAAGGTTCACTAGGTTGATTCCGGAGATGAAGGGGTTGACTCTGAAGAAAGGTTGAGCAGGTTGGGCCTCTACTCATTGGAGTTTAGAAGAATGAGAGGTGATCTTATTGAAATGTGCAAGATTCTGAGGGGGCTTGACAGGGTAGATGCAGAGAGGATGTTTCCCCTCATGGGGGAATCTAGAACTAGGGGGCATAGTTTCAGAATAAGGGGTCGTCCATTTTAAACGGAAATGAGGAGGAATTTATTTTCCGAAGGTTGTGAATCTTTGGAATTCTCTGCCCCAGGGAGCAGTGGGGGCTGGGTCATTGAATATATTTAAGGGGGGGGATAGACAGATTTTTGAATGATAAGATAGTCAAGGGTTATGGGGAGCGGGGTTGAGGCCATGCTCTTAGAATCAATGGTGTCGCCCAGGGACTTACAGACAGCTCTGGGACAGGCTCGATAACTAGGCTCACTGTTCAAAAGGAAAGTAACCAACAAATAAACTGAACAAAAATTGGCCTTGTATTCTCGTATTTTATCATGAGTAAATATGCGAGGAATTATCTAAAAATTATCGCACAGAAACAGGCTGTCTGGCCCAATCTCTCCATGGTGGTTTTTATCCCCCGCACGAGCTGTATCCTAACCTGCCTGCCCTGTACCCACATCCCTTTATCCCCCTTTCCTTCAACTATCTATCTATAACCTATTCTGCTTCAATCTCGAGCTCCAGGCAGCATTCCACAGCCTCACAAACCTTTGTGTGTAACATTTCCCTGCTCTCTGTCCTAAATCTCTCACACTTAATCAGATAGCTATGCCCCTTTGTTCTAGACCCCTTAATCACTGGGAACAGTTTGTTATTATCTACTCTGTCCATACACTGTCCAACATCTCCATAAAATCATCCTGTCACCTCCTCTGTTCTAATTAAAACAGCCCCAATTTTTTAAGTCTTTCTTCGTTTCTATATGCCCTCATACCAAGCAGCAATCATATATATACACCCCAGTGCGTATACATATAACCCAGAGCATGTATATACTACACCGTGCACATATACCCAAATATGTAAACATATGCCCCAATATATACAAAATACCAGCCCACCTACATCCGCGCGCACGCGCACACACATCTACACCCGCGCACGCACCTACACCCGCGCGCACGCACACACACCTACACCCGCGTGCGCGCACACATACCTACACCTGCATGCACACACACACACCTACACCCGCACACGCACACACACCTACACCCGCGCGCGCACACACACCTACACCCGCACACGCACACACACACCTACACCTATGAGAAGGGCAAGGGTTGTGTGTTACTTACTGAGCTCAGCGATGGTGCCCACACTGGTTGTCAGCATGGCCTGCTCCAGGTTCCTCAGGTCTGACTGATTGTACAGCTGCCGGTGGATTGAGCCCACACTTTGATGGCGCTCAGTGTACAGGCTAAGGTAGGTCGGAAGGCACGGCACACCTGAGAACGCAAGACATACAAACAGCCTTCGATTAATGGTGAACTGAGCAAACACATTCAGTGATGGAAGGGCAAAATCCAAAAGATTATACAATCCCCAGAAACTCTGCCCCTCCTACCCCAACAGAAGTTGTGCACAGTGCAATCCCACACATAGCAAATCTTTATAGTGAGATCTCCTGCTCTTCAGAATAGTGTCCTGGGATCTTTCAACTCCACCCGAGAGAGCAGACGGAGCCTCGGTTTAACTTCTCATCTGAAAGACAGCACCTCTGACAGTGCAGCACTCCTTCAGCACAGCACTGAAGTGTCGGTCTAGATTATGGGCTCAAGTTTCTGAAGTGGGACTTGACCCAACAAACTTCTGAATCAGAGGCGGATTACCAGATCTAAAATAGCCTGTTCCCTGGTTGGTTCCACAACATATTGTTCTAATAAACTATCCCGAATACACTCTATGAACTCCTCCTCAAGGCTACCTTTGCCAATTTGATTTGTCCAATCTATAAGAAGATTAAAGTTGCCCACAATTTTTAATAGTACCTCTCTTATAAGGCTCCCTTATTTCTTGATTTAAACTCTGTCCTATGGTGTAGCTAATGTTAGGGGGCCTACAGACTACGCCCACCAGTGACTTCTTTCCCTTGATATTTCTTATCTCCACTCACACTGATTCTACATCTTGATCTTCAGAGCCAGAATCATTTTTCACTACTGCACTGATCTCATCCTTTCTTAACAGAGTTACCCCACCTCCTTTTCCTTTCTGTCTACCCTTCCAAAATGTCAAATACCCCTGAATATTCAGTTCCCAGCCTTGGTCACCTTGAAACTCTGTAATGGCAATCCGATCATATGCATTTATTTCTATTTGTGCCACCAATTCATCTATCTTGTGAGTTTACAGTGTCCACAGACACTGGCCAGTCCAATCTGTGAGTTTACAATGCGTGGGTTATCAGCACTACAGGATGTAGATTACACCCCTGTTATAAATACCCGCAGACCACTGTCAGTCAGCACAGTCTTATACGTTGCAGCTTGAAGACTTGTGTACATTTGTACGTGTGTTTCCTTGTGATGTTATAAAACATGCTGTTGCACTCACACTATCTGCAAGCTGCAACATATCTTTTTTTTTTAAGACGGTCCCTCGTATCGAGGATGACTTGCTTCCACGCCAAAAAGGGATGAGTTCACACATGTTTCAATGGAGGACCCAATATTCCAGGTCCAGAGCTACATCCCGAAGGGTGGAAGATGCCTGTGCGTAGATTTTTTTTAACGTGGGGTGGCCGTTGCACACCAGCCACCACACGGGCTTGACAGAGCTAGGTCTTGGTCCAGCGGCAAGGATTAACCAAGACGACTGGAGACCAGCTCTGCTGCACGGACCTAATGTGTGCACACATTACATAATGACAGTGGTGGTGTAATCTACATCCTGCAGTGCTACTCACCCATGCAGTGTAGTGGGAAGATGCTGATACATCTAGGACAGACATAGTCGCTCAGCTCCCCAGCACAGGGCTGATTCACAGATACCTGGAAACTGTCACACTGACAAAATCTCCTCCGTGGAAAATTAGCCGAATCGCGCTGCTGCATAACCTGCTCATGGCTACAGAGAGAAACATGGCATCACTGACAGAAAGTCTGTGTGTGTGTGTCTCTCTCTCTCTCTCTCTCTCTCTCTAACAGAGAAAAGTTACAGAAGTTGGTGAGCCGTACTGCGAGCTGTCAAAACAATCAGATGTTCCAATTTCCCAGAAACTGCTGCAAGTGGAGAAAGGAACAGAGGAACAACAGGGAAGGAAATAGGATGAATTATGAGTCAAATTATACACAGAAAGCAGATTCAGAGAGGGAAAGAAAGATTGGATTAAAAGAGAGACTGAAAGGAAAAGTAAAAAAAATATTTCAAATATAAAATTGTTTACTACAAATAGGAATGAGGCACCACAGTTTAAATTGTTCCCTTTCTGGGTCGGAGAGGTTAAATGGCATTGCAGGAACATAAATCTCTTTATTAAAATGGTCCTTACATCGTTAAGTACCAGCCCTAACTTTCTTCGGCAAGTTTAATGGTCATTGAATGTGTAAATGCAGCAACTTCATGAAACTCGCGGGCAGGTTGAGGGCGACCTGCCATTTATGGGAGGCTAAGCAGAGCAGCACAAATTGTCCAGCAATTTGTGGCGATTCGCAACTCACAGGGCAGCTCTTCCTCGCCACAAGTTGTTGGACAATTTACACACCAAACTCCCTGCTATTTTCCCAGCGTGTCATGGACAGCAAGTGACTAGGTCTCTCATGACTTCTTTTCTAACAGAAGAAAGTGCTAGAAACACCGGGTGAGTCACGCAGACACAACACTCGTCCCCAGTTCCCACAATTAACTGCTTTAAGTAACTGTAAAGTGTGACTCTGTTGCTCAGTCAGCTGAGGTGGGAATATGAGGTGGCAGTATCTGTCTCACATTCTCACCTCTCTGTGGTGAAGACTCTGTCCTGATGTAAAGTGTAGATAGCCAGACACCCTCAATGTTTGTGCTTGGTGTGCACACTGTGGAACGTACAGGTGCATTACATCACCATAGCAAGCAAGTATAAACATAGCTCTCCTTCACTGGAAACGGCCTGGTCCAAGGCTGGTGCTGACCCACCCCCGTCGTTTCACATCCCCTCTGTGTTGTGTGTCATAGCTGCTGCGGTGTCGTCAGGGTAACCAACGGTTGGCGTCACTACACACACAAGCTACACAAAACCACTCCATTTGGCCCGACCAGCCCATGTGGGTGTTTGCCCTTGCACACGACCAACTATGCTACTAACATAGGGACAGGAGTTGGCCATTCAGCCCCTCGAGCCTGTTCTGCCATTCAATCAAATCACGGCTAACCTGTGCATCAATTCCATTTACCTGCCTTAATATCTATTGATATCCTCACCCAACAAAAATCTATCACTCAGTCTTGAAATTTTCAATTGACCCCCAGCAACCACGGCTTTTTGGGGGAGAGGGTTCCAGATTTACACCTTCCTTTGTGTGAAGAAATACTTCCTGAACAGCCTGGCTCTAATTCTAAGGTTATGCCTCCTTGTTCTGGACTCTCTGACCAGAGGGAATAGTTTCTCTCTAACTACCCTATCAAAAACATTTGAAGCACATTTACCCAATCACATTGACCTGCCCTGTGCTCATAAACCTTTAACACTTTGTGTGAGGCCCCAATGGTCTGGCGAGGCCTAGCATACGGCGATCAGTTATTGGAAAGTGGAGGGGCCTCTGGCTGTGTGCGCGAGCCAATGACTACCCGAGGCCTCGCCATGGTCCTCCACATATTCAATAAAAGGTGCAGGGACCCCACAACACTGCCCGGTACTCTCCCATTCCGCCTCTATGGAGCATTAACTGCACCGCCTCTGCCAATCACTGGGAAGCCACATTACTGAGTGACTGCAGCTCCTGGACTGCAACTCCGGCAATAGATGGGACAGAGCTCACAGGCCTCACTCCCGGGGAGGACATTGAATTCAGGGTTGTCCTGGAAGAGCAACAAGGGTCAGCGATATACAGGCCGAAGCTATCGGAATCAGTCCTGGTTCCTCAGCCGTACAAGGAGCTGCTTTTATCTCTTGCCAAAGAACTGCGAAACTATTTGAAGTTGAAGAATCACTTGTAAAGCAAGTGGCTGCAAGTCTAGGCTGCTCAGAACAGATACTAGCACTACCTCTGGGCTTTAAATAGTATTATACTCCAGGATAAGATGTTTCTAACTGAAAGTACAGTCTTTGCCAGTAAACTGCCATAAAGACAAATGCTTACGCTATCATACGGATGAGGAAATATTCTGCTGATGCCAACAGACTTCTGGCATCTCGATATCATACCATTGGCTACTCTTCCACAGACACCATCACAACCAGGCCCAATCCAGCTCTTATCCCAAGGTCTGAGACAGGTGTCAGGCACACTGTGTGTACACAGTCGGGCCCAGTGTCAGTCACGCTGTATGTACAGTCAGACCCAATGTCAGTCACACTATGTACAGTCAGACCCGGTGTCAGTCACACCGTGTGTACAGTCAGACCCGGTGCCAGTCTCACTGTGTACAGTCAGACTCGGTGTCAGTCACACTGTGTGTACAGTCAGACCCGGTGTCAGTCCCACTGTGCGTGTACAGTCAGACCCGGTGTCAGTCTCATTGTGTGTGTACAGTCAGACCTGGTGTCAGTCACACTGTATGTACAGTCAGGCCCGGTATCAGTCTCACTGTGTGTGTACAGTCAGACCCGGTGTCAGTCACACTGTATGTACAGTCAGGCCTGGTATCAGTCACACTGTATGTACAGTCAGGCCCGGTGTCAGTCACACTGTGTGTGCACAGTCATACCCGGTGTCAGTCACACTATGTACAGTCAGACCCGGTGCCAGTCACACTGTATGTACAATTGGGCCTGGTGTCAGTCACGCTGTGTGTGTACAGTTAGGCCTGGTGTCAGTCACACCATATGTACAGTCAGACCTGGTGTCAGTCACAGTGTGTGTGTACAGTCAGGCCTGGTGTCAGTCACACTGTGCACAATTGGGCCTGCTGTCAGTCACACTGTATGTACAGTCAGGCCCAGTGTCAGGCCCGGTGACAGTCATACTGTGTGTACAGTCAGGCCTGGTGTCAGTCAGTGTGTGTACAGTCAGGCCTGGTGTCAGCCACACTATGTGTGTACAGTCAGGCCCAGTGTCAGTCACACTGTGCTCTGTACAGTTGGACCTGGTGTCAGTCACACTGTCATGTACAGCACCCACCAGTAGTTGAAGTTTAGAAATTTACAGCGCAAAAGGAAGCCACTTCGGCCCATCGTGTCCGCGCCGGCCGACAAAGAGCTGCACTGCCTTCGGTCAGCAGCCTATGAACAATGAACAATGACGGAAAGGCAAAGAGCACCCAGCCCAACCAGTCCACCTCACACAACTGCGACACCCCTTATACTGAAACATTCTACACTCCACCCCAACCGGAGCCATGTGATCTCCTGGGAGAGGCAAAAACCAGATAAAAACCCAGGCCAATTGGGGAAAAAAAACCTGGGAAAATTTCTTTCCGACCCATCCAGGCAACCGAAACTAGTCCAGGAGATCACCTTGGCTGTATTACATTTCCTGCAGTACTTACCATTATATCTGCGCCGTCCAACAAGAGGTTATCCAGTCTAATCCAAATTACCAGCTCTTGGTCCGTAATCCTTCAGGTATTGCATTTTAAGTGCTCATCCAATCATCTTTCAAATGTAGTGAGGGTTTCTGCATCCACCACCCTTCCAGGAAGTGAGGTCCAGATCCCCACAACCCTCTGCATGAAGAAACCTCCCCTCAAATCCCCTCTGAACCTTCCACCAACCACCTTAAAATTATGGCCCCTCATAATAGACCCCTCCACCAATGGAAATAGGCCCTTACTATCCACTATGTCCAGGCCCCTCAATATTTTGTACACCTCACTGAGGTCCCCTCTCAACCGCCTCTGTTCCAATGAGAACAAACCCAACCTATCCAATATGTCCTCATAGCTAAGATTCTCCATTCTAGGTAGCATCCTTGTAAATCTCCTCTGCACCCACTCTCACGCAATCACGTCCTTCCTAATACAGTGACCAGAACTGCACGCAGTATTCCAGCTGTGGCCTAACCAGAGTATTATACAATTTAAGCATAAACTCCCTGCTCTTGTATTCTATGCCTTGGCCAATAAAGGCAAGCATTCCGTATGCCTTCTTGTGGTTTAGCAGTGTTTTGTTCTGCTAGCAACTCATTGTAATTCTTTGATCTCTGCAGCTATGTTGAAACCTTGGGTGTGAACATTTTAATTTGCCTGCGATCGGTCAGAGTTTAGCTGATCAATGGGGGACAGTAATTTTGGGATTACAAGGCACATTACAGGTCAGATCGGAGCAAGGAGCTGAATTATTCCACCATTAGCCTCAATTGTTCAAAGGATACCCTTCAACCCTGACAGCCATTTCACATGCGAGTCAGGAATGTTTCGCCCGAGAAATATTTTCTTAAAAAGGTGCACTGTCGTTAAAAGAAATGTTGGGCAAAATCTTTGTCATTGCAGGCAGGGGGAAGAGCCTAGTGCATTTACCACAATAATGCCACACTCGGCTAGTGCGTTCCCACGCTATTTAGACACAATGATAAAAAGTTTGCCAAACAAGTTTTTTTTATAGACTTCAGGCCTTTAATCTCACTAATCAAAACAACATGATTAATCACAACTGAGAACTTACACACCCTGCCTCCACCCTCCTTTCAGTCACAGCTTTTCAAAATAAGTTACCTCTCTCCTCAAACGCCGCACCTCCACAACGATATAAATGCCGAGGAGCAGATGCCAGAATTAAATCAGGATTTAATGAGTTCAATTATACGGACAGGTTGCATAGACTCGGTTTGTGCTCCTCTTAGAAGGTTGATGGGTGCTATTAATATCTGCTTATATGGCTCGGTGTGAAATATTGTGTGGCGATGCTCAGCCTAATGGGAACGTTGTTTGGCACCAATGTGACTCTCATTTTTCTCCCTTTAAATTAGCAGCAGCTCGTGAGCAGCCTGTGTGGGACGGCCGCACACCTTTGGGGTTACATTGCTTTGGGCATTGTTACTTTGATAAAGGTGCTATATAAAGGCAAGTTGTTGTTGTTGATCTGATCGAGGTTTAAAATGATAAATGGATTCAATAGAGTAGAGAGAGAGAAACTGTGGAATTCAGAACAAAGGCATATAACCTCAAAATTAGAGCTCAGCCATTCAGGAGTGAAATCAGGAAGCATTTCTTCACACAAAGTGTAATGGGAATCTGGAACTCTCTCCCCAAAATGTGGTGACTGCTGGGACAATTGACATTTTCAAAACTGAGATTGACAGATTTTTGTTGGGTAAGGGTATCAAGGGATATGAGCAAAGGTGGGTAAATGGAGTTGAAGTACAGATCGGATTGAATGACGGAACAGGCTGGAGGGGCGGAATGGTCGACTCCTGCTCCTATTGAACAGGCCTCTTTAACATGAATTGGATACTATAACTAACCTGGAGCAGGGTAAACAGTACAAGGGGGCAAAAGGGGGACAATCATAGAGACGGTTTGTGGAAAATACATCCAATTCAATATTAGTACAGTATTTCTCAGATCTTTGCTGTCTGCTAGAATAGTCCAATCGCGGAAAGGTTTTGCATTTCCCATAATATTTGCGGCATTCCCGCAGGGACAATGAAAGCGGCAACACTACGGAAAGCCGAGTGAGGGAAGAGGTTGGCCAAGTTAGTCTTAACCCACAAGGGGCAGGGGTATCTGTAATGTAACAATTACTCCACTTAGAAGCAAATGGTTTTATCTTGTTGAATGGCGGAACAGGCTCGAGGGGCTAGATGGCCTACTCCTGTTCCTAATTCTTATTTTATACAAAAATATGTAAAGGTTGCACCACAGAAGCAGACCATTCGGCCCATCCAGTCCGTGTTGATGTTTACCCTTCCCCCAAACAAATAGTCCTAATCACATTTACCCACCTTGGTCTCATTTCTGTTCATCCCCTTTACCTTCAGCCTATCCAATTGACCCTTGAATGTGGATAGCTTCTGCCTCAACCACAAGCCCTAGAAGTTATTTCCACAGCCTCAGAACTCAGTGCAAAGAAGTTGCTCCTGACCTCGGTTCCAAATCTCTTACATTTAATCACGGATCTATGCCCCCTCATTTGCAGTTAGTTACTGCCATGTACATATCTTCAGTCTGGAAGTAGCTTGCATAAAGCTCGCTAGCTCAGCTACATTCAACACTGCTCTTGCAGTTTCAAAATATACCTTGTACCACAAACTGAATATTCGGTTATTGAAGCTGCACTCACTCCAAGTCCTCACCACAGAATGAACATAATGAACACAAAATTCAGGCTGACACTTCAGTGTAGTACAGAGGGAGTGCTGCACTGTCGGAGGTTCTGTATTTCAGGGCGAGATGTTGGAACTGAGGCTGTGTTCAGGTGCTGTTGCACGCAAGAACCATAGTTTACAGCACAAGTGGAGGCCGTCCAGCCCATCATATCTATGCTGGCTCCCTTCTGGAATAACCTTAAACTAATCTCACTGCCTTGCTTTGGCTATGGAGTAGAATGAAAAGGACAATGAAATAATTAAATTTATGACACAAAATACTGCAGATGCTGGAAATCTGAAATAAAAACAGAAAATGCTGGAAATACTCAGCGGGTCAGGCAGCATCTGTGGAGAGAGAAACAGAGTTAACGTTTCGGGACGGTGACCTTTCATCAGAACTGTTTTCCCAGGGTATTTCCATCATTTACTGCTTTAATTATTAATTAAATTTACAAGCTATATTGCAACTTCAGTATGAGAAATATTATTTCATTTTCTTCCAAATAAGTAATTGTCATTGGAATCTATAAATTAATATATACATTTATTTAACAAGATAAAATAGCTTTTCTCTAATTATAATCTCGTTAAAGCTTCAGTGAGAAACTAGCCGAAGAAATATGTCCTGGCCAATATTTATCCATCAACCAGCACCACCGATACAAATTAACTGTTGAATTGCTGTTTGTGCGACCTTGTGGTGTGCAAACTGGCTACTGCGCTTGCTGGGTATTTCCAGCATTAGAACAGTGAGGACACTTCAAAAGTAGCTCATTGGATGGGAAGAGCTTCAAGACGTGCCAAGAATGTGAAGGTCCCAACATCAATTCGGTCAAAAATTGATTGTATTAAGAGAAAAAGACAGACTTGCAATTATATAGTGCACAGCAAGCTCTCACAACCAGCAATTAGATAAATGACCAGATAATCTGTTTCAGTGATGATGATTCAGGGATAAATATTGTCCAGGATACCAGGGAGAACTCCCCTGCTCTTCTTCGAAATAGTGCCGTGGGATCTTTTACAACCACCTGTGAACGCAGACGCAGCCTCGGTTTAAAGTCTCATCTCAAAGACGGGACCTCCAACAGTGTAGCACTCCCTCAGCACTGCACTGATGTGTCTACCCAGCTAATGTGCTCAAGGCTCTGGAGTGGGACTTGAATCCACAGCCTTCTGACTCAGAGGAGAGGTTGCTAACCATTGAGCCACAGCTGACATCTAGTTGATGTTTCATTAGGAGTACAAGAACCTGCAAAATATACTTAACAAGTGCAATTCACCAAACACAGAAATGTTTGGGTTTCCCTCAATTGCTGATGTCAGATGCTGAGTGCAGGCCAGATGCTCTCCCTTAGCACAGGAATCAGTGGCTGGAGCTGGGGCTGGAAGGCGAGTGGGCCCACTGTACGCCCCAGTGAGGTGCATCACCAGACAGGGAAAGGAAGTGAAGGGAGAGTTAAAGCATTCTTCAAAAAATACTTCTCCCTCACCCCCACCCTGTGTGTGAAATGATCAATATTACAAAACAAACTAAGGAACTGCATAGAACTGAATTTAGTTTCATTTGAAGTATTTCCTTAACTGTAAGACTCCCTTCCCCCAAACAAGTTAACAAGACTCTCCTATAAGGAGTGTCAGTAATTAAAGTAGGAAAACCAGAGGTACAGAAATGTGCTGTTGAGTTAGGTTAAACAGGCACAGACAAGTCCAGTGATTTAGAAAATATCCGAAAGCAAAATACTGTGGAGGCTGGAAATCCAAAATAAAATCTGAAATAAATGTGGAAGCTATCCAACCTCCACTGGGTCTGGAATTCAATCCAGATGTGCAGTGCAAACCCCACTTTACACACCTAAATGCCGGCAGAGCAGAAGCAGGTCCGAGGAAATTTACAGTCAATGCCATTTATACTCTCGGACCCTGAATCCTACTGCAAGATCAGCTCTGAACTGTCTCTTTCCATACAAATATTCCCAGCTTCTACCACCTCTCCTGAAAGAGGGTCACTAATCCTAGCCAGAGGTTCAGTCGCCCGAGGGTGCACCCTCTCCACCACCTGATGTCTTTCTCGTAATATCATACCCAGAACTCCAGGTAAGGCTAGACCAGCAAATGTAATTGGACCAACCACATAAATCCTGTGGCTACAAGAGCAGGTCAGAGGCTGGGTAATCTGCGGCGAGTGTCTCACCTGCTGACTCCCCAAAGCCTTTCCACCATCTACAAGGCACAAGTTAGGAGTGTGATGGAATTACCAGAATGAGTGCCTGCATGTCATCGTGAAGCAGGTGAAGGATGTTGACAAACTTTTGGGGGCATCCGAAATGGAGGAGGACGCTCCATAGACCCTCACGGTTGACAGTAAGATCGAAAAAGGCCAATTATAAGGGCTGGCGCAGCTCCCTGCATTTTTCCTGCAACATCTCCCATTTCCCATATCTCGGGAGCCTCTTATCAACAAAGGCAGACATTGATGCGGAGATTCAGCATCGCCTCCAGTGCGCTAGCACTGACTTCGGCCGCCTGCGGAAAAGAGTGTTTGAAGACCAGGCCCTCAAATCTATCACCAAACTCATGGTCTACAGGGCTGTAGTAATACCCGCCCTTTGGTCTGAGTATGGGTCTGAGGCATGGACGATGTATAGAAGGCACCTCAAGTCGCTGGAGATATATCAGCAACGATGTCTCCACAAGATCCTGCAAATCCCCTGGGAGGATAGGCGTACCAACATCAGTGTCCTCGACCAGGCTAACATCCCCAGCATTGAAGCACTGACCACACTCGATCAGCTTCGCTGGGCAGGCCACATAGTACGAATGCCAGATACGAGACTCTCTAAGCAAATGCTTTATGCGGAGCTCCTTCATAGTAAGCGAGCCAAAGGAGGACAGCGGAAACGTTATAAGAACACCCTCAAAGCCTCCCTGGTAAAGTGCGACATCACCACTGACACCTGGGAGACCCTGGCCGCAGGTGGAGAAAGTCCATCCGGGAGGGCGTCGAGCTCTTCGAGTCCCAACGCAAAGAGCATGAAGAGGCCAAGCGCAGGCAGCGGAAGGAGCGCGCGGCAAACCAGCCCCACTGACCTCTTCCCCGATGAATGTCTGTCCCACCTGTAACAGGGTCTGTGGCTCTCGTATCGGACTGTTGAGCCATCAAAGAGCTCACTTGGGGAGTGGAAGCAAGTCCTCCTCGATTCCGAGGAACTGCCTATCATGATGATGAGTGCAACTCCAACAGCACTCACAAAGCTCAACACCATCCAGGACAAAGCAGCCGTTTAACTGGCACTCCATCCACCACCTTCACCATTCACTCCCTCCACCACCGGCGCACCGTGACTGCAGTGTGTACCATCTACAAGATGCCCTGCAGCAACTCGCCAAGGCTTCTTCAACAGCACCTCCCAAACCCGCGACCTCTACAACCTAGAAGAACAAAGGCAGCAGGCGCATGGGAACACCACCACCTCCAAGTTACACACCATCCTGACTTGGGAATATATCGGCCGTTCCTTCATCGTCGCTGGGTCAAAACCCTGGAAATCCCTCTCTAACAGCACTGTGGGAGCACCTTCACCACACAGACTGCAGCGGTTCAAGGCGGTGGCTCACCACCACCTTCTCAAGGGGCTATTAGGGATGGGCAATAAATTTTGGCCTTTCTAGCGATGTCCACATCCCGTGAACGAATAAAAGAAAACAGTGTTATTTCTAACCTCCTTGGATAATAAGGCTGGATAAACATCTTCATTAAACTAACATTGCTAAAGATTCCTGCTGAGTTTTGAAGACGTACAAATTAAGCTGAATCCAAAAGATTTGTAAAAAGAGACAGACCACAAGATATCCCCAAAAGTTTTATGGTGTTAGCTTTGGCTCAGTGGGTAGCACTCTTGCTTCTGGGTCAGAAGCGTGTCGTTCAAGTCCTGCTCCAGAGATTTGAGCCCATAATCTAGGTCGACACTGCAGTGTAATACTGAGGGAGTACAGCAGAGTTCTCCAGTGTCCTGGTCAATTATTATCCCTCAACCAACACCACCAGAAAGAGATAACCTGGTCATTATCACATTGCTGTTTGTGGAAGCTTGCTGTGCATAAATTGGCTGCCACATTTCCTACATTACAACAGTGACTACACTTCAAAAAGTACTTCGTTTAACGCTTTGGGACGTTTGAGTTGCTGAAAGGCGCTGTGGAAATGGAAGGTATTTCTTTCTTTCACACCCAGCTTACCGTAAGCGTTTTTCCCGCAGACGAGATGCTCATGAGGCTGGAACAGACCCCAGAGATCTGCGTCGGTGCTGACCATTTGTTCGAGGGCCTTGTCCATGCCCTCAGGGGGCTCCTTCCCTCGGGACTGCAGACTGTCCAGCAGCCTGAGCTGCACATGCTCCAAGATGTGCTCCAGGCAGGCTGCTAGGTAGATGGCAGCGTGTTGGTGGATACGCTTGGACAGTCGGCTGTCCACCATCCAGCGGAAGAAGCGGCCGACAGAGAACACCAGCTTGCACTGGGCGCTCTTGCTGCTGTGGAGCTGGTCCCCGGAGCTCATGTTGTAGACGGACAGAGCCTTGACCGCGGCTGCCATGCAAGTCTCGGACAGTGACCAGGACAGCACCAGCTTGGCGGCGCTTTGCACTTCGTGCCTGCTGCACTGGGCGCTCAGCAGGCTCAGCCTCTGCGCCTCTCTGGCCAAGCGGACCAGCGCCCGGCTCAGGTACATGCCCAGCACTTTGACCAGGCCCCCGGGGGCGGGCTGGCTGGCTCCCCCAGCCTGGCACCTCCTCAACACCTCCTGCACCTCGCCCTCTGTCCACGGCACAGTCTCCAGGTGCGGCAGTTTGGGGCCGTAGTCCAGCGGCTCCAGGCTGTCCGAGCCCCCGGCCAGCCCGGGGTCCAGCGGCTCCCAGCCGTCCTCAGCCCTCTTGCCCGGGGCCGAGCGCCAGGTGCCCCCCGACTGACACAGCGACAGGCTGGACGATCGGCACGAGTGGGCAGCTCCTCCATAACCAGAATCCAAAGTCAAGTTCTCAAAGTTCCTGTCCGTGGCTGCATAAAGTCCAGACATGGCCAGCGGGCTCTTGGTCCTCAGGGCACGGTGTATCCAGGGGCAAAGGGCGACTCACGGCACAGTGTGTCCGGGCTACAGCGGCACTGTTTGTATACACTGACTCTCCGCTTCCTGTAGCACCTTCCCCGCTGCTCACTGCTCACCGACTGAGCTCAGCTCAGCCCGGCAGCTCCCTGCCCTGCCCCGCCCCTCCCCGCTCCTCTCTCTTCTCTCATTCCTCTCCCTCACCTCCCCCCTCCCTCCTCACACCTCCCCCATTCCTCTCACCCTCCCTGCCCTTCTCCCCCTCTCTACTCGCTTCTGTACCTACCCCTCTTTCCCCCTTTCCCCCCCCGCCCTCCTCTCTCCCCCTTCCCCCGCCCTCCTCTCTCCCCCTCTCTGCTCACCACGATCCCCCTTTCCCGTCCCCCTCTCTGCCCGCCCCTATCCCTCTCTCTGCCCACCCCTCTTCCCGAACACACCTCCCCGTCCCGACAGGGTCCTTGCACTGATCAGCAAGAAACTTTCCCACCGGCTAACAACAGACAAATTAGGGCTCGACAAAGTGTGACCCAGGAATGGACATTCGGCCCCTCGAGCCTGCTCCGCCATTCAATATCATAGCTGATCTTCTACCTCAAGTTCACTTTCCTGCACTATCCCCATATGAGGCTCGAATTTCCCCAAAGGCCCCCAGCGTCCGATTGCCGCCCAAAAAACTGCTGAGGCTGGGAAGATTATCGCTGGCGAAAATTTCCCGAAAAAATTTTTTTAAATCCGGCCAGCGAAAAAAATGGGCCTTGCACCCCACAATGGGCGGAAAAGTGCAATTTAGGCGAGATTGGGCAGTACCTAAAGAAAATGGGTGAAAAATTTTAAAAAATCTATAAAAATTTACCCCCAGGCTGTGGGTTGGGCCTAACACCAAAAAAAGAATAAAACAAATTTTTCAAAAAACCTAACTTAAAAAATCCAAAAAACATTCCTAAGACACTTTTACATTAAATCACCCCAACAGATTTTGAAAATAATTAGTAAAAAAACAAATCACTTACCTTTATCTTGCAGACCTCACCTACCGCCCAGCTCTGCTGATCCTCAAGGGCATTTTTTTAATACTTGCTTACGGGGCCCCGCTCAGCCTTGGATGGCGCCAGGGCGATCTGTGGACAGTGCACGCCGACAATCCGCTCCCCAGCGGGACTTCGAAACCGCCGGCATACCTCAGCTGGGGAATTTTTCTCCGACCCGGTTCTTGCCCAAAACAGCGAGAAACTGGGCGGTGAACCACTGGAAATTCTAACCCCTAGTCCCTTCATTCCCTTAATATCCAAAAATCTATCGATCTCTGCCTTGAATATACTCAATGACTGAGCCTCCACAGCACTCTGGGGCAGAGAATTCCAACGATTCACCACCCTCTGAGTGAAGACATTTCTCCTAATCTCAGTCCTAAATGGCTGACCCCTTATTCTGAGACTGTGACCCCTGGTTCTAGACTCCGCAGCCCGGGGGGAATATCCTCCCTGCATTTACCCTGTCAAGCCCTGTAAGAATTTTGTATGTTTCGAAGAGATCACCTCTCATTCTTCTAAACTCTAGAGAATATAGGCCTAGTCTGCTCAGTCTCTCCTCATAGGACAATCCCCCCATCCCAGGAATCAGTCTGGTGAACCTTTGTTGCACTCCCTCTCTGGCAAGTATATCCTTCCTTAGGTAAGGAGACCAGACTGTACACAATACTCCAGGTGTGGTCTCACCAGGGCCCGATATAATTACATGATGATGGCTATTACTCCTAAAATCAAATCCTCTTGTAATAAAGGCCAACATACCATTTGTTTTCTTAATTGCTTGCTGTACCTGCAGGTTAACTTTCAGTGATTGGTGTACAAGGACACCCAGGTCCCTCTAAACACCAACATTTCCCAATCTCTCACTGTTTAAAAAATACTCTGCTTTTCTATTTTTCCTACCAAAGATAACTTCACATTTCTCCACATTATATTCCATTTGTCATGTTTTTGTCCACTCACTTATATCCCCTTGAGGCCTCTTTGCATCCTCCTCACAACTTACATTCCCACCTAGCTTTGTATCATCAGCAAAGTTGGATATACAGTGCGACATCCAAAATCCGGAGTTCCGGAATCCGGGCCGATCCGGAAACCAGAATATGTTCCGAAATCTGGACTCCCCCGCCTCGGCCGCCCGACCTCCCCCGGACTTCAGCCTGACCGATCCCCCCCTAACCTCCGGCCTGACCCATCCCCCCCAGACCTCAGGCAGCCCGACCGAACACCCCTCCCCTACGCTACCTACCTCGACCCAGGCAAAGATATTCCAAAATCCGGAAATACCCGGAATCCGGAACGGTCTCGGTCCCGAGGTTTCCGGATTCCGGACCTCACACCTGTATTACATTTGGTCCCCTCATCAAAAGCATTGATATAGATTATGAATAGCTGAGGCCCAAGCCCTGATCCTTGCGGCACCCCACTAGTTACTGCCTGCCAACATGAAAATGACCCGTTTATTTGTACTCTATTTTCTGTCCGTTAACCAATCCTTAATCGATACTAGTATATTACCCCCAATCCCTTGAGTCCTATTTTTGTTTAATAACCATTTGTGTGGCACCCTATCGAATGCCTTCTGAAAATCCAAACACACCACTGGTTCCCCCTTATCTATTCTACTAGTTACAACCTCAAAAAATGAACAGATTTGTCAAACATGATTTCCCTTTCATAAATCCGTGTTGACTCTGCCCAATCCTATTATTATTTTCTAAGTGCCCTGTTACCACGTCCTTAATAATAGAACATAAGAACATAAGAAATAGGAGCAGGAGTTGGCCATTTGGCCCCTCGAGCCTGCTCCGCCATTCAATAAGATCATGGCTGATCTGATCCTGGCCTCAACTCCACTTCCCTGCCCACATCCCATAACCCTTGACTCCCTTATCACTCAAAAATCTGTCTATCTCCACCTTAAATATATTCAATGACCCAGCCTCCACAGTTCTCTGGGACAGAGAATGCCAAAGATTCATGACCCTCTGAGAGAAGAAATTCCTCCTCATTTCAATTTTAAATGGGTGACCCCTGATTCTGAAACTATGCCCCTAGTTCTAGATTCCCCCACTAGGGGAAACATCCTCTCGGCATCTACCCAGTCAAGCTCCCTCAAAATCTTATACGTTTCAATAAGATCACCTCTCAGTCTTTTAAACTCCAATGAGTATAGGCCCTCCTTAAATGAGGAGACCAAAACTGTACGCAGTACTCCAGGTGTGGCCTCACAGTTGTAGCAGGACTTCCCTACTTTTATACACCATCCCCTTACAATAAAGGCTAACATTCCATTTGTCTTCCTAATTACTTACTACACCTGCATGCTAACTTTTTCTGTTTCATGTACAAGGACCCCCAGATCCCTCGGTACCACAGCATTTTGTAATCTTTCCCCATATTTACAAAAGGATATATTTGCTTTGGAGGCAGTTCAGAGAAGGTTCACTAGGTTGATTCCGGGGATGAGGGTGTTGACTTATGAGGAAAGGTTGAATAGGTTGGGCCTCTACTCATTGGAATTCAGAAGAATGAGAGGTGATCTTATCGAAACGTCTAAGATTATGAGGGGGCTTGACAAGGTGGATGCAGAGAGGATGTTTCCACTGATGGGGGAGACTAGAACTAGAGGGCATAATCTTAGAATAAGGGGCTGCCCATTTAAAACTATGACGAGGAATTTATTTTCTCAGAGGGTTGTAAATCTATGGAATTCACTGCCTCAAAGAGCTGTGGAAGCTGGGACATTGAATAAATTTAAGACAGAGATAGACTGTTTCTTAACTGATAAGGGAATAAGGGGTTATGGGGAGCGGGCAGGGAAGTGGAGCTGAGTCCATGATCGGATCAGCCATGATCGTATTAAATGGCGGAGCAGACTCGAGGGGCCGTATTGCCTACTCCTGCTCCTATTTTTTATGTTCTTATGTATAAAGGCACCTGAAGGTCCTTGCACATGAAACTGCACACTTTCCCACATTATATTCCATCTGCCAAATTTTTGCCCACTCACTGAGCCTGTCTATATCCCTTGGTAGATTCTTTGCATCCTCCTCACAATTTGCTTTCCCACCTATCTTTGTATCATCAGCAAATTTGGCTACATTACACTTAGTCCCTTCATCCAAGTCATTAATATAGATGTAAATAGTTGAGGCCCCAGCACTGATCCCTGTGGCATGCCACTAGTTACAATTTGCCAACCTGAAAATGGCCATTTATCCCGACTCTCTGTTTTTTGTTAGTTAGCCAATCCTCTATCCATGTTAATATATTAGCTCCAACCCCGTGAGCTCTTATCTTGTGCAGTAACCTCTAATGTGGCACCTTATCGAATGCTTTCTAGAAATCCAAATACCAAAATTCCCTAGATTCTAGAGAGGTCCCAGCGGACATCCACTGGTTTCTCCTTTATCCACCCTGCTCATTACATCTTCAAAGAATTCCAGCAAATTTGTCAAACATGATTTCCCTTTCATAAAACCATGATGACTCTGCTTGACTGCATCATGAATTTCTGAATGTCCTGCGACGACATCCTTATTGATGGACTCCAGCATTTTCCCAATGACAGATGTTAGGCTAACTGGTCTAAAATTTCCTGCTTTCTGTCTCCCTCCTTTCTTAAATAGCGACGTTATATTTGCAGTTTTCCAGTCTGCTGGGACCTTTCCAGAATCCAGGGAATTTTGGCAGATTACAACCAATGCATCCACTATCTCTGCAACCACTTCTTTTAAGACCCGAGGATGCAGGCCATCAGGTCCAGGGGACTTGTCCACCTATAGTGCCATTAGTTTGCCTAGTACTTTTACTCTAGTGATAGTGATTGTTTTGAGTCGCCCCGCCCCCCAATGGCTGCTTGATTATCAGTTTTTGGGATGTTTTTAGTGTCTTCCACCGTGAAGTCTGATACAAAATATTTGTTCAAAATCTCTGCCATTTCCCTGTTTCCCATTATTAATTCCCCAGTCTCATCCTCTAAGGGACCAATGTTTACTTTAGCTACTCTCTTCCTTTTTATATACCTGTAGAAGCTCTTACTGTTTGTTTTTGTTTTTCTTCCTAGTTTAGATAGAAACACAGAAAATAGGTGCAGGAGTAGGCCATTCGGCCCTTCGAGCCTGCACCACCATTCAATAAGATCATGGCTGATCATTCTCTCAGTACCCCTTTCCTGCTTTCTCTCCATACCCCTTGATCCCTTTTGCCATAAGGGCCATATCTAACTCCCTCTTGAATATATCCAATGAACTGGCATCAACAACTCTGCGGCAGGGAATTCCACAGGTTAACAACTCTCTAAGTGAAGAAGTTTCTCCTCATCTCAGTCCTAAATGGCATGCCCTTTATCCTAAGACTCTGTCCCCTGGTTCTAGACTTCCCCAACATCGGGAACATTCTTCCCGCATCTAACCTGTCCAGTCCCGTCAGAATCTTATATGTTTCTATGAGATGCCCTCTCATCCTGCTAAACTCCAGTGTATAAAGGCCCAGTTGATCCAATCTCTCCTCATATGTCAGTCCAGCCATCCCTAGAATCAGTCTGGTGAACTTTCGCTGCACTCCCTTAACAGCAAGAACGTCCTTCCTCAGATTAGGAGACCAAAACTAAACACAATATTCCAGGTGAGACCTCACCAAGGCCCTGTACAACTGCAGTAAGACTTCCCTGCTCCTATACTCAAATCCCCTTGCTATGAAGGCCAACATACCATTTGCCTTTTTCACTGCCTGCTGTACCTGCATGCTAACTTTCAATGACTGATGAGCCATGACACCCAGGTCTCGCTGCAACTCCCCTTTTCCTAATCTGCCACCATACAGATAATATTCTGCCTTCGTATTTTTGCCCCCAAAGTGGATAACCTCACATTTACCCACATTATACTGCATCTGCCATGTATTTGCCCACTCGCCTAACCTGTCCAAGTCACCCTGAAGCCTCTTAGCGTCCTCCTCACAGCTCACACCGCCACCCAGTTTAGTGTCATCTGCAAACTTGGAGATATTACACTCAATTCCATCATCTAAATCATTAATATATATTGCAAAGAGCTGGGGTCCCAGCATTGAGCCCTGTGGCACTCCACTAGTCACTGCTTGCCATTCTGAAAAGGACCCGTTTATCCCGGCTCTCTCTTCCTGTCTGCCAACCAGTTCTCTATCCACGTCAGTACATTACCCCAAATACCATGTGCTTTGATTTTTCACACCAATCTCTTGTGTGGGACCTTGTCAAAATCCATTTGAAAGTCCAAATACACCACATCCACTGGTTCTCCCTTGTCCACTCTACTAGTTACATCCTCAAAAAATTCCAGAAGGTTTGTCAAGCATGCTGACATAAATCCATGCTGATTTGGACCAATCCTATCACTGCTTTCCAAATGTGCTGCTATTTCATCCTTAAAGATTGATTCCAACATTTTCCCCACTACTGATGTCAGGCTAACCGGTCTATAATTACCCGTTTTCTCTCTCCCTCCTTTTTTAAAAAGTGGTGTTACATTAACAACCTTCCAGTCCATAGGAACTGATCCAGAGTCGATAGACTGTTGGAAAATTATCACCAATGCATCCACTATTTCTAGGGCCACTTCCTTAAGTACTCTGGGATGTAGACTATCAGGCCCTGGGATTTATCGGCCTTCAATCCCATCAATTTCCCTAACACAGTTTCCCACCTAATAAGGATATCCTTTAGTTCCTCCTTCTCACTAGACCCTTGGTCCCCTAGTACATCCGGAAGGTTATTTGTGTCTTCCTTTGTGAAGACAGAACCGAAGTATTTGTTCAATTGGTCTGCCATCTCTTTGTTCCCCATTATAAATTCACCCAAATCCGACTGCAAGGGACCTACGTTTGTCTTCACTAATCTTTTTATCTTCACATATCTATAGAAGCTTTTGCAGTCAGTTTTTATGTTTCCGGCAAGCTTCCTCTCGTACTCTATTTTCCCCCTCTTAATTAAACCCTTTGTCCTCCTCTGCTGAATTCTAAATTTCTCCCAGTCCTCCGGTTTGCTGCTTTTTCTGGCTAATTTATATGCCTCTTCCTTGGATTTAACACTATCCTTAATTTCCCTTGTTAGCTACGGTTGAGCCACCTTCCCCATTTTATTTTTACACCAGACAGGGATGTACAATTGTTGAAGTTCGTCCATATGATCTTTAAAGGTTTGCCATTGCCTATCCACCGTCAACCCTTTAAGTATCATTTGCCAGTCTAATCTAGCCAATTCGCGCCTCATACCATCAAAGTTACCTTTTCTTAAGTACAGGACCCTAGTTTCTGAATTAACTTTGTCATTCCCCATCTTAATAAAGAATTCTACCATATTATGGTCACTCTTCCACAAGGGGCCTCGCACAACAAGATTGGTAATTAGTCCCTTCTCATTACACATCACCCATTCTAGGATGGCCAGCTCTCTGGTTGGTTCCTCAACATATTGGTCTAGAAAACCATCCCTAACACACTCCAGGAAATCTTCCTGCACCGCATTGCTACTAGTTAGGTTAGCCCAATCTATATGTAGATTAAAGTCGCCCATGATTACTGCTGTACCTTTATTGCACACATCCCTTATTTCTTGTTTGATGCTGTCCCCAACCTCACTACTACTATTTGGTGGCCTGTACACAACTCCCACTAGTGTTTTCTGCCCTTTGGTATTCCACCCATACTGATTCTACATCATTCAAGCTAATGTCCTTCCTTACAATTGCATTAATTTCCTCTTTAACCAGCAACGCCACCCGCCTCCTTTTCCTTTCTGTCTATCCTTCCTAAATGCTGAATACCCTTGGATGTTGAGTTCCCAGCCTTGGTCACCCTGGAGCCATGTCTCCGTGATGCCAATCACATCATATCCATTAAATGCTATCTGCACAGTTAATTCGTCCACCTTATTCCGAATACTCCTCGAATTGAGACACAGAGCCTTCAGGCTTGTCTTTTTAACACACTTTGACCCTTTAGAATTTTGCTGTAAAGTGGCCCTTTTTGTTTTTTGCCTTGGGTTTCTCTGCCCTCCACTTTTACTATTCTCCTTTCTATCTATTGCTTCTGTCTCCATTTTATTTCCCTCTGTCTCCCTACATAGGTTCCCATCCCCCTGCCATATTAGTTTAACTCCTCCCAAACAACTCCCCCTAGGACATTGGTTCCAGTCCTGCCCAGGTGCAGACCGTCCGGTTTGTACTGGTCCCACCTCCCCCAGAATCGGTTCCAATGCACTCTCATAAACTATCTTCTCTCTCTTTATCATTTTTTAGTCGTCCTTTGCTGGTTTCTAAAATTTTCCCAATCCTCTGGCCTTCTACTGTTCTTTGCAACATTGTATGTCTTTGTTTTCAATTTGATACCATGCTTTACTTCCTTAGTTCGCCATGGATGGTTCATCATTCTCTTGGAGTCTTTCTTTCTCACTGGAATATATCTTTGCTGAGAGTTATGAAGTATCTCCTTAAATGTTTGCCACAGCTTTTCTACAGTATTACCCTTTAATATATTTTCCCAGTCCACTTTAACCAACTCTGCCTTCATACCTTTGTAATTACTTTCATTTAAGTTCAGAACACTAGTTTGAGACCTAGCTTACTCACCCTCAAACTGAATTTGAAATTCTACCATGCTATGATCACTCTTCCCAAGAGGATCTTTCACCAGATCTAAAATAATCTGCTCCCTGGTTGATTCCACAAGGTATTGTTCGAAGAAACCATCCAACATTCACTCTATGAACTCTTCCTCAAGGCTACCTTTGCCAATTTGATTTGTCCAATCAATATGAAGATTAAAATCGCCCATGATTATTGTCCTAGCTTTCTTACAAGCCTCCATTATTTCTTGCTTTATACTCTGTCCTAGTGCAGCTACTGTTAGGGAGCCTATAGACTATTCCCACCAATGACTTCTTTCCCTTATTATTTCTTATCGCCACCCAAACTGATTCTACATTTTGATCTTCCGAGTCAATATGATTTCTCACTGCTGCACTGATCTCATCCTTTCTGAACAGAGCTACCCCAACTCCTTTTCCTTTCTGCCTAGCCTTACGAAATGACAAATACCCCTGAATATTCAGTTACCATCCTTGGTCACCTTGCAACCACGTCTCTGTAATGGCTATCAGATCATACCCATTAATTTCTATTTCTACCATCAACTCATCTGTTATATATGCAAACTATAGTTATACTCTCTGTGTAGTCACTGTATCGTTGCATAAGATGGAGACTTGTTATTTAATGTACTATCAATAAGGTTTACACTGTGTATATACTATGCTGGCACCACTAGAGAGTGCAACTGGTGGAGATCGGGGTTTCCTGCTCTGTGGCAGAGGCTGTCCACCAGAGGGCACTGCGGTGGGAGACCTGAAGGTCACCTGCATAGGTGTGTAGGGCCCAGTATAAAAGGCTGCCCACCATGCTTGTGCCTCACCCTGGAGTTACAAATAAATAATCAAGGTCACTACAGCTTGAGTACAACACATTGCCTCGTGGAGTCATTCATAAGTACATTACAGACATAACATCATCTATCTTGTTACGAATGCTGCGTGCGTTTAGATATAGAGCTTTTAATTTTGTCTTTTGTGTATACATAAGAACATAAGAAATAGAAGCAGGAGTAGGCCATTTGGCCCCTCGAGCCTGCTCTGCCATTCAATAAGATCATAGCTGATCTGATCATGGACTCAGCTCCACTTCCCTGCCCTTTATTCCCTCATCGCTCAACAATCTGTCTATCTCTGTCCTCATGTATGGATCTGAGGCATGGACGATATATTGAAGGCACCTCAAGTTGTTGGAGATATATCACCAACGATGTCTCCGCAAGATCCTGCAAATCCCCTGGGAGGACAGGCGCACCAACATCAGTGTCCTCGTCCCCAGTATTGAAGCACTGACCACACTCGATCAGCTTCGCTGGGCAGGCCACATAGTACGCATGCCAGATACGAGACTCCCTAAGCAAATGCTTTATGTGGAGCTCCTTCATGGTAAACAAACCAAAGGAGGACGGCGGAAACATTATAAGGACACCCTCAAAGCCCCCCTGGTAAAGTGCGACATAACCACTGACACCTGGGAGACCCTGACTGCAGACCGCCCGAGGTGGAGAAAGTGCATCCAGGAGGGCGTCGAGCTCTTCGAATCTCAACGCAAAGAGCGTGAAGAGGCCAAGCACAGACAGCGGAAGGAGCGCACGGCAAACCAGCCCCACCCACCCCTTCCCTCGACGAATGTCTGTCCCACCTGTAACAGGGTCTGTGGTTCTCATATTGGACTATTCAGCCATCAGAGAACTCACTTTGGGAGTGGAATCAAGTCTTCCTCGATTCCGAGGGACTGCCTATGATGATGATGAACTATATTCAATGACCCAGCCTCCAGAGCTCTCAGGGACAGAGAATTCCACAGATTTACAACCCCGAGAGAAGAAATTTCTCCTCATTTCAGTTTTAAATGGGCAGCCCCTTATTCTAAGACTATGTCCCCTAGTTTTAGTTTCCCCTATGTGGAAATATCCTCTCTGCATCCACCTTGTTGCGCCCCCTCATTATCGTATAAGTTTCAATAAGATCACCTCTCATTCTTCTGAACTCCAATGTGTATAGGCCCAACCTACTCAACCTATCCTCATAAGTTAACGCCCTCATCTCCGGAATCAACCTAGTGAACCTTCTCTGAACAGCCTCCAATACAAGTATATCCTTCCTTAAATATGGAGACCAAAACTGGATGCAGTACTCCAGGTGTGGCCTCACCAATACCCTGTACAGTTGTAGCAGGACTTCTCTATTTTTATATATATCCCCCTTGTAATAAAGGCCAACATTCCATTTGCCTTCCTGATTACTTGCTGCACCTGCATACTAACTTTTTGTTTCATGCACAAGGACCCCCAGGTCTCTCTGTACTGCAGCACTTTGCAATTTTTCTCCATTTAAATTATAATTTGCTTTTCTATTATTTGGGCCAAAGTTGATAACCTCACATTTTCCCACATGATACTCCATCTGCCAAATTGTTTCCCACTCACTTAGTCTGTCTATATCCCTTTGCAGATTTTTTGCGTGCTCCTCACAATTTGCTTTCCCACCCATCTTTGCATCATCAGCAAACTTGGTTACATTACACTCGGTCCCTTCATCCAAGTCATTAATATAGATTGTAAATAGTTGAGGCCCCAGCACCAATCCCTGCGGCAACCCACTAGTTACTGTATGCCAACCGGAAAATGACAAATTTATCCCGACTCTCTGTTTTCTGTAGGTTAGCCAATCCTCTATCCATGCTAATATATAGGCTCTGTCCCTTCCTGCCACACTGTGGTTATCATTACCTCTGCACTTTTGCCTTCTCCTTTCTCTTTTTAAATTTCTGCTCACAGGAATCCTCCCCTTCCACCGCCACTCCCCCATAATTTAGTTTAAAACCCTATCTACATCTCTAGTTATTCGATTCCAGATTCTAGCATTTTCCCTGCTACTGATGTCAGGCTAACTGGTCTGTAGTTCCCCATTTTCTCTCCCTCCTTTCTTAAATAGTGGGGTTACATTTGCTACGTTCCGATCTGCGGGAACCATTCTAGAATCTATGGAATTTTGGAAGATGACAACCAATGCATCCACTATCTCTATAGCCACCTCTTTCAAAACCCTTGGATGCAGGCCATTAGGTCCAGGGGATTTATCGATTTTTAGTCCAATTAATTTCTCAGGTACTATTCTTTTACAAATACTAATTGCTTTCAGTTCCTCATTCTCGCTAGACCCTTGGTGCAACACTATTTCCGGGAGGTTTTTTGTGTCTTCTTCTGTGAAGACAGACACAAAATATTTGTTTAATTTCTCTGCCATTTCCTTAATCCCCATTATAATTTCTCCTGTCTCGACCTGTAGGGGACCCACATTTACTTTTGCAGGGATGGAGAGAGTGTGTGACCCAGGGATGGAGAGAGTGTGTGTGACCCAGGGATGGAGAGAGTGTGTGTGACCCAGGGATGGAGAGAGTTTGTGTGACCCAGGGATGGAGAGAGTGTGTGACCCAGAGATGGAGAGAGTGTGTGTGACCCAGGGATGGAGAGAGTATGTGACCCAGAGATGGAGAGTGTGAGACCCAGGAATGGAGAGAGTATGTGGCCCAGAGATGGAAACATAGAAACATAGAAAATAGGTGCAGGAGTAGGCCATTCAGCCCTTCTAGCCTGCACCGCCATTCAATGAGTTCATGGCTGAACATGCAACTTCAGTACCCACTTCCTGCTTTCTCGCCATACCCCTTGATCCCCCGAGTAGTAAGGACTTCATCTAACTCCCTTTTGAATATACTTAGTGAATTGGCCTCAACTACTTTCTGTGGTAGAGAATTCCACAGGTTCACCACTCTCTGGGTGAAGAAGTTCCTCCTCATCTCGGTCCTCAATGGCTTACCCCTTATCCTTAGACTGTGACCTCTAGTTCAGAACTTCCCCAACATTGGGAACATTCTTCCTGCATCTAACCTGTCTAAACCCGTCAGAATTTTAAACGTTTCTATGAGTTCCCTCTCATTCTTCTGAACTCCAGTGGATACAAGCCCAGTTGATCCAGTCTTTCTTGATAGGTCAGTCCCACCATCCCGGGAATCAGCCTGGTGAATCTTCGCTGCACTCCCTCAATAGCAAGAATGTCCTTCCTCAAGTTAGGAGACCAAAACTGGACACAATACTCCAGGTGTGGCCTCACCAAGGCCCTGTACAATTGTAGCAACACCTCCCTGCCCCTGTACTCAAATCCCCTCGCTATGAAGGCCAACATGCCATTTGCTTTCTTAACCGCCTGCTGTACCAGCATGCCAACCTTCAATGACTGATGTACCATGACACCCAGGTCTCGTTGCTCCTCCCTTTTTCCTAATCTGTCACCATTCAGATAATAGTCTGTCTCTCTGTTTTTACCACCAAAGTAGATAACCTCACATTTATCCACATTATACTTCATCTGCCATGCATTTGCCCACTCACCTAACCTATCCAAGTCACTCTGCAGCCTCATAGCATCCTCCTTGCAGCTCACACTGCCACCCAACTTAGTGTCATCCGCAAATTTGGAGATACTACATTTAATCCCCTCGTCTAAATCATTAATGTGCAATGTAAACAGCTGGGGCCCCAGCACAGAACCTTGCGGTACCGCACTAGTCACTGCCTGCCATTCTGAAAAGTACCCATTTACTCCTACTCTTTGCTTCCTGTCTGACAACCAGTTCTCAATCCATGTCAGCACACTACCCCCAATCCCATGTGCTTTAATTTTGCACATTAATCTCTTGTGTGGGACCTTGTCGAAAGCCTTCTGAAAGTCCAAATATACCACATCAACTGGTTCTCCTTTGTCCACTTTACTGGAAACATCCTCAAAAAATTCCAGAAGATTTGTCAAGCATGATTTCCCTTTCACAAATCCATGTTGACTTGGACCTATCATGTCACCATTTTCCAAATGCGCTGCTATGACATTCTTAATAATTGATTCCATCATTTTACCCACAACTGAGGTCAGGCTGACCGGTCTATAATTCCCTGTTTTCTCTCTCCCTCCTTTTTTAAAAAGTGGGGTTACATTGGCTACCCTCCACTCGATAGGAACTGATCCAGAGTCAATGGAATGTTGGAAAATGACTGTCAATGCATCCGCTATTTCCAAGGCCACCTCCTTAAGTACTCTGGGATGCAGTCCATCAGGCCCTGGGGATTTATCGGCCTTCAATCCCATCAATTTTCCCAACACAATTTCCCGACTAATAAAGATTTCCCTCAGTTCCTCCTCCTTACTAGACCCTCTGACCCCTTTTATATCCGGAAGGTTGTTTGTGTCCTCCTTAGTGAATACCGAACCAAAGTACTTGTTCAATTGGTCTGCCATTTCTTTGTTCCCCGTTATGACTTCCCCTGATTCTGACTGCAGGGGACCTACGTTTGTCTTTACTAACCTTTTTCTCTTTACATACCTATAGAAAATGGAGAGAGTGTGTGACCCAGAGATGGAGAGTATGAGACCCAGGGATGGAGAGAGTATGTGACCCAGAGATGGAGAGCGTGTGTGACCCAGAGATGGAGAGTATGAGACCCAGGGATGGAGAGAGTGTGTGACCCAGAGATGGAGAGTATGAGACCCAGGGATGGAGAGAGTGTGTGACCCAGAGATGGAGTGTATGAGACCCAGGGATGGAGAGAGTATGTGACCCAGAGATGGAGAGTATGAGACCCAGAGATGGAGAGTGTGTGTGAGACCCAGGGATGGAGAGAGTGTCAGACCCAGGGATGGAGAGAGTGTCAGACCCAGGGATGGAGAGAGTGTGAGACCCAGGGATGGAGAGAGTGTGAGACCCAGAGATGGAGAGAGTGTGAGACCCAGGGATGGGGAGAGTGTGTGTGACCTGGGGATGGAGAGAGTGTGTGTGACCCAGAGATGGAGAGCGTGTGTGACCCAGAGATGGAGAGTATGAGACCCAGGGATGGAGAGAGTGTGTGACCCAGAGATGGAGAGTATGAGACCCAGGGATGGAGAGAGTGTGTGACCCAGAGATGGAGTGTATGAGACCCAGGGATGGAGAGAGTATGTGACCCAGAGATGGAGAGTATGAGACCCAGAGATGGAGAGTGTGTGTGAGACCCAGGGATGGAGAGAGTGTCAGACCCAGGGATGGAGAGAGTGTCAGACCCAGGGATGGAGAGAGTGTGAGACCCAGGGATGGAGAGAGTGTGAGACCCAGAGATGGAGAGAGTGTGAGACCCAGGGATGGGGAGAGTGTGTGTGACCTGGGGATGGAGAGAGTGTGTGTGACCCAGGGATGGAGAGTGTCTGTGACCCAGAGATGGAGAGAGTGTGAGACCCAGGGATGGGGAGAGTGTGTGTGACCCAGGGATGGAGAGAATGTGTGTGACCCAGGGATGGAGAGTATCTGTGACCCAGTAATGGAGAGAGTGTGACCCAGGGATGGAGAGAGTGTGTGACCCAGGGATGGAGAGTGTTATATATACGAACTTGTATTTACTCTGTAAAGCCAGCAGAGGGCTCATTCCCTGGAGTCCCAAGGGATCCCATAATCCCTTGGGAGCACAGGTATTTAAGAAGGCTTCACAGGTTGGAGAGGCACTCTGGAGACCTGAAATAAAAGACTACGGTCGCACTTTACTTTGAGCTCACAGTGTTCAGTCTGACTCTTTCTCTATACACTACAACTGGCGACGAGATACAGATAGCGAACTCAAAGATGCAGAGAACAGTGGGCATCCTGGAGAAATTTTCGGAGGGAGATGATTGGGAAACTTTTGTGGAGCGACTCGACCAATACTTCATGGCCAACGATCTAAATGGGGAAGAGAGCGCTGCCAAACGTAGAGCGATCCTCCTCACCGTCTGTGGGGCACCAACGTATGGCCTCATGAAGAATCTGCTCACTCCAATGAAACCCACGGAGAAATCGTATGATGATTTGTGCACACTGGTCCGAGAGCATTTGAACCCGAAGGAAAGCATTCTGATGGTGAGGTACCGGTTCTACACCTACAAAAGGATTGAAGGCCAGGAAGTGGCGAGTTATGTCGCCGAGCTGAGACGCCTTGCAGGACATTGCGAATTTGAAGGACATTTGGAGCACATGCTCAGATACTTTTTCATACTTGGCATTGGCCACGAAACCATACTTCGCAAGCTTCTGACTGTAGAGACCCCAATCTTGAGTAAGGCCATAGCGATAGCCCAGGCGTTCATTGCCACCAGTGACAATACGAAGCAAATCTCTCAGCACACAAGTGCTGCTACAAGTACTGTGAACAAAGTGATGTTGTTTTCGAATCGTAACGTATAGGGCAGGTCACACATACCTGCAGCTACACGTCCGCAGCTGTCTCAAGGGTGATGAATGCAAGGCCATTAACACGTTGTTGGTGCTGTGGGGGTGATCACCATTTCCATTCATGCCGATTCAAAGTATACGTTTGCAAGGGCTGTGGAACAATGGGACACCTCCAACGAGGGTGCAGGCAAGCTGCTATGCCTGTTAAACCTGCAAACCACCACGTTGCAGAGGACAGATCCACGGAGGATCACTACAAACCAGAGCCTCAGATAGAGGAGGCAGAGGTACATGGGGTGCACACATTCACCACGAATTGTCCCCTGATAATGCTGAATGTTGAACTAAATGGACTCCCGGTGTCAATGGAGCTGGACATGGGCGCGAGCCAGTTCATCATGGGCAAAAAGACTTTCAAAAGGTTGTGGTGCAACAAGGCCTCAAGGCCAGTCTGAACTCCAGTTCACACGAAACTAAGAACATATACTAAAGAACTGATTCCTGTAATCGGCAGTGCTACCGTAAAGGTCTCCTATGATGGAGCGGTGTACAAAATATCACTCTGAGTGGTACCGGGCGATGGTCCCATGCTGCTTGGCAGGAGCTGTCTGGAAAGATACGCTGGAACTGGGACGACATCCGAGCGCTATCGCCCGCTGATGACACTTCGTGTGCCCAGGTCTTAAACAAATTTCCTTCGCTGTTCAAACTAGGCATCGGGAAATTCCAAGGAGCAAAAGTGCAGATCCACTTATTTCCGGGGGCGCAACCCATCCATCACAAGGCGAGAGCAGTACCATACATGATGAGAGAAAGGGTAGAGATCGAGCTAGACCGGCTGCAACGAGAGGGCATCATTTCACCGATCGAGTTCAGTGAGTGGGCTAGTCCTACTGTCCCAGTCCTCAAGGGAGACGGCACCATCAGAATCTGTGGCGATTACAAAGATTATCATCGTTTCTCTCTGCAGGACCAATATCCACTACCAAAAGCTGATGACCTCTTTGCAACGCTGGCGGGAGGAAAGACGTTCACTAAGCTGGATCTGACTTCAGCCGACATGACGCAGGAACTGGAGGAATCATCGAAGGTCCTTACCTGCATCAACACGCACAAGGGTCTTTTTGTTTGAAACAGATGCCCGTTTGGAATCCGATCAGCGGCAGCAATATTCCAGAGAAACATGAAAAGTTTACTGAAGTCAGTCTCGCACCGTGGTCTTCCAGGGCGACATCTTGGTCGCAGGTCGGAACACAGTCGAGCACCTGCAGAACCTGGAGGCGGTTCTTAGTCGACTCAACCGCGTGGGGCACAAGTTAAAACGCTCGAAGTGCATTTTCCTGGCGCCTGAAGTGGAGTTCTTGGGAAGGAGGATTGCGGCAGACGACATCAGGCCCACCAACGCGAAGACGGAGGCAATCGAGAACGTACCGAGGCCACAGACATGATGGAGCTGCGGTTGTTTCTGGGACTCTTGAACTACTTTGGTAACTTCTTACTGGGTCTCAGCACCCTGCTAGAACTACTACATGTCTTACTACAAAAAGAGGGCGAATAGGTTTGGAGCAAAAGCCAAGAAAATGCCTTTTTAAAAGCAAGAAAATTGTTATGCTCAAGCAAATTGCTTGAGTTGTATGATCCATGTAAGCATTTGGTACTAGCATGTGATGCGTCATCATATGGCATCGTGTGTGTATTGCAACAAGCTAATGATTTTGGGAAACTGCAACCAGTTGCTTATGCATCCAGGAGTCTCTCTAAGGCTGAGAGAGCCTACAGCATGATTGAAAAAGAAGCGTTAGCGTGTGTCTATGGGGTAAAGAAAATGCATCAATACCTGTTTGGGCTAAAATTCGAATTGGAAACTGACCATAAGCCACTTATATCCCTGTTCTCCACGAGTAAAGGGATGAATACCAACGCATCGGCCCATATCCAGAGATGGGCGCTCACGTTGTCCGCATACAACTACGCCATCCGCCACAGAAAACTGCGCCGATGCTCTCACGAGGCTGCCATTGTCCACTACGGGGGTGGAAATGGCGCAGCCCACAGATCTAGCCATGGTTATGGAAGCATTTGAGAGTGAGCAATCACCCGTCACTGCCCGGCAGATCAAAACCTGGACAAGCCATGACCCCTTATTATCTCTAGTCAAAAGCTGTGTGCTTCACGGGATCTGGTCCAGTGTCCCAGTGGAAATGCAGGAAGAGATAAAGCCATTCCAGCGGCGCAAAGATGAAATGTCTATACAGGCAGACTGCCTTCTGTGGGGCAATCGAGTAATGGTCCCCAAGAAGGGCAGAGACACCTTCATCAATGACCTCCACAGTATCCACCCAATCATCGTAATGATGAAAGCGATAGTCAGATCCCATGTGTGGTGACCTGGTATCAATGTGGACTTAGAGTCCTGCGTTCACAGATGTAACATGTTCGCAGTTAAGCAATGTACCCAGGGAGGTGCCACTAAGTTTATGGTCTTGGCCCTCCAAACTGTGGTCTAGGGTACACGTCGACTATGCAGGCCCGTTCTTGGGTAAAATGTTCCTTGCGGTTGTAGATGCGTACTCCAAGATTGAATGTAAGATAATGTTGGCTAGCACGTCCACTGCCACTACTGAAAGCCTGCGGGCCATGTTTGCCACACACGGCTTACCCGATGTCCTGGTGAGCGACAGCGGGCCATGTTTTACCAGTGCTGAGTTCAAAGAATTCATGAGCTGTAACGGGATCAAACATGTCACATCTGCCCCTTTTAAACCAGCATCCAATGATCAGGAAGAGAGAGCAGTGCAAACCATCAAGCAAGGCTTGAAGAGGGTAACTGAAGGCTCACTGCAGACTCGCCTATCCCGAGTCCTGCTTAGCTACCGCAAGAGACCACACTCATTCACTGGGATCCCACCTGCTGAACTGCTCATGAAAAGAGAACTTAAGTTCACCCTGATCTACATGAACAGGTGGAGAGCAGGCGGCTTGAACAAAGTACATACCATGATAGCGCAAATGTGTCACGTGAGATTGAAGTCAATGATCCTGTATTATTAAATTATGGACAAGGTCCCAAGTGGCATCCCGGCACTATCGTGGCCAAAGAGGGGAGCAGGAGTGTTTCAGGTCAAACTTTCAAATGGACTCATTCACCGGAAATATTTGGACCAAATCAAACTCAGATTCACGGACTACCCTGAGCAACCCACCTTGGACCCTACCTTTTTTGATCCCCCAACACACACACCAGTGGCAACCGACACCACGGTTGACTATGAAGCAGAACCCATCATCCACAGCAGCCCTGCAGGACCCAACATACCAGGCAGCCTAGCAAGGCCAGCTGCACAGCAGCCCTGTGAGGGCCCAACAAATGATTCAATAACACCAGCTTTCACACCGAGATGATCAACCAGGGCAAGAAGGGGCCCGGATCGACTCACATTGTAAATTGTTACACGACTGACTTTGGCGGGTATATATATATGTTATATATGTGAACTTGTATTTATTCTATACAGCCACCAGAAGGCTTATCCCCTGGTGTCCCAAGGGATCCCATAATCCCTTGGGAGCACAAGTATTTAAGGAGGCTTCACAGGTTGGAGAGGCCTCTGGAGACCTGCAATAAAAGACTAAGGTCACACTTTACTTGAGCTCACAGTGTTCAGTCTGACTCTTTCTCCATACACCACAGAGAGAGTGTGTGACCCAGAGATGGAGAATGTGAGACCCAGGGATGGAGAGAATGTGAGACCCAGGGATGGAGAGAGTGTGTGACCCAGAGATGGAGGGGATGTGTGACCCAGAGATGGGGAGTATGAGACCCAGGGATGGAGAGCGTGTGTGACCCAGATATGGAGGGGATGTGCGACCAAGAGATGGGGAGTATGAGACCCAGGGATGGAGAGAGTATGAGACCCAGGGATGGAGAGAGTGTGTGACTCAGGGATGGAGGGGATGTGTGACCCAGAGATGGGGAGTATGAGACCCAGGGATGGAGAGAGTGTGAGACCCAGGGATGGAGAGAATGTGTGACCCAGAGATGGAGGGGATGTGTGACCCAGAGATGGGGAGTGTGAGACCCAGGGATGGAGAGAGTGTGTGACCCAGGGATGGAGGGGATGTGTGACACAGAGATGGGGAGTATGAGACCCAGGGATGGAGAGTGTGAGACCCAGGGATGGAGATTGTGTGTGACCCAAGGATGGAGAGAGTGTGTGACCTAGGGATGGACATACTTTGTGACCCAGGGATTGGTCAGCAGCCCTTCCTCAACTGGCCCTCCTTCACGTGCGAGCCTTGGCAGTGTGTATTAGCCAGCTACAGGACTGTGTATCACAGGTGAGATTCATTCTGTCTTCACCCAAAATCTACACATATGCGGGGTCAGCAGGAGTCAATCTGGGTGGAAATCTTGGCTAATTTTCATTCTCCTCAGAACAGGGTATCTAAGTCAAATTCTATTTCCTCCATGGTCACTGTCGCTGGAATCTCCTAAGTCAGCACAGTGAGAGAGCAAACTGTTCCATGTCCACTCCACACAGTGCAATTTGCTGCTATGCCATGGGGAAGCTGAGCAGTTCCTACTTGCAGTTTCCCTTTAAGAATGCTGCCTCTTTAAAGTAATGTTGTAGTTACCTTAACCTTCTCTGAGCACTCCCCAGTTAAACATCATTTTCATTGATGTGACCTAATTCTGCAACAGGATGTGTCACAACAGGATTATACCACGTACAGGTATCACCTAAACGTAACTGTGTTTTTATAAATACTGTTTACTCTTTTACTTAACCCAGAACACTCAGTGGAAACTAACTGAACCCACCTCCCTCAGTTGTTAGTCATTTAATTAATATACCAATCCCTGTTTCTCCAAGATCTGTCTGAGTTTACAGTGAGCAGCAAATAGCCTGTGAATCATGTAACCTAGGTCACTTTATAGCTCACACGCACACAAGTTGTCATGTATTCAACCAGCATTGTAACCCATGTATAAACTGACCTAAGTTGTACACCGTGAGAACACTGACCACTAGGTGGGAGACACTCCTAACCTGGACCTTCAGATATCAAAGGGGAAGCTCCACCCACCTTCATCACTTGAGTGCTAAGGAATAAAGGACAGGTCACGGACTGACCTTCTCTCAAGCATGGGCCTCGTGTGCATTTATACTGTGTAGTAAGGACGTATCAATGGCGACAAGAAACTGGGATTTAAACCACGCGAGCATGGCCACTAGCAGAACAGACGAGAGGTACTGTGTTAAGGAATGGTTGGGACAGAGAGTCAACATTGTTAAAGCAGCACACAGTTCTCCAGGCAGACAAGGGCAGTCAGGCATGCCCCAACATGTAGTTGAACCCAGAGGGGGAATTCGACAGAGACAATGGCAAGCTGAACAGCGATTCACGCCATTGCAAGGGACAATGCGGCCAGTAATGGGGCCATCAACACCTGTTAATGGTGCACTCAAGGACAATAACAGTGGCAGTCAGGGACGATCGACTGGCAAGGGACCTTTTGTTTCAAACCGCAACTCATGCTGGAGGCGTGGAGGCATACATTAAGCCGGAGTTTGCAGAGATGAGCAAAATACCTGCAGAAATTGCAGAAATGGACACTGGGGGAAATCGCTGGAAGCTAAAGTTCAGCGAGTTCATGTGGAGCACGTATACAGTTCATACACCAGGACGCCACCGATAATGACGAAAGTGCTCCTCAATGACATCCCAGTATCAATGGAGTTAGACACGGGTGCCAGCCAGTCCCTGATGGGTATCAAACAGTTCGAAAAGTTGTGGGCATCCAAGGCCAGGAGGCCAAAATTATCACCGATTGACGCACAGCTACGGACTTACACAAAGCAGATCATTCCGGTGCTAGGCAGCGCCACGGTAGTCGTGACCCACAAAGATTCGGAGAACAGGTTGCCACTCTGGATTGTCCCAGGGGATGGTCCCGCACTACTGGGGAGGAGTTGGCTTGCTGTCATGAACTGGAAATGGGGCGATGTCAATGCAATTTCCTCTGTGGAGCGAGTATCATGCTCACAGGTCCTGGACAAATTTGACTCATTATTTCATCCCGGCATTGGCACTTTCATGGGGGCCAAGGTAGTGATTCACATAAACCCGGACGCCAGACCAGTACACCACAAGGCCAGAGTGGTGCCGTACGTGATGCGGGGAAAGATAGAAGGCGAATTGGACCGCCTGTTGAGGGAAGGCATCATCTCGCTAGTCGAATTCAGTGACTGGGCGAGCCCGATTGTGCCGGTGCTCAAGGCGGATGGGTCGGTCAGGATATGTGGCGATTACAAGGCCACCATCAATCGGGTGTCACTCCAAGACCAGTACCCGCTACCGAGAGCGGAGGACCTCTTTGCGACGCTATCTGGTGGCAAACTTTTTTCAAAATTGGACCTGACCTTAGCTTACATGACCCAGGAGCTGGCGAGTGAGTTGAAGAAGCTGACCACCATCACGACACACAAGGGGTTGTTTGAGTACAACAGATGTCCGTTCGGGATTCGCTCGGCCGCCGCGATCTTCCAACGAAATATGGAAAGCCTCCTCAAGTCGATTCCAGGGACGATGGTTTTTCAGGACGACATCCTCATTACGGGTTACGATACTGAAGAACACCTCCACAACCTGGAGGAGGTGCTACGCAGACTGGACCGGGTAGGGCTGCGACTGAAAAAGGCGAAGTGCGTCTTCCTAGCTCCAGAGGTAGAATTCCTGGGGATGAGGGTAGCAGCAGACGGGATCAGCCCTACTGCATCCAAGACGGAAGCGATCCAGAGAGCACCCAGACCCGTAACACGACGGAGCTGCATTCGTTCCTGGGGCTCCTGAACTATTTTGGTAACTTCCTTCCCAAATTGAGCACGCTGCTAGAGCCGCTACACATGCTCCTACGCAAAGGTTACGAATGGGTCTGGGGGGACAGCCAGGAAAGGGCTTTTAATAGAGCACGCAATTTGTTATGTTCCAACAATCTGTTAATGCTGTATGACCCATGTAAGAAACTTGTGTTAACGTGCGATGCGTTGTCCTATGGTGTCGGGTGTGTGTTGCAGCATGTCAATGCCAAGGGTCAGTTACAGCCGGTAGCTTATGCCTCCAGGTGTCTGTCCCAGGCAGAAAGGAGTTACGGGATGGTAGAAAAGGAGGCGCTCGCATGTGTATATGCGGTAAAGAAAATGCACCAGTACCTGTTTGGCAGGAAATTTGAGGTAGAGACTGATCACAAACCCCTAACGTCCCTTTTGGCCGACAACAAGGCCATAAATGCAAACGCATCGGCCCGCATACAGAGGTGGGCACTCACGTTAGCTGCCTATGACTACACAATTCGGCACAGACCGGGCACCGAAAACTGTGCCAATGCACTCAGCAGGCTCCCACTCGCCACCACTGAGGGGGCTACCGAGCATGCTGCTGAGATGGTCATGGCTGTTGCAGCTTTCGGAAGCGAAGGCTCACCCGTGACAGCCCGTCAGATTAAAGTCTGGACAAATAGAGACCCGCTATTGTCTCTGGTCAAGAAATGTGTCCTGAATGGGGACTGGGCAGCCACGTACAGGGCATGCCCTGCAAAATTTAAACCATTTCACAGGCGCAAGGATGAACTCTCGATTCAGGCCGATTGCCTACTGTGGGGAAACCGCGTAGTCATGTCCCAGATGGGCAGAGAGGTGTTCATCAGAGAACTCCACAATGGGCACCCGGGCATTGTCACGATGAAGGCAATTGCCAGGTCACACGTTTGGTGGCCAGGGATAGACGCAGATCTGGAACTTTGTGTTCGCAGGTGCAACACATGTGCCCAGCTGGGCCATGCGCCCAGGGAAGCCCCCCTTAGCCCCTGGCCATGGCCCGCCAAGCCTTGGTCACGCATCCATGTGGACTACGCAGGTCCTTTCATGGGGAAAATGTTTTTGGTTGGAGTAGACGCCTACTCCAAATGGATCGAGTGTGACATTTTAAATTCAAGCACATCTTCTGCCACGGTAGAAAGTCTACAGGCAATGTTCGCCGCCCACGGTCTACCGGACATCTTGGTCAGCGACAATGGCCCGTGCTTCACAAGCACCGAATTCCAGGACTTCATGGCAGGCAATGGAATTAACCATGTTAGAACGGCACCGTTCAAGCCGGCCTCAAACGGCCAGGCAGAACGAACAGTGCAGATAATCAAACAGGGGATGCTCAGGTTCCAAGGGGGTTCCCTACAAACCCGCTTATCGCGCCTCCTGTTGGCCTATAGATCCCGACCACACTCGCTCACAGGGGTTCCACCCGCAGAGCAACTAATGAAAAGGACGCTCAAAACCCGATTATCCCTTATACACCCCACCATGAAAGAAATTGTCGAGAGCAGGCGCCAGTCACAATATCACTACCATGACAAGAATGCGAGGGCGCGATGTATTGATGTAAATGATCCTGTTTTTGTCCTCAACTACGCTGCAGGGTCCAAATGGCTCGCAGGCACTGTGGTTGCCAAAGAGGGAAATAAGATTCTGGTAGTTAAACTTACCAATGGACAAATCTGCCGCAAACATGTGGATCAAACGAAAAGGAGGTTCAGCAACCCCATAGAAGAAGCAGAGGAAGAACACGATATAGAGTTCACTCCACCACAGGTGACCGAACACCGGAACCAAAGAGAGGAGAGCCCAGTCACTGTGGGCAGTCCGGACAGCCCTGAGGCACTGCAAACAGCAGACACTCAGGCCAACGCCCAACAACCGGAGCCCCAACTCAGGCGCTCTACAAGGGAACGTAAACCACCAGAGAGACTCAACCTGTGATCCCAATAAGACTTTGGGGGGCGAGGTGATGTCATGTATTCAACCAGCATTGTAACACATGTATAAACTGACCTAAGTTGTTCACCGTGAGAACACTGACCACTAGGTGGGAGACACTCCTAACCTGGACCTTCAGGTATAAAAGAGGAAGCTCCACCTACCTTCATCATTTGAGTGCTAAGGAATAAAGGACAGGTCACGGACTGACCTTCTTTCAAGCATGGGCCTCGTGTGCATTTATACTGTGTAGTAAGGACGTATCACAAGTAACACATTAAAACACACTGGGTCAGAAACAGCCCCTTTTTATAAGAGCTGTGACTGCCTCAAAGAGGCACCCATGGGTCGGTGATCACTCACCGCTCAGTCAACGCGGATGGGCTGCCATTTTGAAAATTGCCCTCGTGGATTTTCCCGACGGAGAACGTCACCACTCCGCCTGTGTTGCGGCCCCGTCGACCCCTTACCGACCGGCGGCGACCCCCTTTCCACCCCGCATGGGGAATTGCCCGCAGGAGTGGATCGGCCGCAGCTCAGTGCCCCCGACAGCTTTATCCAGTGGGAAGCTTCTTGTGGCTGGACGGCAAATCCACCATTAAAGGGGAGGGTGCATGCCGCGGCCACCATTTTATTTTAATTGTCGGCCGACTGCCAGGTCAGCCCAACAATGGCGGTCATGAGTTCGGCCGGGCTGCCAACAGGCAGCCTGGCACCCCATCTGGGTACTGGGCTGCTGGCCCAGCCAAAACCCTCCCTGGTGGCCCAATGTTTACCACTAAAGGCCTTTAACTGAAGAGGAGGGACATTTGATGCGTCAGCGCAGCGCTGATGACTCGGAGTGATGGTTGTTCCAACCCGCCCGGACTTCTGCCCCCCTGACCATGGCTGTTCCAACCACTCGGACTTCCTCCCCCCTGTCCATGGCCGTTCCAACCTGCCCACTCATCCTCCCCCCTGTCCATGGCCGTTCCAACCTGCCCACTCATCCTCCCCCCGTCCATGGCCGTTCCAACCTGCCCACTCATCCTCCCCGCTGTCCATGGTCGTTCCAACCCACCCGGACTTCCTCCCCCCTGTCCATGGCCGTTCCAACCCACCCGGACTTCCTCCCCCCTGTCCATGGCCGTTCCAACCCACCCGGACTTCCTCCCCCCTGTCCATGGCCGTTCCAACCTGCCCACTCATCCTCCCCCCTGTCCATGGCCGTTCCAACACACCCGGACTTCCTCCCCCCTGTCCATGGCCGTTCCAACCCACCCGGACTTCCTCCCCCCTGTCCATGGCCGTTCCAACCCACCCGGACTTCCTCCCCCCTGTCCATGGCCGTTCCAACCCACCCGGACTTCCTCCCCCCTGTCCATGGCCGTTCCAACCCACCCGGACTTCCTCCCCCCTGTCCATGGCCGTTCCAACCCACCCGGACTTCCTCCCCCCTGTCCATGGCCGTTCCAACCCACCCGGACTTCCTCCCCCCTGTCCATGGCCGTTCCAACCTGCCCACTCATCCTCCCCCCTGTCCATGGCCGTTCCAACCCGCCCGGACTTCCTCCCCCCTGTCCATGGCCGTTCCAACCCACCCGGACTTCCTCCCCCCTGTCCATGGCCGTTCCAACCCACCCGGACTTCCTCCCCCCTGACCATGGCTGTTCCGACTCACCCGGACTTCCTCCCCCCTGACCATAGTTGTTCCAACCCACCCGGACTTCCTCCCCCCTGTCCATGGCCGTTCCAACCCACCCGGACTTCCTTCCCCCTGTCCATGGCCGTTCCAACCCACCCGGACTTCCTCCCCCCCTGTCCATGGCCGTTCCAACCCGCCCGGACCTCCTCCCCGCTGTCCATGGCCGTTCCAACCCACCCGGACTTCCTCCCCCCTGGCCATGGCTGTTCCGACTCACCCACGCTTCCTCCCCCCTGACCATGGCCATTCCAACCCACCCGGACTTCCTCCCCCCTGTCCATGGCCGTTCCAACCCGCCCGGACCTCCTCCCCCTTGTCCATGGCCGTTCCAACCCACCCGGACTTCCTCCCCCCTGACCATGGCTGTTCCGACTCACCCACGCTTCCTCCCCCCTGACCATGGTCGTTCCAACCCGCCCGGACCTCCTCCCCCCTGTCCATGGCCGTTCCAACCCGCCCGGACCTCCTCCCCCCTGTCCATGGCCGTTCCAACCCACCCGGACTTCCTCCCCCCTGACCATGGCTGTTCCGACTCACCCACGCTTCCTCCCCCCTGACCATGGCTGTTCCGACTCACCCACGCTTCCTCCCCCCTGACCATGGCCATTCCGACTCACCCACGCTTCCTCCCCCCTGACCATGGCCGTTCCGACCGCCCGCACTTCCGCCCTGCTCCAAAAAAACCCAAAGAGTTTTCCCCGGATTGTCCACTCCATGCATTGGGGCGGACGGAGCACTTAAAAATCGGTAGGTCCGCCCCCATTCGGGGGCAGGTCAATTTGGGCCCCTCTCATGGACACACACTCATGCAGACACATGCAGACACTCATGGACACATGCATGAGCACGGACAAACTCGGGGACATGCGCATGGGTGTGCCAAGACACAACACAGACAAAGGCGTGAGCACACACAGACATACACACACATTCATGGACGCACACACATGTTTTACTGCAGACCTGCCCAGCTTATTGATTTGCTTTGCTACTACCATACGAAAGAAGAAGACACTGTTTTCACACCTTTCTGCTCAACCTTATGTAACACCTTCCAATCCGACAATACAGGTGCAGTGTCGGGAATCCGGTACCCTCGGAATCGAGGCCATTCCGGATTCAGGGCTTTTCCGGACTTTCGATCGTCTTTCTGACGTCACGAATCCGGAAACACCCGAGCCCAGATTCGGGTATTTCCAGATTTCTGAACATCAGAAAGACGGGGGGAGGTCCCTGCTGAGGAGCTGTTAGGGCCGTCCGGCCCCGCAGTAGTGGAGGTGTTCGGGCGGGCCGGCGAGGAAACCCCAAGGTTGGGCAGCGGCGGGACCCCGAGATCGGCAGGGTCGGGGGTCCGGATTCCGGAACTCCGGATTTTCAAAGCTGCACTAGTATTACGAAAAGAAACATCACACAGGAATGGTGGGAGTGCAGTGCTGGCCTGTTAGTTTAGATGTTAATTTGTGGATGTGAACTATCAGTTCTCACTCCTAAAATAAACATGGATTTGTCATCTGTCTCACCTTTTCTGGTCATAAATCTCACTCCTGATGAGGACAATACTTGTGTATCTCCAGGTGTGTGTGTGTGTCTGGGCAGGTCTGGGCTTTAATGTACCAGTGGGAGTTTTTGTGCGTCATTTAGTGTTTGATGTGACTCAGTATTTATCCATCAGTCTAAATCAGTGAATCAGTCTCAGTGTGTACAAGTCTATCTTTAAGTATTTTGCTGGATAAGAATGTGTCGAGTCTGTCTATATTTTGGTGTTATAATCAATTCTGTGTGTTAACAGATGTGCATCGCTGTATCTTTGCATTACCATTGTATACATCTGTTAGTATCAATATGTATAACTGGGTCAAGGTGTATCTGTGTCAGTGTGCGTGTGACTGTGTACAGATCAGTATGTTTCTGTCTGCATGTCAATTTATGTCTCATTACATGTCTTTATTTGCATCTACATGTGCCAGTGTTTTTGTTTGTACGTGTCAGTGTGTATGTCAATGTATGTGTCTGTATGGATGTGGAGTGTTCATTCCACCGGCGACGTTCTGGCCTCCCCCTCTCCCCACTCAACGGCGGAGTCTCTGGTGAGCACGTGGTGTGCACAATGGCAGTGGTCACTCTGACCTCTCTGACTGCTCCTCCTTCCACAAAATGGAGCTCTGACCTTCCCAATGCCTGCCCCCAGCCAGCCCTCGGATCACTTACCATCTCACCAAAGGGCGCTGCTCAGCTTATGGCTCACATCCCACCGTAGGCAATTAGGCCCATACAGCAGTGCCTGGTCTCCAGTCGTCTTGGACACCCTTCCCACTGGACCAAGACCTTGCTCAGCTAGGCCGGTGTGGTAGCCGGTGTGCAACGGCCAACCCACATTAAAAGAACGCACAGACATCTTCCACCCTTCAATATGAAGTTTGGGATCTGGAACTCAGGACCCTCATGGACAACTCCAACAGCAACAGGCCGGAATGCTGCAGCGCCATAGTTGCCCGGGAACATAGACGCTTTGATGTCAACATCGCCGCCCTAAGCGAGACCCGGCGGGTAGGGGAAGGCCAGCTCAAAGAACAAGATGGAAGTTACACCACCTTCTGGAAAGGCAAACCAGAGGAAGAACGCTGCCTCCATGGAGTTGGTTTCGCCATCAAGAATGAGCTGGTCAACCACCTCAGAGACTCCCCCTGCGGGATTAGCGAACGTCTCATGACTCTCCGACTCACCCTATCCCGGAACCAGTATGCCCCAACACTCGATGCCACAGATGAGGCCAAAGAGGGATTCAACTCCAGCCTCGAACAATCCCTACGGACGACAAACTGATCCTCCTCGGCGACTTCAACACCAGAGTCGGTAAGGACACAGCCATCTGGGGAGACAGGATCGGCAGAGAGCGGATAGGGAAAGCCAACTCCAGCGGTACCCTGCTCCTGACAAAATGCCGAGAACACGACCTTGTCATCAGTAACACCTTGTTCTGCCAGAGGGACAAATATAAGGCATCGTAGCAACACCCTCACTCCAAACACTGACATCTGCTCAACTACATCATCCCTTGAGTCAGGGATCACAGGAACATGCGCTTCACTCGCACCATGACAGGAGCTGACGGCTGCTGGACGGACCACCACCTAATCTGTTCCATCATCAACATCGATATAGCCCCAAAGCGGCGACGGCAACAGAAGCAGTGCTGCAGAAAAATCAACGCCGGGACACTCAAAGACCCAGCTAAGAGAGCCCTATACAGCCAGCAACTCATTGCTAACCTGGCGACCCTTGATGACCCCGAGACGCAGAATGCCCACAGCGCTTGGTCTGTCCTCCAGGCCTCCATAACCAGTGCCTGCGAAGAGATGCTCGGTCACTCAACCAGGAAACACCAGGACTGGTTTGATGACAATGATCAGGAGATCCAAGAGCAAATAAATCGCAAGCGCAGGGCATTTCTGAACCTAAAACAACAACCCAACTCGGGAGCAGCAAAGCAACATTACAGACGGTTTAATGCCGAGATCCAACAAAAAACCCACGACCTAAAGAATAGATAGTGGGTGGGGAAAGCACAGGAGATTTAGCAGCTGGCCGATAGCCATGATGTGTGAGGATTCTTCAGCGCAGTCAAATCTATCTATGACCCAAGCTCCCAAGCCCCACCCCACTGCTGGCCAAGAACGGGGAGACAATCATCAAGGACACCGAGGCAGTCAGGACCCACTGCAAGGAGCACTTTGAAGATCTCATTAACCGAGACTCTGCCTTTGACACGAGTGTCCTCAACTCCATCCCGCAGCATGCGACCCACCACCATCTCAGCAAAACCCAGGCCCTGCACGAGGTAGTAAAGGCCATCCGTCAACTCAAGAACCGACATCGGGAGTGGATGGAATCCCCACTGAGGCACTAAAGTATGGCGGAGAGGCACTATTGGCACGAATGCATGGACATTATCTCTCTTATCTGGAACACCCTTGAAGCCTCCCTGATAAAGTGCAACATCTCCACTGACACCTGGGATTCCCTGGCCAAAGACTGCCCTAAGTGGAGGAAGTGCATCTGGGAGGGCGCTGAGCTCCTCGAGTCTCGTCGCCGAGAGCATGCAGAAATCAATCGCAGGCAGTGGAAAGAGCGTGCGGCAAACCAGTCGCACCCACCCCTTCCCTCAATGACAATCTGTCCCACCTGTGACAGAGACTGTGGTTCTTCTATTGGACTGTACAGCCACCTAAGAACTTATGTTAAGAGTGGAAGCAAGTCTGAGATACTGCCTATGATGATATCTGGAAGGAGGAGAGCATGCCAGGAGATCTCAGAGATGCAGTTATCGTGACCATCTTTCAAAAAGGAGACAAGTTCTACTGCGGCAACTACAGAGGAATCTCCCTGTTATCAGCCACTGGGAAGGTCATCACTAGAATCATCTTCAACCGTCTTCTCCCTGTGGCTGAGGAGCTCCTCCCGGAGTCACAGTGCGGATTCCATCAACTACGGGGTACAACGGACATGATCTTTATGGCGTGACAACTGCAAGAGAAATGCAGAGAACAGCATCAACCCTTGTACATGGCCTTCTTTGACCTTACAAAGGCCTTTGACACTGTTAACCGCGAGGGACCATGGAACGTCCTCCTCCGTTTCGGCTGCCCCCAAACTGTTAAGTATGAAAGAACTCCACAAGACTGAGTACTGTGAGCTAAAACTGATGTGACCTTAGTCTCTTTAATACAACTCCAGAGTGCCTAAACAGCATGGCAGACAACCTTTTATACTCCCTTGCACGAGGTGTGCAGGTGACCATTGAACCTCCAACAGTTGCGCCCTCTGGTGGCAAGTCTTACACAGTTACAATGTTTACATACATAACAACAGGTTTGTCGTCATCCTCCTCCTGCTCCACGACGACATGCAAGTCATGATCCTCGCCAACGGATCCACCACAGACTCAATCCACGTCCGGACCAGGGTCAAGCAGGGCTGCGTCATCGCACCAACCCTCTTCTCGATCTTCCTCACTGCAATGCTCCACCTCACACTCAACAAACTCCCTGCTGAAGTGGAACTAAACTATAGAACCAGTGGGAACCTGTTCAACCTTCGTCACCTCCAGGCCAGGTCCAAGACTGTCCCATCCTCTGTCGTCGAGCTACAGTACGCAGACAACGCTTGTGTCTGCGCACATTCAGAGGCTGAACTCCAAGTCATCGTCAACACCTTCACCGAGGCGTAGGAAAGCATGGGCCTGACACTAAACATCCGTAAGACAAAGGTCCTCCACCAACCTGACCCCGCCACACACCACTGCCCCCCAGTCATCAAAATCCACAGCGCGGCCCTGGACAACGTGGATCATTTTCCATACCTTGGGAGCCTATTATCAGCAAGGGCAGAAATCTGCGATGAGGTTCAACACCGCCTCCAGTGCACCAGAGCAGCCTTCGGCCACCTGAGGAAGAGAGTGTTTAAAGACCAGGCCCTCAAATCTGGCACCAACCTTATGGTCTGCAGGGCTGTAGTGATACCCGCCCTCCTATCTGGCTCAGAGACGTGGACGATATACAGCAGACACCTCAAATCGCTGGAGAAATACCACCAACGATGTCTCCGCAAGATCCTGCAAATTCCCTGGGAGGACAGACGCACCATGTCAGTGTTCTCGATCAGGCAAACATCCCCAGCATCAAAGCACTGACCACACTTGTTCAGTTCCGTTTAGTGGGCCACATTGTCTGCATGCCTGACGCAAGACTCCCAAAGCAAGCGCTCTACTCGGAACTCCAACACGGCAAGCGAGCCCCAGGTGGGCAGAGGAAATGTTTCAAGGACACCCTTAAAGTCTCCTTGATAAAGTGCAACATCTCCATCGACACCTGGGAGTCCCTGGCCCAAGACCGCCCTAAGTGGTGAAAGAGCATCCGGGAGGACATTGAGCACCTCGAGTCTCACCTGTGTCAGAGACTAATTCCCATATTGGACTCTTCAGTCACCTAAGAACTCACTTTTAGAGTGGAAGCAAGTCTAAGATGATTGATGATGTATGGATGTCAGTATGTGTGTCAGTGTTTATATGTGTGTCAGTGAGTGTGTCTGTATGTAGACCAGTGCATTTGTATGTGTTAATGGGGTAGAAATTCCAAAGTTCTGGGCCCGTACGAAGTTTCTACGGACCCGGGAAGGCATCGGAAAAGCCGATTTTCAGCGCACAATGCGCATGCGCTGGAAACTGGCTTTTCCGATCTGTCAAGCTGGAGCTTACAGATTATAGACATCTCGGGAGTGAGGACATTTCTTGTGCAAGATTGCGGGATTTACCCATTTCTTGCCCAGCAAATGTCCTCAAAACTCTTGCACCTGATAAAAGCAGGCACATAGCTTACTTTTACAGGCGCAAGTGTTTTAAAACATACAAAAGCACGAAAAAATTAAATTTAAAACACATATTTTATTGTTAAAAACACTCCCCACTACGGTAAGTTTATTTTTAACCATAATTTTAAAAACTTTTTAAAAATTGGGAAAATATTTTATTTTTATACGACATAATAACATTAATTTCAATTAATTTTAAATATGAGTGGTTTGTTTTTTATTTTTCATTATTGTGTGTATTTGGTTTTGTTCCCATTACTAGCACTGAGAACTCATAGATACGCAAGTCTCAGTGCTATTAATGGGAACCGGTGAAATACTTATCTCATTGGCTGAACAGTCACACATGACTGCATCTTCTGCGTGGGAACCCTCTGGATGGGAGCGCGCTTTGCAGCGTGGGAAGAGAAGGCCTCCCCACCGCAATCCAGGGCGCCTCTGAGACCACCAGGTACTTTCGTAAAAATTCTCCGGCGAGGAGGCAATTGCCTGCGGGAAGACCTCCAGAGGAATTTCTGGGCAAATGTGTCTCTCTGTACTTATGTCTGTGTGAGTCTCTCAACGTGTGTCTCTGTACATGTGTCAGTGTACATGGACCACTTCCCATATCTTGGGAGCCTCCTATCAACAAGAGCAGGCATTGACGACGAGATCCAACATCGCCTCCAGTGCACCAGTGCAACCTTTCCTCAGGCCGCCTGAGGAAAAGAGTGTTTGAAGACCAGGCCCTCAAAACTGCCACCAAGCTCATGATCTATGGGCTGTAGCAATACCTGCCCTCCTGTATGGCTCAGAGACATAGACCACGTACAGTAGACACCTCAAGTCGCTGGAGAAATATCACCAACGATGTCTCCGCAAGATCCTACAAATCCCCTGGGAGAACAGACACATCAGCGTCCTCGTCCAGGCCAACATCCCCAGCATTGAAGCACTGACCACACTCGATCAGCTCCACTGGGCAGGCCACATAGTTCGCATGCCAGACACAAGACTCCCAAAGCAAGTGCTCTACTCGGAACTCCTTCACAGAAAACGAGCCAAAGGTGGGCAGCGGAAACATTACAAGGACACCCTCAAAACCTCCCTGATAAAATGCAACATCCCCACCGACACCTGGGAGTCCCTGGCCAAGGACAGCCCTAAGTAGAGGAAGTGCGCTGAGCCCCTCGACTCTCAACGCCGAGAGCATGCAGAAATCAAGCACAGGCAGCGGAAAGAGCGTGCGGCAAACCAGTCCGACCCACCCCTTCCCTCAACGACTATTTGTCCCACCTGTGACAGGGACTGTGGCTCTCATATTGGACTGTTCAGCCACCAAAGAACTCACTTCAGGAGTGGAAGCAAGTCTTCCTCGATTCCGAGAGACTGCCTATGATGATGATGATGATGTCAGTGTTTGTCTGTACATATAGCCCTCAACTTGTGTCTACATGTGTCTCTGTCCTGGCCATTATCACATTGCTGTTTGTGGGAGCTTGCTGTGCACAGTTGGCTTCCGCGGTTCCTACATTACAGCAGTGACAACACTTCAAAAGTACTTCATTGACTGTAAAGCGTTTGGGGCATCCTGAGCTTGTGAAAGGCACTATGTAAATCCAAGTCTTTATTTATTTTTACTTGTCAGTGTGTCTTGGTACATGTGTCAGTGTGTGTTTGTATGTGAGTCTATGTGTGGAGCTGATCGAGTGTGGTCAGTGCTTCAATGGTAGCCTGGACGAGGACGCTGATGTTGTCAGTGTGAGTCTGTATGTGTGACTCTATATATGTCAATGTGTGTCTATGTGTGACTCGATTGAGATTTTCGAAGTGCTCCTTCCAGCGGGCTCTGACTGCCTCGGTGTCCTTGATGAGTGTTTCTTGGCCAGGAGTGGGGTGGGGACTTGGGTGCTTGGGCCATAGGTGGCCTTGACTGCAATGAAGAATCCTCGCAATTCATGGCTGTCGGCCAGCTGCTGTATCTCCTGTACTTTCTCCATCCACCACCCGGGTCCCGGGTTTTTTGTTGGACCTCAGCCTTGAGCCGTCTGTAATGCTGCTTTGCTGCTCCCGAGTTGGGCGGTTGTTGATGGAATCCCAGCTGAAGCACTGAAGTATGGCAGAGAGGGACTGTTGGCGCGAATACATGACCTCATCTCTCTCATCTGGAGGGTGGAGAGCATGCCGGGAGATCTCAGAGATGCAGTGATCGTGACCATCTTTAAAAAAGGGGACAAGTCTGACTGTGGCAACTACAGAGGAATCTCCCTACTATCAGCCACTGGAAAAGTCATCACTAGAGTACTCTTCAACTGTCTTCTCCCTGTGGCCGAGGAGCTCCTTCCGGAGTCACAGTGCAGATTTCGTCCCCTCCGGGGCACAACTGACATGATTTTTGCAGCACGACAGCTACAGGAAAAATGCAGGGAACAGCGAGGGTCCATGGAGCGTCCCCCTCCGTTTCGGATGCCCCCAAAAGTTCGCCACCATCTTCCACCTGCTCCATGATGACATACAGGTCGTGATCCTTACCAACGGGCCCATCACAGATCCAATCCACGTCTGGACCGGTGTCAAACAGGGCTGCGTCATCGCCCCAACCCTCTTCTCAATCTTCCTCACCGCCATGCTCCACCTCACAATCAACAAGCTCCCCGCTGAAGTGGAACTAAACTACAGAACCAGTGGGAACCTGTTCAATATTCGCTGTCTCCAGGCCAGATCCAAGACCACTCCAACCTCTGTCGTCGAACTACAGTACGCGGATGACGCCTGCATCTGCGCACATACAGAGACTGAACTCCAGGACAGAGTCGACATATTTACTGAGGCATACGAAAGCATGGGCCTTATGCTAAACATCCATAAGACAAAGGTCCTCCACCAGCCTGTCCTCGCCGGACAGCAATGCCCCCAGTCATCAAGATTCACGGTGCGGCCCTGGATACAGTGGACCACTTTCCATATCGCGGGAGCTTCCTATCAACAAGAGCAGGCATTGACGACGAGATCCAGCACCGCCTCCAGTGGTCCAGTGTAGCCGTCGGCCGCCTGAGGAAAAGAGTGTTCGAAGACCAGGCCCTCAAAACTGCCACCGAGCTCATGGTCTACAGGGCTTAGTAATACCCGCCCTCCTGTATGGCTCAGAGACATGAACCATGTACAATAGACAGCTCAAGTCGCTGGTGAAATACCACCAACGATGTCTCCGCAAGATCCTACAAATCCTCTGGGTGGACAGATGCACCAATATTAGAGTCCTCGATCAGGCCAACATCCCCAGCATTGAAGCAGTGACCACACTTGATCAGCTCCGCTGGTCAGGCCACCTTGTTCACATGCCAGACACGAGACTCCCAAAGCAAGTGCTCTACTCGGAACTCCTTCGCGGCAAACGAGCCAAAGGTGGGCAGCGGAAGTGTTACAAGGACACTCTCAAAGTCTCCCTGATAAAGTGCAACATCCCCACTGACACCTGGGAGTCCCTGGCCATAGACCGCCCTAATTGGAGGAAGTGCATCAGGGAGGACGCTGAGGACCTCTAGTCTCATCACCGAAAGCATGCAGAAATCAAGCGCAGGCAAATCAGTCCCACCCACCCCTTCCCTCAATGGCTATCTGTCCCACCTGTGACAGGGACTGTGGTTCTCGTATTGGACTGTTCAGCCACCTAAGGACTCATTCTAAGAGTGGAAGCAAGTCTTCCTCGATTCCGAGGGACTGCCTATGATGATGATGGTGATGTGCGACACTGTACATGTGTCAGTGGGAGTTTATGTGTGACTCTGTAAATAAGTCAGCGTGAGTCTATGTGTGTCAGCGTGTGTCTATGTGTGACTCTGTACATATGTCTATGTGTGACTCTGTACATGTGTCAGTGTGTGTCTATGTGTGATTATGTACGTGTGTCAGTGTGAATCTCTGGGCCAGACTTTCCACTTTTATGCAGATCGCCCAAAAATGGGCGTTATTTCTAGCATTGGCAGTTAATATGGATTTTGAGATCACTGGATTATTGCCCATTTGCAAAACCCCAACTTTCCACTTTATAAAATGGGCGTTAGCGGTAACATTTTTGCCCTTCTGCTGTAAAATGGCAGCGTCCACAGTAATGCCATGGCAACGGTCATTTTCCGCGTTTCAGCAGGTCAGGGGTCATCAATACATGCGCAAAAGAGGAGAGAGAGAGAGAGAGAGAGCGAGAGAGAGGGAGCAGAGAGGAACTGAAAGCGTGCGTGGGTGTGTTGTGTGATTGTTTGGCTGTTGTGGGAGATAGGAAGGAGATTTACCAGCAGCAAAAATAATTGAGTGCACAAATAACGTTGTTCACACGGAGTTTTGGGGGAAAAAAATATAGTTAAAATGGAAGGCATGGAGGAGGCGACACAGTACACTGTGGAGGCTAAGGGCACTGGCGAAAACAGTGAGGTAGGAGAGCAACTCGTGGGAGGACGAAAACGAGTTTGGAGATACTCCGACGAGGCAAATGCCTTCCTCCTGCAGGAGGTGGAGTCACGCTGGGGTCAATTGACCCGGAGTGGGCGTGGGAAGCCCACCCAAAAGGTTTACCAGAAGAATTGGGCCGAGGTGGTCTCGTCGGCGACGAACAAGGTGTATGAGGGCAACCAGTGCCACAAGTGCTGGAGCGACCTTGTCGGATCCGTCAAATTAAGTATTACATTTATTTACATGTACTTATATATTTATATAATTTGAATTGTAAGTGTAATGAGTGATTAAAAATCATATTTGATGTCTTGCAATTATACCGGGAATGTTTTACTTAAAGCCTGCGTTGACGGTGTACGTCTTTAGGTAAAGAATGATAATTTTCATAATAATCATGATTACATCTGTCAGTTATGTGTTGCATCAGACTCTGTGACAGTACCTAGCAATGATCTCACACAATGATCTCATGCCATGTCGTGCTGGTGTTACCTTTTACAGAAGAAGCTTTTGAGGAATAGAGCCGAGCAGAGTCATCATCGAGCTCACCGACATCGAGGAGCGGGTGCTGGCACTTGTGGGACCCGCCCCCGGTCGGCCACGCAAGTAGCAGCAGAGCCTGATGTGATGCCACGTGAGTAAAGTGTACACCATTGTGTGATGGTAAGTCAATAGATGCCACATCCACTCATATCCAACCAATAATATATGATAGATGATTGATAAAAGTGTTATCTAAATAAGAATGGCCTCATGAAAATCATTGTAATGCAGAATTTGGTCATGGTCATGAAATGTGATGTCTGTGATGATTTTTAGAGTGGTGGTGCTTTTGTCGTGCATCTGCTGTGTGTAGCGTTTGAATCACCTTGTGACCTGAGCACCCTCTTCTCCTCTAACAACCTCATTTGTGTTTTGCAGCTCAGCCAGCAGCACGGCCCCAGGCAACACCACCGAGCCCAGAAGCTGCGGGTCTGGGGCCGGAGTTGCCGGGGGATTGTCAATCTGTGCTGAGGCAGGGTGCCTTCTCCACGGATGACAGTGCCGACTTTGAGGAGCCTGCATCGACAAGCATGATAATCTATTCGACACCAATGACATCTAGTGCTCCTGCGACCATGCCTTCCTCCACCGGAGGTACCGGGCCCAAGCACCTTGTCGCATCCCAGGTGTCTCCATGTTGGCGCAGACCCCGCAGAGGTTGGGTCGATGCAGCAGGACTGCTCCACGAGTGGCAGATCTGAGTGGGGACATGGAACACTTGTCCAGGAGGAGTGTTGAGATAGGTCAGCAGATCCTCCAGACAAGGGGGGGGCATATCCCAACAGCTGGCCAGCATGTCTGCCACCATGACCGAGTAAGTGCTGCAGATGGCGGAAGCCCTGGAGGTGATGGCCATGAACACTGGTGACAAAGGGCTCCCAGTGATCCCGGAGCACGGCACTGCACCCCAAGATGCCGCACCCCCATTGCCAGCGGCACATGCGAGCCAGGAGGAAGGTTTTGCTTCTGGCCCGGAGGATGTTCCCACCTCGGGACCTTCCTCTCCCGTATCCGGCCAACCAGCGGTTCTGCCGTCAGCCCCCCCAATGAAGCATCGCCTGAGGAGTTCCTCGGCAAGTGGCTTGGAGTAAGGAGGGGAAGGGGTAGAGGTGGAGAGGAGAAGTGGGGGGGTGGGGGAGGAAAGTGAGGTGCATGGCCGCAGGTGTTGTTTTGGTCACAGTATTTTTATGTTGTGGTTGCTATTTTGTTGGGAGGGTTGGGGGAAGGGGGTACCTTGTTTTTTTGCATTTGTGTTCTTTGATTATGAAGTTTGATTTTAAATGTGAACACTTTTATGAATGATGTAAATATTATCAATTTATTGTGGGCTGGGGTGGGTTGTTTTTTACGGTTATAACTATGATTTTACACAAATGTTCTCATTAAATGTTTTTTATTTCACATAACCTTGTTGCGCATTGTCCCAGATAGGACCGCTTCTCCCTGTAAGTGCGTGGGGTGTAAGTTCTCAACCTCCTCCTCAGTCTGCCACCTCATTGTCTGGGCACATAATGCTCTTCAATATACCTTCTGCCATCTCTAGTCTGCAGCACGTGTGTAGTCATCCAGACAGGCTGAGAAATTACAGGCCCCATTACAATCATAATCAGTATTATACCTATTGTTCACAAACAATAAATGTACCTACTAAAACACCTAAAATAATATCAAATCGTCGACAGTATGATGAGATGTTTGTTCAGATGTTCAAATCACCTTAAAAGGCCTCGACAGTACATCAAAACTCCCCAGAACTTGAAACATAGAAACATAGAAAATAGGTGCAGGAGTAGGCCATTCGGCCCTTCGAGCTTGCACCACCATTCAATAAGATCATGGCTGATCATTCCCTCAGTACTCCTTTCCTGCTTTCTCTCCATACCCCTTGATCCCCTTAGCCGTAAGGGCCATATCTAACTCCCTCTTGAATATATCCAATGAACTGGCATCAACAACTCTCTGCGGCAGAGAATTCCACAGGTTAATAATTCTCTGAGTGATGAAGTTTCTCCTCATCTCAGTCCTAAATGGCCTACCCCTTATCCGAAGACTGTGTCCCCTGGTTCTGGACTTCCCCAACATCTGGTAAATTCTACCCGCATCTAACCTGTCCCATCCCGTCAGAATCTTATATGTTTCTATGAAATCCTCTCTCATCCTTCTAAATTCCAATGTATAAAGGCCCAGTTGATCCAGTCCCTCCTCATATGTCAGTCCTGCCATCCCGGGAATCAGTCAGGTGAACCTTCGCTGCACTCCCTCAATAGCAAGAACTTCCTTCCTCAGATTAGGAGACCAAAGCTGAACGCAATATTCCAGGTGAGGCCTCACCAAGGCCCTGTACAACTGCAGTAAGACCTCCCTGCTCCTATACTCAAATCCCCTAGCTATGAAGGCCAACATACCTTTTGCCTTCTTCACCGCCTGCTGTACCTGTATGCCAACTTTCAATGACTGATGAACCATGACACCTAGGTCTCGTTGCACCTCCCTTTTTCCTAATCTGCCGCCATTCAGATAATAGTCTGTCTTCGTGTTTTTGCCCCCAAAGTGGATAACCTCACATTTATCCACATTATACTGCATCTGCCATGCATTTGCCCACTCATCTAACCTGTCCAAGTCACCCTGCAGCCTCCTAGCATCCCCGTCACAGCTCACACCGCCACCCAGTTTAGTGTCATCTGCAAACTTGGAGATATTACACTCAATTCCTTCATCCAAATCATTGATGTATTTTGTAAAGAGCTGGGGTCCCAGCACTGAGCCCTGCGGCACCCCACTAGTCACTGCCTGCCATTCTGAAAAGGACCCGTTTATCCCGACTCTCTGCTTCCTGTCTGTCAACCAGTTCCCTATCCATGTCAGTATATTACCCCCAATACCATGTGCTTTGATTTTGCACACCAATCTCTTGTGTGGGACCTTGTCAAAAACCTTTTGAAAGTTCAAATACACCACATCCACTGGTTCTCCTTGTCCACTCTACTAGTTACATCCTCAAAAAATTCCAGAAGATTTGTCAAGCATGATTTGGCCTTCATAGCTAGGGGTTTTGAGTATAGGAACAGGGAGGTCTTACTGCAGTTGTACAGGGCCTTGGTGAGGCCTCACCTCGAATATTGTATTCAGTTTTGGTCTCCTAATCTGAGGAAGGATGTTCTTGCTATTGAGGGAGTGCAGCGAAGGTTCACCAGACTGATTCCCGGGATGGCAGGACTGACAAATGAAGAGAGACTGGATCGACTGGGCCTGTATTCACTAGAGTTTAGAAGGATGAGAGGGGATCTCATAGAAACATATAAAATTCTGACGGGACTGGACAGGTTAGATACAGGAAGAATGATCCCGATGTTAGGGAAGTCTAGAACCAGGGAACACAGTCTAAGGATGAGGGGTAAGCCATTTAGTACAGAGATGAGGAGAAACTTCTTCACTCAGAGAGTTGTTGACCTGTGGAATTCCCTACCGCAGAGAGTTGTTGATGCCAGTTCATTGGATATATTGAAGAGGGAGTTAGATATGACCCTTACGGCTAAAGGGATCAAGGGGTATGGAGAGAAAGCAGGAAAGGGGTACTGAGGTGAATGATCAGCCATGATCTTATTGAATGGCGGTGCAGGCTCGAAGGGCCAAATGGCCTACTCCTGCACCTATTTTCTATGTTACTATGTTATCTATGCTGACTTGGACCGATCCTGTCACTGCTTTCCAAATACGTTATTTCATCCTTAATAATTGATCCCAACATTTTCCCCACTACAGCTGTCAGGCTAACCGGTCTATAATTAGCCGCTTTCTCTCTCCCTCCCTTTTTAAAAAAGGTGTTATATTAACTATCCTCCAGTCCATAGGAACTGATCCAGAGTCGATAGACTGTTGGAAAATGATCACCAATGCATCCACTATTTCTAGGGCCACTTCCTTAAGTATTCTGGGATGCAGACTACCAGGCCCGGGGATTTATCAGCTTTCAATCCCATCAATTTCCCGAACACAATTTCCCACCTAATAAGGATATCCTTCAGTTCCTCCTTCTCACTAGACCCTCGGTCCCCAGTCTTTCCGGAAGGTTATTTGTGTCTTCCTTCGTGAAGACAGAACCATGGTATTTGTTCAATTGGTCTGCCATTTCTTTGTTCCCCATTATAATTTCACCCGAATCCGACTGCAAGGGACCTACGTTTATCTTCTCTAATCTTTTTTTCTTCACACATCTATAGAAGCTTTTGCAGTCAGTTTTTATGTTCCCGGCAAGCTTCTTCTCGTACTCTATTTTCCCCCTCTTAATTAAACCCTTTGTCCTCCTCAGCTGGATTCTAAATTTCTCCCAGTCCTCAGGTTTGCTGCTTTTTCTGGCCAATTTACATGTCTCTTCCTTGGATTTAACACTATCCTTAATTTCCTTTGTTAGCCACGATTGAGCCACCTTCCCTGTTTTATTTTTACTCCAGACAGGGATGTACAATTGCTGAAGTTCATCCATGTGATCTTTAAATGTTTGCCATTGCCTATCGACCATCAACCCTTTAAGTATCATTTGCCAGTCTATTCTAGCCAATTCACACCTCAAACCATCAAAGTTGCCTTTCCTTAAGTTCAGGAAATTTACATAGCACCTTTAATGGGATGTGGGCATCACTATCAAGGGCGTCCCTAACTGCCCTTGAAAAGGTGGTGGTGCACCAACTTCTTGAACCGCTGCAGTCCGTGTGGTGAAGGTGCTCGGTGGTCTGTCCAGTTTTATTCCTATTATTGTTTCTTGTAGTTGTTTGACTTGCTGGGCCATTTCAGAGGGCAGTTAAGAGTCAAACACATTGCTGTGGGTCTGGAATCACACACAGGCCAGACCGGGTAAGGGCGGCAGATTTCCTTCCCTAAAGGACATTAGTGAACCAGATAGGTTTTTACCACAATCCCGTAGTATCACCATTACTGATACTATACTACATTTTTTTTTTAAATTCTAGATTTATTTAATTAACTGAATTAGAAATTCCCCATGGTGGGATTTGAATGCGTGGCTCCTGATCTTTTGTCCAGGCCTTTTGTTTACTAGTCCAATAACATAACCACTATACTACCATACCCATGTGTCAGTACGTGTATCTCTGTACGTGTGTTAGTGATAAGGCGACCTGTGAGAGACCATCAGCGGCGGGTCGGCACCATAAAAGGAGCAGCGAGCGGCGGCCATGGGCAGCGTGACGGTGTACCACGGCAAGGTACACCGCGAGCTGGTGCAGGAGGGCAAAGGCAGCGACGATTGACGTCATCAAGGTCCAGGTCACTGATTGGAGCGTGGGCATTCACAGCAGGAGCGGCAAGGTCGGGGCGAAGGAGCGGTGAGAGATTGTAGAGGGACGTGATCAGGGACCAGGAGAGGCGTGAGTTCAGGGCCAGTAGAGCCGAGGGCCCAGGGGCAGCAAGGGCCAGCCAACACTGCTATATGTGTGCGCACTAGGCCCGTGCAGCAGAGATGGTCTCCAGTCATCTTGGTTAACCCTTGCCACTGGACCAAGACCTAGCTCTGTCAAGCCCGTGTGATGGCTGGGGTGCAACGGCCACCCCACGTTAAAAAAATCCACGCACAGGCATCTTCCACCCTTCAGGATGTAGTTCATGATCTGGAATATTAGGTCCCTCATTGAAACACCTGTGAACTCCTTTTTTGGAGTGGAAGCAAGTCATCCTCGACATGAGGGACTGCCTACGATGGTGATGGGAGTACAAGTTATGGTGGGGGTGTTAATGTAGCACTATGTTGCTCGAGTCTCGTGGTAACTGCATGGTTGGAGCTTCTATTGATTCTGAAATAATTGATGATTAATCTTTGTTTTCAGTTCCTATTATAAAGGTCCATGAAATGAATATTTATCTTTCTGAGTAAAACTGGAGGGTAATTTCCTGAGTAAAATTGTGGGGTAATTTCACTGTAATAAAAGCCTGTTCTAGATATTTGCTTTTTGCCAGTCAGGAACTTTAATACAATGCTTGATTTTTTTAGTTTGCAAAATTGCCCAACTTCAATGACTGTTTGCTGTATTTTTATAAGGGATCTGGGCAGTGTTGGGAAAATTACTTTTGATTGTTGCAACCAGTCAGTTGGAATGCAGCCAGCGCAGCACTTTAAAAGACAAGGAACGTTCCCCATGACCAGTCTACAATGTAACTGCATCAACTGCTTCAGTTTTGATCCATATTGGCTAGAAAATTAGACTTTGCAGCCAGTTTGCAGACACCTGAAGGCCAGTTCACAAGATCCCAAAATAATTAAAGACAAGGGAGGCCATTCGGCCCATCTTATCCTTCCATCCAGAGAGTTCACAACCACCCCCTTTGCAGCATCCAAATGTTTCTGACACGATTCCAAAGTCTTTGCCTCCACTGCTCTATCTGGGAGTTTATTCCACACTGGGACACGCTTTGTGTGAATTCTCTAGTATCAGCCCTAAAATGACTTTTTACTAGTTTAAACCTCTGTCCCCTAGTTCTACACTCACAATTTCATTTTCTGTGCTCATTAATAATCGTAAATCCCTCGAGAAGATCACCTCTCGGACTCCTCTTCACCACGTTGGAAATTTCAGGTTTCTCCTGTCTTTCTGTATAAACTCTGACACCTGACCCTGGGGATGGGAATCATGGTGCTTCTCTGATCTGCCTCCAGCACTTGATTTTCTCTCTTGTGTTTTGGTGACCAGAACTGTACACAGAGCTCAAGGTGGGTCTGACCAGAACTGGACACAGAGCTCAAGGTGGGTCTGACCAGAACTGTACACAGAGCTCAAGGTGGGTCTGACCAGAACTGGACACAGAGCTCAAGGTGGGTCTGACCAGAACTGGACACAGAGCTCAAGGTGGGTCTGACCAGAACTGAACACAGAGCTCAAGGTGGGTCTGACCAGAACTGAACACAGAGCTCAAAGTGGGTCTGAGTAGAACCAGACACAGAGCTCAAGGTGGGTCTGACCAGAACTGGACACAGAGCTCAAAGTGGGTCTGACCAGAACTGGACACAGAGCTCAAGGTGGGTCTGAGTAGAACTGGACACAAGAACAAAAGACAGTCTGGAAATGCAAAGGCTGAAAAGATAAGCACCTAGGTCAAGAAAAGGCTCATTCCTTGATAAAAGACTAGTTGCCAAGGCACCACATACCACAGTAAAAGATAAAGATTGACCTAAAGGAGAGTTTAAAGCAAAGAAAGTCACAATGCATGCTATAACTGCTAACCGCTCTTACTCACAAGATAGCAAGAGCAGTAATTCCTCATGGGAAGAGGTAAAATCTAGAGAACTAACGAAGTATGAGCAAGGCGTGACAGGGAGCAGAAGGACCGGGGTCCAGGACCAGGACCCCCTGACATACACCAAACTCTCCATCGGTGATAAGACCCATACGAGTAGTTAAAAAAAAGAGGCGGCAGACATCGACATGGGATTCTGTAACATTGATCTGAACTGGACACATATATAAAAGTGGTTCTAGAACTGGACTCAGTATTCAAGGTGGGTCTGACCAGAACAGGACTCAACAACAACAACAACTTGTAATTAGATAATAGATATATATATTAAACTAGTAAAACATCCCTAGGCACTTCACAGAAGTGTTATAAGACATAACAAATACATTTAATACTGAGCCACATAAGAAGAAATTACGGCAATGACCAAAAGCTTGGTTTTAAGGAGTGTCTTAAAGGAGGAGAGAGAGGTAGAGAGGCGAAGAGGTTTAGGGAGGGAGTTGCAGAGCTTGGGGCCCAGGCAGCTGAAGGCATGGCCATCAATGGTTGAGCAATTATAATCAGGGATGCTCATGAGGGCAGAATTTGAGGAGCACAGACATCTCGGAGGGTTGTGGGGCTGAAGGAGATCACAGAGATAGGGAGGGGCGAGGCCATGGAGGGATTTGAAAATAAGGGTGAGAATTTTGAAATCGAGGTGAAATTGGGAGCCAATGTAGGTCAGAGTTGTTAGGAGAGTGAGACTTGGTGCGAGTTAGGACACGGGGCAGCTGAGTTATGGATGATCTCAAGTTTACATAGGGTAGAATGTGGGAGGCCAGCCAGGAGAGCATTGGAGTAGTCAAGTCTAGAGGTAACAAAAGCATGGATGAGGGTTTCAGCAGCAGATGAGCTGAGGGAGGGGCGGAGGCGAGCAATGTTACGAAGGTGGAAATAGGCGTTTTAGTTATGCTGTGGATATGTGGCCAGAAGCTCATTTCAGAACCAAATATGACGCCTAAGTTGCGAACAATCTGGTTCAGCCTCAGACAGATGTTAGGGAGAGGGATGGAGTCGGTGGGTACGAAACTCAGTTTGTGGCGGGGACAATCTTCACAATATTTAATTGGAGAACATTTCTGCTCATCCAGTACTGAATGTTGGACAAGCAGTCTGACAATTTAGAGACCATGGAAGGGTCGAGAGAAGTGGTGGTGAGGTAGAGCTGGGTGTAGTCAGTGTACATGTGGAAATTGATGCTGTGTTTTCGGTTGATGTCACCAAGGGGCAGCATGTGGATGAGAAATAGGAGGGGCCAAGGACAGATCCTTGGGGGACACCAGAGGTAACGATGCGGGGGCGGGAATAGAAGTCATTGCAGGTGATTTTCTGGCTATGGTTAGATAGAGAAGAAAGGAATCAGGTGAGTGCAGTCCCACAGCTGGACAATGTGTAGAGGCGTTGGAGGAGGATTGAGTGGTCAACTATGTCAAAGGCTGCAGACATGTCCAGAAGGACGAATTCAAGATGCAGTCTGACCAGAACTGGACTCCTAATTCAAGGTAGGTCTGACCAGAACTGGACTATAGAGTATGATCATTATCTTCTCTGACTAGTATTCTCCTGATTTAACTGTGTTTAGCTCAGCATTCTATTGGCCATGTTGATTGCTGCTCTGCATTGGTTGGATATGTTTAGCATTGAGCTTACTGAGACTCCTGGAACTTCTTCATCTACAACCTTAGCTAATTCAGTACCATTAAGAGCATAAGAACATAAGGAATAGGAGCAGGAGAAGGCAATTTGGCCCCTCAAGCCTGCTCCACCATTCAATAAGATCGTGGCTGATCTGATCTTGGCCTCAACTCCACTTCCCTGCCTGCTCCCCATAACACTTTGACTCCCCTAGCATTCAAAGATCTATTTTCACCTTAAATATATTCAATGACTCAGCTTCCACAGCTCTCTGGGGAAGATAATTCCAAAGATTCACGACCCTCTGAGAGAAGAAATTCCTCCTCGTCTCACTTTTAAATGGGCGGCCCCTTATTCTGAAACCATAACCCCTAGTTCTAGATTCCCCCACGAGGGGAAATATCCTCTCCGCATCTACCTTATCAAGCCCCCTCAGAATCTTATGTTTCAATAAGATCACCTCTCATTCTTCTAAATTCCAATGAGCCCAACCTGCTCAACCTTTTTTCATAAGACAACTCCTTCAGCTCAGGAATTAACTTTCTCTGAACTGCCTCCAATACAAGTATATCCTTCCTTAAATAAGGAGATCAAAACTGTACGCAATACTCTAGGTGTGGCCTCACCAATACCCTGTACAGTGTAGCAGGACTTCTCTGCTTTTATATTCTATCCCCCTTGCAATAAAGGCCAACATTCCATTTGCTTTCCGATTACTTGCTGTACCTGCATACTAACTTTTTATGTTTCATGTACAAGGACCCCCAGGTCCCTCTGTACTGTAGCATTTTGTAATTTCTCCCCATTTAAATAATAATTTGCTTTTTTATTTTTCCTACAAAAGTGCATAACCTCACATTTTCCCACATTATACTCCATCTGCCAAATTTTTCTCCACTCACTTAGCCTGTCCATATCCCTTTACAGATTATTTGCATCCAACACACAGCTTGCTTTCCCACCCATCATTGTATCATCAGCAATTTTGGTTACATTACACTCGGTCCCTTCATATAAGTCAATAATATAGATTGTAAATAGTTGAGGCCCCAGCACCGATCTCTGTGGCAACCCACTAGTTAAAGGTTTACCAACCTGAAAATGAACCATTTATCCCGACTCTCTGTTTTCTGTTATAGCCAATACTCTATCCATGTAATATAGTACCCCCAACCCCGTGAGCTCTTATCTTGTGCAATAATCTTTTATGTGGCACCTGGTGCAAGGGTTACGGATGTCTCTGAGCGGGTGCAGGGCATTCTGAAAAGGGAGGGTGAACAGCCAGTTGTCGTGGTGCATATAGGTACCAACGATATAGGTAAAAAATGGGATGAGGTCATACAAGATGAATTTAGGGAGCTAGCAGCTAAATTAAAAAGTAGGACCTCAAAATCTGAGGATTGCTACCAGTGCCACGTGCTACTCAGAGTAGGAATCACAGGATAGCTCAGATGAATACATGGCTTGAGGAGTGGTGCAGCAGGGAGGGATTCAAATTCCTGGGGCATTGGAACCGGTTCAGGGGGAGGTGGGACCAGTACAAACCGGAAGCTGCACTTGGTCAGGACCGGAACTAATGTCCGAGGGGAAGTGTTTGCTAGTGCTGTTGGGGAGGAGTTAAACTAATATGGCAGGGGGATGGGAATCTATGCAGGGAGACAGAGGGAAGTAGAATGGGGGCAGAAGCAAAAGATAGAAAGAAGAAAAGTAAAAGTGGAGGGCAGAGAAACCTAAGGCAAAAAGCAAAAAGGGCCACATTACAGCAAAATTCTAAAGGCACAAAGTGTGTTAGAAAGACAAGATTGAAGGCTCTGTGCCTCAATGTGAGGAGTATTCGGAATAAGGTGGACGAATTAACTGCGCAGATAACAGTTAACGGGTATGATGTAATTGGCATCACGGAGACATGGCTCCAGGGTGACCAAGGCTGGGAACTCAACATCCAGGGGAATTCAACAGTTAGGGAGGATAGACAGAAAGGAAAATGAGGTGGGGTGACATTGCTGGTTAAAGAGGAAATTAATGCAATAGTAAGAAAGGACATTAGCTTGGATGATGTGGAATCGGTATGGGTGGAGCTGCGGAATACCAAGGGGCAGAAAACGCTAGTGGGAGTTGTGTACAGACCACCAAACAGTAATAGTAGGGTTGGGGACAGCATCAAACAAGAAATTAGGGATGCATGCAATAAAGGTACAGCAGTTATCATGGGTGACTTTAATCTACATATTGATTGGGCTAACGAAACTGGGAGTAATGCGGTGGAGGAGGATTTCCTGGAGTATATTAGGGATGGTTTTCTTGACCAATATATCGAGGAACCAACCAGGGAGCTGGCCATCCTAGACTGAGTGATGTGTAATGAGAAAGGACTAATTAGCAATATTGTTGTGCGAGACCCCTTGGGGAAGAGTGACCATAACATGGTAGAATTCTTTATTAGGATGGAGAGTGACACAGTTAATTCGGAAACTAGGGTCCTGAACTTAAGGAAAGGTAACTTCAATGGTTTGAGTCATGAATTGGCTAGAATAGACTGGCAAATGATACTTAAAGGGTTGACGGTGGATAGGCAATGGCAAACATTTAAAGATCACATGGTGAACTTTAGCAATTGTATATCCCTGTCTGGAGTAAAAATAAAATGGGGAAGGTGGCTCAACCGTGGCTAACAAGGGAAATTAAGGATAGTGTTAAATCCAAGGAAGAGGCATATAAATTGGCTGGAAAAAGCAACAAACCTGAGTACTGGGAAAAATTTAGAATTCAGCAGAGGAGGACAAAGGGTTTAATTAAGAGGGGGAAAATAGAGTACGAGAAGTTTGCCTGGAACATAAAAACTGACTGCAAAAGCTTCTATAGATATGTGAAGAGAAAAAGATTAGTGAAGTCAAACATATGTCCTTGCAGTCGGATTCAGGTGAATTTATAATGTGGAACAAATAAATGGCAGATCAATTGAACAAATACTTTGGTTCTGTCTTCATGAAGGAAGGCACAAATAACCCTCCGGAAGTACTTGGGGTCCGAGGGTCGAGTGAGAAGGAGGAACTGAAAGATATCCTTATTAGGCGGGAAATTGTGTTCGGGAAATTGATGGGATTGAAGGCCTGATAGTCTGCATCCCAGAGTACTTAAGGAAGTGGCCCTAGAAATAGTGGATGCATTGGTGATCATTTTCCAACAGTCTATCGACTCTGGATCAGTTCCTATAGACTGGAGGGTAACTAATGTAACACCACTTTTTAAAAAGGGAGGGAGAGAGAAAGTGGGTAATTATAGACCGGTTAGCCTGACATCAGTAGTGAGGAAAATGTTGGAATCAATTATTAAGGATGAAATAGCAGTGTATTTGGAAAGCAGTGACAGGATCAGTCCAAGTCAGCATGGATTTATGAAAGGGAAATCATGCTTGACAAATCTTCTGGAATTTTTTTAAGGATGTAACTAGTAAAGTGGACAAGGGAGAACCAGTGGATTTGGTGTATTTGGATTTTCAAAAGGCTTTTGACAAGGTCCCACACAGGAGATTGGTGTGCAAAATCAAAGCACATGGTATTGGGGGTAATATACTGACGTGGATAGAGAACTGGTTGGCAGACAGGAAGCAGAGTTGGGATAAACGGGTCCTTTTCAGAATGGCAGGCAGTGATTAGTGGAGTGCCGCAGGGCTCAGTGCTGGGACCCCAGCTCTTTACAATATACATCAATGATTTGGATGAAGGAATTGAGTGTAATATCTCCAAGTTTGCAGATGACACTAAACTGTGTGGTGGTGTGAGCTGTGAGGGGGATGCTAAGAGGCTGCAGGGTGACTTGGACAGGTTAGGTGAGTGGGCAAATACATGGCAGATGCAGTATAATGTGGATAAATGTGAGGTTATCCACTTTGTGGGCAAAAACACGAAGACAGAATATTATCTGAATGGTGGCAGATTAGGAAAAGGGGAGATGCAACGAGACCTGGGTGTCATGGTTCATCAGTCATTGAAAGTTGGCATACAGGTACAGCAGGCGGTGAAGAAGGCAAATAGTATGTTGGCCTTCATAGCTAGGGGATTTGAGTATAGGAGCAGGGAGGTCTTACTGCAGTTGTACAAGGCCTTGGTGAGGCCTCACCTGGAATATTGTGTTCAGTTTTGGTCTCCTAATCTGAGGAAGGAAGTTCTTGCTATTGAGGGAGTGCAGCGAAGGTTCACCAGACTGATTCCCGAAATGGCTGGACTGACATATGAGGAGAGATTGGATCAACTGGGCCTTTATACATTGGAGTTTAGAAGGATGAGAGGGGATCTCATAGAAAGATACAAGATTCTGACGGGACGGAACAGGTTAGATGTGGGTAGATTGTTCCCGATGTTGGGGAAGTCCAGAACCAGGGGACAAAGTCTTAGGATAAGGGTTAGGCCATTTAGGACTGAGATGAGGAGAATCTTCTTCACTCAGAGAGTTGTTAACCTGTGGAATTCCCTGCTGCAGAGAGTTGTTGATGCCAGTTCATTGGATATATTCAAGAGGGAGTTAGATATGGCCCTTATGGCTAAAGGGATCAAGGGGTATGGAGAGAAAGCAGGAAAGGGGTACTGTGGGAATGTTCAGCTATGATCTTATTGAATGGCGGTGCATGCTCAAAGGGCCGAGTGGCCTACTCCTGCACCTATTTTCTATGTTTCTATGTTTATCGAATGCCTTCTGGAAATTGAAATACACAACATCTACTGGTTCCCCTTTATCCACTCTGCTCATTACATCCTCAAAGAACTTCAGCAAATTTGTCAAACATGACTTCCCTTTCATAAAACCATGCTGATTCTGCTTGACAGTATTATGATTTTTTAACTGTCCTGCTACTACCTCCTTACTAATGGACTCCAGCATTTCCCAACGACAGATGTTAGACTAGCTGGTCTATCGTTTCCTGCTTTCTGTCTCCATCCTTTCTTAAATAGGGGCCTTACATTTGCAGTTTTCCAATCTGCTGGGACCTCTCCAGAATCCAGGGAATTGTGGATTCATGGAGTACGCATGTTATCTAACTTTCCTTCTACGTCCAGCACTTTACATTTGTCTCCATTTACTTCAGTTCTGAACAATGTAGGTCTTGTCTCTCTGCCCTGGGATCTCAAGAAAACAGACAAGTATTTCATCGTCAAATAAAAGGAAAAAACATACAAAAAGTTAGAATACAATAAAAATATACAAAAAAAATCTCTGCCCTCAGGCGAGAGCTGGATCTATTCTTGGCTGAGACATAGCCTGCAATGTAAATCAGGGCCAACGTGATCTTCTGCACTAGTTTTTCAAATGCTCTAGGGGGTTAGAGAGGATTTAAACAAGTTTTTTCCCTCTAATTGGACTGGGTTTTTAATCTTTTTTTTTTGCATCTCCCAGGAGATTACATTACATTGCTTAGGGTGAGATGGGGAGTGTCTGTATCGTGATGCATAAGGCCTCACAGCTGTGTGGGATAGCGTGGAGGCACCAGCAGGTCTTTTCCTCTCCGTCATTTTCATATGTTTTGTAAACTTTTCTCATTTCCTGTTTTCTTATCCGAACATACACAATTGACAGGCAGGGAAAGCCCAGCTGGTCCATAAAGCCTGCCTTACACTGATGATGGCCAGAGGATCATGACTAATCATTATCCCCTTCCTCCCCTGCCACATAATCTCCTGGGACAGGCAGTAAAAGAGAGAAAAATCCCAGGGCCAATACGGGAAAAATGCTGAAAAATTCCACAGGAAAATCAAAACCAGTGCAGATCATCACATGGGCCAAGTATTATCTATAAAGACACTTACTGACTATAAGTTGTGATCTTTGCCCCAGGCTAGGTCCCTCTTGAAAGCATGCAGAGAGTCAACACTCTCCACACCAGAGGCTCACCACTCTCTGGGAAAAGAAGAATTGCCTCACATGCAGTTTATTCCTACTCTTACACAGTATAAACCCATGACCCTGGTCCTCCCCAATCTGTCAAACTGGAATAGTCTATAAATACTATCGAGCCCTTTCATTATTTTATATACCTGCACAAGGTTACCTTTAAGTCTACGCTGCACTAAAGCAAATAGACCAAATCCTTCAGCCTGTCTGATTCTCGAAGCTAGGAATCATTCTTGTAGCTCTTTTTCAAGGCTCACAATGTGGGCGTGGGGGGACCAAAACTGGGCCAAGTACTCGAAATGCAGTCTGACCAGCAGCCTGCATAGTATCAAAATGGGTCTTATGGGCTCAATTTTCCCCAAAGCTGTTTTTTGGGGTATTGCCAGAGTTGCGCCCGTTTTTCCAGGCCACAACTGCTCCAAAAATAAATGTGCCAAGTTTCCCCGTTCTCTTTTTTGAAATTGGCGCCGCACAGCCTGTCCTGTAGTCTTGGGGTGGAGCCAACTGTCTGCGCCGAAAATACGATGCCGCCCCTTCTACACATGCGTGAATAAAAGGACGTTTTTGACATGATTCCTATGGGCGCGCATGTGCAGTACAGCTCCCGATCTGCAATCGGCCATTTTTAAAGAGCCAGTTGTGTGTGTGAGAACTTTGAGTGTTGTGTAAGAACTTTAATTATCATTGGAAAAATTGGAGCTGCAAAGCAACACGGTGCAAGGACCAAGAATTTCTTACAGGATGAAGTGGAAGCATTAGTTACTGTGATTGAGAACAGATGGCAGGAGCTGGACACCAGCAGAGGTCACATAAAAGTTCCACCCAAAGAAATGAAGAAAAGCTGAAACCAACTTGCACAAGATTACTTTGCAATGGTGACCACCCCGAGGTCTGGAGGCCAGTGTAAAAAGAAGTGGCAGGACCTTGGTCAAGTAGTTAGTGTAAGTAATATTTTCATTTTTCAATGGAATTGTAAATGTGACCATCTGTATATGTCCCATCCAGCAAAAAGACACCCTCTCTAAAAAGTTATATTTTCATCTTTGCAGATGAAAGTGGCACACAAAAAACGAGAGAGAACTTGAACAGGAGGGAGAACAGCAAATCTGCAGCCACTGACATCCTTGGAAGACAGGGTCGCTGCTTTGATGGGTCCTGCCTGGAAAAAAGCACCCACCACTGCACAAGCTGGGCCCACAATCGAGGGAGAGGGCAAGTCCTGCATATTCCACAGTCTGGCTTTCTTGAATGTTTACTGCGCGGGCTAGCCATGCTTCGGTTCATGGGGATGTCTCCATCAGCTACGCTTCGGTTGATGTAATGTGCTATCGTTCATTGTGGTCTTTCAAATCAGCCTGCTGCCTGCGATGTGTGAGCCTACTCATGCCACCCGGCCCCCTCCTCTGCTGCTAACCATTTGTCTGTTCTGTTATATTTTTCAGAACCTGAGGCCAACCCTGACAATGCAGAAGGAGGTTCAGACAAGGGCGAGTCTGAAGAGAACATCTTCCAATCCCACCTTCCAGACCAAGAGCATGAGGGTGAGGGTGAGGGAATGGATGAAGCCCCCACTGTTGTACTCACTTTTGAGGAGGTGCAGGTGCCGCCTATTGAGGTGCCAGCCCCTTCCCTGAGTAGTGGTTTGAGTGTTGGTGAGACATTCCATGGTTTCCCACCGTCCCAGGCTGCGGGTCCCAGTAGGGTGAAGCAAGGCACACCCAGGGCCCCACTGTCCTAGGCTGTGGGTCCCAGTGGTGGGGTGCAGCAAGGCACACCCAGGGCCCCACCGTCCCAGGCTGTGGGTCCCAGTGGTGGGGTGCAGCAAGTCTCACCCAGGGTCCCACCGACCCAGGTTGCGGGTCCCAGTGGGGTGCAGCAAGGCACATCTAGTGCCCCACCGTCCCAGGCTGTGGGTTCCAGTGGGATGCAGCGAGTCACACCCAGGGTGAGGAGGGGATGGAGAGCTCGGCCATGCTCTCCTGAGCTGCAGGATCTAACAGATGTGGTTCACATGATGGCAATGAGTGCGGAGAGCATTGACCTTACCCGATCACTCCTGGACATCATCGGTGTGGTAGGTGATGAGGTATTGGGACTGTTGGGAGAAGTAACAACACTCTCACGAGAAATGGGAACGTTGTTCGAGAATATCTCAGTCAGCAGAAACAATGTCGGTGCACATGAGGGAGGGAATGTCACAGGTAGTTGACACACTTTTGCTCAACATCAGGGAGGGCATGTCACAGGTAGGTGAGACACTGTCGGCGAACATGAGGGAGGGAATGTTGGAGGTAGTTGAGACATTGTCAGGCACATGAGGGAGGGAATGTCGGAATTAGCTGCTGCAATAAGGGAACACGCCCAGACCGCACACCCATTGACAGAATCAACTGCCACCCTCAGACTAGCCTCTGAAGAGACCCAAGCCGGGCCTTCCACATTACCGCCTGCCCACGCCCCCCCCTTAAAGAAGTGTGTATTACCCGAGATGTTCGAAAGAATAAGCTTGGTGCCAACCCAAGAAACGCTGCGCCACCACCTGTGGACAGGGGTGGAGTCACCGAGACCAAGCACAGTGGGCGGTCTTAGAATAAGGTGGCAGAGAGATAGGTGCAGCCTTTCTCTGCTGTTGTTGTTGTTATTATTGATGTTACTGTTACTGTTCTCAAATTAAAAGTTTTTTGTAAGTTACGTAAATTTACAAGTTTAAAAGTTAATAAGTGATCTTAAAGATTTTAAGTGATCTTAAAGTTTGTAAGTGATCTTAAGTGAAAACTTTAAAGTTTGATACAAGAATATTTTTATTAAAGTTAAGTATAAACAAATGTTTGTTAAACTTTTGAATAAAATATATTTTAAATTATAACTGAATCATTTACATTATTTGTTCCATTATTAACATAACTTTTGGAACTCAAGAAGAATCATTTGTTCGATTATTAATACAATTTTTTGAAGTAAACAGTGAACTGACCGACAATCTCAGGGGAGTATTGCAAGTTGCCTCTGGAATGGTCCAGGCATCAGAAACACAGTTTCAAGATGACAATGGTCCTCTCTATTATGCTGCGCGTTGCAATGTGTGACATATTGTATTCCCAGTCAGCTTCAGTCAGGGTTACGCGTAGTGGCGTCATGAGCCAGGTGGAGAAGTCGAATCCATTGTCTCCCAGTAGCCAGCGCTGCCCTTTGGCCTGCTGCTGAAACATGGCAGATATAATGCTCTCACGTAGGTTGAACGCATCATAGGATCATGGGTGCTCCCAGGGTATCTTGCATCAACTGACATGATGCAATGCATGTCGTCACACACGAGCTGCACATTAATGGAGTGGAAGCCTTTTCTGTTCCTGTACATCTCGGAATCCTCCAAAGGTGCAAGGCGATGTAGGTACAATTAATGCAAACCTGTACCTTGGGGAAGTCAGCAATCCTGGAGAAGCCCACAGCCCTGTCACACATTGTCTAGGCGGTCATGGAGAACTTTATGTAGTCATTCCTCTGGGCATATAGTGCAGCAGTCACCTGCCGAATGCAGGTATTAGTTGCATGTTGAGAAATGGTGCACACATCCCCAGTTGTAGCTTGGAACGATCCAGATGCATAGAATGAAAGTGCAGCCGTAAGCTTCACTTCAACTGACAAAGCAGTCCTCCTGACACTTCTAGGTTGCAGGTCTGCTTTTACTAACTCACAGATCTCAGCTACAACTTATTTGCGGAAACGCAGCCTTCTGACACAGTCTGCATCACTCAGATGCAGGTATGAACGGCTGTCTCGATATACCCGACGTGGGTAAGGTCTCCTGCCCAGCACCCTATGGGCTCGGAGGTTCTTCATGCGATGACATTGAATCAATTGTCTCCTTCACAGCACCATCATGCAGAAGGTTTGCACAAGGTATGGCATTGTCAGTATTGCCCCCATGATTAAATTTTACCTTTGCAAGAAACTCAAAACGGCAGGTAGTCAGGCAGGACAAGGTTCTTTGTTCTCTCTCCTCTCAAGGTATGTATGGACCACACCCAGGTCTGAGCAGGCGCAGTGATCGGGAACCCCCCCCCCACCCCCCCCACCCCAGCTACATTTGATGTGTAGTGCAGGCTTCTGATGCCTTCCATTTGCCCCCCACCCCTCCTCGGGCTTCTTTTGAAGCTGAGCCCTGAGCCCGTATATGGGCGAGTATCAGATTCTGCCGGCCGACGCACTGACCCTCAAGCCCTGTTTGCATACGTTCGGTGGTGGCATGTTTAAAAAAAATGAAAACTTACAGAATTCCATCAAACTTCCATGTACTGCGTTTTAAGGTAAAGAAATGTAATCTTTATTATGCATATTTAAGTGTTCTTCGTTCCCTCCATCATCATCATCATTGGCAGTCCCTCGGAATCGAGGAAAACTTACTTCCATTCTTAGCATGAGTCCTTAGGTGACTGAACAGTCCAATATGAGAACCACAGTCCCTGTCACAGGTGGGACAGACAGTCGTTAAGGGAAAGGATGAGTGGGGGACTGGTTTGCCGCATGCTCCTTCTGCTGCCTGCGCTTGATTTCTGCATGCTCTCGGCGATGAGACTTGAGGCGCTCAGTGCCCTCCAGATTGCACTTCCTCCACTTAGGGCAGTCTTGGGCCAGGATCTCCCAGGTGTCAGTGGGGATGTTGCAACTTTATCGGGGAGTCTTTGAGGGTGTCCTTGTAATGTTTCCTCTGCTCACCTTTGGCTTGTTTGCCGTGAATGAGTTCTGAGTAGAGCGCTTGCTTTGGGAATCTCGTGTCGGGCATGCGGACAATGTGGCCTGCCCAACAGAGCTGATCGAGTGTGGTCAGTGCTTCAATGCTGGGAATGTTGGCTTGGTCGAGGACGCTAATGTTGGTGCGTCTGTCCTCCCAGGGGATTTGTAGGATCTTGCGGAGACATCGTTGGTGGTATTTCTCCAGCGATTTGAGGTGTCTACTGTACGTGGTCCACATCTGAGCCATACAGGAGGGCGGGTATTACTGCAGCCCTGTCGCTCCCTCCAAAACTTCACTGAAAAACAATGGCGTCTTTCTGCACCGATTTTTCAACGTGCGCTGGTTTTTCTTAACTCACCAGAAGGTTTTTCGGGAGTGGTCACATATGCTGACCTAGGTGAAATTTTTGGGGGGCAAACTTACATAATTGAGAAAAACTGGCGCAGACATCAGGTTACGCCCCTATGACGCAAAAAAACCCAAAATTAAAAAAATCTTAACTGAGTTACGCTGGCGTACATTCATTGGGGAAACTTTAATTTTTTAACTTACGCTAAAAAAACGGCGCAAATCACTGGGGAAAATTGAGCCCTTAATGTGGTCTTAATTTATTATCAACAGCGACGATTGCAGATCCCAATTGTAAAGCTATGGCCATCTAAATAGAGCACTATCCTGTGGTTGGTTGTTAGGTTTGCAACTGAGTGGCTTGCGAGACGACCAGAGTCAACCACATTTAATGATTAATGAACCGGTTACATTTTTACAACAATCTGACAGCCTTGTGCTCACTTTTACTGGTAGCAGCTTTTTAAAAATGGAATTAAAATTCTCAAACTGCATGGTGGTGTGACAATTCCCATGCTCTGGGGAACACTAGTCCAGTAACATAGCCTCTACACTACCGTACCCAACTTAACTGATGAGCAGAGTAATTGCAATGGAGGTTGGGGCCACAGCAGAGGGAATTTACTGTGCATCTAACCTGAGCTATACCTTTTCTCAGACTTCAGTCTAATGAAGTGCACACACCCAAAACATCAAACCCTGCCTTTTCTCCTTATAGAGGAGGATTGACCTGCTGTGTATTTGTATTGTTTTGTGTTTTTAATTCCCAATTTCTACCTCTGACAGCAATGCTCCACCTGGCCGTGCTTGATGGAGAGGCTGATGAGAAGTGGGAATTGTTTCATCAGCACAAAAACAAAACATTGGCATTCCACAGATAAAGTAAAACTAAAGGACATGAGATAATCTAAAGTGGGTGGAGGTGCGAGATGAATGGAGACTGCAACTAAGAGGAGCGATGAAATGGAGCCTCCTTCAGGGACCCAGCTTGGGCCAGGTGTTGCTATGGAAATGGCCCATGGTGCTCGGCCCTGGTCTGGATTCCATGGCAGCCTCTGGTGCCAGGTGAACCATAGCTGATCAGGGTCTCCTCCCCTCCTTCCCCCCACTTCGCCATGATCAGGTTGAACATAGTCATGACCCAAGCCAAGAATTTCTTCAGGAGACAGTGGTCGTCGGAGGGACAGGGCCATTGAGCACCAATTTCTCACTGCACAGGTGCAGGGAGGGAGAGTGTGAAACCAAATAAATTCAGGCCAGATTCAGGCACAAGAACAGTGAGAGCAGTCTGTGGCAGGCCCAGAGCTCAGGCGAGGCAGGGGTAGAGCCCATTCCTTTCATCGGAACTCTTAAGTATGGAAGAACTCCGCAAGACTGAGTACTGCGAGCTAAAACTGATGTGATCTTAGTCTCTTTAATACCACTCCAGAGTGCCTAAGCAGCATGGCAGACCTTTTATATTCTCTTGCACAAGGTGTGCAGGTGACCCTTGGGCCTCCAACAGTTCTGCCCTCTGGTGGCAAGTCTTACACAGTTACAATGTTTACATACATAACAGGAACAACACGACTCAGAAACACTTTATGCTGAAATGTAAAGAACGAGTCTAATTCAGTCTGCAACTGGTAACACGATTGAACTAAATGAAAATACATCATTGTCTCACGGTCACATGACCAGTGAGTGAAAGTCACTAATCCTGAGAAATGTGAAGCTTCTTTTAATAAATTAAATTTTCCATTTTTTTTTAAATGTCAGGCTGTACCACAGAAATGAGGCTCCTTCCCTTCAGTTTTTTAAATCCCCCCCACAAGTCCTTTGGGAAGAGTACATAAGAACATAAGAAATAGGAGCAGGAGTAGGCCATAAGGCCCCTCGAGCCTGCTCCGCCATTTAATAAGATCATGGGTTGATCCGATCATGGACTCAGCTCCACTTCCCCGCCCGCTCCCCATAACCCCTTATACCCTTATCGTTTAAGAAACTGTCTATTTCTGTCTTAAATTTATTCAATGGTCTTGCTTCCACAGCTCTCTGAGGCAGCGAATTCCACAGATTTACAACCCACTGAGAGAAGAGATTTCTCATCTCAGTTTTAAATAGGCGGCCCCTTATTCTAAGATTATGCCCACTAGTTCTAGTCTCTCCCATCAGTGGAAACATCCTCTCTGCATCCACCTTGTCAAGCCCCCTCATAATCTTATACGTTTCGATAAGATCACCTCTCATTCTTCTGAATTCCAATGAGTAGAGGCCCAACCTACTCAACCTTTCCTCATGACAACCCCCTCATCTCCAGAATCAATCTAGTGAACCTTCTCTGAACTGCCTCCGAAGCATTATATCCTTTCGTAAATATGGAAACCAAAACTGCACTCAGTATTCCAGGTGTGGCCTCACCAATACCCTGTATAGTTGGAGCAAGACTTCCCTGATATATACTCCATCCCCTTTGCAATAAAGGCCATAATTCCATTGCCTTTCCTGATCATTTGCTGTACCTGCATGCTATCCTTTTGTGTTTCATGCACAAGTACCCCCAGGTCACTCTGCACCTCAGCATTTTGTAATCTCTCTCCATTTAAATTATAATTTGCTTTTTTATTTTTTCTGCCGAAGTGGATAACCTCACACCTTCCCACATTATACTCCATCTGCCAAATGTTTGCCCACTCACTTAGCCTGTCTATATCCCTTTGCAGATTTCTTGTGTCCTCCTCACAATTTGCTTTCCCACCCATCTTTGTATCATCAGCAAACTTGGCTACATTACACTCAGTCCCTTTATCCAAGTCATTAATATAGATTGTAAATAGTTGAGGACCCAGCACCGATCCCTGCGGCACCCCACTAGTCACTGTTTGTCAACCGGAAAATGACCCATTTATCCCGACTCTCTGTTTTCTGTTAGTTAGCCAATCCTTTATCCATGCTAATATATTGCCCCCAACCCCGTGAGCTTTTATCTTGTGCAGTAACCTTTTATGTGGCACCTTATCGAATGCCTTCTGGAAATCCAAATACACCACATCCACTGGTTCCCCCTTATCCACCCTGCTCATTACATCCTCAAAGATCATGCTCAATCGGCTCCAGTGGGCTGGCCACGTAGTCCGAATGCCTGATACAAGGCTCCTAAAACAGGCACTCTACTCCGAGCCCCGTCACGGCAAGTGAGCCCCAGGAGGGCAGAGAAAATGCTTCAAGGTCACCCTCAAAGCCTCCCTGAAAAAATGTAACATCCCCTTCAACACTTGGGAATCCCTGGCCCATGACTGCTCAAAGTGGAAGAGAAGCACGCGGGAAGGCACCGAACACAGAGTCTCTTTGTCAAGAGCATGCGATAGGAAGGAGCGTACGACAAACCAAGCACTCCACCCACCCGTCCCTTCAACCACCATCTGCCCCTTCTGTGGCAGAGTCTGTAGATCCTGCATAGGACTCATCAGCCACCTGAGAACTCATGGAAGCAAGTCATCCTCGACTCCAAGGGACTGCCAAAGAAGAAGATAACAATGACAACACTTCAAAAAGTACTTCACTGGCTGTAAAGGACTTTGGGAAGTCTCGAGGTGGTGAAAGGCGCGATAGAAATGTAAGTCTTTTTTTTTTATGAGAGCAGAGGAGAAAACAAGCAGCTGGAAAAAACTTCCATTTCAAGTATTGTTAGTGAAGCGACTAAAATGAGTCATTAGACAACATTGTTATTCGAGCTGGATGCATTTCATGTACCTGTTGGTCTTTTCTCGACCACAACACTAGGCTTTGAATAGGTGCCAGACATTCTTGTCTCTTATGAATTGTCTGTTTCTTGGCTCCCAGTATCTGCCGTTGCTCCGTGGTAGCTCTCTCGCCTCTGGCTTCAATCCCACTCCAGATATATTCCAGGCTGATATTCCAGAGCAGTACTGAGGGAGCACTGCACTGTCAGAGGTGCCGTCTTTCGGATGAGACATTAAACTGAGGCCCCGTGTGCTCTCTCAGGTGGATGTAAACGATCCCATGGCACTATTCAAAGAAGAGAAAGTGGGCTGGATTTTTATATGGAAGGTGGGTTGGGGGTGGGGGAGATCCAATCTTTCTTCAGAAAACAGTGATCGTCATTGAGCTTGTCTTCCTAATTTCCCACTGCCAGGTCAGAGAGCGAGAGCCCTGCCAACTTTAATAAGATCAACAGAATGGAGGTTGAAAAAAAGGTTTCCATGCTTATATTAACTTCCTATCTCCTGGCAGTAAATCTCTCTGTACCCTCTCCAAAGCCTTCACAGCCTTCCTAAAGTGCGGTGCCCAGAATTGGACACAATACTCCAGCTGGGGCCAAACTAGTGTTTTATATGGGTTTAGCATAACTTCCTGGCTTTTGTGCTCTATGTCTCTGTTCATACGCTTTCTTAATTGCTTTGTTAACCTGTCCTGCCACCTTCAAAGATTTGTGCAGAAGTACCCCCCAGGTCTCTCTGTTCATGCACCCCCTTTAAAACTGTACCATTTAGTGTGCATGGTCCCTCCTCATTTTTACTTCCAAAATGTTTCACCTCACACTTCTCTGCATTAAATTTCATCTGCCATATGTCCACATTCCACCAGCCTGTCTATGCCTATTGAAATGTATTACTCTCTTTCTCACTGTTTACTATACTTCCAAGTTTCATGACATCTACAAATTTCAAAATTATGCCTTGTACCCCCAAGTCTAAGTCATTAATGTATATCAAAATCAGCAGTACTGAACCTTGGGGCTCGCCACTGTATACCTCCCACTGTCTGAGAAACAGCCATTCCTTACAACTCTCTACTTTCTATCCCTTAGCCAATTTTGTATCCATGCTGCTACTGCAGCATCTGAATGTCCATATACACAACCTCAACTGCACTGTCCTCATTCACTCTCTGTTACCTCCTCAAACAAATCAATCCAGTTAGTCAAATATGATTTGCCCGTAACAAATCTGTGCTGGCTCTCCTTTATGAGTTCTTGCTTGTCCAAGTGGCTGTTAATTTTCTCCCGGATTATTGTGTCTAAAAGCTTCCCACCACCGACATTAAAGTGTCTGGTCTGTAATTGCCAGGTTTATCCTTCTCTTTTTTAAACAAGGGTGTAACATTTCCAATCCCCCAGTCATCTGGCACCAGCCCCGTATCTAAGGAGGATTAGAAGATTGTGGCCAGCACCTTTGCAATGTCTACCCTTACTTCCCTAAAACTATGGTTCATATCAGTTAATAATTCTATTATAAAGTAGAGTTTATTATGTGTACAATGGCAAGAGCATTTCTTTGTGGCACTGGACTGACAATGCACTGGTTCATAATCAGAGTTCAGAATTGATTGCCAAAGTTTCAATTCATTGAATACAAACCAGATGTAAACCGAAACAGCATACATTCACGGATAAGAATATGGGAATGCATATCCCAGACAAATGCATACAAGATAGCGCACAAGCTGGAGTTGGTTACACAGGATAATACAGACTAGTGCCTGGTTTGCCTTTTTTATGGCCTTGTTAACCTGTGTCGCTAATTTTAGTGATTTGTGTATTTGTATTCAGAGATCCCTTTGTTCCTCTACCGACCCAGACTCGCACCCTCCAAGTAATAAGTGACCTCCCTATTCTTTCTACCAAAATGTAATACCTCACAATGTTGAACTTCATTTAGAAACAAAGAAACATAGAAAATAAATGCAGGAGTAGGTTATTCGGCCCTTCGAGCCTGCACCACCATTCAATAAGATCATGGCTGATCATTCCCTCAGTACCGGCTTTCTCTCCATACCCCTTGATCCCTTTAGCCGTAAGGGCCATATCTAACTCCCTCTTGAATATATCCAATGAACTGGCATCAACAATTCTCTGCGGCAGGGAATTCCACAGGTTAACAACTCTCTGAGAGAAGAAGTTTCTCCTCATCTCAGTCCTAAATGGCTTACCCCTTATCCTTAGACTGTGTCCCCTGGTTCTGGACTTCCCCAACATCGGGAACATTCTTCCCGCATCTAACCTGTCCAGACCCATCAGAATCTTATACGTTTCTATGAGATCCCCTCTCATCCTTCTAAACTCCAGTGAATAAAGGCCCAGTTGATCCAGTCTCTCCTCATATGACACTCCACCCATTCCTGGAATAAGTCTGGTGAACCTTCACTGCACTCCCTCAATAGCAAGAATGTCCTTCCTCAGATTAGGAGACCAAAACTGTACACAATATTCCAGGTGAGGCCTCACTAAGGTCCTGTATAACTGCAGCAAGACCTCCCTGCTCCTATACTCAAAGCCCCTAGCTATGAAGGCCAACATACCATTTGCCTTCTTCACCGCCTGCTGTTCCCGAATGCCCACATTCAGTGACTGATAAACCATGACACCCAGGTCTCGTTGCACCTCCCGTTTTCCTAATCTGCCGCCATCCAGATAATATTCTGCCTTCGTGTTTTTGCCCCCAAAATGGATAACTTCACATTTATCCATATTATACTGCATCTGCCATGCATTTGCCCACTCACCTAAATTGTCCAAGTCACTGTGCAGCCTCTTAGCGTCCTCCTCACAGCTCACACCGCCACCCAGTTTGTCATCCGCAAATTTGGAGATATTACACTCTATTCGTTTATCTAAATCGTTAATGTATATTGTAAAGAGCTGGGGTCCCAACACTGAGCCCGACGCCACTCCACTAGTCACTGCCTGCCATTCTGAAAATGACCCATTTATCCCAACTCTCTGCTTCCTGTCTGCCAACCAATTCTCTATCCATGTCAGTACATTACCCCCAATACCATGCGCTTTGATTTTGCACACCAATCTCTTGTGCAGGACTTTGTCAAAAGCCTTTTAAAAGCCCAAATACACTGGTTGTCCCTTGTCCACTCTGCTAGTTACATCCTCAAATAATTCCAGAAGATTCGTCAAGCATGATTTCCCTTTCAGAAATCCATGCTGACTTGGTCCGATCCTGTCACTGCTTTCCAAATGCGCTGCTATTTCATCCTTAATGATTGATTCCAACATATTCCCCACTACTGATGTCAGGCTAACCAGTCGATAATTACCCGTTTTCTCTCTCCCTCCTTTTTTAAAAAGTGGGGTTACATTAGCTACCCTCCAGTCCATAGGAACTGATCCAGAGTCGATAGACTGTTGGAAAATGATCACCAATGCATCCACTATTTCTAGGGCCACTTCCTTAAGTACTCTGGGATGCAGACTATCAGGCCCCGGGGATTTATCGGCCTTCAATCCCATCAATTTCCCTAACATAATTTTCCGCCAGTAAGGATATCCTTCAGTTCCTCCTTCTCACTAGACCCACTGTCCCCTAGTACAATCGGAAGGTTATTTGTCTTCCTTTGTGAAGACAGAACCGAATTATTTGTTCAATTGATCTGCCATTTCTTTAGTCCCCATTATAAATTCACCCGAATCCAACAGCAAGTGTCCTACGTTTGTCTTCACTAATCTTTTTCTCTTCACATATTTATAGAAGCTTTTGCAGTCAGTTTTTATGTTCCCTGCAAGCTTCCTCTCGTACTCTATTTTCCCCTTCTTAATTAAATCCTTAGTCTTCCTCTGTTGAATTCTAAATTTCTCCCAGTCCTCAAGTTTGTTGCTTTTTCTAGCCAAATTATATGCCTCTTCCTTGGCTTAACACTATCCTTAATTTTCCCTGTTAGCCATGGTTGAGCCACCTTCCCCGTTTTATTTTTACTCCAGACAGGGATGTACAATTGCTGAACTTCATCCATGTGATCTTTAAATGTTTGCCATTGCTTATCCATCATCAACCCTTTATGTATCCTCCATCTTAATAAAGAATTCTACCATATTATGGTCACTCTTCCCCAAGGGGCCTCGCACAACAAGATTGCTAATTAGTCCCTTCTCATTACACATCACCCAGTCTAGGATGGCCAGCTCTCTAGTTGGTTCCTCGACATATTGGTCTAGAAAACCATCCTTAATACACTCCAGGAAATCCTCCTCTACTGCATTGCTACCAGTTTGGTTCGCCCAATCAATATGTAGATTAAAGTCGCCCATGATAACTGCTGTACCTTTATTGCACACATCCCTTATTTCTTGTTTGATGCTGTCCCCAACCTTACTACTACTGTTTGGTGGTCTGTACACAACTCCCACTCGAGTTTTCTGCCCTTTGGAATTCCGCAGCTCCAACCATACCGATTCCACATCATCCAGGCTAATGTCCCTCCTTCCTATTGCATTAATTTCCTCTTTAACCAGCAACGCCACCCCACCTCCTTTTCCTTTTTGTCTATCCTTCCTAAATGTTGAATACCCCTGGATGTTGAGTTCCCAGCCTTGGTCACCCTGGAGCCATGTCTTCGTGATGCCAATGACATCATACCCATTAATTGCTATCTGCGCAGTTAATTCGTCCACCTTATTCCAAACACTCCTCGCATTGAGTCACAGAGCCCTCAGGCTTGTCTTTCTAACACACTTTGCCCCTTTAGAATTTTTCTGTAATGTGGCCCTTTTTGCTTTTTGCCTTTGGTTTCTCTGCCCTCCACTTTTACTATTCTCCTTTCTATCTTTTGCTTCTGACTCCATTTTGTTTCCCTCTGTCTCCCTGCATAGGTTCCCATCCCCCTGCCATATTAGTTTAACTCTTCCCCAACAGCACTAGCAAACACTCCCCCTAGGACATTGGTTCCAGTCCTGCCCAGGTGCAGACCGTCCGGTTTGTATTGGTCCCACCTCCCCCAGAACCGGTTCCAATGTCTCAGGAATTTGAATCCCTCCCTTCCGCACCACTGCTCAAGCCACGTATTCATCTGAGCTATCCTGCAATTCCTACTCTGCCAATTATATGCCCATTTTGCAAGTTTATTAATGTGCTCCTGTAATTTGTTGCAGTCCTCAGTATTGACTAACCCACCCCAAATTTGGTGTCATCCGACATCCAGTCCTGGAAGAGCCACAATTTCCTTCAGTTAAACATTGGGAAGATTAAAGCCAAGCCATCATATTTGCCCCCACTCACAAATTCATTCCCTCACCAATGATCCCATTTCCCTCCCTCAGGTTGGAAATGGGATCAGGTTGAAACAGGCGGTTCTCAACATTGGCGTCCTATTTAATCCTGACTCAATATCCACTCCATCACAAAGGTTGCCTACATCACCCATCTCAGCCACTCCCTCAGTTCATATGTTTCTGAAGCCATCATACATGCTTTTGTCACCTCCATTGTTCTCCTCACTAGCCTCCCATTCTCCAAACTTCAGCTCGTCCAAAGCTCTGAGCCCGTATCCTAACCTGCACCATGTCCCGCTCACCCATCACTGTGTTCACTGCTATATATTGGCTGCCAGTCCCTCAATGCTTCCGATCCAAAACAAGGTCCGTGCAGCAGAGCTGGTCTTCAGTCGTCTTGGTTAATCCTTGCCACTGGACCAAGACCTAGCTCTGTCAAGCACGTGTGGTGGCTAGTGTGCAACGGCCACCCCACATTAAAAAAATTCACACACAGGCATCTTCCACCCTTCAGGATGAAGTTTGTGACCTGGAATATTGGGTCCTTCATTGAAACACCTGTGAACTCATCCTTTTTTGGCATGGAAGCAAGTCATCCTCGGTACGAGGGAGCACCGATGATGATGATGACAGACTGGAGTGCGTTGCACAGGATAATACAGACTGGAGTGCGTTACACAGGATAATACAGACTGGAGGTTGTTACACCGAATAATACAGACTGGAGTGTGTTACACAGGATAATACACTGGCTGGAGTGTATTACACAGGATAATACAGTGTGGAGTGTGTTAGATGGGATAATACAGACTGGAGCGTGTTACGCAGGATAATACAGACTGGAGCGTGTTACGCAGGATAATACAGACTGGAGCGTGTTACGCAGGATAATACAGACTGGAGCGTCTTATGCAGGATAATACACACTGGAGCGTGTTACGCAGGATAATACAGATTGGGGTGTGTTACGCGGATAATACAGACTGGAGTGTGTTACGCAGGATAATACAGACTGGAGTGTGTTACACAGGATAATACAGACTGGAGTGTGTTACACAGGATAATACAGACTGGAGTGTGTTACACAGGATAATATAGACTGGAGTGTGTTACACAGGATAATACACAGGCTGGAGTTCACCATCCACCTAATACTGGCTAATGCTGTCCACAACCAGCCAATGTTAAGTTAAAAGGAAAATCCTGAGCCAAGAGCTCTGAGCATAAACCTCAATATGAAGTGCCCCAAATTTGTCCAATTCTTGGCCTGGTAAAGATGAGCAGGGAGTTTGTCAGGCTGTCTTTTTATCTGTCCCATAAGGGGAAACGTCAGACATGGATTGTCCTTGGAAATCATCCGCAACACACCCTGGGCAAACCCCCTCAATGTACCCTAGATTGGTGCCAAGTGTCACATCACCCTGTGAATCACCATCCATCTGTGGTTAGACATCCAATCACAGAACACTCAGACAAGGGCAAAGGTCTCCCTTTCAAAGGAAGGAAGAATGGAGGCAATGGGGACAGACATACTAATGATGCACCCTCTGCTACTGAGGGACCAACCTTCTAAAGTGAAGCACAACATCTTCTAACAGTATAAACAAAAAGTAAAATACTGGATACCCTGTACTGGATATCTGCAGCAAAAACAGAGAATGCTGGAAACTCTCAGCAAGTCGAGCAGCAGCTGTGAAGAGAACAGAGGAGGTAACTTTTCAAGTGTAGACCCTTAGTCAGAACTGTTAGAAATTACAATGAACAGCATTTAAAAAGGAACAAAGCAGAGTAAAGGGGAAGTGGAAAACACACATGCATGTACCCACAGCCACATACACACATATCCAGACACCTACACACACCCACAAGAAAAGGATGTAAAGTACTTCAGCGGAAAATGTTAAATGATAGAACGATATTGTATGAGACAATAGAAGGCATACTGAGTGAAATCAAAGAAATAAAATACATGAATGAGACATGGAGAATGTGAAAATAGCTGAATGAGCTGGAGGATGAGGCACCTAAAAATGGAAACATGAAAAACTGGCAAAGAGGACCAGGTTTCAGTAACTCAGGACCTTGGGAGAAGAAAAACGCTGGTCTCCACTGAGGGTACTGACAACTCAGTCAGCAGAGTGTTCTGGCCAACACCGTCACCAACCCATCCTACACTTCCTCCCAAACACAAGGTGGGAGCTATAGCAAAAGACTGAAACTATTAAGTCAATATTAAGGCCAGAGGGATGCAAAGTCCATAATAGAAGGCCTCAGGCTTGTGTGGATCTTCATTAGATCAGTGGAGAAGGTCAAAGTCAGAGGTGTGTGATTGGGAGTGGGAGTGAGATGGCAAGTGACAGGGATCTCAGGCCCACATGGATTGGAGGTGTTCAGCAAACTCGTCAATAATCTGCATTTGGTCTTCTCAATGTAGAGGATAGTGCACCATGAGTAGTAAATACAAGTTGGGAGAAGAAATGTTTGAGGTCTTGGACAAAGGGAAGGAGAGCAGACAGTAGGGGTGATTAGCCCCTCCGGAGCGTGGAGCAGGGAAGGGAGGGGAGGGGAAGATGTAGTTGTAGTGGGATCATGTGATGGAGGTGCCAGATCGGTTGAATACTGAGGCTGCTAGGCAGAAAGTAAAGACCAAGGCAACCCTGCCACTGTTGTGAGAGGCTGGGTGTGGGGAAAGAGGTGTGGGCTGAAGCACAGGAAATAGGACAAACTCGGACTAAGTTTGTATCTACCACAGTTGAGGGGAATCCTTGACTGAGAAAACAGGAGGCCATTTTAGAAGTTCTGGAAGCGGAGAAGGTGGCATTGTGAGAAGATACGACGGAGAAACTGTTTGAAAGCAATGGAGGCAGGGTGGAAAGAAGTATAATCCAGATTGATATGGGAGCCTGTGCGCTTATAACTGATGTCAGTGGAAAGCCCCTCCACAGAGATTGAAGGAAAAAAAGACTTGGATTTATATAGTGCCTTTCGCAACCATGGGACATCTCAAAACGCTTTATAGCCAATGTGGGAAACACAGCAGCCAATTTGTGCACAAGCAAGCACCCACAAACAGCAATGTGATAATGATCAGATAATCTGTTATTTTGTTATGTTGATTGAAGGGTAAATATTGACCAGGACACCAGGGATAACTCCACTGCTCTTCTTCGAAATAGTGCCAGGGGATCTTTTACGTCCACTTGAGCAAACGGGGCTTCGGTTTAATGTCTCATCCAAAAGACGGCACCTCCGATAGCGCCCACTCAGCACTGCACTGGGAGTGTCAGCTTCGATTTTTGTGCTCAAGTCCCTGCTGACTCATAGACGAGACTGCTACCCACTGAGCCATATCTGACACTGACACTTTGAGGGAAATCAGAACCGGGCCATATAAAGGTAAGGGATGGTGGAAATTTTAAGCATAATTGACATTCAGGGTGAGAGCAGGAAGTAGCACCGACAGAGTTATCAATATAAAGGAAAGAGATCAGGGAGAGGAGCCAGTAGGAGTGGAACAAAGAGTGTTCGACATATCCTATAAAAAAGACAGGCATAGCTAGGACCCAAGTATGATCTCATAGCAACATCTTTTATCTGGAGGAACTGAGTGCAGTTAAAGGGAAAGTTTTTCTGTCTGAGAACAAGTTCTGCCAGACAGAGGATGGGAGCTGGTTTGGCTACTGTTCAAAGAAAGTAAGAAATGAAGGTGCAGAGGGATTGTACGTCCATCGTAAACATATGGTGGAGGAGTGCTACCTTGGAGGAACTAGTGAGAATCTAGTGAGAAGGAGGAACTGAAGGATATCCTTATTAGGCGGGAAATTGTGTTCGGGAAATTGATGGGATTGAAGGCCGATAAATCCCCGGCCTGATAGTCTGTATCCCAGAGTATTTAAGGAAGAGGCCCTAGAAATAGTGGATGCATTGGTGATCATTTTCCAACAGTCTCTCGACTCTGGATCAGTTCCTATGGACTGGAGGGTAGCTAATGTAACACCACTTTTTAAAAAAGGAGGGAGAGAGAAAACGGGTAATTATAGACCAGTTAGCCTGACATCAGTAGTGGGGAAAATGTTGGAATCAATCATTAAGGATGAAATAGCAGCGCATTTGGAAAGCAGTGACAGGATCGGTCCAAGTCAGCATGGATTTATGAAAGGGAAATCATGCTTGACAAATCTTCTGGAATTTTTTGAGGATGTAACTAGCAGAGTGGACAAGGGAGAACCAGTGGATGTGGTGTATTTGGACTTTCAAAAGGCTTTTGACAAGGTCCCGCACAAAAGATTGGTGTGCAAAATCAAAGCACATGATATTGGGGGTAATGTACTGACGTGGATAGAGAACTGGTTGGCAGACAGGAAGCAGAGAGTCGGGATCCTTTTCAGAATGGCAGGCAGTGACTAGTAGATTGCCGCAGGGCTCGGTGCTGGGACTCCAGCTTTTTACAATATACATCAATGATTTAGATGAAGGAATTGAGTGTAATATCTCCAAGTTTGCAGATGACACTAAACTGGGTGGTGGTGTGAGCTGTGAGGAGGATGCAAAGAGGCTGTAGGATGATTTGGACAGTTTAGGTGAGTGGGAAAATGCATGGCAGATGCAGTATAATGTGGATAAATGTGAGGTTATCCACTTTGGGGGCAAAAACACGAAGGCAGAATATTATCTGAATGGCAGATTAGGAAAAGGGGAGGTGCAACGAGACCTGGGTCTCATGGTTCATCAGTCATTGAAAATTGGCATGTAGGTACAGCAGGCGGTGAAGAAGGCAAATGGTATGTTGGCCTTCATAGCTAGGGGATTTGAGTACAGGAGCAGGGAGGTCTTACTGCAGTTGTACAGGGCCTTGGTGAGGCCTCACCTGGAATATTGTGTTTAGTTTTGGTCTCCTAATCTGAGGAAGGACGTTCTTGCTATTGAGGGAGTGCAGCAAAGGTTCACCAGACTGATTCTAGGGATGGCTGGACTAACATATGAGGAGAGACTGGATCAACCGGGCCTTTATACACTGGAGTTTAGAAGGATGAGAGGGGATCTCATAGAAACGTATAAGATTTTCACGGGACTGGACAGGTTAGATGCGGGAAGAATGTTCCTGATGTTGGGGAAGTCCAGAACCAGGGGACATAGTCTTATGATAAGGGGTAGGCCATTTAGGAATAAGATGAGAAACTTCTTCACTCAGAGAGTTGTTAACCTGTGGAATTCCCTACCGCAGAGAGTTGTTGATGCCAGTTCATTGGATATATTCAAGAGGGAGTTAGATATGGCCCTTGCGGCTAAAAGGATCAAGGGGTATGGAGAGAAAGCCGGAAAAGGGTACTGAGGGAATGATCAGCCATGATCTTATTGAATGGTGGTGCAGGCTCGAAGGGCCGAATGGCCTGCTCCTGCACCTATTTTCTATGTTTCCATGTTTCTAAGTTCTTCCTTTCTTTGGCTTGCAGTCAATTTTCATCTAATATGGTCCTGTGAAGCGACTTGGGATGATTTGCTATATTAAAGGTGCTATATAAATACACGTTGTTCTAACTGATCTTATATTCTGGAGATTTTCCCCACATGGCATCAAATCTCATAGTTCCTCAACTCCAGATAATCTGCTTCTACCTCTTCCCCAAGATACAGAAACAGGACTGTCCTTGTAGGCCAATTGTTGCAGCGTGCGTCTGTCCCACCAACTTACTTTATCCCTCGCTACCGAGCTACGTTTGTAACCCTTCTAATGTTCTGCCACTTTCATGAATTAGGGAAGTCCAAAACTAAGGACCTAATCGAGTCACTAATAAATCCAAAAAGGAATTCAGGAGAAACTTCTTTACTTAGAGAATGATTAGAATGTGGAACTCCCTACTACATGGAGTGTTTGAAGCGAATAGCATAGATACATTTAAGGGGAAGATAGATAAGTACATGAGAGAGAAAGAATGGCCCAGAAATCCCTCTCAAGGTCTTCCCGCAGGCAAAGCACTGAAGAATGGACAGAAAATGCGCACTTACCTGAAGCTGCTAGGCCCACTCAAGATCCTGGTCCGGAGGCCTCTCGTGACTGCAGGTCGCAGCGTGTTCACGTCGGGATGTCCGCAGGAGCCACATGGAACTGGACACCCAATCACTGGTAAGTATTTTCTCAATATTGCTATGAATGAGAAAAACCCCACAATACAGGGATAGAAATTAAAGTTGTTATAAATGTTTTGAAATGTTTTTAAAAAAAGTTAGGGTTAGGGTTTAAAATAACATTACCTGAGCGGGCAGGGTTTTAATATGTTTTTTAAATTTTATTTTAATCATATTTTTGATATGTTTTAAAACTCTTACGCCTGTAACAGTAGGCTATGCGTCTGCTTCTATCAGGCGCAGGAGTTTTGAGGACATTTGCCGGGCAGGATATGGGTAAATCCCGTAATCTTGCCCATGCAAATGTCCTCGCTCCCGATCTGCGGATCATCTGTCAAGCTCCAACTTGACAGATCGGAAAAGCCAGGTTTTATAGCGCATGCGCATTGCGCGCTGAAAACCAGCTTTTCCGATGCCTTCCTGGGTCCGTACACACTCCGTACAGATCCGGGAGGCCGGGATTTCTGGGCCAATATAGTGATAGGGTGAGATGAAGTAAGCTGGGAGAGGAGTTTCCTTTGAAGCATAGACACTGACGTGGACAAGTTGGGCCAAATGGCTTGTTGCTGTGCTTTAAATTCTATGTAATTCTATGTAATAAATTCTTTTTTTTGCCCAATCACCTTCTGTACTTCCTCATACAGTGGTCCAACCAGTACCCACCTCCTCCCCTTGGCACTTGTTCTCACCAGAAGCAACTTCTCTTTTAACTTCACTCAGTTCCTGCAGATAAAAGGTGCCACTATGGGCACCACCCACTACCATCGGCGATTTAACCATCTCCTGTTTGTCACTCAAGCACTTTATCGGTAATTCTATTCTTGTCTCGTGTGTGTGAGTTTCCGCGTGTGTGTGCGAGTGACCATGTGTGTGTGCGCGAGTGTGTGTGTGTGTGTCCGTGTGTGAGTGTGTGTCCCCGTGTGTGTGTGTCCGTGTGTGTGTGTGTGTCCGTGTGTGTGTGAGTGTGTGTGTGTGTGTTTCCCCTCCTTCTCTCTTTGTTCTGTTCCTTAGTAAATGCTGTTCACCTTTAATAATCTCCAGTTATGACGAAAGTCCACGCCTTTGTTCTCTGCCACACAAGCTCAGTGTTCCCAGCACACTCTTATTTTCTTCCTCTTCCCACAGTGCCCTCTGCAGGCAGTCAGGTGTCATGGAGGGATTAGCCATTTGACTTTTCAGTGTGAATTTAGTCATTCTTAATGGACATTCCCATCTAGTTTCAGCATTTGTTACCTATCCTTCCTCTACAGTCTCTCTTAGCATGGGTCAGGGGGTGAAGTACCTGTCAGAAAGGACCCAGCCTCCACTCTGTGCTTGTAGTCACAGTGTTGTTAAGTTTCTACACAGAGGGATCTCCCTGTTGTCGGCCACTGGGAAAGTCATTTCTAGAGTCCTCCTCTACCGTCTTCTCCCTGTGGCTGAGGAGCTCCTCCCGGAGTCACAGTGTGGATTCCATCCCCTACGGGGTACAACGGACATGATCTTTACAGCGTGACAACTGTCATGTCTCTCACACTACTGTATATAACTGTATCTTACCATGCTATACATGACTGTAACTAGATATGACCTGTAACCACAAGCATACTTTACCACCAGGGGTACACTTGCAGGAGACGCTGCATACTTGTTCCACACAGGTATATAAAGGCAGGTCTCAGGCAAGTGGGCACTCGAGAGCTGTGAAATAAAGGTGCAGGTCCAGAGTGACCTTGAATTCAGCATGTGCCTCGTGTAAGTCTGTACTGCAGGGTCAGGACTTTACAACAACTGCAAGAGAAATTCAGGGAACAGCACCGACCCTTGTACATGGCTTTCTTTGACCTTACAAAGGCCTTTGACGATGTTAAAAGTGCCGGCACAGGCACGATGGGCCAAATGGCCTCCTGTGCTGTGTGATTCTATGAAGACAATCTCCCATTTCAGAATTGAGATCAAAATCCATTTTAACAGTGGTTACAAAAGTAGGTGGAAGTCCAACAGGACCAAACATTCTTTTTTCATCACTGACCTAGTTAGGTGATGAATAGATTCACAACTTACATAAAACAATGAGGGGGCAACGTGTTTACAGAGCAATTTACAGCGTGGGATGGATGTAACAAGCTCGCAGCTAAATAAAGCCTCTGAAATGTATTGTAAGCAACATGAGTCACAAAGACGAAGCATGCTGCTGACTGTTCTTGGTTTGACGAACTGAAGCATCAGCTCAACTGGCCACGTACAAATAACATCACACACTGGAGGAAGCAGCACCTTACACAGTGTCAACAAGTAGCAGCTAAACTGGCTGTCTGAGACTGATTGGCCTCGATATTAACCCCCACCCTCCCGCAACAGGCGGGAGAGTGTGTGTGTGGGGTGGGTGTTAAAGACTTAAATATGGGGAACACGTCCCCAACATACCACGCACGCGCCCGCTGCTTTTTTTATGTTAAGTTCTTCAGCCATTTTCGGCCTCCTCCACACCCTCCTCACCTCCCCGTGAATATCGGAACCATTGTCTCTGACCCATGACAATCAGCAACCTGTATAAAGATGAACCGTCAACAAGGTCAGTTAATGCTGTGCTTATTCTGAGCTCCCCTTTCAACCTGCTCTAATCCTTGCATTCCCGGTTGGATAAAATATGTAATTCATGCAGGGGACTTGGGTGGTACAATCACACCGTCCTTTCAGCATGGAGCTCAGGTCCAGCACAGACCAATAAGATGCAAATATCCACTCTGTGCCAGCTGGAAAATGCCTTTAAGTTAGAGAAACACAGCCATCGGCAGACTCCTGCTCTACAGACCACCACTGCCCTACACAGCTCTCAGCTGTGGCTTAGGTGGTAGCACTCTCGCCTCTGAGTCAGAGGGTTGTGGGTTCTGGTCCTACTCCAGAGACTTGAGCACAAGATCAAGGCCCACATTCCAGTGTAGTACTGAGGGAGTGCTGCACTGTCAGAGGCGCCGTCTTTCGTTTGAGATGCTGAGGCCCCGTTTGCCCTCTCAGGTGGACGTAAAAAATCTCGTTACTATTTCGGAAAGAGCGGGGCAAGCAGAGGGCGGTGGTCCTGGCCAATATTTATCATTCAACCATCATCAGTAAAAAAATATATGCCGTTTGTGGGATAGAAACATAGAAACATAGAAAATAGGTGCAGGAGTAGGCCATTCGGCCCTTCTAGCCTGCACCGCCATTCAATGAGTTCATGGCTGAACATTCAACTTCAGTACCCCATTCCTGCTTTCTCGCCATACCCCTTGATCCCCCTAGCAGTAAGGACCTCATCTAACTCCTTTTTGAATATATTTAGTGAATTGGCCTCAACAACTTTCTGTGGTAGAGAATTCCACAGGTTCACCACTCTCTGGGTGAAGAAGTTCCTCCGCATCTCGGTCCTAAATGGCTTACCCCTTATCCTTAGACTGTGACCCCTGGTTCTGGACTTCCCCAACATTGGGAACATTCTTCCTGCATCTAACCTGTCTAACCCCGTCAGAATTTTATATGTTTCTATGAGGTCCCCTCTCATTCTTCTGAACTCCAGTGAATACAAGCCCAGTTGATCCAGTCTTTCTTGATAGGTCAGTCCCGCCATCCCGGGAATCAGTCTGGTGAACCTTCGCTGCACTCCCTCAATAGCAAGAATGTCCTTCCTCAGGTTAGGAGACCAAAACTGTACACAATACTCCAGGTGTGGCCTCACCAATGCCCTGTACAACTGTAGCAACACCTCCCTGCCCCTGTACTCAAATCCCCTTGCTATGAAGGCCAACATGCCATTTGCTTTCTTAACCGCCTGCTGCACCTGCATGCCAACCTTCAATGACTGATGTACCATGACACCCAGGTCTCTTTGCACCTCCCCTTTTCCTAATCTGTCACCATTCAGATAATAGTCTGTCTCTCTGTTTTTACCACCAAAGTGGATAACCTCACATCTGTGCTACTATTGGCTGCTGTGTTTCCGCCATTACAACATATTGAAATGTGTGCAGGAAAACTTTGGACCAGTGTGTTTCCAGCCCAACCGGGAAGGAAGCTGGATCTAGTGCTGGGGAATGAAGGGGGGCAAGTGGAGCATCTTTCATACAGTGATCAGAACACTATGAGATTTAGAGTTGTTATGGAAAATGGCAAGAAACATCAGGGAAGATACTCAATTGGAATAGGGTTCATTTCAGTGAGTTGAAAAGGGATTTGGCCCAAATGAATTGGTAACAAAAATTGGTAAGTAAATCAGCAAATTAAAATGCGAGGCCTTCAAGGAGATAGTTTGGGTACGGACTAGACACATTCCTATGAGACAGAAAGGAAGGCCATCCCAAGCTAGAAATCCCGGCATGACTAAAGATATGGGCCATGCAATTTGTGGTCAGCAGCAAACAACACTTGCCATTCATTACAATTACCCACAGAATTTTACACTGCGATTTACGGTTATAAAGCAGTCAAAGCAGAGTAGCACCCTCTACAGGGGATCTGGGACCTGTGTGAACTTGGCAAGCCACGGTGTGTCTCCTAAACCAATAAGATTGAAAAATCCTTACTGCAACACACAGGGAGGAATTTTTACTTTTTGGTCCGCTGGGAGCAGGGCTGGGAGGCCTGGTAGCGTGTGGGAAACCACATCGTGAGCAGCGAATACAGTATACTAAATTGAAAGAGGTACAAGTAAATCGCTGTTTCACCTGGAAGTAGTGTTTGAGGTAATAAAAACAGAGAATGCTGGAAATCTCAGCTGGTCAGGCAGCATCTATGGAGAGAAAAACAGAGTTAACGTTTCAGGTCGACGACCCTTTGTCAGAACTGCCACATGTTCGAAACGAGCACATTCTTAAGCACTGAAAGGGGGAGGGGAGGAAAGAACAAAAGGGAAGGTCTGTGACAGGATGGAAGGCAGAAGAGATTAGAGAGACAAAAGGGATGAGGGGACAAATTGAAATGATAATGATAGAAGTTAGAAAAAGTTTAAGATGGATAGGGTGTCAATGGCAGAGTAATGACCAGCTGCCATTGGAGACAAAGAGAAATAAACGAGAAGAAAAAGAGAAAAAAAACATAACATTGGGGGGGGGGGGGGGGGGGGAGAAGGGAGCCAAAGATGACCAGAGATTATACGCTCTGAAATTGTTGAATTTGATGTTGAGTTCAGAAGGCTGTAAGGTGCCTAAACGAAAGATGAGGTGCTGTTCCTCGAGCTTGTGTTGAGCTCCGTTGGAACAGTACAGGAGACCGAGGACGGAGAGGTCAGAGTGGGAGTGGGAGTGGAGTGGGGAACTAAAGTGACAGGTGACTGGAAGCTCAGGGCCACACTCATGGACTGAACGGAGGCGCTCCGCAAAGTGGGCACCCAATCTACGTTTGGTCTCCCCAATGTAGAGGAGACCACATCGTGAGCAGCGAATACAGTATACTACATTGCAAAATGTTGTATATGCATGCCTGTTTACTGTATGATGTCTATAACATTGTTATGCCACACTAAATGTACCCTTACACTGTACACACCTTACCTGTACACCAGAGGGCGTTGCTGCTGGAGACCTAAGGGTTACCTGCACACTGCAGGCAACCCAATATAAAAAGGAGCTCACAGCTTGGTGTCCTCACTCGAGGAGCTGCAAATAAAGGACTTAAGTCTACACAGTTTCAGTATCATACCCTGCCTCATGGAGTCATTTGCTAAAGATATCTACATACACTACAACTGGCGATGAGGATACGAGGTCACGAACTACACGCTCAACATGTCTAACCTCAGCAACTTTCAGCAATTTACAGAAGGCGAAGATTGGGATGCTTTTGTGGAAAGATTGAAACATTTCTTTATAGCCAATGACCTGGATGGGAACACAGCTACACCACCGAATAAGCCCAGGGCCATCCTGCTTAGCAGTTGTGGGCCCTCCATCCATTGTCTCGTCAGGGACTTGCTAGCCCCAGCGAAGACAACCACCAAAAGCTATTAGGAGCTTGTAACACTCATACAGGAACAACTAAAACCGAAAGAAAGCATCCTCACAGCCAGGCATCGGTTCTACACTTACTGGCGACCTGAGGGCCAAGAAATTGCTAAGTATGCTGCACCGTGTGATTTTGGAGACCACCTAAATGAAGCCCTAAGGGACAGATTCATCATTGGAATCAGCCACGAGGACCTCCTGCACAAGTTGCTCTCTGCTGACATCATGGTCACCCTGCAGAAAGCAATCCAAGTGAGCCAGGCCTACATGGTTTCGGCCGGCGACTCCAAGCGAATACTGACCCAGAACTCTAAACCGGCGAGCGCAGTGCACCGCATGGATACTTCGAAAGGCAGGAAGGCTGCCCCGAGTCCAGCAACCCTGAGTTCGCCACATGGGGCAAACCGGATGGCCCCGTGCTGGCACTGTGGAGGAAACCACAGGGCCCACCAGTGCCACTACAAAGACTATGCATGCAAAGGCTGCAAAGAAAAAGGGCACCTCCAAAGAATGTGCAGAAAAAGCTGTACTCACCGTGTGTCTGATGAGTGGCTGATCACCAGGGCTCCGACACAGATGATGGTGAAGTTGCTCAAACCCTGGGAGAAGAGTATGGAATTAATACTTGCTCCACTGAAAGTTCTCCATGGACGATGGAAGTGGACATCAACAGGGTCCCAGTCTCCATGGAAATCGACATGGGGTGAGCCAGTCTATGATGAGCCAAATGACCTTTGAAAAACTTTGGATAAATCCCGCCAATCTACCGAAACTGTCTCCTGTCCAGGCGCAGCTCCTCACCTACAGTAAAGGTAAAATCCCAGTCGTTGGCAGCGCGAATGTCCAGGTCTCCCAGGGTGGCGTGTTGAACAAACTTCCCCTGTGGATTGTAGCCGGCAACAGTCCCACGTTGCTGGGCAGGAATTGGATGAACCCGATCCACATCAGGCGAAGTGGCGACGGCTTCTGGTCCCCGGCAATCGACCTCGAACATGGATCCATCGCTGCATCCGGAGGTTCCATTGTCCAGCTCGACGGCGCGGCATGACTCCACAACACCACAGCAAAATCTCCAAGACCGAGCATCCAAACTCCATTTTCCGGACTGGAGCAGGACTCCAAGAGGTGAACATCGACAAAAGAAATTGATTCCCAACGTCCAGTGTCGAACCTGTGGAAGAAAAGAGCAGGAGAGCCAGAAGATGGCGGCCGCACCACGAGGAGCAGAACCTGTAATCAAAATGGTCGCGGCCATACCACGAGGGGCAGCGTTGGAGGAGCGACACATGGCACCGAGCGGCCAATCGGATTGGGAGGCTCCCTTAAAGGAGACTGGTAACCAAATAAATTTAAAGGGACAGTTTCAACTATTTGAGTACAAGGACTTTAAAGCTAAAGATGCAATTAAAGGGTGCAAGTATGAAAATGCATGCAATGTAACCATGACTTGTGATGCTGGTTTAACTAATGTGACTAATGAGATGAATGCATGTGTCAATAAGGTTAAGAACAAGTTTATTATGCTTAACAATAATGATAGAGAATGTGAAATGCCTAATGTAACCATGTCTGTTGAAACCAGGACACCCAAAAGTGATGCAAATGCTAGAATGTACAATGCATGCTCGACTATGTGTGATCAGAGCCAAGGTGTCATGTATACTGGTAGGACACTGCCAAAGGACATTGGGTCCTACAGGGACCATGCTGATGCCAATGGAATCCTCCTGTGGGAGACCCCCAGGTCCAGCAGGCTATCTGACCATGTAGCCTGGACCTTTGGAACGAATGTGATGCCCCTTGCAGGACACATACACCCAGTGGGAGCACACCCACTACAGGGACAGTGGCCAATGGGCAGCCCAGCCACCACCAATGGCAACCTGCACCAGACCAGCCCTACAACCCCTGGCTACCAGGGCCAACACCAGGAGCGTGAGGCCAATACCCTCCAGCTTCCATGGCAAATCCTGGGATGACCTGACCCTCATCCCCATTGGTGGACAAGGAGCCCACTCAGTCTTGTGGCCTTGCCCACCACCCCACAACTACCCACATCAGTGTATACACACCACCCACTGCTGCCGTGGCTACCCCCCACAACAGTGACACCCACTTGGTCTGTGTGTGAGGGAGGGGAAACATACGAGACCAGCCTCAAGTACAGGGGTCACACCTGGCAACCACACAACCCTCACCACAACCTCCCATAGCCCACCACTCATCACCTCCCCATGTCATGACAATAAGGATATGAAAAATGCTTAGGGGGGAGTATTGTTGTATGTGCATGCCTGTATACTGTGTGATGTCTGCAACACTGTTATGCAACACTGAATGTACCCTTGCACTGTACACACCTTACCTGTACACCAGAGGGTGCTGCTGCTGGAGACCTAAGGGTTACCTGCACACTGCAGATAACCCAGTATAAAAAGGAGCTCACAGCTTGGTGTCCTCACTCGAGGAACTGCAAATAAAGGACTACAGGTCTACACAGTTTCAGTATCATACCCTGCCTCATGGAGTCATTTGCTAAAGGTATCTATGTACACTACAAAGTACAAGTAAATCGCTGTTTCACCTGGAAGGAGTATTTGGGGCCCTGGACAGTGGGAAGGGGAGGGGGTAAAAGGGCAGGTGTTGCATCTCCTGCACTTGCACGGGAAGGTGCCGTGGGAAGGGGAGAGGGGGCTGGGGGTGACTGCGGAATGGACCAGGGTGTCGCGGAGGGAACGGTCCCTTCGGAATGCTGAGAGGGGAGGGGAAGATATGATTGGTGGTGGGATCACGCTGGAGGTGGTGAAAATGGCAGAGGATGATCCGTTGAACATGGAGGCTGGTGGGGTGAAAGGTGAGGATGACGGGAACCCTGTTGTGGTTCTGAGAGGGAGGGGAAGGAGTGAGAGTAGAGGTGTGGGAAATAGAATGGACTCGATCAAGGGCCATGTTAATCACGGCGGAGGGGAATCCTCGGTTGAGGAAAAAGGAAGAGATGTCAGAGGCACTAGTGTGAAAGGTGGCGTTTTCGGAGCAGATGCGACGGAGACGGAGGAACTGGGAAAATGGAATGGAGTCCTTACAGGAAGCGGGGTGGGAGGAAGTGTAATCCAGGCAGCTGTAGGAGTCAGTGGGCTTATCGTGGATACTGGTCGAAAGCCTATCCCCAGAAATGGAGATGGAGAAGTCAAGGAAGGGAAGGGAAGAGTCGGAGATGGACAATGTGAAGGTGAGGGAAGGGTGGAAATTGGATGCAAAGTGAATGAAATTTTCAAGTTCAGGGCAGGAGCAGGAAACGGCACCGATACAGTCATCAATGTACCGGAAAAAAGGGTGAGAGAGGGGACCCGAGTATGACTGGAACAAAGAATGTTTCACATATCCCACGAAAAGGCAGGCATAGCAAGAACCCAAGCGGATTCCCATAGCAACACCTTTAATTTGGAGGAAGTGAGTGGAGTTAAAGGGGAAGTTGTTCAATGTGAGAACAAGTTCAGTCAGGCGGAGGAAGGTGGTGGTGGATGGGGACTGGTTGGGCCTCTGCTCGAGGAAGAACTGGAGCGCCCTCAGGTCATCCTGGTGGAGAATGGAAGGGACTGCCTATGATGATGGGGTAAGTAGCAAGTAACAAGTGCCAGGCAATGACCACCTCCACAAGAGAGTCTAACCACTGCCCCTTGACATTCAACCGCATTACCATCACCAAATCTCCCACCATCAGTACCCTGGGAGTCACCATTGACCAGAAACTTAAGCCATTTAAATATTGTGTCTATAAGAGTAGGTCAGAGGCTGGATATTCTTCAGCGAGTGTCTCACCTCCTGACTCCCGAAAGCCTTTCAACTATCCACAAGGCACAAGATAGGAGTGTGATGGAATACTCTCCACTTGCCTGGATGAGTGCAGCTCCAACAACACTCAAGAACCTCGACACTATCCAGGACAAAGCAGCCCACTTGATTGACACCTGATCCATCAACTTCAACACTAACTCCCTCCATCACCTGCGCAATGTAGCTGCCGTGTGTACCATCTACAAGATGCACTGCAGCAACTCGCCAAGGCTTCTTCAGTAGCACTTTCCAAATCAACGACCTTTGTCACCTAGAATGACAAGGGCAGCAGGCACATTGGATTACCTCCACGCTCCCCTCCAAGTCATATACCAACCTAACTTGGAAATATATCGCCATTCCTTAATCATCGCTGGGTGAAAATCCTGGAATTCCTTCCCTACAGCACTGTGGGTGAATCTTCACTGTACGGACTGCAGCCGTTCAAGGCGACGGCTCACCACCAGCTTCTCAAGGGCAAATAGGGATAGGCAATAAATGCTGGCCTTGCCGGCGACACCCACATCTCATGAACGAATTAAAAAAAGTACTCCAGCTGGGGCCAAACTAATGTTTTATATAGGTTTAGCATAACCTCCTGGCTTTTGTACGCTATGCCTCTATTTATAAAGCTCAGAATTTGATATGCTATAGTAACTGCTTTGTTAATTTGTCCTGCCAAAGATGTGTGCACAAACCCCCCCCAAGGGTTCTTGCACCCCCTTTAAAATTGTACCAGACGCACACAGATCCACATGTGCAGGCAACACACCTGTGCAGAAGGGCAATGCACAAGGGAAATTCGGGGCATTCTAGGGTGATGGGCTTGGCTGCCGTAAGACCTCCAGAAACTTTGGGAAAATGGCGTAAACTTGCGCTGCTTTTTCTGGTATTTCCACTCAATGGGAGAACCCCAATGGAATTCACTCTTTCCAGCTGGGATCAACCCGAAGTAATGAAATGGTAGCATCCTGCTCGTTGTATCCAGACTAACTGCGTTTCCCCAGCTGGAATCAACAAACCTTATTCGATATGATTCTGAAACTACAGGGTACATTCACTCGCTGAGTTATTGGGAATCATTAAAACTTCACAGTAAATGAGGAGGTAGTAGAGAAATTGGATCGGATAAAAATAGATAAAGAGATACTTAAAAGGTTGGCACCGTTCCAAGTAGCTAAGTCACCCGGCCCAGATGAGATGTATCCTACGTTGTTGAGGGAAGAAATTGTGGAGGCTCTGGCCACAATCTTCCAATCCTCCTTAGATATAAGAATAGTGCCCAATGACTGGAGCATGGCAAATGTTACACACCTGTTCACAAAAGGGGAGAGGGATAAACCCAGAATTCAGCTCAGTTAGCCCACCGTCGGTGGTGGGAAAACTTTTAGAGACATTAATCTTAGACAACATTAATTGGCACTTAGAAAAATATGGGTTAATAAATGAAAGCCAACACTGATTTGTTAAAGGCAAATCATGTTTGACTAACTTGATTGAGTTATTTGATTACGTAATGGAGAAGGGTAATGAGGGTAGTGCATTTGATGTTGTGTATATGGATTGTGTATAGCCGCTGGAGTGGAATTAAACTACAGAACCAGTGGGAAGCTGTTCAACCTGCGCCATCTCCAGACCAGATCCAAGACCACCCCGACCTCTGTCATCGAGTTACAGTACGCGGACGGCGCCTGCGTCTGCGCACATACAGAGGCTGTACTCCAGGACATAGTCGACGTATTTACTGAGGCATACAAAAGCATGGGCCTTATGCTAAACATCCGTAAGACAAAGGTCCTCTACCAACCTTTCCTCACCGCACAGCACTGCCCCCCAGTCAGCAAGGTCCATGGCACAGCCCTGGACAACGTGGACCACTTCTCATATCTCAGGAGCCTCCTATCAACAAGAGCAGGCATCGTCGACGAGATCCAACACCGCCTTCAGTGCGCCAGTGCAGCCTTCAGCCGCCTGTTTGAAGACCAGGCCCTCAAAACTGCCACCAAGCTCATGGTCTACAGGGCTATAGCAATACCTGCCCTCCTGTATGGCTCGGAGACATGGACCATGTACAGTAGACAACTCAAGTTGCTGGAGAAATATCACCAACGATGTCTCAGCAAGATCCTAGAAATCTCCTGGGAGGACAGGTGCACCAACATCAGTGTCCTCGGCCAGACTAACATCCCCAGCATTGAAGCACTGACCACACTCGATTAGCTCCGATGGGCAGGCCACAAAGTTCGCATGCCAGACTCGAGACTCCCAAAGCAAGTGCTCTCCTCGGAGCTCCTTCACTGCAAACGAGCCAAAGGTGGGCAGCGGAAATGCTACAAGAACACCCTCAAAGCCTCCCTGATAAACTGTAACATCTCTACTGACACCTGGGAGTCGCTGGCCCAAGACCGCCCTAAGTTGAGGAAGTGCATCCAAGAGGGCGCTGAGCACCTCAAGTCTCATTGCCGAAAGCATGCAGAAATCAAGTGCAGATAGTGGAAAGAGCGTGTGGCAAATAAGTCCTGCCCCCCCCCACTTCCCCTGGTGAATGTCTGTCCCACCTGTGACAGAGTCTGTGGCTCGCGTATTGGACTGTTCAGCCTTGACGTCCTTGACGGCGTCCCTTCGCTTTGGGAGAGGGGTGCGCCAGGGATGCCCCATGTCCGGCCAGTTATATGCCATCTGTGTGGAGCCTTTCCTGCACCTCCTGCGGACGAGGTTGACGGGACTGGCTCTGCAAGGGCCGGGCGTGGAGGTCGTCCTCTCAGCTTACGCCGATGACGTGCTCCTTACGGTAGAGGATCCCGCTGACCTGCGGAGGATGCGTGAGTGCCAGGAGATTTACTCGGCCGCATCCTCCGCCAGGATCAACTGGGAGAAATGTTCCGGACTCCTGGTGGGTCAATGGCGGGTGGACTCCCTGCCGGAGGAGTTCAGTCCTTTTGCCTGGAGCACGACCCATCTCCTCTATCTGGGAGTCTACTTTAGCCCCGACGAGGAAGCCTGGCCGGCAAACGGGCAAGAGCTGGAGGCCAAGGTCGCCGCTCGCCTAGGGCGCTGGACAGGACTGCTCCGAGTGCTGTCCTACAGGGGTCGAGCGCCAGTCATAAACCAGCTGGTTGCTGCCATGCTGTGGTACCGACTGGTCACTTTGACCCCTCCACCTGCGTTTGTCACCAAGGTACAGAAGAAGCTGGTGGACTTCTTCTGTAACAACAGGAAGCACTGGGTCTCTGCTGCAGTCTTGCGTCTCCCGCTTGGGGAGGGCGGTCAGTCGTTGATGTGCGTCAGCACCCAGCTCGCGACTTTCCGTCTTCAGACCCTGCAGAGATACCTTTACGTCGAGCCCCTTCCTAGGTGGCGTGCTCTGGCGACGTATTTCTTCCGCCAGCAGCACGGCCTCAACTACGACATGCAGCTCCTGTTTGTGAGCATGGGGGATGTCAGGACCGCCGTCCAGGAGCTGCCTCTCTTTTACAAGGAACTCACCAGGGTCTGGAACAAAGTCTCCACCAAGCGCAGCTCTCCACCGGCTGGAGTGGCGGCCGTCCTGCAGAAGCCGCTGCTCGGGAATGCGTACCTCCACGAGAGGGCTGTGGCTGGTGAGGTGACCAGGGTCAGGGACCTGCTTGATGCTGGAGGAGCGGGCTGGATGGCGCCAGACACAATGGCGCGGCGCCGAAATTAGGACGACATCCGCCGCATGGCCGATGCCATCGAGTCGCTAAAAACAGCTCTGGGCCTGACTCCGTTAGGTGCATCGAGGAGGCTCAAGCACATGGGGAGATCCCTTCCGAACTGACCCCCGTCCGGATGGAATTCCTCATCGGCACCAAACCCGGGAACCTCCCTCAGGAGCCGGCGCCTCCCAACTTGAGCCGCCTCGGGGAAATCCCCTCCGTGCCTTTCAGTTCCGCGCGGAGGGGTTTTCTGTACGGGCTGCTCCTGCACACTCTCAACTTGGTCATCCTCGCCTGCCATCCGGAAACGCCATGGCGTACCTTCTTGCCGTCCGGAGGAGGCGGGTGTCCCTGATGGAGGGCACTCTGCGCGGGAGTCCTCTCACTATTTATCGGGGACTTGGCCTGGAGGGTACTGCACGGAGCAGTTCCGTGCAATAAATTTTTAAGCCGGTTCACGGGCTCCCAGGCCGCCTGCAATTTCTGCGGTCTGGAAGAGTCCGTGTTCCATGTTTTTATCGAATGCAAGAGGTTGCAGCCCCAGTTTAATTATTTAAAGGGACTGCTCCTGAAATTCTGGCTGCAGTTCAGTCCCACACTCCTGATCTTTGGGCACCTTGTGCGGAGGGGAGCGGATAGGTCCGAGGGCCTCCTCGTAGGACTGCTCCTGGGCACGGCCAAGGGTGCTATCAGCCGGTCCAGGCAGCGGGCGGTCGAGGGAGTCGTTCAGCCTGACTGCCTGCCTCTCTTCCGCGTGTACATCCGCGCCAGGGTGTCCTTGGAGATGGAGCACGCGGTGTCCACCTGTACGCTCGCGGCTTTCCGCGAGAGGTGGGCACCGGAGGGACTGGAGTGCATCATCATGCCCGGCAACCAAATTTTAATTTGATTTTATGTTTCAAAGTTTAATTTGTTTTAATTGCCGGTATTTTTAGTGTCCCCCTCCCCTTTTATAGGGGGCACTTGGAGAAAAAAAATATATGATTTTAGTGCCCCAAAAAAAACTAAACACAAACAAAAACACAAAAACCCCCCCCCAAAAAAACACAAAAAAAAGGGCCTTGAAAATGGTTGGTGTGTCCCCCAGATCAGGGGGACACGATTTAATGTTTTAGTTTCCTCCCAAAAAGAGTTCTGTAGACAAGGGTGGAGCTGTTGGAGGCGTCGCCTGATCATTTGGAGCCTGGAGCAGTGAGGGAAGGAGTTCCCTGCTGTTGCTCCTGCCTGGAAGGCCTTTGTGAACCCTGAGACCAGCCCAGGAAGAGGAGGAAGGGGCTTACTCCAATTCCAATTCATCCAGAGGGAGAGGAGGAGAGCAGAAAATTCAACATCATTATTACTTTTACAAAGAGTTGGAGAGAGGGGGAAAAGAACAACAACTATCCAGTGTGGAAGGAGGGAAAGACTTCATCATCAAAAGATGGGTGTATTGGTGCATTCCCCGAAAGACTTTGTTATATCGGTGGGGGGAGGAAAGAAAACTTGCTAGAGGGCTGGAACATCGCGGGGGTTGTGTGTGTGTGGAAGTGTGTGTGGGGGTCTTGCTAAATAACTAGGCCCCACACAGCACTGAAGCACCCCTCCCCCATTGCCTAGCCTGGGATAGCTGGAGCTACCTGGCTGAAGACTGATTAATCACCCTATTTAACATCGTTGGGAGTGCTGTGCCTGGGTGGCTCCAGCTGCCCCAAGTGAAGACATCTTCTCCCCCCACCCGAAGACCATCTACAAAGACTGTTTTGTTTGCCATCTGGAGGGTGCACCCCAGCAACACCCACCCATCACTGTGAGGGGAGACCTGCCCTCACAGCTTCCCTCTTTCCCACTCCCCCTCCCTCTTTCTCTGTCACTCTCTCTGTCTCTCCCCTCTCTCTCTGAGAGCCGCTTTCTCCTAATTGGAAAAATCAATTACAAGACAACTGAGCAGAGGGAGCAAGGCCCCTCCCCAAACGTCAACTAGGGGAGAGGTGTGCCTCTTTCAGAGCTCCCTCTGTTCAAACACCAACGAGGCCATTTAAGCCCATTAAGGCCTGTGACTTTGGGGTGGGTGTAGCCCTTAAAGGGACCCCGTGATGGCGACCCCATCCACGCCGGTGGCAGGGCCAGCTAAGACGTACGCGCAGGCGGCGTCCACATCCACGGCGCCTCCTGCTGCCCTGCCACCTTTCAGACTAATAACAAAGAAACACGGGGTCAAGAGCTACACTCACCCCACAATGAGCATCGAGGAGTGTGTGCGGGCGATGTCTGGGGTAGTCGGCCCCTCGGCCATTGTCGCAGCCTCCAAGATGTCTGGGAAGGCGGTGTTCTTCCTGGGGTCGGAGCAGGCGGTGTCCCTGGCCCTTGAAAAGGGGCTCACGGTGGGCGGGACGTTCCTGTCGGTGGACCCTCTCGAGGCCGCCGCGCAGAGGGTATTCCTTTCCAACGTCCCGCCCTTTGTTCCCGCTGAGCTCCTCCTCCCTCACCTACACCAACTGGGGGAGGTAAGGTCAGGGATAAACCCCATACCGCTCGGCCTCAGGGAGAGCAGTCTGCGCCACGTGTTCTCCTTCCGCCACCAGCTCTTTGTCCGACTGCCGCGGGAGGAGACGACGGAGGGATCATTTAATGTGGTGCACGAGGGGACTGCCTACCGCGTCTTCTGGACGTCGGACGGCGTGCGGTGCCATGCCTGTAGGGAGGTGGGGCACGTTCGCAGGAACTGCCCCACCTCCAAGGCCCCCAAACCACCGAAGGCGGCCAATGCTGGCACCGCCGCCACCCCTCCCCCTATTTGCGTCCGCATACCGGGAGCTGTGGGTGCGCGGGCATCATCGGAGGCTTTTGTTTTCACGACCTCCGGTCGGGGGGAGGGAGAGCGTCCGGCCGGAAAGAAGGCGCGGAGGAAGGTGAAACATATCGCGGCGGGTCCCCTCAGTGCGCCAGACAGTCTGATCACCGCGCTCAGCCCAACCCTGTCACCGGCGAGCGCGTGGTGCCCTGAGCCCGTGCCCGAGCCCTTGACCATTACCGCAGAGGGGCTTGGGCGCGGGCAAGAAAAGAAAAAGGGGGGAGTGGAGCGGGAGGCCTCGGCAGACATGGAGGTCTCCATGCCTCCGCGCCCCCCAGGAACAAAAGGAGGCGCCGCTCCAATGAGGTGGAGGGGGAACAACATCCCTCCGCGGAGGAGCCGGTGCCTGCCGCGTGTCCCGCGTCCCCCACCAGCGCCCCCAAACTGCGCCATAGGCGAGATGAATCTGTCACCGAGGAGGGTGGGGCAGTCAAGGCTGTCGTGGGGGGCGTGGGGCCAGCGGAGAAATGCGTTGCCGCCGGGTCGAGCGTCCCGGGGACTGAGGCGGGCAGTCCCGAAAAGGCCGAACCTGAGCCGACCCAGCTGTTAACCAACTTCCCCCGGGAGTCGCTCGACCCGGAAGAATTACAAAGTGTTAACAATTTTAATGATTCTGTACACGCTGGGCGGGGGGGGTGGAGGCGGGGAGGGAGAAGAACACCAACCCTCGCCCCCTACTTTGGAGCTGGGAGAATTGGAGGACCTGGAACATTTCTTTGACTAGGTTTCCCCGGTTTCCCCGGTTCCTGGGGCAGAGGAGGAACCCCTTCCGCTGTCGCTTCCTGACCCAGCACCACTTTTAAAAGAGCCCAGTGGGGACTCCTCTGCCGACGATCCTGGGGGTGGGATCGGGACAGAGCCAGGGTCGGATGGAGCGGCCGGGCCGTTTGCCGTACCTCGTGCGATCGACGGGCCGGCTGCTGGCGGCCACCTCCCGGAGGGGGACAGGGACTCGGTGGGGGACGAGGGAGAAGATCTAGAGTCCATCGCCAGTGAGGCGGTGGATCTCCTTGTGCCCGCCGCTGAGTCCCCCCTCATTCCTGTAAAGGAACTCCGGGACTTTTTGGCCCAGAGCCAGGGTCGCTGCAACCGAGCCCATCTGGCCCGGGAAAAATGGTCCGAGCCGGTGCTGCTCATCGCGTCCTTCCGCGCCGCCGCTAAAACCATGGCCGCGGGCGGGCCCTTACCTACGGCGCAAAGCCTTGAGCTGCGCCGGCTCAAAAGGTTCCTCGCTGGGCTGCTGCGGGAGTGGAGGTCAAAAAACGACTCCACTCCCCCCCCCCACAATAGGTTAGGTAGAGGTTGCACTATGCTTTTGTCATGAAAATAACCATAGCCAGCCTCAACATCAATGGCGACAGAAAGGCACACCGTAGATTTAACAATTTTTCGCTCCTGCGGGAGGGGAAATATGTGGTGTGCTTCCTGCAAGAAACCCAGACCGATCCAGGAGATGAAGCCACGTGGCTCCTGGAATGGCAAGGAGAGGTCCGCATGAGCCACCTCACCGCCACTTCTTGTGGGGTGGCCATCTTGCTGGCCCCACATTTTCAGCCGGAGATCTTGGGGGTCGAGGAGCTCCATCTCGTGAACGTGTACGCCCCTCAGCCCGGCCCGCAGCAAGCGCGCTTCTTCGAAGAAGTGTCCGCTCTTCTTGGCTCCGTCGACGTCGGTGACTGCATTGTCCTGGGGGGGGTTTTACCTGCACCCTCGAGGCGAGTGAACGCTCTGGTGCCCCGCAGAGCATGACGGCTATTGAGAAGTTGAGGGACCTAATCGGGTCCTTCGACTTGGTGGATGTCTGGCGAGGACGGTGAGGAGGCCTGGAGTAGGATGGTCCAGAATCGACCGCCTTTACGTGTCTCGGGCGTACGTTTCCTGCGTCCCGGCGGCCTCCACGCGGCCGGTGCCATGTTCGGACCACCACCTGCTGTGGGCGGAGCTCGCTTCGCTCCGCGCGAGGACGGGGTCCGCGTACTGGCATTTTAACAACCAGCTGCTGGAGGACGTGCGGTTCCACGACTCATTCCGTCGTTTCTGGGCTCACTGGAGAAGGAAGCAGGCGTTCTTCCCCTCCTTGAGGCTATGGTGAGACGTGCGCAAGGCTCACGTCCGCGTCTTCTGTCAAGAGTACGCGAGGGGGTCGACCAAGAGGCGGGCGGCCAGGGTCGGGCGCCTAGAAAAAGAGGTGCTCGACCTGGAGTCCCGTCTCGGTCATGTCGTCGAGGACCCGGCCCTGCGGACGGTGTACGTAGCGAAGAAGGCCGCATGAAGGACCTGCAGCTCATCGGGTCCCGAGGCATGTTCGTGAGGTCGTGGATCCGGTTCCTGCGGGATCTGGACCGCGGCTCCCCCTTCTTCTACTCGCTGGAGTGTCCGTAAGCAGCTCTTGACGCTGCTGGCTGACGAAGGCTCTCTCGTCTCGAATCCGGAGGGCGTCAACAACAGGGCCCGTGAATATTACAGAGCTCTGTTCTCTCCGGAGCCGTCCAGCGAGGAAGCGTGTAGAGTTTTGTGGGAGGACCTGCCGAAGGTCAGCCCGGAGGGCGCCGAAAATCTGGAAGCTCCGCTAAGCCTGGCGGAGCTGACCGGCACCCTCGACCGGCTCTCGAGGGGAAAAGCCTCGGGGCTGGATGGGCTGACCGTGGAGTTCCACAGGGAATTCTGGGATGTCCTGGGAGGCGTCTACGCGCGGGTCCTGGGGGAAAGTCTGGCGACCGGGGAGATGCCCCTCTCTTGGCGCAGGGCAGTCATCGTCCTGCTGCCGAAGAAGGGCGATCTCCGCCTCCATAAGAACTGGCGCCCGGTCTCCCCCCTCAGCACGGACTACAAAATTCTTCACCAGGGCGATGTCTGCTCGCCTTGGTGCCGTGCTGGACCACATGATCCACCCCGACCAGTCCTACACGGTCCCGGGCCGGACAATCCACGATAACATCCATCTGGTCCGGGACCTCATCCATCATTCCCAGGAGGCTGGTCTGTCGGTCGCCTTCGTATCTCTCGACCAAGAGAAGGCGTTCGACAGGGTGGATCACGACTATCTGTTCGGGACTCTGCGCGCTTTCGGGTTCGGGACGCATTTCGTCGCCCGGATCCGACTTTTGTACGCCGCCGCGGAGTGTCTGTTTAAGGTTAACGGGTCCTTGATGGTGCCTCTTCTCTTTGGGAGAGGGGCGCCCCAGGGATGCCCCATGTCCGGCCAGTTATATGCCATCTGCGTAGAGACTTTCCTGCGCCTCCTGCGGACGAGGTTGACGGGACTGGCTCTGCAAGGGCCGGACGTGGAGGTCGTCCTCTCGGCTTACGCCGATGACGTGCTCTTCGCGGTAGAGGATCCCGCTGACCTGCGGAGGATGCGTGAGTGCCAGGAGATTTACTCGGCCGCAGCCTCCGCCAGGATCAACTGGGAGAAATGTTCCGGACTCCTGGTGGGTCAGTGGCGGGTGGACTTCCTGCCGGAGGAGCTCAGGCCTTTTGCCTGGAGCACGACCCATCTCCTCTATCTGGGAGTCAACGTTAGCCCCAACGAGGAAGCCTGGCCGGCGAACTGGCAAGAGCTGGAGGCCAAGGTCGTCGCTTGCCTAGGGAGCTGGACAGGACTGCTCCGAGTGCTGTCCTACAGGGGTCGAGCGCTAGTCATAATCCAGCTGGTGGCCGCCATGCTGTGGTACCGGCTGGTCACTTTGACCCCTCGCCCTGCGTTTGTCACCAAGATACAGAAGAAGCTGGTGGACTTCTTCTGGAACAACAGGAAGCACTGGGTCTCTGCCGCGGACTTGAGTCTCCCACTTGGGGAGGGCGGTCAGTCGTTGGTGTGCGTCAGCGCCCAGCTCGCGACTTTCTGTCTTCAGACCCTGCAAAGATACCTTTACGTCGAGCCCCCTCCTAGGTGGCGTGCTCTGGCGAAGTATTTCTTCCGCCAGCAGCACAGCCTAAACTACGACATGCAGCTCCTGTTTGTGAGCATGGGGGGCGTCAGGACCGCCGTCCAGGAGCTGCCTGTCTTTTACAAGGAACTCACCAGGGTCTGGAACAAAGTCTCCACCAAGGGCAGCTCTCCACCGGCTGGAGTGGTGGCCGTCCTGCAGGAGCCACTGCTCGGGAATGCGTACCTCCACGACCGAGGTTTTAGGTGGCAGTCGGACGAGAGGGCTGTGGCTTGTGAGGTGACCAGGGTCAGGGATCTGCTCGATGGTGGAGGAGCGGGCTGGATGTTGCCAGGCACGCTGGCGCGGTGCCTAAATTCGGTCGACGTCCGCCACGCGGCCGATGCCATCGATTCGCTAAAAACAGCTCTGGGCCCTGACTCTGTTCGGTGCATCGAGGAGGCTCAAGCACGTGATGAGATCCCGTCTGAACTGACCCCCGTCCAGATGGAATTCCTCATCGGCGCTAAACCCTGGAACCTCCCTCGTGAGCCGGCGCCTCACAACTTGAGCCGCCTCGGGGGAATCCCCTCCGTGCCTTTCAGTACCGTGCGGAGGGGTTTCCTGTAAGGGCTGCTCCTGCACACTCTCAACTTTGCCATCCTCGCCTGCCGTCCGAACACGCCATGGCGTACAAATCTTGCCATCCGGAGGAGGTGGGGGTGCCCGATGGAGGGCACGCTACGCGGGAGTCCTCCCACTATTTATCGGGGACTTGGCCTGGAGGGTGGTGCACGGAGCAGTGCCGTGCAATAAATTTTTAAGCCGGTTCATGGGCTCCAGGCCGCCTGCAATTTCTGCGGTCTGGAAGAGTCCGCGTTCCATGTTTTTATCGAATGCACGAGGTTGCAGCCCCTGTTTTATTATTTAAAGGGGCTGCTCCTGAAATTCTGGCTGCACTTCAGTCCCACACTTCTGATCTTTGGGCACCCTGTGTGGAGAGGAGCGGGTAGGTCCGAGGCCTTCCACGAGAAGTGGGCACCGGAGGGACTGGAGTGCATCATCACGCCCGGCAACCTAATTTTAGTTTGATTTTATGTTTTAAAGTTTAATTTGTTTTAATTGCCGGTGTTTTTAGTGGCCCCCTCCCCTTTTATAGGGGCACTTGGAGAAGAAAAAAATAGGATTTTAGTGCCCAAAAAAACACTATAAAAAAAAACAAAAAAACAAAAAAAAAACAAAAAAAAAACACAAAAAAAAGGGCCTTGAAAATGTTTGGTGTGTCCCCCAGATCGGGGGGACACGATTTAATGTTTTAGTTTCCTCTCAAAAAGAGTTCTGTGGACCAATGGTGGAGCTGTTGGAGGCGTGGCCTATTCACTTGGAGCCTGGAGCAGTGAGAGAAGGAGCTCCCTGCTGTTGCTCCTGCCTGGAAGGCCTTTGTGAGCCCTGTGAAACAGCCCAGGAAGAGGAGGATGGGGCTTACTACAATTTCAATTCATCCAGAGGGAGAGGAGGAGAGCAGAAATTTCAACATCATTATTACTTCTACAGAGAGTTGGAGAGAGGTGGAAATAACAACATCCAGTGTGGAAGGAGGGAGAGCCATTACTATTCTACAGGTGGGTGTATTGGTGCATTCCCCGAAAGACTTTGTTATATCGGTGGGGGGAGGAAAGAAGACTTGCTAGAGGGCCAGAACATCGCACGGGTTGTGTGTGTGTGGAAGTGTGTGTGGGGGTCTTGCTAAATAACTAGGCCCCACACACCACTGAAGCACCCCTCCCCCATTGCCTAGCCTGGGATAGCTGGAGCTACCTTGCTGAAGATTGATTAATCACCGTATTTAACATCTTTGGGAGTGCTGTGCCTGGGTGGCTCCAGCTGCCCCAGGTGAAGACATCTTCTCCCCCCACCCGAAGACCATCTACAAAGACTGTTTTGTTTGCCATCTGGAGGGTGCACCCCAGCAACACCCACCCATCACTGTGAGGGGAGAACTGCCCTCACAGCTTCCCTCTTTCCCACCCCACCCCCTACTCTCTCTTTCTCTGTCACTCTCTCTGTCTCTCCCCTCTCTCTCTGAGAGCCCCTTTCTCCTAATTGGAAAAATCAATGACAAGACAACTGAGCAGAGGGAGCAAGGCCCCTCCCCAATCGTCAACTAGGGGAGAGGTGTGCCTCTTTCAGAGCTCCCTCTATTCAAACACCAACGAGGCCATTTAAGACCATTAAGGCCTGTGACTTTGGGGTGGGTGTAGCCCTTAAAGGGACCCCGTGATGGCGACCCCATCCACGCCGGTGGCAGGGCCAGCAAAGACATATGCGCAGGCGGTGTCCACATCCATGGCGCCTCCTGTGCCTCCTGCTGCCCTGCCACCTTTCAGACTAATAACAAAGAAACACGGGGTCAAGAGCTACACTCACCCCACAATGAGCATCGAGGAGTGTGTGCGGGCGATGGCTGGGGTAGTCGGCCCCTCGGCCATTGTCGCAGCCTCCAAGATGTCTGGGAAGGCGGTGTTCTTCCTGGGGTCGGAGCAGGCGGTGTCCCTGGCCCTTGAAAAGGGGCTCACGGTGGGTGGGACGTTCCTGTCGGTGGACCTTCTCGAGGCCGCCGCGCAGAGGGTATTCCTTTCCAACGTCCCGCCCTTTGTTCCCGCTGAGCTCCTCCTCCATCACCTACACCAACTGGGGGAGGTAAGGTCAGGGATAAACCCCATACCGCTCGGCCTCAGGAAGAACAGCCTGCGCCACGTGTTCTCCTTCCGCCACCAGCTCTTTGTCCGACTGCCGCGGGAGGAGACGACGGAGGGATCATTTAATGTGGTGCATGAGGGGACTGCCTACCGCGTCTTCTGGACGTCGGACGGCATGCGGTGCCATGCCTGTAGGGAGGTGGGGCACGTTCGCAGGAACTGCCCCACCTCCAAGGCCCCCAAACCACCGAAGGCGGCCAATGCTGGCACTGCCGCCACCCCTCCCCCTATTTGCGTCTGCATACCGGGAGCTGTGGGTGCGCGGGCATCATCGGAGGCCTTTGTTTTCACAACCTCCGGTGGGGGGGAGGGAGAGCGTCCGGCCGGAAAGAAGGCGCGGTGGAAGGCGAAACATCTCGAGGCGGGTCCCCTCAGTGCGCCAGACAGTCTGATCACCGCGCTCAGCCCAACCCTGTCACCGGCGAGCGCGGGGTGCCCTGAGCCCGTGCCCGAGCCCTTGACCATTACCGCAGAGAGGCAAGAAAAGGAACAAAAGGAGGCGCCGCTCCAATGAGGTGGAGGGGGAACAACATCCCTCCGCGGAGGAGTTGGTGCCTGCCGCGTGTCCCGGGTCCCCTACCAGCGCCCCCAAACTGCGCCGTAGGCGAGATGAATCTGTCCCCGAGGAGGGTGGGGCAGTCAAGGCTGCCCAGCCTCTGCCTCCCGGGGATGGCGTGGAAGATCTGCCTGTCGTGGGGGGCGTGGGGCCAGCGGAGAAATGCGTTGCCGCCGGGTCGAGCGTCCCGGGGACTGAGGCGGGCAGGGCCGAAAAGGCCGAACCTGAGCCGACCCAGCTATTAACCAACTTCCCCCGGGAGTCGCTCGACCCGGAAGAATTACAAAGTGTTAACAATTTTAATGATTCTGTACACGCTGGGCGGGGGGGTGGAGGCGGGGAGGGAGAAGAACACCAACCCTCGCCCCCTACTTTGGAGCTGGGAGAATTGGAGGACCTGGAACATTTCTTTGACCAGGTTTCTCCGGTTTCCCCAGTTCCTGGGGCAGAGGAGGAACCCCTTCCGCTGTCGCTTCCTGACCCAGCACCACTTTTAAAAGAGCCCAGTGGGGACTCCTCTGCCGACGATCCTGGGGGTGGGATCGGGACAGAGCCAGGGTCGGATGGAGCGGCCGGGCCATTTGCCGTACCTCGTGCGATCGACGGGCCGGCTGCTGGCGGCCACCTCCCGGAGGGGGACGGAGACTCGGTGGGGGACGAGCGAGAAGATCTAGAGTCCATCGCCAGTGAGGCGGTGGATCTCCTTGTGCCCGCCGCTGAGTCCCCCCTCATTCCTGTAAAGGAACTCCGGGACTTTTTGGCCTAGAGCCAGGGTCGCCGCAACCGAGCCCATCTGGCCCGGGAAAAATGGTCCGAGCCGGTGCTGCTCATCGCGTCCTTCCGCGCCGCCGCTAAAACCATGGCCGCGGGCGGGCCCTTACCTAAGGCGCAAAGCCTTGAGCTGCGCCGGCTCAAAAGGTTCCTCGCTGGGCTGCTGCGGGAGTGGAGGTCAAAAAACGACTCCACTCCCCCCCCCCACAATAGGTTAGGTAGAGGTTGCACTATGCTTTTGTCATGAAAATAACCATAGCCAGCCTCAACATCAATGGCGACAGAAAGGCACACCGTAGATTTAACAATTTTTCGCTCCTGCGGGAGGGGAAATATGTGGTGTGCTTCCTGCAAGAAACCCACACCGATCCGGGAGATGAAGCCACGTGGCTCCTGGAATGGCAAGGAGAGGTCCGCATGAGCCACCTCACCGCCACTTCTTGTGGGGTGGCCATCTTGCTGGCCCCACATTTTCAGCCGGAGATCTTGGGGGTCGAGGAGCTCCATCTCGTGAACGTGTATGCCCCTCAGCCCGGCCCGCAGCAAGCGCGCTTCTTCGAAGAAGTGTCCGCTCTTCTTGGCTCCGTCGACGTCGGTGACTGCATTGTCCTGGGGGGGGTTTTACCTGCACCCTCGAGGCGAGTGAACGCTCTGGTGCCCCGCAGAGCATGACGGCTATTGAGAAGTTGAGGGACCTGGTCGGGTCCTTCGACTTGGTGGACGTCTGGCGAGGACGGTGAGGAGGCCTGGAGTAGGATGGTCCAGAATCGACTGCCTTTGCGTGTCTCGGGCATACATTTCCTGCGTCCCGGCGGCCTCCATGCGGCCGGTGCCATGTTCGGACCACCACCTGGTGTGGGCGGAGCTCGTTTCGTTCCGCGCGAGGACGGGGTCCGCGTACTGGCATTTTAACAACCACCTGCTGGAGGACGTGCGGTTCCAGGACTCGTTCCGTCGTTTCTGGGCTCACTGGAGAAGGAAGCAGGGGGGCTTCCCCTCCTTGAGGCTATGGTGAGACGTGCGCAAAGCTCACGTCCGCGTCTTCTGTCAAGAGTACGCGAGGGGGTCGACCAAGAGGCGGGCGGCCAGGGTCGGGCGCCTAGAAAAAGAGGTGCTCGACCTGGAGTCCCGTCTCGGTCATGTCGTCGAGGACCCGGCCCTGCGGACGGTGTACGTAGCGAAGAAGGCCGCATGAAGGACCTGCAGCTCATCGGGTCCCGAGGCATGTTCGTGAGGTCGTGGATCCGGTTCCTGCGGGATCTGGACCGTGGCTCCCCCTTCTTCTACTCGCTGGAAAAAAAACAGAGTGTCCGTAAGCAGCTCTTGACGCTGCTGGCCGACGAAGGCTCTCTCGTCTCGGATCCGGAGGGCGTCAACAACAGGGCCCGTGAATATTACAGAGCTCTGTTCTCTCCGGAGCCGTCCAGCGAGGAAGCGTGTAGAGTTTTGTGGGAGGACCTGCCGAAGGTCAGCCCGGAGGGCGCCGAAAATCTGGAAGCTCCGCTAAGCCTGGCGGAGCTGACCGGCACCCTCGACCGGCTCTCGAGGGGAAAAGCCTCGGGGCTGGATGGGCTGACCGTGGAGTTCCACAGGGAATTCTGGGATGTCCTGGGAGGCGTCTACGCACGGGTCCTGGGGGAAAGTCTAGCGACCGGGGAGATGCCCCTCTCTTGGCGCAGGGCAGTCATCGTCCTGCTGCCGAAGAAGGGCGATCTCCGCCTCCATAAGAACTGGCGCCCGGTCTCCCCCCTCAGCACGGACTACAAAATTCTTCACCAGGGCGATGTCTGCTCACCTTGGCGCCGTGCTGGACCACATGATCCACCCCGACCAGTCCTACACGGTCCCGGGCCGGACAATCCACGATAACATCCATCTGGTCCGGGACCTCATCCATCATTCCCAGGAGGCTGGTCTGTCGGTCGCCTTCCTATCTCTCGACCAAGAGAAGGCATTCAACAGGGTGGATCACGATTATCTGTTCGGGACTCTGCGCGCTTTCGGGTTCGGGACGCATTTCGTCGCCCGGATCCGACTTTTGTACGCCGCCGCGGAGTGTCTGTTTGACGGCGCCCCTTCTCTTTGGGAGAGGGGTGCGCCAGGGACGCCCCATGTCCGGCCAGTTATATGCCATCAGCGTAGAGACTTTCCTGCGCCTCCTGCGGACGAGGTTGACGGGACTGGCTCTGCAAGGGCCGGACGTGGAGGTCGTCCTCTCGGCTTACGCCGATGACGTGCTCTTCGCGGTAGAGGATCCCGCTGACCTGCGGAGGATGCGTGAGTCCCAGGAGATTTACTCGGCCGCAGCCTCCGCCAGGATCAACTGGGAGAAATGTTCCGGACTCCTGGTGGGTCAGTGGCGGGTGGACTTCCTGCCGGAGGAGCTCAGGCCTTTTGCCTGGAGCACGACCCATCTCCTCTATCTGGGAGTCTACGTTAGCCCCAACGAGGAAGCCTGGCCGGCGAACTGGCAAGAGCTGGAGGCCAAGGTCGCCGCTTGCCTAGGGAGCTGGACAGGACTGCTCCGAGTGCTGTCCTACAGGGATCGAGCGCTAGTCATAATCCAGCTGGTGGCCGCCATGCTGTGGTACCGGCTGGTCACTTTGACCCCTCGCCCTGCGTTTGTCACCAAGATACAGAAGAAGCTGGTGGACTTCTTCTGGAACAACAGGAAGCACTGGGTCTCTGCCGCGGACTTGAGTCTCCCACTTGGGGAGGGCGGTCAGTCGTTGGTGTGCGTCAGCGCCCAGCTCGCGACTTTCTATCTTCAGACCCTGCAGAGATACCTTTACGTCGAGCCCCCTCCTAGGTGGCGTGCTCTGGCGATGTATTTCTTCCGCCAGCAGCACAGCCTAAGCTACGACATGCAGCTCCTGTTTGTGAGCATGGGGGGCGTCAGGACCACCGTCCAGGAGTTGCCTGTCTTTTACAAGGAACTCACCAGGGTCTGGAACAAAGTCTCCACCAAGGGCAGCTCTCCACCGGCTGGAGTGGTGGTCGTCCTGCAGGAGCCACTGCTCGGGAATCCGTACCTCCACGACCGAGGTTTTAGGTGGCAGTCGGACGAGAGGGCTGTGGCTGGTGAGGCGACCAGGGTCAGGGATCTGCTCGATGGTGGAGGAGCGGGTTGGATGGCGCCAGGCACGCTGGCGCGGTGCCTAAATTCAGTCGACGTCCGCCACGCGGCCGATGCCATCGATTCGCTAAAAACAGCTCTGGGCCCTGACTCTGTTCGGTGCATCGAGGAGGCTCAAGCACGTGATGAGATCCCGTCTGAACTGACCCCCATCCAGATGGAATTCCTCATCGGCGCTAAACCCCGGAACCTCCCTCGTGAGCCGGCGCCTCACAACTTGAGCCGCCTCGGGGGAATCCCCTCCATCGCCAGTGAGGAAGTGGATCTCCTCGTGCCCGCCGCTGAGTCCCCCCTCAATCCTGTGAAGAAACTCCGGGACTTTTTGGTCCAGAGCCAGGGTCGCCGCAACCGAGCCCATCTGGCCCTGGAAAGATGGTCCGAGCCGGGGCTGCTCATCGCGTCCGTCCGCGCCGCCGCTAAAACCATGGCCATGGGCGGGCCCTTATCAAAGGCGCAAGACCTTGAGCTGCGCTGGCTCAAAGGGTTCCTCGCTGTGCAGCTGAGGGTGTGGAGGTCAACAAACGACTCCACTCCCCCCCCACAATAGGTTAGGTCGAGGTTGCACTCTGCTTTTGTCATGAAGATAACCATAGCCAGCCTCAACATCAACGGCAGCAGAGAGGCACGCCGTAGATTTAACAAATTTTCGCTCCTGCGGGAGGGGAATTATGCAGTGTGCTTCCTGCAAGAAACCCACACCGTTCCGGGAGACGAAGCCACGTGGCTCCTGGAATGGCAAGGAGAGGTCCGCATGAGCCACCTCACCGCCACTTCTTGTGGGGTGGCCATCTTGCTGGCCCCGCATTTTCAGTCGGAGATCTTGGGGGTCGAGAAGCCCGTGCCAGGCCGCTTGCTGCACGTCATGGTTCGCCTGGGGGACGTGCCGCTCCATCTCGTGAACGTGTACGCCTCTCAGCCCGGCCCGCAGCAAGCGCACTTCTTCGAAGAAGTGTCCGCTCTTCTTGGCTCCGTCGACGTCGGCGACTGCATTGTCCTCCGGGGGGATTTTAACTGCACCCTCGAGGTGAGGGACCGCTCCGGTGCCCCACAGAGCATGACGGCTATTGAGAAGTTGAGGGACCTGGTCGGGTCCTTCGACTTGGTGGACGTCTGGCGAATTCTCCACCCTGACTTCAGCGCCTTTACTTGGGTGAGGCCTGGAGTAGGATGGTCCAGAATCGACCGCCTTTACGTGTCTCGGGCATACGTTTCCTGCGTCCCGGCGGCCGGTGCCGTGTTTGGACCACCACCTGGTGTGGGCAGAGCTCGCTTCGCTCCGCGCGAGGACGGGGTCCGCATACTGGCATTTTAACAACCAGCTGTTGGAGGACGTGCAGTTCCAGGACTCGTTCTGTCATTTCTGGGCCGACTGGAGAAGGAAGCAGGGGGGCTTCCCCTCCTTGAGGCTATGGTGGGACGTGGGCAAGGATCACGTCCGCGTCTTCTGTCAAGATTACGCGAGGGGGTCGACCAAGAGGCGGGTGGCCAGGGTCGGGCGCCTAGAAAAAGAGGTTCTCGACCTGGAGTCCCGTCTCGGTCAAGTCGTCGAGGACCCGGCCCTGCGGACGGTGTACGAAGCGAAGAAGGCCGCGCTGAAGGACCTGCAGCTCGTCGGGTCCTGAGGCGCGTTCGTGAGGTCGCGGATCCGGTTCCTGCGGGGTCTGCACCGCGGCTCCCCCTTCTTCTACTCACTGGAAAAAAGACAGAGTGTCCGTAAGCAGCTCTTGACGCTGCTGGCCGACGACGGCTCTCTTTTATCGGATCCGGAGGGCGTCAACAACAGGGCCCGTGAATATTACGTCGCTCTGTTCTCTCCGGAGCGTCCAGCGAGGAAGCGCGTAGAGTTTTGTGGGAGGACCTGCCGAAGGTCAGCCCGGAGGGCGCCGAAAATCTGGAAGCTCCGCTATGCCTGAGCTGACCGGCGCCCTCGACTGGATCTCGAGGGGAAAAGCTCCGGGGCTGGACGGGCTGACCGTGGAGTTCCACAGGGCATTCTGGGACATCATGGGGGGGCGACTACGTGCGGGTCCTGGGGGAAAGTCTAGCGACCGGGGAGATGCCCCTCTCTTGGCACAGGGCAGTCATCGTCCTGCTGCCTAAGAAGGGCGATCTCCGCCTCCTTAAGAACTGGTGCCCGGTCTCCCTCCTCAGCACGGACTACAAAATCTTTGCCAGAGCGATGCCTGCTCGCCTTGGCGCCGTGCTGGACCACATGATCCACACCAACCAGTCCTACACGGTACTGGGCCGGACAATCCACGATAACATCCATCTGGTCCGGGACCTCATCCATCATTCCCAGGAGGCTGGTCTGTCGGTCGCCTTCCTGTCTCTTGACCAAGAGAAGGCGTTCAACAGGGTGGATCACGACTATTTGTTCGGGACTCTGCGCGCTTTCAGGTTCGGGATTCATTTCGTCGCCCGGATCCGACTTTTGTACGCCGCCGTGGAGTGTCTGTTTAAGGTTAACGGGTCCTTGATGGCGCCCCTTCGCTTTGGGAGAGGGGTGCGCCAGGGATGCCCCATGTCCAGCCAGTTATATGCCATTTGCGTGGAGCCTTTCCTGCACCTCCTGCAGACAAGGTTGACGGAACTGGCTCTGCAAGGGCCAGGCGTGGAGGTCGTCCTCTCGGCTTACGCCGATGACGTGCTCCTCGCGGTAGAGGATCCCGCTGACCTGCGGAGGATGCGTGAGTGCCAGGAGATTTACTTGGCCGCATCCTCCGCCAGGATCAACTGGGAGAAATGTTCAGACTCCTGGTGGGTCAGTGGCAGGTGGACTCCCTGCCGGAGAGCTCAGGCCTTTTGCCTGGAGCACGACCCATCTCCTCTATCTGGGAGTCTACCTTAGCCCCGACGAGGAAGCCTGGCAGGCGAACTGGCAAGAGCTGGAGGCCAAGGTTGCCGCTCGCCTAGGGCGCTGGACAGGACTGCTCCGAGTGCTGTCCTACAGGGGTCGAGCGCTGGTCATAAACCAGCTGGTGGCCGCCATGCTGTGGTACCGACTGGTCACTTTGACCCCTCGCCCTGCGTTTGTCACCAAGATACAGAAGAAGCTGGTGGACGTCTTCTGGAACAACAGGAAGCACTGGGTCTCTGCCGTGGTCTTGAGTCTCCCGCTTGGGGATGGCGGTCAGTCAGCACCCAGCTCGCGACTTTCCGTCTTCAGACCCTGCAGAGATACCTTTACGTCGAGTCCTCTCCTAGATGGCATGCTCTGGCGACGTATTTCTTCCGCCAGCAGCACGGCCTCAACTACGACACACAGCTCCTGTTTGTGAGCATGGGGGGTGTCAGGACCGCCGTCCAGGAGCTGCCTGTCTTTTACAAGGAACTCACCAGGGTCTGGAACAAAGTCTCCACCAAGCGCAGCTCTCCACCGGCTGGAGTGGCGGCCGTCCTGCAGGAGCCGCTGCTCGGGAATCCGTACCTCCATGACCGAGGTTTTAGGTGGCAGTCGGACGAGAGGGCTGTGGTTGGTGAGGTGACCAGGGTCAGGGACCTGCTCGATAGCGGAGGAGCGGGCTGGATGGCGCCAGACACGCTGGCGCAGCTCCTAAATTCGGCCGACGTCCGCCGCGCGGCCGATGCGATCGAGTCGCTAAAAACAGCTCTGGGCCCTGACTCCGTTAGGTGCACCAAGCACGTGGGGAGATCCCGTCCGAACTGACCCCCGTCCGGACGGAATTCCTCATCGGCGCCAAACCTCAGAACCTCCCTCGGGAGCCGGCGCCTCACAACTTGAGCCACCTCGGGGAAATCCCCTCCGTGCCTTTCAGTTCCGTGCGGAGGAGTTTCCTGTATGGGCTGCTCCTGCACACTCTCAACTTTGCCTTCCTCGCCTGCCGTCTGGACACGCCATGGCGTACCACCTTGCCGTCCGGAGGAGGCGGGGGTCCCCGATGGAGGGCACTTTACGCGGGAGTCCTCTCACTATTTATCGGGTACTTGGCCTGGAGGGTGGTGCACGGAGCAGTGTCGTGCAATAAATTTTTAAGCCGGTTCACGGGCTCCCAGGCCGCCTGCAATTTCTGCGGTCTGGAAGAGTCCGTGTTCCATGTTTTTATCAAATGCACGAGGTTGCAGCCCCTGTTTTATTATTTAAAGGGGCTGCTCCTGAAATTCTGGCTGCACTTCAGTCCCACACTCCTGATCTTTGGGCACCCTGTGTGGAGGGGAGCGGATAGGTCCGAGGGCCTCCTCGTAGGACTGCTTCTGGGCACGGCCTAGGGTGCCATCAGCCGGTCCAGGCAGCGGGCGGTCGAGGGGGTCATTCAGCTTGACTGCCTGCCTCTCTTCCACGCGTACATCCGCGCCAGGGTGTCCTTGTAAATGGAGCACGCGGTGTCCACCGGTACGCTCGCGGCCTTCCGTGAGACGTGGGCACCGGAGGTAACCAAATTTTAATTTAATTTTATGTTTTAAAGTTTAATTTGTTTTAATTGCCGGTGTTTTTAGTGTCCCCTTCACCTTTTATAGGGGGCACTTGGAGAAAAAAATATATGATTTTAGTGCCCAAAAAAAAACTAAAAAAAAAACAAAAACACAAAATAAATCACCAAAAAAAGGGCCTTGAAAATGTTTGGTGTGTCCCCCAGATCGGGGGGACACAATTTAATGTTTTAGTTTCCTCCCAAAAAGAGTTCTGTGGACAAGCACTCCAAGGTCCCTTTGTTCATCTATTAAGTGGCCTACAGCTTAATGTGTATCCCCTTTCCTTATTAGCCTTCCCAAAGTGCATCACCTCACACTTCGCTGAATTAAATTCCATTTGCCACTGCTCTGCCCACCTGACCAGTAGATTGATATCCTCCTGCAGCCCATGACTTTCCTCTTCATTATCACCCACACAGACAATTTTAGTGTTGTCTGCAAACTTCTTAATCATACTCCCTATATTCAAATCTAAATCGTTGATATATACCACAAAAAGCAAGGGACCCAGTACTGAGCCCGGCAGAACCCCAGCTTCCAGAATATCTGCATTTGTAAGTAAAATTGAAATTATGTTGACATATTGCCAAGTACTTGAGGTTTGGCCATTAGGTGTTTTATCAGCTTCCAGTCACAAAAACATCTATCAATCATCACCCTTCTTTCTACCTCCAAGCCATTTTGGATCCAATTTGCTACTTTGCCCTGGATCCTATGAGCGTTAACCTTCATGATCAGTCTACCATACAGGACCTTATCAAAAGCCTTGCTAAAGTCCATATATACGACATCGTACGCACTACCCTCATCGACCCTCTTGGTTACCTCCTCAAAAAATTCAATCAGGCTAGTCAAACATGATCTTCCCTTAACAAATCCGTGCTGACTGTCCCTAATTAATCCTTGCCTATCCAGATGCAGATTTATCCTGCCTTTCAGGATTTTTTCCAATAATTTTCCCACCACTGAGGTTAGGCTGACAGGCCTGTAATTACTCAGCCTATCCCTTTTTCCCTTCTTAAACAAGGGTACTACATTAGCAGTCCTCCAATCCTCCGGCGCCATGCCTATATCCAAAGAGGACTGGAAAATGATGGTCAAGGCCTCTGCTATTTCCTCTTTTACTTCACTCAACAACATGGGATGCATTTCATCCGGGCCTGGGGACTTATCTACTTTCAAAGCTGCTAAACCCCTCAATGTCTTCACTCAACATCTACCACCCAGCCCCCCCAGGCGTAACTGCACAGCAATCAGAGGTGGTAGCTCTGGATGATTCTCCATTCCCTAACGTGATTACAGTGCCAGTACTGCCATGGAAGTAACTGTGACAAGGTGATGGTCGGAACACCACACACATGCATACCCCATTCAATCCCTTCAAAGGAATATAGGGACTGGTGTAGGTTATTCAGCCCCTCCAGTCTGTTAAATCAAGGCTATTCAAACCAGTTGTCACCTTTGCAATAAATTTCACCAGAAGTATATGATTCGGTGGTGCTCAAACATTATCAGCAGGAACCCGCCAAAAAGAGAATAGGAGCAGAGAGAGCAGGACTTCCTAAAGAGCGGGTGGGCTTCCTGAAGAGCAGTGAGGGGTCTCCCTAAAGAGCAGAGGGAGGGGGTTTCAGAAAGAGCAGGGGTAGGGGTATTCAGCAAGAGCAGAGGGAGGGGTATTCAGCAAGAGCAGGGGGAGGGGTATTGAGCATGAGTTGGGGGAGGGGTATTGAGCAAGAGCAGGGGGAGGGGTATTCAGCAAGAGCAGGGGGAGGGGTATTCAGGAAGAGCTGGGGGAGGGGGCTTCAGGAAGAGCAGGGGGAGGGGGCTTAATGTTACTGATGAAGTACCCTTCCTGCAGGTCAGCTTGCCACACATCCTAACCCCCAACTGCCAGACCTGTCTGCTGAGGAAACAAAACTGCCGATAAGGACCCAGTTGGTGCAGCAAACTGTTGCAGCGTTTCATTTCCTGTTAAGTCCTGACTCTAATGTACTGACTTACACGACATACATGCTGAAGTCAAGGTCACTCAGGACCTGCACCTTTAATTCCAGCTCTCCAGTGCTGCACTTGCCTGAGACCTCCCTTTATATACCTCAGTGGGACAGGTATGGAGTGTCTCCTGCAAGTGCACCCCTGGTGGTAAGGTATGCTTATTGTTTCAGGTCATATCCAGTTACAGTCATGTATAGCATGGTAAGATACAGTTATATCCAGTAATGTGAGATACATGACATCACCCGCCCCCAAGGTCTTATTGCCTTTATAGATTCAGTCTCTCAGGTGGTCTGCGCTCTCGCATGGAGCGTCTTAGTTGTGGTTCAGTTGTTTGCCTTGGTGCCTATTTTTCATTCGGTGTGATTGCTGGTATCTCGCCTGGGCTGTCTGTTTCATTCAGTGTGATTGCTGGTATCTTGCCTGGGCTGTCTGATGAGACTGCCCTTTCCTCAGGTTGTTCCACCTGTCTGTCCACCAGGTGTGATGTGATTCCACATTGTAGTCTGCCTCTGGTTCTTCAGTGTTATCAGTGAATCTACTTTTTACTTGGTCTACATGCCTCTGGCAGGTTTGGCCATTGTCCATTTGTGCAACCAGTAGCCTGTTTCCCTCTTTGTCTGTTACTGTCCCTGCATGCCATTTGGGACATCGGCCATAGTTTAGCACAAACACTTTGTCCCCTATCTCATTCCACCACCCCCTCGAATTTCGGTCATGGTACTCAGTTAGCTTTTGACGCTTAGCCTCAACAATTTCATGCATGTCTGGGAGGATTAACGAGAGCCTGGTCTTTAAGGTTCATTTCATCAATAGTGGCGCGGGGGGAAACCCAGTCAACGAATGCGGACGAGATCTGTATGCCAGCAGCAGTCGCGACAGGCAGCTCTGCAGTGTGGGACCTTGGATTCTGAGCATGCCTTGTTTAATGATCTGCACTGCTCGTTCCACCTGGCCACTGGAGGCCGGCTTGAAAGATGCTGTCTTAACGTGATTTATAATGGGGTCAACTATAAAATCATGAAATTCTGCGCTGGTGAAGCACGAACCATTATCACTGACCAATATGTCAGGAATGCCATACGTTGCAAACATGGTTCTAAGTCTCTCCACAGTGGTGGAGGTGGTGCTCGAGTTTAAACTGGTGCACTCGATACATTTTGAAAATGCATTAACGACTACGAGGAACATTTTGCCCATGAATGGGCCCACATAGTCTACATGCACCCGCGACCACAGTTTGGTGGGCCAGGGCCAGGGGCTTAGGGGGGCCTCCATGGGGGCATTACTGAGTTGGGCACAAATGGTGCACCGACGGACGCAGAGCTCCAAGTCCGCGTCAATGCCAGGCCACCAGACATGAGATCTGGCTATGGCTTTCATAAGGACGATCCCCGGGTGCTCGTGATGGAGCTCCCAGACAAATGCCTCCCTGCCTCATAAGGGCATAACTACTCAGCTGCCCCACATCAGGCAGTCTGCCTGTAGTGAGTGTTCATGCATGCGTCTATAGAAGGGGTTGACCTCCTCGGTGCAGGCATCGTGAGCCTCTGCCCAGTCACCGGTTAAAACGCATCTTTTAACTAGAGATAACGTGGGGTCGCTGGTCGTCCAGGCTCTGATTTGGCGAGCCTTCATGGGCGAACCTGTGGATTCAAAGGCATTGATTGCCATGACCATCTCACAGTCCTGTTCGTCAGACCCTTCCGTGGTCGCCAGGGGTAGCCCGCTAAGCGCGTCGGCACAGTTGTCTGTGCCTGGTCTGTGCCTTATCATGTATTGGAAGACGCCAGCATGAGTGCCCACCGCTGAATGCGCGCCGAGGCGTTGGCGTTGATAGCCTTGCACCCGGATAGTAGGGATGTGAGGGGTTTGTGGTTCGTTTCTAATGCAAACTTGGCCCCGAAAAGGTATTGGTGCATCTTTTTGACACCGTACACGCATGCGAGGGCCTCCTTCTCAACCATACCGTACTCGCGCTCCGCTCGCGAAAGTGACTTGGAGGCATAAGCAATGGGTTGCAATTTACCTGCATCATTGACGTGCTGTAAAACGCACCCGACCCCGTACGCTGACACATCACATGTAAGGACTAACTTTTTACCTGGGTCAAAAAAGGCTAAAACTCTCTTGGAAGATAGAAGGTTGCATGCCTTATTGAAGACGCATTCTTGGGCATCCCCCCAAAACCAATCGCACCCCTTTCTGAGTAGCACGTGGAGAGGCTCCAGCAGCGTGCTCAAGTTCTGCATAAAGTTCCCAAAGTAATTGAGTAGCCCAAGAAAGGCGCGCAGTTCTGAGACATTCCAGGGCCTGGGTGCCAGGCGAATCGCTTCGGTTTTGGATTCGGTTGGGCGGATTCCATCAGCGGCCATCTTTCTGCCCAAAAATTCAACCTCAGGCACAAGAAACAGGCAGTTGGATTTCTTAACTCTTAGGCCTACCCGATCCAATCGACTTAGTACTTCCTCAAGATTGCGGAGATGAGAGTCGGTGTCCCTGCCCATGATGAGTATGTCATCTTGAAACACAACCGTCCCCGGGATGGACTTGAGCAGACTCTCCATGTTGTGCTGGAATATAGCAGCTGCTGACCTGATGCCGAATGGGCATCGATTGTACACAAAAAGACCTCGATGTTTGTTGATGGTGATGAGTAGCTTAAACTCTTCGGTCAGTTCTTGCATCATATACGCAGATGTGAGGTCAAGTTTCAAGAAAAATTTTCCTCCAGCCAACGTGGCAAATAGGTCCTCCACTCTGGGCAGCGGGTATTGGTCCTGTAGGGAGACTCTGTTTATGGTAGACTTGTAATCTCCACAGATTTGCACGGATCCATCTGGCTTCATGACGGGAACGATGGGGCTTGCCCAGTCGCTGAATTCCACGGGAGAAATTATGCCTTCCCGCAGAAGCCGGTCCAGTTCGTTTTCAATCTTTTCCCTCATCACATAAGGCACAGCTCTAGCCTTGTGATGGACCGGTCTGGCAGTCTGTGTGATGTAGATTCTAACTTTAGCCCCTTTGAAGGTGACCATACCTGGCTGAAAGAGATGTTCAAAATGGCTGAGAACTGTTGAGCAGGAGGTCCGTTTCTCTGACGACATGGCGTGAACATCGTCCCATTTCCAATTAAGTTTTGCTAGCCAGCTTCTCCCCAACAGGGCTGGGAGATCCCCGTGGACAATCCACAGGGAAAGTCGGTTCACCATCCCTTTGTGTGTGACTGAGAGCATGGCACTGTCAAGGACTGGGACAATTTCTTTCGTATAGGTCCTTTGTTTGGTGTCGATCTTTGTGCATTTTGGTCTGTGCTTTTGTGCGGCCACAGCTGTTCAAATTGTTGAATGCTCATGGGGGATTGACTGGCCCCGTGTCAAGTTCCATGTTGACGGGTATCCCGTTGAGTAGAACCCTCATCATAATTGGAGGCATCTTGGTGTAAGAACAGTGGACATTGATCGTGTTAACCCGCTGTACCTTGGTGTCCCATGCACTGTTCCAACCATCTTCTGGTCCGCTTTCCGATCCTTCCGATTCGTATACCAGCCGAGCTACTGTTTTTCTGCACATGCAAGCCAGATGATGCCCTGTGTAGTTGCAGTTTCTGCAAACGGCATGCTGAAATCGGCACACCATGGTTGAGTGCCTTCCCCCACATCTCCAACACAGACCGTTTCCATTGTTTCCGAAGGATGAGCTGCGTCTGGCTGATCTCCCTTGAGCTTCTCTCCATTTGTTGTTGATTGCTCACATTGTGGGTTGATGAGGTGTGATCGGCCGTCCATGTGGCCCTTGATTTTGATGGCTTCTGGCGCCACTGTCTGCTGTTGAAGGCCTGCTCTCCTGCTTTTGTCTGTGTGTGGGGGTAGCGGTTTGTTTCACAATGTGAAGCCCTTGTTCTGATGCTTTGTTGGTTGTCGTACCCAAAGTATAGATCAGCCTCGTTTCTTCTTCGCCTGCCAAGAACGTCTGTGCGACCAGTGCTGCTGCCTCTGGAGTCAAGTTCTTAGTCTCTATAAGCTTTCGGAATATGCCTGCATGGTCTATTCCTTCAATAAAAAAGTCTCTCAGTACTTCTCTCCTTAGTTCATCGGGGAACTCACATGAACTAGCCAGCCTCCGATGTTCTGCCACGAAGTCGGGTATGCTTTGGCCCACACATCGTCTGTAGTTGTAGAACCTGTGTCTGGCCATGTGTAGGCTGCTCACTGGCTTTAGGTGGTCTCTTACCAGTGTGCTCAACTCCTCAAACGACTTGCTTGCTGGTTTTTCGGATGCCAGCAGGTCTTTCTTTAAAGCGTATGTTTTTGAGCCACAGCTGGTTCAAGAGATGGGCTCTTCTCTTGTCTGCCTTATCGTCGCCCAGCCAGTCTTTGGTCACAAAGCTTTGCTGGAGCCTTTCTATAAAGTCATCCCAATTGTCTCCAACATTGTATTTCTCATCTGAGCTGTGGGTAGCCATTCTGTGGATTCTGTGATTCCGTAACTCATCGCCACTGTTAAGTCCTGACTCTAACGTACTGACTTACACGAGACATATGCTGAAGTCAAGGTCACTCAGGACCTGCACCTTTAATTCCAGCTCTCCAGTGCTGCACTTGCCTGAGAACTCCCTTTATATACCTCAGTGGGACAGGTATGGAGCGTCTCCTGCAAGTGCACCCCTGGTGGTAAGGTATGCTTATTGTTACAGGTCATATCCAGTTACAGTCATGTATAGCATGGTAAGATACAGTTATATACAGTAATGTGAGATACATGACATTTCCTCCCTTAGCCCACGACATGACTCAAACGTTCAGTGGCCGGGGTGGCACCAGCCCTGTCACCAAGCACTTTCCCCTCTATATAACTGTGTGGCTTTGTAATTGTGCAACTGTGCATGAACCCCAGCCCACTCCATTTAGGTGTACCTATTGTGAAATGCGTATTGTCGTATTTACTCTGTATAAAATCATTCCCCCAAGAATGTGGAAACTTCTTCAATCATACTTTTTTTAAACAGGAGGGGGAGCAGGGATTTGAAGAGAGAATGAGGAGGATAACATTGGCAAGTTAAGATCTTTATTCAAACTCCCAACTGACATAAATGGCAATAGTATCAGTGACTACTGCTACCCCCCCGATAAGATTAACTGCCTCAAAATCTGAGATTCTCTTGGTCTGTGCAGATCAGCTACTCTCAGCATTGACCAGATGAATCATCAGGGTAGCCCAATTGTGCTGCTTTGGGCATAATTACTCATGAAGCACGTTTTTGGCACAGGATTAAACCCATCTGTAAAGGATTACTGCACGCACGAAAAATAACCAAAGATTAGATGGAAAAACTCAATTCAATTAGCTCGATTGGCTTTCTGCAGTTTTCAAACCTTCTAATCCACGTCCAATCTGAAGTAGGTTTAAATATCATTTTTAAGATGAATCAATACTGTTCCGAAGCTTTACCACCAGTTTCTCATATTAATGGTGCATTAGATACAGTGGCTGAGGTTGGGCAGCAAGAGTTGGGCAGCAGGACAAGGAGGAGGAAAGCTATCTGACTATGTATACAGAGAGTGGACACACTATCGGGACCTGCCTTTGGAGTTCACCAGAGAGATTAATGCAACTGCAGTGCACCGGTTACCAACCTGAGTCAGTGTCATTGATGCCAAGTCCCCTGTCTCAGCCCTGTCCCCAGACCCCAGTCCCCTGTCCCCAGTCCCCAATCGCCTGCCCCCAGTCCCCTGCCTCCAGACCCTTGTCCCCAGACCCCTGTCCCCAGACCTCAGTCCCCAATCGCCTGCCCCCAGTCCCCTGCCTCCAGACCCTTGTCCCCAGTCCCCTGCCCCAGATCCCAGTCTCCTGTCCCAAAGTCCCCTGTCCCCCAGTCCCCTTCCTCAGCCCTGTCCTAGGTTCAATCCCTTATCTATTCTAAGTTCATATGCAACTATAATAACTTTTCCAATTAATTAGTACCTTGTCACATCAAAGTGCTTCACATAATTTTGGAGTGCAGTGGCTGTTGTGAGGGTGCGTGGGGTGAGCGCGAAAGGAAGCACATGGCAACCAAGGGTGTTTTTTAGGCTTAGGGTTGGGCCATTGGGCCTGACACTTCACCCAGCTCCCACTAATGGCTGCAAGCACCACACCCCGGGACCTTGCCATGCTAAACTGAGTGAGAGTAGCGAAAGAGTAACGGCCGAACACACAGGACTGGATTTTTGGTTCTGCTCATTTCGGGACGGTAATGGCGGCGGGGCGGTAAAGTTTGCGCCCAGGAACAGTTTACGCCTCAGTCAGCAAAATTCATCAGCCCTTTGTGGGGCAGAGCGCTAAGGGAGGCGTGTAAGCATCGGCGCAGGCCCCAGGAAGATAGTAAAGGATATTGGACAAAGTGCTTACGCCAGAAGGTTTTTATTAAAGAACATGCTGGACACTTTACTGTTCCCCAAAGATTGGGATTTTGGACAGATTGTATTTCATTGTTTGCTGAAAATGTCTGTAGCAGACCCAGGTCTCTGGGCAACAATGGCCTTGAGAAAAAACTCATCGCAGGCGATTGGCAGGATTGTTCAGTAATGGGAAACCGCTTAGCCCAAGATCGGGTGCGAAGCAAAAACCCATCAACGGCTATTTACGCCATTACCTGGATGAGATAGCCCCAAAAGGCAGGAAACTGAGCAAAGAACTGCCATTAAGTCCCAGACTCAGTGGAACCAAAAGCAATCAACAGAATACACGAACGTATGATCTGAGATGATGGGCCATTCAGACAATCACCCCAGACAAAGGAAATACTCTATTTTGGCAGGAAGAAGCATGGACTGTACCGTATAAGAGAAGGCAGTTTGCTGCTATTTCTCTCTTCACTTCAAGAACTGTGCACGCGGGATGGAGAGGAAACCCACCAACGAGGGACCAAGAGCCTCGCGATTCTACCTTCAGAAGGACCCTCGAGACCAGGACCTGAATGCTGCAACAGCGGCACGGAATCGGAAGAAAAAGCTTTCTCCAAGGAAGGCGTAGCAAGTAAGCCAATGGATGATCTGGGTGAGCATTAGCCAAACCCACGCATCATTAAGACCACCGAATTGAGTGTGAGGGGGTGTTGTGTGTCCCAAACCAAGCTTTAGGGGCTTAGTGGGGAGGTGCGGTGTGTGTGATTATAGTCTAAGGTGGGATTTGTTGGACGAATCCAGTTATACCCTGTACATTACCGTAGTGTGTTCTTTTCTTGGTCGTCTTAATTTGTGACAGGAGCCTGTTAGGACGGGCCAGTTTTTGTGCTGTTGTACTGTTTTGTTTACACCACCAAGTGTTACTTTTACTGGTATGTGTGTGTGTGTGTGTGTGTGTGTGTGTGTGTGTAACCGAAAAAGTATTGTACAGTTGAGGCCGAAAGACCTGTCTCTGGTTCAGTTTTCTGTTCCCCCAAATAATTCCTGTCTAGAACCGTAGGCTCGGGTGATTCAAAATCACCAAGGCAAACCACCTACAGTCATTGCACACCTCTCTTATGGCGCTAGGTCGGCTGAGCAACTGAAAATCCCGAGCTAAACAGCCAGCCTCGGAGCGCTGTAAGAAAGGCCTGGGGTTGGGGGGGTGAGGGGGGGTGCCGAAACACCTAAAACATAATGGCCCAGAAATTCCAGCCTCCCGGGTCCGTATGGAATGTGTACGGATTTGGAAAGGCATCGTAAAAGCCGGTTTTCAGTGCACAATGCACTGCTGGAGCTTGACAGATCCTCCGCATCTCGGGAGCCAGGACATTTGCATGGGCAAGATTGCGGGGTTTACCCATATCTTGCCCTGCAAATGTCCTGAAAACTCTTGTGCCTGATAAAGGCAGGCGCATAGCCTACTGTTACGGGCGTAAGAGTTTTTAAATACACAAAAACATTATAAAATAAAATTTTTTAAAAAAACGTTATTGTTTAAAAACCCTCCCCACCATGGTAAGTTTATTTTAAACCATAATTAAAAAAACTTTTTTAAAAATTGGAAAAATATACTTTTTAAGAAAACATAAATAACTTGAATTTAAATTAATAAAAATATGTGGTGTATTTTTTTCTATTTTTTATTAGAGTTTTGTGTGTTAAGGGGGGGTTCCTATTATTATGAATGAGAATATACTTTAACGTGATTAGCTGCCCAGAGCCATGTGACTGCAGCTCCAGCCCTGCGCACGTCCTGACATGCACGCGCTCCGACACACAGTCAGTGGCCTCAGGACTGGGAACTCGCATGGGCCCAGCAGGAACAGGTAGGTGCGCATCTTTTTTAACTTTTTCCCTCGATCACCCGCAGGAAGCAGCCGACAGGGATTTCTGGGTCAATAACTCATGCCACCACAACATAAATCTAAAAAAAAACAATCACATTTACCTGAGGTAGACATTACTTATCTCACTGCGGCCGCTATAGCTTGGAATGACAGCTTCCACAGACGGTTCCAGCACGTCGCTCTACGCAGTACTACGAATCGGGCAGCAGCCAAACATTGAGCTGGTGCTGCAACCAGGGGTGTTGCACACCGACTCGCCTTTTCGAAACCTGCACCAAAAGTCCCGGCGGGGCACTGGAAGATGGCCGCCCGCCTGGAAGTACTTACCGCCACCATTGCCCCCCTCCAGGGCGCTAACGGGGGCGGCAGAAGACTGAAAATCCAGGCCTTGGAGAATTCCAGACCTCTGAAACTGAATTAATTAATTAGGATGAGGAAAAACATTTCATGCTGAATTTGTTTTCGCCCGAATAAAAAAGTTCCATGCTCACCGTTTTTAATTAGTACAAACCATAACGGGCAGGTGTTTGCTCTCGGTTGCACTCGTTATTTTCAGCGCAATTCACAAAAGAGAAGACTAAAGCAACCATCTTCAGCCAGAAGTGCCGAGTGGATGATCCATCTCAGCCTCCTCCTGAGGTCCCCACCATCACAGAAGCCAGTCTTCAGCCAATTTGATTCAGTCCATGTGATATCAAGAAATGGTTGAGCGCACTGGATACAGCAAAGGCTATGGCCCCGACAATATTCTGGCTGTTGTGCTGAAGACCTGTGCTCCAGAACTAGCAGTGCCTCTAGCCAAGCTGTTCCAGTACAACCACAACACTGGCATCATCCCGACAATGTGGAAAAGTTCCCAGGTATACCTGTCCACAAAAAGCAGGACAAATCCAATCCAGACAATTACGCCCCATCAGTCTACTCTGAATCATCAGCAAACTGATGGAAGGTGTCGTCGACAGTGCTATCAAATGACAATTACTAACCAATAACCTGCTCACATATCCTCAGTTTGGGTTCCACCAGAACCACTTGACTCCAGACCTCATTACAGACATTGTCCAAACATGGACAAGGGAGCTAAATTCCAGAGGTGAGGTGAGAGTGACTGTCCTCGACATCAAGGCAGCATTAAACCAAGTGTGGCATCAAGGAGATCTAGTAAAATTAAAATCAATGAGAATCAGGGAAAACTCTCCACTGGCTGGAGTCATACCTAGCTCAAAGGAAGACGGTTGTGGTGGTTGGAGGCCAATCATATCAGTCCCAGGACATCGCTGCAGGAGTTCCTCAGGGCAGTGTCCAAGGCCCAACCATCTTCAGCTGCATTATTAATCACCTTCACTCCATCATAAATGAGGATGTTCGCTGTGTCAGCTATGGGTCAGTGGGTAGAACACTTGCCTCTGAGTCAGAAGTGGTGGATTCAAGACCCACTTGAGGGACTTGAGTACAAAAAACCTAGGCTGATACTCCAGTGCAGTGCTGAGGGAGTGCTGCGCTTGCCTGGATGAATGCAGCTCCAACAACACTCAAAACGCTCGACACCATCTAGGACAAAGCATCCTGCTTGATTTGCGTCACCTTACACATTCACTCCCTCCACCACCGACGCACCGTGGCTGCAATGTGTACCCATCTACAAGATGCTCTGCAGCAACTCGCAAAGGTTTCGTCAACAGCATCTCCCAAACCCACAACCTCTACCACCTAGAAGGACAACGCCAGCAGGTGCATGAGAACACCACCACCTCCAAGTTCCCCTCTAAGTCACACACCATCCTGACTTGGAAGTATATCGCTGTTCCTTCATCGTCGCTGGACCTAAATCCTGGAACTCCCTCCCTAGCAGCACTGTGGGAGTACCTTCATCACATGGACCGCAATGGTTCAAGAAGGCAGCTCACCATCACCCTCTCAAGAGCAACTAGGGATGGACAATAATTGCTGGCATAGGGGTGACGCCCACATCCCGCGAATGAATTTTTAAAAACTGTCGGCCTTTTACAAGAAAAGGGTGGCACTTGTGCAAGGGAAAGAGACTGGGAAATGTTGAATAAGTGGTATATGTGTGCTTGTATGTGTCTATGTTAGAAGGTCAGTAGGGAGGAGGATTTTACAATGCTGCAAGGTTCAAGTGTGTGGACCTTGACTCAAGACCATAAATAGAACAAAAACTGCTCAAGCCAGAAGGGGAAGAGAAATGGAGAGGGCAACTGCAAGGATGGCAAAGTACAGACAGAGAAAAGGACTGGGGTAATTTGATTGTACAATTTGTACTGTGCTCCAGATGTCTGTCTCTCCCTTTACATTCTGGCAAACCATCAATTCTCATAATGTGACCTTATAGCAGGCTGCTAAATTCTAGCACTATGATCATTCTCCTCTTCCTCGCTCTGTGTTAAAGCTAGCGCAGGCACCAAATGTGTGTTGGGATCATAATAAATGGAGCAACTGCTCATTTTTGCCTCTACTCTTAGGGGCTGAAATTTGAAAGCCAAGGGTCACCCAAAAGACGGCCGATGGCTGCCGAGATATCTGAGGGTACTTTGGGCAGGAGTTTCGGCAAAAAGTCCTTTGAAAGAAAAAAGGACTTGTACCGTCAATCTGGGCAGCAGCTCCCATTCTCAGCGGCAAAGGAACTTGCCGCCCAAGTGCCGCTGAGGATGGAGTTGGACCCAGGGAGGATTGAACAGCTGGAAATAAAAATCATCAAAAAAAATCATCGGAACATCTTCAGGGGACCCTATCCAGGTAAGTCGCAGTAAAGGAAAATATTTTAAAATGTTTACTAACCTTTTCTTGCAGGTCTACCGTCAGGGATAGACCAGCCTTCTCACAGCGGTCCTTCCCCGTCCTGCCGCTGACTCCCGCCCACACCAATCTGGCATCTCGGGGGTCGGGGCCGCTCGGGAGTCGAGGGTCGAGGCCGAAATTGATGACCTTACCGCCCACTGCCACCGAGATCCACCGACATTCCTCCCCGGGTTCCGACCTGTGCAAGTTTACATTTGGTATAATGCACTGCAGCAACTTGCCAAGGCTTCTTCAACAACACCTCCCAAACCCGCGACCTGTACAACCTAGAAGGAGACGGGCAGGCACCTGGGAACACCATCACCTGCAAGTTCCCCTCCAAGTTATACACAATCCTAACTTGGAAATATCACTGCTTCTTTATCGTCGCTGGCTCACAATTCTGGAACTCCCTCCCTAACAGCACTGTGGAAGCACCTTCACCACATGGACTGCAGCGGCTCAAGAAGGCGGCTCACCACCACCTTCTCAAGGGGCAATTAGGGATGGGCAATAAATGCCTGCTTTGCCAGAGACACCCACATCCCAGGAACAAATAAAATAAATTGTTGCAGTCCTCCTCAGTGTTGACTATCTCCCCCAATTGGTGTTGATGGCAAATTTAGAAATTATGTATTTGATTCCAAAGTCTAAATCATTAATTTAAATTGTGAACAAGTGGTCTCAGTCGGGAACCTTGTGGGACCCTCACTTCCCACTATTTGCCACTTGGGATAGCTATCCTTTACCCCGACTCTCTGCTTTCTGCCTTGCAGCTAGCTAGATATCTGGTTGAATTTTCTGCTCTCCTTCTCTCCCTCTGGATGAATTGGAATTGTAGTAAGCCCCTTCCTCCTCTTCCTCGGCTGTTTCACAGGGCTCACAAAGGCCTGTTTTTGTTTTTTTTTTTAGTTTTTTTTGGGCACTAAAATCATATTTTTTAATTTTTTTTCTCCAAGTGCCCCCTATAAAAGGGGAGAGGGACACTAAAAACACCGGCAATTAAAACAAATTAAACTTTAGAACATAAAACCAAATTAAAATTTGGTTGCCGGGCGTGATGATGCACTCCAGTCCCTCCGATACCCACGTCTCGCGGAAGGCCGCGAGCGTACTGGTGGACACCGCGTGCTCCATCTCCAAGGACACCCTGGCACAGATGTACGTGCGGAAGAGAGGCAGGCAGTCAGGCTGAACGACCCCCGCAACCGCCCGCTGCCTCGACCGGCTGATGGCACCCTTGGCCGTGCCCAGGAGCAGTCCTACGAGGAGGCCCTCGGACCTACCCGCTCCCCTCCGCACAGGGTGCCCAAAGATCAGGAGTGTGGGACTGAAGTGCAGCCAGAATTTCAGGAGCAGCCCCTTTAAATAATAAAACAGGGGCTGCAACCTCGTGCATTCGATAAAAACATGGAACACGGACACTTCCAAACCGCAGAAATTGCAGGCGGCCTGGGAGCCCGTGAACCGGCTTAAAAATTTATTGCACGGCACTGCTCCATGCACCACCCTCCAGGCCAAGTTCCCGATAAATATTGGGAGGACTCCCGCGTAGAGTGCCCTCCATTGGGGACCCCTGCCTCCTCCGGACGGCAAGATGGTATGCCATGGCGTGTCCGGACAGCAGGCGAGGATGGCAAAGTTGAGAGTGTGCAGGAGCAGCCCGTACAGGAAACCCCTCCGCGCGGAACTGAAAGGCACGGAAGGGATTTCCCCGAGGCGGCTCAAGTTGTGAGGCGCCGGCTCCCGAGGTTTCGGGATTTGGCGCCAATGAGGAATTCCGTCCGGACGGGGTTCAGTTCGGACGTTATCTCCCCACGTGCTTGAGCCTCCTCGATGCACCTAACGTAGTCAGGGCCCAGAGCTGTTCTGAGCAACTCGATGGCATCGGCCGTGCGGCGGACGTCGGCCGAATTTAGGCGCCGCGCCAGCGTGTCTGGCGCCATCCAGCCCGCTCCTCCGCCATCGAGCAGGTCCCTGACCCTGGTCACCACACCAGCCACAGCCCTCTCGTCCGACTGCCACCTAAAACCTCGGTCAAGAAGGTACGGATTCCCAAGCAGCGGCTCCTGCATGACGGCCGCCCCTCCAGCCGGTGGAGAGCTGCGCTTGGTGGAGACTTTGTTCCAGACCCTGGTGAGTTCCTTGTAAAAGACATGCAGCTCCTGGATGGCGGTCCTGATGCCCCCCATGCTCACAAACAGGAGCTGCGTGTCGTAGTTGAGGCCGTGGTGCTGGCGGAAAATATACGTCGCCAGATCACGCCACCTAGGAGGGGGCTCGACGTAAATGTATCTCTGCAGGGTCTGAAGACGATAAATCGCGAGCTGGGTGCTGACGCACAACAACGACTGACCGCCCTCCCCAAGCGGGAGACTCAAGACCACGGAAGAGACCCAGTGCTTCCTGTTGTTCCAGAAGAAGTCCACCAGCTTCTTCTGTATCTTGGTGACAAACGCGGGGGGAGGGGTCAAAGTGACCACCCGGTACCATAGCATGGCGGCCACCAGCTAGTTTATGACTAGCGCTCGACCCCTGTAGGACAGCACTCGGAGCAGTCCTGTCCAGCGCCCTAGGCGAGCGGCGACCTTGGCCTCCAGCTCTTGCCAGTTCCCCGGCCAGGCTTCCTCGTCGGGGCTAAGGTAGACTCCCAGATAGAGGAGATGGGTCGTGCTCCAGGCGAAAGTCCTGAGCTCCTCCGGCAGGGAGTCCACCCGCCACTGACCCACCAGGAGTACGGAACATTTCTCCCAGTTCATCCTGGCGGAGGATGCGACCGAGTTAAACTCCTGGCACTCACGCATCCTCCGCAGGTCAGCGGGATCCTCTACCGCGAGGAGCACGTCATCGGTGTAAGCCAAGAGGACGACCTCCACGCCCGGCCCTTGCAGAGCCAGTCCCGTCAACCTCGTCTGCAAGAGGCGCAGGAAAGGCTCCACGCAGATGGCATATAACTGGCCGGACATGGGGCATCCCTGGCGCACCCCTCTCCCAAAGCGAAGGGGCGCCGTCAAGGACCCGTTAACCTTAATCAGACACTCCGCGGCGGCGTACAGAAGTCGGATCCGGGCGACGAAATGCGTCCCGAACCCGAAAGCGCTCAGAATCCCGAACAGATAGTCGTGATCCACCCTGTCGAACGCCTTCTCTTGGTCGAGAGATAGGAAGGCGAGCAACAGACCAGCATCCTGGGAATGATGGATGAGGTCCCGGACCAGATGGATGTTGTCGTGGATTGTCCGGCCTGGGACCATGTAGGACTGGTCGGGGTGGATCATGTAGTCCAGCACGGCGCCAAGGCGAGCAGACATCGCCCTGGTGAAGATTTTGTAGTCCGTGCTGAGGAGGGAGACCAGGCACCAGTTCTTAAGGAGGCGGAGATCACCCTTCTTAGGCAGCAGGACGATGACTGCCCTGCGCCAAGAGAGGGGCATCTCCCCGGTCGCCAGACTTTCCCCCAGGATCCGCGCATTGTCGCCCCCCAGGACGTCCCAGAACGCCCTGTGGAACTCCACGGTCAGCCCGTCCAGCCCCGGGGCTTTTCCCCTCGAGATCCGGTCGAGGGCGCCGGTCAGCTCCGCCAGGCTTAGTGGAGCTTCCAGACATTCGGCGCCCTCCGGGCTGACCTTCGGCAGGTCCTCCCACAAAACTCTGCGCGCTTCGTCGCTGGACGGCTCCGGAGAGAACAGAGCCCCATAATATACACGGGCCCTGTTGTTGACGCCCTCCGGATCCGAGACGAGAGAGCCGTCGTTGGCCAGCAGCGTCAAGAGCTGCTTACGGACACTCTGCCTTTTTTCCAGCGAGTAGAAGAAGGGGGAGCCGCGGTCCAGATCCCGCAGAAACCGGATCCGCGACCTCACGAACGCGCCTCGGGACCCGACGAGCTGCAGGTCCTTCAGCGCGGCCTTCTTCGCTTCGTACACCGTCCGCAGGGCCGGGTCCTCGACGACTTGACCGAGACGGGACTCCAGGTCGAGCACCTCTTTTTCCAGACGCCCGACTCTGGCCGCCCGCCTCTTGGTCGACCTCCTCGCGTACTCTTGACAGAAGACGCGGACGTGAGCGTTGCCCACGTCCCACCATAGCCTCAAGGAGGGGAAGCCCCCCTGCTTCCTTCTCCAGTCGGCCCAGAAATGATGGAACGAGTCCTGGAACCGCACGTCCTCCAGCAGCTGGTTGTTAAAATGCCAGTACGCGGACCCCGTCCTCGCGCGGAGCGAAGCTAGCTCCGCCCACACCAGGTGGTGGTCCGAACACGGCACTGGCCGCATGGAGGCCGCCAGGACGCAGAAACGTACGCCCAAGACACGTAAAAGCGGTCGATTCTGGACCATCCTACTCCAGGCCTCACCCAAGTAAAGGCGCTGGAGTCGGGGTGGAGATTCCGCCAGGCGTCCACCAAGTCGAAGGACCCGACCAGGTCCCTCAACTTCTCGATCACCATCATGCTCTGCGGGGCACCGGAGCGGTCCCTCGCCTCGAGGGTGCAGTTAAAATCCCCCCCGAGGACAATGCAGTTGCCGACGTCGACGGAGCCAAGAAGAGCGGACACTTCTTCGAAGAAGCGCGTTTGCTGCGGGCCGGGCTGAGGGGTGTACACGTTCACGAGATGGAGTGGCACGTCCCCCAGGCGAACCGTGACGTGCAGCAAGCGGCCTGGCATGGGCTCCTCGACCCCCAAGATCTCCGGCTGAAAATGCGGGGCCAACAAGATGGCCACCCCACAAGAAGTGGCGGTGAGGTGGCTCATGCGGACCTCTCTTTGCCATTCCAGGAGCCACGTGGCTTCGTCTCATGGAACGGTGTGGGTTTCTTGCAGGAAGCACACCGCATATTTCCCCTCCCGCAGGAGCGAAAAATTGGTAAATCTACGGCGTGCCTCTCTGCCGCCGTTGATGTTGAGGCTGGCTATGGTTATCTTCATGACAAAAGCATAGTGCAACCTCTACCTAACCTATTGTGGGGGGGGGGTGGAGTGGAGTCATTTGTTGACCTCCACTCCCTCAGCAGCACAGCGAGGAATGCTTTGAGCCAGCGCAGCTCAAGGCCGTGCGCCTTTGATAAGGGCCCGCCCGCGGCCATGGTTTTAGCGGCGGCGCGGACGGACGCGATGAGCAGCCCCGGCTCGGACCATCTTTCCCGGGCCAGATGGGCTCGGTTGCGGCGACCCTGGTTCTGGGCCAAAAAGTCCCGGAGTTCCTTTGCAGGAATGAGGGGGGACTCAGCGGCGGGTACGAGGAGATCCTCCGCCTCACTGGCGATGGACTCTAGATCTTCTCCCTCGTCCCCCACCGAGTCCCTGTCCCCCTCCGGGAGGTTGCCGCCAGCAACCGGCCCGTCAACCACACTAGGTACGGCAAATGGCCCGGCCGCTCCATTCGGCCCTGGCTCTGCCCCGATCCCACCCCCAGGATCGTCGGCAGAGGAGTCCCCACTGGGCTCTTTTAAAAGCGGTGCTGGGTCGGGAAGCGACAGCGGAAGGGGTTCCTCCTCCGCCCCAGGAACCGGGGAACACGGAGAGACCTGGTTTTGGAGATTCTCCAGGTCTACCCAGTCCCCCAGCTCCAAAGTAGGGGGCGAGGGTTGGTGTTCGTCCCCCTCCCCGCCGCCACCCCCCGGCCCAGCGTGTGGATGGATGTTAAAAAAAATTTCATTTTCATTTTCTGCCGAGTCAAGCAAGTCCTGGGGGGAGTTGGATAAAGGCTGGGCGGGCTCAGGTTCGGTTTTTTCGGCCCCGCCGGCCTCAGTCCCCGGGACGCTCGACCCGGTGGTAACGCATTCCTCCACTGGCCCCGCGCCCCCCACGTCAGGCAGATCTTCCACGCCATCTCCGGGAGGCAGAGGCTGGGCAGCCTCGACTGCCCCACCCTCCCCGGGGACAGATTCCTCTTGCCTACGGGGCTGTTTGGGGGCGCTGGTGGGGGACGCGGGACACGCGGCGGGCACCGACTCCTCCGCGGAGGGATGTTGTTCCCCCTCCGCCTCATTGAAGCGGCGCCTCCTTTTGTTCCTGGGGGTGCGCGGAGACAGGGAGACCTCCATGTCTGCCGAGGCCTCCCGCTCCACTCCCCCCTTTTTCTTATCTTGCCCGCGCCCGAGCCCCTCTGCGGTATTGGTCAAGGGCTCGGGCACGGGCTCAGGGTACCCCACGCTCGCCGATGACTGGGTTGAGCTGAGCGCGGTGATCAAACTGTCTGGTGCACTGAGGGGACCCGCCTCGAGATGTTTCGCCTTCCTCCGTGCCTTCTTTCCGAGCGGACGCTCTCCCTCCCCCCCGCCGGAGGCCGTGAAAACAAAGGCGCCTGACGATGCCCGCGCATCTACGGCTCCCGGCATGCGGACGCAACTAGGGAGAGGGGTGGCGGCGGCGCCAGCCTTGGCCACCTTCGGTGGTTTGGCAGCCTTGGAGGTGGGGCAGTTCTTGCGAACGTGCCCCATCTCCCTACAGGCATGGCACCGCACGCCGTCCGACGTCCAGAAGACGCGGTAGACAGTCCCCTCGTGCGCCACATTAAAACTGCCCTCTGTCGTCCCCTCCCGAGCAGCCGGACAAAGAGCTGGCGGCAGAAGGAGAAGACGTGGCGCAGGCTGTTCTCCCTGAGGCCGAGCGGTATGGGGTTGATCCCTGACCTTACCTCCCCCAGTTGGTGTAGGTGAGGGAGGAGGAGCTCAGCGGGAACAAAGGGTGGGACGTTGGAAAGAATGACCCCCTGAGCGGTGGCCTTGAGAGGGTCCAACGGCAGGAACGTCCCGCCCACCGTGAGCCCCTTTTCAAGGGCCAGGGACACCGCCCGCTCCGACCCCAGGAAGAACACCATCTTCCCAGACATTTTGGAGGCCGCGACAACGGCCGAGGGGCCGACTACCCCAGCCAGCGCCTGCACGCACTCCTCAATGCTCATTGTGGGGTGAGTGTAGCTCTTGACCCCGTGTTTTTTTGTAATTAGTTGAAATGGTGGCAGGGCAGCAGGAGGCACAGTGGATGTGGACGCCACCTGTGCGTACGTTTTAGCTGGCCCTGCCACCGGCGTGGATGGGGTCCCTTTAAGGGTTACACCCACCCCAAAGTCACAGGCCTCAATGGTCTTTAATTGGCCTCGTTGGTGTTTTGAGCAGAGGGAGCTCTTAATGGGGCACACCTCTCCCCTAGTTAACGATTGGGGAGAGGCCTTGCTCCCTCTTCTCAGTTGTCTTAATTTAATTTTAATTAAAGGAGGAAAGGGGCTCTCAGAGAGAGAGGGGAGAGACAGAGAGAGTGACAGAGAGAGAGATAAAGTGAGTGGGGGGGTGGGAAAGAGGGAAGCTGTGAGGGCAGGTCTCCCCTCACAGTGATGGGTGGGCGTTTTCTGGGGTGCACTCCCCAGATGATGGAAAAAAACAAGACACAGTCTTATAGGATGGTCTTCGGGTGGGGGGAGAAGATGTCTTCACCTGGGGCAGCTGGAGCCACCCAGGCAGACACTCTCAACGATGTTAAATAGGGTGATTAATCAGTCTTCAGCCAGGGAGCTCCAGCTATCCCAGGCTAGGCAATGGGGGAGGGGTGCTTCAGTGGTGTGTGGGTCTGAGTTGTGGGCAAGACCCCCACACACACTTCCACACACACACACACCCCGCGATGTTCCGGCCCTCGAAATGGTCTTCTTTCCTCCCCCCACCGATACAACAAAGTCTTTAGTGGAATGCACCAAAATACACCCACCTTTGGATGATGAAGTCTTTCCCTCCTTCCACACTGGATAGTTGTTGTTCTTTTCCCCCTCTCTCCAACTCTTTGTAAAAGTAAAAATGATGTTGAATTTTCTGCTCTCCTCCTCTCCCTCTGGATGAATTGGAATTGTAGTAAGCCCCTTCATCCTCTTATGGGCTGTTTCACAGGGCTCACAAAGGTCTTCCAGGCAGGAGCAACAGCAGGGAGCTCCTTCTCTCACTGCAGCACAGCTCCAAGTGAATAGGCCACGCCTCCAACAGCTCCACCATTGGTCCACAGAACTCTTTTTGGGAGGAAACTAAAACATTAAATCGTGTCCCCCCGATCTGGGGGACACACCAAACATTTTCAAGGCCCTTTTTTTGTGTTTTTGTTTTTTTTAAAGTTTTTTTTGGGCACTAAAATTTTTTCTCCAAGTGCCTCCTATAAAAGGGGAGGGGGGCACTAAAAACACCGGCAATTAAAACAAATTAATCTTTAAAACATAAAATCAAATTAAAATTTGGTTGCCGGGCGTGATGATGCACTCCAGTCCCTCCAGTGCCCACCTCTCACGGAAGGCCGCGAGCGTACCGGTGGACACTGCGTTCTCCATCTCCAAGGACACCCTGGCGCAGATCTACGCGCGGAAGAGAGGCAGGCAGTCAGGCTGAACGACCCCGTTGACCGCCCGCTGCCTGGACCGGCTGATGGCACCCTTGGCCATGCCCAGGTGCAGTCCTACGAAGAGGCCCTCGGACCTACCCGCTCCCCTCCGCACAGGGTGCCCAAAGATCAGGAGTGTGGGACTGAAATCCAACCAGAATTTCAGGAGCAGCCCCTTTAAAGAATAAAACAGGGGCTGCAACCTCGTGCATTCGATAAAAACATGGAACACGGACTCTTCCAGACCGCAGAAATTGCAGGCAGCCTGGGAGCCCGTGAACAGGCTTAAAAATTTATTGCACGGCACTGCTCCGTGCACCACCCTCCAGGCCAAGTCCCCGATAAATAGTGGGAGGACTCCCGTGTAGAGTGCCCTCCATCGGGGACCCCCGCCTCCTCCGGACAGCAAGATGGTACGCCATGGCGTGTCCGGACGGCAGGCGAGGATGGCAAAGTTGAGAGTGTGCAGGAGCAGCCCATACAGGAAACCCCTCCGCGCGGAACTGAAAGGCACGGAGGGGATTTCCCCGAGGAGGCTCAAGGAGTGAGGCGCCTGCTCCCGAGGGAGGTTCCGGGGTTTGGCGCCGATGAGGAATTCCGTCCGGACGGGGGTCAGTTCGGACGGGATCTCCCCACGTGCTTGAGCCTCCTCGATGCACATAACGGAGTCAGGGCCCAGAGCTGTTTTTAGCGACTCGATGGCATCGGCCGCGCGGCGGACGTCGGCCGAACTTAGGCGCCGCGCCAGCGTGTCCGGCGCCATCCAGCCCTCTCCTCCGCCATCGAGCAGGTCCCTGACCCTGGTCACCTCACCAGCCACAGCCCTCTCGTCTGACCGCCACCTAAAACCTCGGTTGTGGAGGTACGGATTCCCAAGCAGCGGCTACTGCAGGACGGCCGCCACTCCAGCCGGTGGAGAGCTGCGCTTGGTGGAGACTTTGTTCCAGACCCTGATGAGTTCCTTGTAAAAGACAGGCAGCTCCTGGAAGGCTGTCCTGACACCCGCTAAGCTCACAAACAGGAGCTGTGTGTCGTAGTAGAGGCTGTGCTGCTGGCGGAAGAAATACGTCGCCAGAGCACGCCACCTAGGAGGGGGCTCGCCGTAAAGGTATCTCTGCAGGGTCTGAAGACGGAAAGTCGCGAGCTGCGTGCTGACGCACACCAATGACTGACCGCCCTCCCCAAGCGGGAGACTCAAGACCACGGCAGAGACCCAGTGCTTCCTGTTGTTCCAGAAGAAGTCCACCAGCTTCTTCTGTATGTTGGTGACAAACGCAGGGGGAGGGGTCAAAGTGACCAGCCGGTACCACAACATGGCGACCACCAGCTGGTTTATGACTAGCGCTCGACCACTGTAGGACAGCACTTGGAGCAGTCCCATCCAGCGCCCTAGGCGAGCGGCGACCTTGGCCTCCAGCTCTTGCCAGTTCGCCGGCCAGGCTTCCTCATCGGGGCTAAGGTAGACTCCCAGATAGAGGAGATGGGTCCTGCTCCAGGCAAAAGGCATGAGCTCCTCCGGCAGGGAGTCCACCCGCCACTGACCCACCAGGAGTCCGGAACATTTCTCCCAGTTGATCCTGGCGGAGGATGCGGCCGAGTAAATCTCCTGGCACTCACGCATCCTCCGCAGGTCAGCGGGATCCTCTACTGCGAGGAGCACGTCATCGGCGTAAGCCGAGAGGACGACCTATACGCCCGGCCCTTGCAGAGCCAGTCCCGTCAACCTTGTCCGTAGGAGGCGCAGGAAAGGCTCCACGCAGATGGCATATAACTGGCCGGACATGGGGCATCCCTGGCGCAACCCTCGCCCAAAGTGAAGGGGTGCCGTCAAGGACCCGTTAACCTTTATCAGACACTCCGCGGCGGCGTACAAAAGTCGGATCCGGGTGACGAAATGCGTCCCGAACCCGAAAGCGCGCAGAGTGAACAGATAGTCGTGATCCACCCTGTCGAACGCCTTCTCTTGGATGAGAGATAGGAAGGCGACCGACAGACCAGCCTCCCGGGAATGATGGATGAGGTCCCGGACCAGATGGATGTTATCGTGGATTGTCCGGCCCACGACCGTGCAGGACTGGTCGGGGTGGATCATATGGTCCAGCACGGCGCCAAGGCAAGCAGACATCGCCCTGGCGAAGATTTTGTAGTCCGTGCTGAGGAGGGAGACCGGGCGCCAGTTCTTAAGGAGGCGGAGATCGCCCTTCTTAGGCAGCAGGACGATGACTGCCCTGTGCCAAGAGAGGGGCATCTCCCCGGTCGCCAGACTTTCTCCCAGGACCCGCGCGTAGTCGCCCCCCAGGACGTCCCAGAACGCCCTGTGGAACTCCACGGTCAGCCCGTCCAGCCCCGGGTCTTTTCCCCTTGAGAGCCGGTCGAGGGCGCCGGTCAGCTCCGCCAGGCTTCGCGAAGCTTCCAGATTTTCGGCGCCCTCCGGCCTGACCTTCGGCAGGTCCTCCCACAAAACTCTACGCGCTTCCTCGCTGGATGGCTCCGGAGAGAACAGAGCCCCGTAATATTCACCGGCCCTGTTGTTGACGCCCTCCGGATCCGAGACGAGAGAGCCTTCGTCGGCCAGCAGCGTCAAGAGCTGCTTACGGACACTATGTCTTTTTTCCAGCGAGGAGAAGAAGGGGGAGCCGTGGTCCAGATCCCACAGGAACCGGATCCGCGACCTCACGAACGGGTCTCGGGACCCGACGAGCTGCAGGTCCTTCAGCGCGGCCTTCTTCACTTCGTACACCGTCCGCAGGGCCGGGTCCTCAACGACTTGACCGAGACGAGACTCCAGGTCGAGCACCTCTTTTTCTAGGCGCCCGACCCTGGCCGCCCGCCTCTTGGTCGAACCCCTCGCGTACTCTTGACAGAAGACGCGGACGTGAGCCTTGCACACGTCCCACCATAGCCTGAAGGAGGGGAAGCCCCCCTGCTTCCTTCTCCAGTCAGCCCAGAAACGACGGAACGAGTCCTGGAACCGCACGTCCTCCAGCAGCTGGTTGTTAAAATGCCAGTACGCGGACCCCGTCTTCGCGCGGTGCGAAGCTAGCTCCGCCCACACCAGGTGGTGGTCCGAACATGGCACCAGCCGCATGGAGGCCGCCGGGTCACAGGAAACGTACGCCCAAGACATGTAAAGGCGGTCGATTCTGGACCATCCTACTCCAGGCCTCACCCAAGTAAAGGCGCTGGAGTCGGGGTGGAGATTCCGCCAGACGTCCACCAAGTCGAAGGACCCGACCAGGTCCCTCAACTTCTCGATCGCCGTCATGCTGTGCGGGGCACCGGAGCGGTCCCTCTCCTCGAGGGTGCAGTTAAAATCTCCCCCGAGGACAATGCAGTCGCCGACGTCGACGGAGCCAAGAAGAGCGGACACCTCTTCAAAGAAGCGCGTTTGCTGCGGGCCGGGCTGAGGGGCGTACACGTTCACGAGATGGAGCGGCACGTCCCCCAGGCGAACCGTTACGTGCAGCAAGCGGCCTGGCAAGGGCTCCTCGACCCCTAGGATCTCCGGCTGAAAATGCGGGGCCAGCAAGATGGCCACCCCACAAGAAGTGGCGGTGAGGTGGCTCATGCGGACCTCTCCTTGCCATTCCAGGAGCCACGTGGCTTCGTCTCCCGGAACGGTGTGGGTTTCTTGTAGGAAGCACACTGCATATTTCCCCTCCCGCAGGAGCGAAAATTTGTTAAATCTACGGCGTGCCTCTCTGCCGCCGTTGATGTTGAGGCTGGCTATTGTTATCTTCATGACAAAAGCATAGTGCAACCTCTACCTAACCTATTGTGCGGGGGGGGGGGGAGTGGAGTCGTTTGTTGACCTCCACTCCCGCAGCAGCCCAGCGAGGAACCCTTTGAACTCGAGATCTTCTCCCTCGTCCCCCACCGAGTCCCCGTCCCCTTCCGGGAGGTCGCCGCCAGCAGCCGGCCCGTCGACCGCACGAGGTACGGCAAACGGCCCGGCCGCTCCATCCGGCCCTGGCTCTGCCCCGATCCCACCCCCAGAATCGTCGGAAGAGGAGTCCCCACTGGGCTCTTTTAAAAGTGGTGCTGGGTCGGGAAGCGACAGCGGAAGGGGTTCCTCCTCCGCCCCAGGAACCGGGGAACACGGTGAGACCTGGTTAAGGAAATTCCCCAGGTCAACCCAGTCCCCCAGCTCCAAAGTAGGGGGCGAGGGTTGGTGTTCTTCCCCCTCCCCGCCGCCACCCCCCGGCCCAGCGTGTGGATGTATGTTAACATTTTTTTAATTTTCATTTTCTGCCGAGTCAAGCAAGTCCCGGGGGAAGTTGGATAAAGGCTGGGCGGGCTCAGGTTCCGTCTTTTCGGCCCCGCCCACCTCAGTCCCAGGGACGCTCGACCCGGCGGCAACGCATTCCTCCACTGGCCCCGCGCCCTCCACGACAGGCAGATCTTCCACGCCATCCCCGGGAGGCAGAGGCTGGGCAGCCTCGACTACCCCACCCTCCCCGGGGACAGATTCTTCTTGCCTACGGCGCAGTTTGGGGGCGCTGGTGGGGGACGCGGGACACGCGGCGGGATGTTGTTCCCCCTCCGCCTCATTGGAGCGGCGCCTCCTTTTGTTCCTGGGGGTGCGCGGAGGCAGGGAGACCTCCATGTCTGCCGAGGCCTCCCGCTCCATTCCCCCCTTTTTCTTATCTTGCCCGCGCCCGAGCCCCTCTGCGGTATTGGTCAAGGGCTCGGGCACGGGCTCAGGGTACCCCGCGCTCGCCGATGACTGCGTTGGGCTGAGCGTGGTGATCAAACTGTCTGGCGCACTGAGGGGACCCGCCTCGAGATGTTTCGCCTTCCTCCGCGCCTTCTTTCCGATCGGACGCTCTCCCTCCCCCCCGCCGGAGGCCGTGAAAACAAAGGCCCCCGACGATGCCCGCACACCCACAGCTCCCGGCACGCGGACGCTACTAGGGGGAGGGGTGGCAGCGGCGCCAGCCCTGGCCGCCCTTGGTGGTTTGGCGGCCTTGGAGGCGGGGCAGTTCTTACGAACATGCCCCACCTCCCTACAGGCATGGCACCGCACGCCGTCTGACGTCCAGAAGACGCGGTAGGCAGTCCGCTCGTGCACCACATTAAAACTACCCTCTGTTGTCTCCTCCCACGCCAGCCGGACAAAGAGCTGATGTCGGAAGGAGACGACGTGGCGCAGGCTGTTCTCCCAGAGGCCGAGCGGTATGGGGTTGATCCCTGACCTTACCTGCCCCAGTTGGTGTAGGTGAGGGAGCTGGAGCTCAGCGGGAACAAAGGGCGGGATGTTAGAAAGGATGACCCTCTGCGCGGTGGCCTCGAGAGGGTCCACCGGCATGAACGTCCCGCACACCGTGAGCCCCTTTTCAAGGGCCAGGGACACCGCCCACTCCGACCCCAGGAAGAATACAGCCTTCCCAGACATCTTGGAGGCTGCGACAATGGTCGAGAGGCCGACTACCCCAGCCATCGCCCGCACGCACTCCTCGATGCTCATTGTGGGGTGAGTGTAGCTCTTGACCCCGTGTTTTTTTGTTATAAGTCTGAAAGGTGGCAGGGCAGCAGGAGGCGCCGTGGATGTGGACGCCGCCTGCGCGTACGTCTTAGCTGGCCCTACCACCGGCGTGGATGGGGGCCATCATGGGGTCCCTTTAAGGGCTACACCCACCCCAAAGTCACAGGCCTTAATGTTCTTAAATTGGCCTCGTTTAAGTGTATGAGCAGAGGAGCTCTCAATGAGGCACACCTCTCCCCTAGTTGACAATTGGGGAGGGGCCTTGCTCCCTCTGCTCAGTTGTCTTAATTGTTTTTTTCAATTTAGGAGGAAAGGGCTCTCAGAGAGAGAGGGGAGAGACAGAGAGAGAGAGAAAGAGGGTGGGGGGTGGGAAAGAGGGAAGCTGTGAGGGCAGGTCTCCCCTCACAGTGATGGGTGGGTGTTTTCTTTGGGGTGCACTCCCCAGATGATGAAAGAAGCAAGACACAGTCTTTAGGATGGTCTTCGGGTGGGGGGGAGAAGATGTCTTCACCTGGGGCAGCTGGAGCCAACCAGGCACACACTCCCAACGATGTTAAATAGGGTGATTAATCACTCTTCAGCCAGGTAGCTCCAGCTATCCCAGGCTAGGCAATGGGGGAGGGGTGCTTCCGTGGTGTGTGGGGCCTAGCTGTAAGCAAGACCCCCACACACACTTCCACACACACACATCCCCCGCGATGTTCCGGCCCTCGAAATGGTCTTCTTTCCTCCCCCCACTGATACAACAAAGTCTTTAGTGGAATGAACCAAAATACACCCACCTTTTGATGAAGTCTCTCCCTCCTTCCACACTGGATAGTTGTTGTTCTTTTTCCCCCTCTCTCCAACTCTTCGTAAAGGTAATAATGATGTTGAGTTTTCTGCTCTCTTCCTCTCCCTCTGGATGAATTGGAATTGTAGTAAGCCCCTTCCTCCTCTTCCTGGGCTGTTTCACAGGGCTCACAAAGGCCTTCCAGTCAGGAACAACAGCAGGGAGCTCCTTCTCTCACTGTAGCACAGCTCCAAGTGACTAGGCCATGCCTCCAACAGGCTATCTGGTTGAATTTTCTGCACACCTCCTCTCCCTGTGGATGGATTGTAATGAAGTAAACCCCTTCCTCCTCTTCCTGGGCTGTTTCAGAGGGCTCACAAAGGCCTTGCAGGCAGGAGCAACAGCAGGGAGCTCCTTCTCTCACTACAGCATAGCTCCAACTGAATAGGCCACGCCTCCAAAGCTCCACCATTGGTCCACAGAACTCTTTTTGGGAGGAAACTAAAACATTAAATCGTGTCCTTCCGGTCTGGGGGAGACACCAAACATTTTCAAGGCCCTTTTTTTTGTGTTTTTTTTGGGGGGGGGTTTTGTGTTTTTGTTTTTTTTTTAAGTTTTTTTTTGGGCACTAAAATCATTTTTTTTTTCCAAGTGCCCCCGAATAAAGGGGAGGGGGACACTAAAAAAAACACCGGCAATTAAAACAAATTAAACTTTAAAACATAAAATCAAATTAAAATTTGGTTGCCGGGCGTGGTGATGCACTCCAGTCCCTCCGGTGCCCACCTCTCGCGGAAGGCCGCGAGCGTACCGGTGGACACCGCGTGCTCCATCTCCAAGGACACCCTGGTGCGGATGTACGCGCGGAAGAGAGGCAGGCAGTCAGGCTGAACAACCCCCTCGACCGCCCACTGCCTGGACCGGCTGATGGCACCCTTGGCCGTGCCCTGGAGTAGTCCTACGAGGAGGCCCTCGGACCTACCCGCTCCCCTCCGCATAGGGTGCCAAAAGATCAGGAGTGTGGGACTGAAGTACAGCCAGAATTTCAGGAGCAGCCCCTTTAAATAATAAAACAGGGGCTGCAACCTCGTGCATTCAATAAAAACATGGAACACGGACTCTTCCAGACCGCAGAAATTGCAGGCTGCCTGGGAGCCTGTGAACCGGCGTAAAAATTTATTGCACGGCACTGCTCCGTGCACCACCCTCCAGGCCAAGTCCCCGATAAATAGTGGGAGGACAGCAAGATGGTACGCCATGGCGTGTCCGGACGGCAGGCGAGGAAGGCAAAGTTGAGAGTGTGCAGGAGCAGCCCGTACAGGAAACCCCTCCGCGTGGAACTAAAAGGCACGGAGGGGATTTCCCCGAGGCGGCTCAAGTTGTGAGGCGCCGGCTCCCGAGGGAGGTTCCTGGGTTTGGCGCCGATGAGGAATTCCGTCCGGACGGGGGTCAGTTCGGACGGGATCTCCCCACGTGATTGAGCCTCCTCGATGCACCTAACGGAGTCAGGGCCCAGAGCTGTTTTTAGCGACTCGATGGCATCGGCCGCGCGGCGGACGTTGGCTGAATTTAGGCGTTTGGCGCCATCCAGCCCGCTCCTCTGCCATCGAGCAGGTCCCTGACACTGGTCACCTCACCAGCCACAGCCCTCTCGTCCAACTGCCCCCTAAAACCTCGGTCGTGGAGGTACGGATTCCCGAGCAGCGCCTCCTGCAGGACAGCCGCCACTCCAGCCGGTGGAGAGCTGCGCTTGGTGGAGACTTTGTTCCAGACCCTGACGAGTTCCTTGTAAAAGACAGGCAGCTCCTGGAAGGCCGTCCTGACGCCCCCCGAGCTCACAAACAGGAGCTGCGTGTCGTAGTTGAGGCCGTGCTGCTGGCGGAAGAAATACGTCGCCAGTGCACGCCACCTAGGAGGGGGCTCGACGTAAAGGTATCTCTGCAAGGTCTGAAGATGGAAAGTCGCGAGCTGGGTGCTGACGCACACCAACGACTGACCGCCCTCCCCAAGCGGGAGAATCAAGACCGCGGCAGAGACCCAGTGCTTCCTGTTGTTCCAGAAGAAGTCCACCAGCTTCTTCTGTATCTTGGTGACAAACGCAGGGGGAGGGGTCAAAGTGACCAGCCGGTACCACAGCATGGCGGCCACCAGCTGGTTTATGACTCGCGCTCGACCCCTGTAGGACAGCACTTGGAGCAGTCCTGTCCAGCGCCCTAGGCGAGTGGAGACCTTGGCCTCCAGCTCTTGCCAGTTCACCGGCCAGGCTTCCTCGTCGGGGCTAAGGTAGACTCCCAGATAGAGGAGATGGGTCGTGCTCCAGGCAAAAGGCCTGAGCTCCTCCGGAAGGGAGTCCACTCGCCACTGACCCACCAGGAGTCCGGAACATTTCTCCCAGTTGATCCTGGCGGAGGATGCGGCCGAGTAAATCTCCTGGCACTCACGCATCCTCCGCAGGTCAGCGGGATCCTCTACCGCGAGGAGCACGTCATCGGCGTAAGCCGAGAGGACGACCTCCACGCCCGGCCCTTGCAGACCCAGTCCCGTCAACCTCGTCCGCAGGAGGCGCAGGAAAGGCTCCACGTAGATGGCATATAACTGGCCGGACATGGGGCATCCCTGGCGCACCCGTCTCCCAAAGCGAAGGGGCGCCGTCAAGAACCTGTTAACCTTAATCAGACACTCTGCGGCGGCGTACAAAAGTCGGATCCGGGCGACAAAATGCGTCCCGAACCCGAAAGCGCGCAGAGTCCCGAACAGATAGTCGTGATCCACCCTGTCGAACGCCTTCTCTTGGTCGAGAGATAGGAAGGCGACCAACAGACCAGCCTCCTGGGAATGATGGATGACGTCCCGGACCAGATGGATGTTATCGTGGATTGTCCAGCCCGGGACCGTGTAGGACTGGTCGGGGTGGATCATGTAGTCCAGCACGGCGCCAAGGCGAGCAGACATCGCCCTGGCGAAGATTTTGTAATCCGTGCTGAGGAGGGAGACCGAGCACCAGTTCTTAAGGAGGCAGAGATCGCCCTACTTAGGCAGCAGGACGATGATTGCCCTGCGCCAAGAGAGGGGCATCTCCCCGGTCGCCAGACTTTCCCCCAGGATCCGCGCGTAGTCGCCCCCCATGACGTCCCAGAACGCCCTGTGGAACTCCACGGTCAGCCCGTTCAGCCCCGGGGCTTTTCCCCTCGAGAGCCGGTCGAGGGCGCCGGTCAGCTCCGCCAGGCTTAGCGAAGCTTCCAGATTTTCGCCGCCCTCCGGGCTGACCTTCGGCAGGTCCCCCAACAAAACTCTATGCGCTTCCTCGCTGGACGGCTCCGGAAAGAACAGAGCCCCGTAATATTCACGGGCCCTGTTGTTGACGCCCTCTGGATCCGAGACGAGAGAGCCGTTGTCGACCAGCAGCGTAAAGATCTGCTACGGACACTCTGCCTTTTTTCCAGCGAGTAGAAGAATGGGGAGCCGCGGTCCAGATCCCGCAGGAACCGGATCCGCGACCTCACGAACACTCCTCGCGACCCGACGAGCTGCAGGTCCTTCAGCGCGGCCTTCTTCGCTTTGTACACCATCCGCAGGGCCGGGTCCTCGACGACTTGACCGAGACGGGACTCCAGGTCGAGCACCTCTTTTTCTAGGTGCCCGACCCTGGCCGCCCGCCTCTTGGTCGACCCCCCTCGCGTACTCTTGACAGAAGACGCGGAAGTGAGCCTTGCCCACGTCCCACCATAGCCTCAAGGAGGGGAAGCCCCCCTGCTTCCTTCTCCAGTCGGCCCAGAAACGACGGAACGAGTCCTGGAACCGCACGTCCTCCAGCAGCAGGTTGTTAAAGTGCCAGTACACGGACCCCGTCCTCGCGCGGAGCGAAGCGAGCTCCGCCCACACCAGGTGGTGGTCCGAACACGGCACCGGCCACGTGGAGGCCGCCGGGACGCAGGAAACGTACGCCCCAGACACGTAAAGGCGGTCGATTCTGGACCATCCTACTCCAGGCCTCACCCAAGTAAAGGCGCTGGAGTCGGATGGAGATTTCGCCAGATGTCCACCAAGTCGAAGGACCCGACCAGGTCCCTCAACTTCTCGATCGCCATCATGCTCTGTGGGGCACCGGAGCGGTCCCTCGCCTCAAGGGTGCAGTTAGAATCCCCCCCCGAGGACAATGCAGTCGCCGACGTCGACGGAGCCAAGAAGAGCGGACACTTTTTCGAAGAAGCGCGCTTGCTGCAGGCCGGGCTGAGGGGCGTACACGTTCACGAGATGGAGCGGCACGTCCCCCAGGCGAACCGTGACGTGCAGCAAGCGGCCTGGCACGGGCTCCTCGACCCCCAAGATCTCCGGCTGAAAATGCGGGGCCAGCACGATGGCCACCCCACAAGAAGTGGCGGTGAGGTGGCTCATGCGGACCTCTCCTTGCCATTCCAGGAGCCACGTGGCTTCGTCTCCTGGAACGATGTGGGTTTCTTGTAGGAAGCACACCGCATATTTCCCCTCCCGCAGGAGCGAAAATTTGTTAAATCTACAGCGTGCCTCTCTGCCGCCGTTGATGTTGAGGCTGGCTACGGTTATCTTCATGACAAAAGAATAGTGCAACCTCTACCTAACCTATTGTGGGGGGGGAGAGGAGTCGTTTGTTGACCTCCACTCCTTCAGCAGCCCAGCGAGGAACCTTTTGAGCCGGCGCAGCTCAAGGCCTTGCGCCTTTAATAAGGGCCCGCCCGCGGCCATGGTTTTAGCGGCGGCGCGGACGGACGCGATGAGCAGCCCCGGCTCGGACCATCTTTCCAGGGCCAGATGGGCTCGGTTGCGGCGACCCTGGCTCTGGACCAAAAAGTCCCGGAGTTCCTTTGCAGGAATGAGGGGGGACTCAGCGGCGGGCACGAGGAGATCCACCGCCCCACCGAGTGCCCGTCCCCCTCCGGGAGGTCGCCGCTCCATCCGGCCTTGGCTCTGCCCCGATCCCAACCCCAGGATCGTCGGCAGAGGAGTCCCCACTGGGCTCTTTTAAAAGCGGTGCTGGATCGGGAAGCAACAGCGGAAGGGGTTCCTCCTCCGCCCCAGGAACCGGGGAACACGGAGAGACCTGGTTTCGGAAATTCTCCAGGTCTACCCAGTCCCCCAGCTCCAAAGTAGGGGGCGAGGGTTGGTGTTCTTCCCCCTCCCCGCCGCCACCCCCCAGCCCAGCGTGTGGATGTATGTTAACATTTTTTACATTTTCATTTTCTGCCGAGTCAAGCAAGTCCCGGGGGAAGTTAGATAAAGGCCGGGCGGGCTCAAGTTATGCCTTTTCGGCCCCGCCTGCCTCAGTCCCCGGGATGCTCGACCCGGCGGCAACGCATTCCTCCACTGGCCCCGCGCCCCCCACGACAGGCAGATATTCCACGCCATCCCCGGGAGGCAGAGGCTGGGCAGCCTCGACTGCCCTACCTCCCCGGGGACAGATTCCTCTTGCCTACGGCGCAGTTTGGGGGCGCTGGTGGGGGACGCGGGACACGCGGCGGGCACCGACTCCTCCGCGGAGGAATGTTGTTCCCCCTCCGCCTCATTGGAGCGGCGCTTCCTTTTGTTCCTGTGGGTGCGTGGAGGCAGGGAGACCTCCATGTCTGCCGAGGCCTCCCGCTCCACTCCCCCCTTTTTCTTATCTTGCCCGCGCCCGAGCTCCTCTGCGGTATTGGTCAAGGGCTCGGGCACGGGCTCAGGGTACCCCGCGCTCGCCGATGACTGGGTTGGGCTGAGCGCGGTGATCAAACTGTCTGGCGCACTGAGGGGACCCGCCTCGAGATGTTTCGCCTTCCTCCGCGCCTTCTTTCCGATCGGACGCTCTCCCTCCCCCCCGCCGGAGGCCGTGAAAACAAAGGCTCCCGACGATGCCCGCGCACCGACAGCTCCCGGCACGCGGACGCTACTAGGGGGAGGGGTGGCGGCGGCGCCAGCCCTGGCCGCCCTCGATGGTTTGGCGGCCTTGGAGGCGGGGCAGTTCTTACGAACATGCCCCACCTCCCTACAGGCATGGCATCGCATGCCGTCCGACATCCAGAAGACGCGGTAGGCAGTCCCCTCGTGCACCACATTAAAACTACCCTCTGTCGTCTCCTCCCGCGCCAGCCGGACAAAGAGCTGGAGGCGGAAGGAGAAGACGTGGTGCAGGCTGTTCTCTCTGAGGCCGAGCGGTATGGGGTTGATCCCTGACCTTACCTCCCCCAGTTGGTGTAGGTGAGGGAGGAGGAGCCCAGCGGGAACAAAGGGCGGGACGTTAGAAAGGATGACCCTCTGCGCGGTGGCCTCGAGAGGGTCCACCGGCAGGAACGTCCCGCCCACCATGAGCCCCTTTTCAAGGGCCAGGGACACCGCCCGCTCCGACCCCAGGAAGAATACAGCCTTCCCAGACATCTTGGAGGCTGCGACAATGGCCGAGGGGCCGACTACCCCAGCCATCGCCCGCACGCACTCCTCGATGCTCATTGTGGGGTGAGTGTAGCTCTTGACCCCGTGTTTTTTTGTTATAAGTCTGAACGGTGGCAGGGCAGCAGGAGGCGCAAGAGGCGCCGTGGATGTGGACGCCGCCTGCGCGTTCGTCTTAGCTGGCCCTACCACCGGCGTGGATGGGGTCGCCATCACGGGGTCCCTTTAAGGGCTACACCCACCCCAAAGTCACAGGCCTTAATGTTCTTAAATTGGCCTCGTTTAAGTGTATGAGCAGAGGAGCTCTCAATGAGGCACACCTCTCCCCTAGTTGACAATTGGGGAGGGGCCTTGCTCCCTCTGCTCAGTTGTCTTAATTGTTTTTTTCAATTTAGGAGGAAAGGGCTCTCAGAGAGAGAGGGGAGAGACAGAGAGAGAGAAAGAGGGTGGGGGGGGTGGGAAAGAGGGAAGCTGTGAGGGCAGGTCTCCCCTCACAGTGATGGGTGGGTGTTTTCTTTGGGGTGCACACCCCAGATGATGAAAGAAGCAAGACACAGTCTTTAGGATGGTCTTCGGGTGGAGGGGAGAAGATGTCTTCACCTGGGGCAGCTGGAGCCACCCAGGCACACACTCCCAACGATGTTAAATAGGGTGATTAATCAGTCTTCAGACAGGTAGCTCCAGCTATCCCAGGCTAGGCAATGGGGGAGGGGTGCTTCAGTGGTGTGTGGGGCCTAGCTGTAAGCAAGACCCCCACACACACTTCCACACACACACATGTTCCGGCCCTCGAAATGGTCTTCTTTCCTCCCCCCACCGATACAACAAAGTCTTTAGGGGAATGCACCAAAATACACCCACCTTTTGATGATGAAGTCTCTCCCTCCTTCCACACTGGATAGTTGTTGTTCTTTTTCCCCCTCTCTCCAACTCTTTGTAAAGGTAATAATGATGTTGAGTTTTCTGCTCTCCTCCTCTCCCTCTGGATGAATTGGAATTGTAGTGAGCCCCTTCCTCCTCTTCCTGGGCTGTTTCACAGGGCTCACAAAGGCCTTCCAGGCAGGAGCAACAGCAGGGAGCTCCTTCTCTCACTGTAGCACAGCTCCAAGTGAATAGGCCACGCCTCCAACAGGCTATCTGGTTGAGCAGTTTAATTATCTATTAGGTGGGGCCATCGTCCAGCAATTGATTGCTCTGCTCAATCCCAGCAATATGCAAGACTTGCATTTATATAGCACCTTTCACGAGCACTGGACGTCCCAAAGCACTTTACAACCAATGAAGAACTTTTTGAAGTGTTGTCACTGTTGTAATATCGGAAACGTTGCAGCCAATTTGCGCACAGCAAGCTCCCACAAACAGCAATGTGATAATGCAATATTTCGGGGAATCTTACCACTGCAGCAATGCAGGCCTTTCGTGTGATGGTGCAGGAGAAGCCCATGTGTCGACCATTATTGGGTAGCGTCTTTAAATTGGGCAGTTCATGTGGGCAACACCCTAATATTATGAGCCGATTATTTTGGGGATCAGACGTTCTGTGTTGTTGGGTATTGTGACGCCCGCTCTCTCTCTCAGCGTGACGAACATTAATAATAGTCCGATCCCGGAGCATGTGCCCTGCACACTGTGGGGCCGTCGGCCGCCGGCAGGATAGGTTGAAGCCAGCCAGCGCGCACTGGCCAATCGGAGGTCGGGAAGAGCCGGGCACGTGCTGCGGAGCCCCCAACCGCGAGGCGCTAATTCAAAGGCCAACCGCCGGAGCTCAAGCCCCAGAGCGGCGGCAGGTGCGAGCGCGCAGGCGCGGCCAGCTGGGCGAGAGCGGGAGGAATGGCGCTATGATGTCCCAGCCGCGCTAGCTGTATGTCCACTGGTTCCGCAAGGGGCTCCAGCTGCACGACAACCCGCCGCCGAGGGAGGCTGTGCAGGGAGTCAGCACCATCCGCTGCGTCTACATTCTCGACCCTTGGTTCGCCGGCTCGTCCAAGGTCGGTGTGAACCGCTGCAGGTAAGCGGGCGGAGGCCGCCGTGCGTTGGTTGCTGTGGGGACTGCGGGTTGGCGTCGGGTAACTCGCGCTAAATGAGAGTTGTGTATTGGTGAGGAATCATGCACAAAGAAACACTTGCATTTATATAGTACTTTTCATGACCACTGGACATCCCCAAAGCGCTTTACAGCCGATGAAGTACTTTTGGAGTGTAGTCACTGGCTGCCACGTTTCCTACATTACAACAATGTACGCATAGCAAGCTCCCACAGACAGCAATGTGATAATGAGCAGATAATCTGTGTTTTTGTTATGTTGATTGAGGGATAAATCATCATCATTGGCAATCCCTCGAAATCGAGCAAGACTTGCTTCCATTTAAAAATAAGTTCTCAGGTGACTGTACAGTCCAATGCAGGAATTATATTTTCTGCCACAGGTGGGACAGACAACGGTTGAGGGAAAGGGGAGGATGGGACAGTTTTGCCGCACACTTGTTTTCTGCATGCTCTCGGCAACGATGCACTTCCTCCATTTAGGACAGACTTTGGACAGGGATTCCCAGATGTCGGTGGTGATGTTGCACTTTATCAAGAAGGCTTCGAGGGATGAATATTGGCTCCAGGACACTGGGGATAACTCTCCTTTTGTTCTTTGAAATAGTGCCGTGGGACTTTTTACATCCACTTGAGAGACGGCACCTCTGACAATGCAGCACTCCCTCAGCACTGCACTGGGAGAGTCAGCCTGGATTTGTTTTGTGTTCAAGTCTCTGAAGTGGGACTTCTGAGTCAGAGACGAGAGTGCCACCCACTGAGCCACAGCTGACAAAACAGCTTGTGCAGTGGGGACAGTTGTATAACTTGTAAGCAGGGTAACTCCACATAAGTTTTGGATGTAGACATCAACTTAGCTCTATAATGCTATTCATTCAAGTGGTACATTCCAGCATTAATTGGTGGGTCATTTTCCAAAAAAAGGGAAAGGAAATGCATTTGATTTTGGGAAATAGTAAAATTAAAGCCCATGGGATTAAAAGGGCAGCACTGAATACAGGAATGACTAAGGGACAGGAAGTGATGAAGGTTGTTTTTCAGTATATTAATGACCTTGTCTTGGATAGAGGGGGCATAATTTCAAAAGTTTGCAGATGCAATGAAACTCAGAATTTTAATAAATGGAGTGATTTCTATAAAGTCACACACAAGCTCTTTGCCAAAGCAGATCCTTTATGGAGTGCCAATGTTTTAATAAAGTATATCTGTTGCAAAATAATGTGCAACTGGTACATAAGTGCAGGCTTACTGATTTTGAATATAATCTTAGCACACTGAATCACACAAGTGTCTGATGGTTCATCACTGGTGCCTCTAAAGAAAACCATACTCTTGTAAAATATTACAAATGCAATCATTGCATAGTGTCAAAAGCAGCAAATGAATGTGATGCAATCTGCACAAACAAGAACCTGGTTGTTCAGTCCGATCTACCTAACGTGAGGGAAAGGTGGGGTAAGGTCGTAGACCCAAACTGCTACACTATTTTCTGTATACTTGACCCTTGAGGTGGTGGTGCTGATGAACGGTTTGCCTGATAGTTTCTGGTGTGTTGCCCCATGTTTCCTCCACCAAGTACCAACTTTTGAAAGTAGGTAGTTCACTGCTGCTGTGGAATAAATCCCCATATTTGGACACCCTGGGAGAATACAGGGAGAATGAATTGTTGGTTTGTTATGGGCATGTTTAAACGAGAGTGGTGAATACCTGAGAGTAACTGCCAGGTAAGTAATTCTAAGGGGTTCGGTGATTCAAGCTTGGAGTAAGCCTGAGGTAGAATTACTGTACAGAAATCCCTCCTGGGTGTCTCTTAATTATCAATCAATATTCCATTACACATTAAATTCATGTAATTTTGACATGTTGAATGCATGTTTTTCAGTATTTTTTAAATAGTTTAGTTTGCTTAATACTTTTTAATAAAGCTTCTCTTGCTGTACAAACTTGTATTTGGATTTATTACAATTACAAAAAAGATCCTACCACTGACAACAACACTGGGCCACATTTTAAAACAATTTCACTAGATTAATTGGATAGAAAGTCATGGGGGAGGAATGAAATGGAGAGGGGTTAATTGGGTAGATGTTAGTTCAGTGGTTAGGGAGAAGGCTTAGTTGTATGGGGGGTTGGGGAGTGGTATTTGATGTAGAGGAGTTAATTGGATGTGTGTAGGGGAGAAGGTGTTAGCTGGAGAGAAGTTGCATAAGAAATAGGAACAGGAGTCGGCCATTTGGCCCCTCGCGCCTGCTCTGCCATTCAATAAGATCATGGCTGATCTGATCTTGGCCTCAACTCCACTTCCCTGCCCGCTCCCATAACCTTAGACAGATTTTTGAACGTCAATGATCCAGCCTCCACAGCTCTCTGGAGTAGAGAATTCCAAAGATTTACGATCCACTGAGAGAAGAAATTCCTCCTCATTTCTGTTTTAAGTGGGTGACCCCTTATTCTGAAACTATGCCCCCTAGTTTTAGATTTCCCCCATGAAGGGAAACATCCTCTCTGCATCTACCCTGTCAAGCCCCCTCAGAATCTTATACGTTTCAATAAGATCACCTCTCATTCTTCTAAACTCCAATGAGTATAGGCCCAACCTGCTCAACCTTTCTTCATAAGACAACCCCTTCATCTCAGGAATCAACCTCGTGAACTTTCTCTTGAACTGCCTCCAATGCAAGTATATCCTTCCTTTTTAAATAAGGAGACCAAAACTGTACACAGTACTCCGGGTGTGGTCTCACCAACACCCTGTACAGTTGTAGCAGGACTTCCCTACTTTTATACTCCACCCCCTGATGGGGATGGGGATGAGGAGCTAGCTGGACAATATGGGGGAGAATGTTGTTGGGTGGGGAGGGTATTCAAGTGCTTATGGGAGATGGGCTGGGCTCCATGTTTAACGGTATGATTGTAGGAGAGGGGCTGGTCTCCAGAGATTGGTTATCGATTACGTCCATCCTCATGGCGCATCACCTTCTGCAAGTTCAGTCTCTAAATCAATGGACCTGATATGCCTTATGGCATAAACACCCCTAGTCTCCAACTTGGCATGAACAAAGCCACAGTACTAGTGAATATTAAAAGTCTTGTGTATAGTCTTGCGAATGTTTCTAGAGTGCACCTCCTGTGACACTTCCCTATCGCATTCTCAGACTCACCATGAATGATGTCACAGGAGATCTGTTGTTTTTGACATAGGTGTGCATATCCTGTCTGCCACACTTGACATAGGTCACACTTGAAAGTCAGCTATGTAGAGTGCTCCACTATTTATCGGGGACTTTGCCTGGAGGGTGGTGCATGGAGCAGTCCCGTGCAACAAATTTTTAAGCCGGTTCACGGGCTCCCAGGCCGCCTGCAATTTTTGCACGAGTCCGTGTTCCACGTTTTTATGGCGTGTGCGCGGTTGCAGCCCCTGTTTCATTATTTAAAGGGGCTGCTCCTCAATTTCTCGTTGCACTTCAGTCCCACACTCCTGATCTTTGGGCACTGTGTGGTGGGGAGCGGGTAGGTCCGAGGGGCTCCTCGTAGGACTGCTCCTGGGCACGGCCAAGGGTGCCATCAGCCTGTCCAGGCAGCGGGTGGTCGAGGGAGTTGTTCAGCCTGACTGCCTGCCTGCCTTCCGTGCGTACATCCGAGCCAGGGTGTCCTTGGAGATGGAGCACGCGGTGTCCACCGGTACGCTCGCAGCCTTCCGTGAGGGGTGGGCGCCAGAGGGACTGGAGTGCATCGTCACCCCCGGCAACCAAATTTTAATTTGATTTTATGTTTTAAAGTTTAATTTGTTTTAATTGCCGCATTTTAGTGTCCCCCTCCTCTTTTATAGGGGGCAGTTGTAAAATTTATGATTTTAAAGTCCCCCCCCCAAAAAAACACACACAAAAATGCCACAAAAAAAAGGCAGTTGAAAAGTGTTTGGAGTGTCCCCAAAAGAGTTGTAGAGTGCTGTCTGCACACTGTCAGATGCATATTTCTGTGTCCAGCTTTTTTTTGGCATGCACAGAGGAGCTCTCCGCAAACAGAAAATACCAGAGCACTGGAGGTTCTTACTTGACCTCCCTACAAAAAGCCAGGGTTCTGATTTACAGCCTCAATAACAGTTAACTTTTTTGAATGAACACTCTGTTTATTTAACACTTATTTTATATAAAAAAAGAAAGACTAGCATTTATATTGCCTTTCACGATCATTGGAAGTCTCAAAGCACTTTACGGCCAATTAAGTATTTTTGGTGTGTCATCATCATCATAGGCAGTCCCTCGGGATCGAGGAAAACTTGCTTCCACTCTTAAAATGAGTCCTTAGGTGGCTGAACAGTCCAATACGAGAACCACAGTCTCTGTCACAGGTGGGACAGATAGTCGTTGAGGAAAAGGGTGGGTGGGACTGATTTGTCGCACGCTCTTTCCGCTGCCTGCGCTTGATTTCTGCATGTCATGTCGGAAACGTGGCAGCCAATTTGCATAAAACAAACTCTCAAACATAATGACCAGATAATCTGTTATGTTGATTGAGGGATAAATATTGGCCAGGACACCGGGGATAACTCCCCTGCTCTTCTTCAAAATAGTGCAATTGGATCTTTTTTCACCTGAGTGCAGATGGGGCCTCAGTTTAAAGTCTCATCCAAAAGACGGCACCTCCGACAGTGCAGCACGTCCTCAGTACTACACTGGAGTGTCAGCCTGGATTTATGTGCTCAAATCCCTGGAGTCGGACTTCAATCCACAGCCTTCTGACTCAGATGAGTGCTACCCACTGAGCCACAGCTGACTTTATAGTGTAAATAAGATCCATATCTTCACTTAGCAGAAGAATGATACATTGTCTTTCACATTATGACCTTTGAACCTCTGTTTACTCAATATTTACTCTTTTTGATCTTAAAGGGACACTAGCAGAAAAATATATTCTCCATTATATGGCATAAAACTCCAGTAATTTTAAGTCAGACGATAGACTGTTTTTAACATGAATAATAACACAGGAGACTTGGTATTATATCTTTTGAAATAGATGTGTAAATTTTCAGGTCATTCACACTTGGGGCAAAGATTCAAAATGCTAGATGCACTACAGTGTAACGCAGGGAAAGGGGGAGGAAACACGGCTGGGTCGGGAGGCTTCTGAGATTGTAAACTGTGTTTGCGGTGCCTTTACTTCAGTTTTGAAAGTCGGCTGTAGAGTGCTTAGTGTGTCAGGATAAATCAGTCTTAAAAATAATTCAGTTTATTATTTGATCTAGTCCACCTTAAGTGAAGCTGTGACACAGATCCACCCTAATAGTGATCATCATCATAAGCAGTCCCTCAATCGATGAAGACTTGCTTCCATTCTAAAAGTGAGTTCTTGGGTGACTGAACAGTCTAATATGGGAATTAGTCTCTGTCACAGGTGGGACAGACAGTCGTTGAAGGAAAGGGTGGGTGGGATGTCTGGTTTGCCGCACGCTCCTTACGCTACTTGCGCTTGATTTCGGCATGCTCTTGGCAACGAGACTCGAGGTGCTCAGCGCCCTCCCGGATGCTCTTTCTCCACTTAGGGCGGTCTTTGGCTAGAGACTCCCAGGTGTCGGTGGGGATGTTGCATTTTGTCAGGGAACTGGTCGAGTGTGGTCAGTGCTTCGATGCTGGGGATGTTGGCCTGTTCGAGGACACTAACATTGGCACGTCTGTCCTCCCAGTGGATTTGCAGGCTCTTGCAGCGACATCGTTGGTGGTATTTTTCCAGCGATTTGAGGTGTCTACTGTATATGGTCCATGTCTCTGAGCCATACAGGAGGGCGGGTATCACTATAGCCCTGTAGACTATAAGCTTGGTGACAGATTTGAGGGCCTGGTCTTCGAGAACACTCTTCCTCAGGCTACCGAAGCTTATAGTCTGGTTACGTCAATAGCAGAGCAGGGACTAATATAGTGGAATTCCTTTTATACAGTTTTAATCAGTATGCATGTCAAAGGAAGCATTTAGCAGCTATTTTCCTGAAAGTACGTCACTAATTTAAAAAAGAGTAATCTCAAAGTTCAACATAATTTTCAGAGGGAGTACTTAATTTAAAGAAAAACCAATGTTCATTCACTTCAGCTGCGAAAGTTAATGTATACATGGGCAGAGTAGAATCATTTTGGACATACTAGCCTAGAAATTCAGCTGCGCCCATTTTTGGTGAGACCCAAGGAACCCCCATCAAGCCAGTGAGCTGCGGAGAGCAACGGACTGCTCGCCGGCTAAGCGGGATTGGTGATCAGGCTCTGCTGGCGTCGCTACGGCTCTTGGGTAAGGTGGGGTGTGATAATACATTTTTTGGAATATAACATCACCACAACAGCCAACTACTGCCTGCCTATTTTCCTGCCTCGCCTCTACCACTGTTGAAACCCTCATACATGCCTCTGTCACTTTGAGTTTTGATTTCCTTCCCAACCTCTTCAGCTCCACTCCACCTCAACTCATCCTGCCCTCTGCCCACTTATCCCATACTAAGTCCTGAAAATCTTTTCCTCCCTGGCATCCAACATGTCTTATTTTCAAACTGCTGTATAATTTTCTGCGTTCACGTGTACCATGATGCGCTTCCCACTCTTTTAGGCTTGCATTCATTGTGCTTTTCCTCCCTCTCACTCCTCTCCTTATCTGAACTTTTACCCACTATGCCCTTGCACTCTGAACTCTCTTCCTAAATCTCTGCCTAGCTCCCTTCAAAAGTATCTTGAAACAGTCACCTCCCAAATCTCTTCTCCCACATGGCTTTATCTCCTGCGATTCCCTTGTAATGTGCCTGAGCATGTTTTGTTATGTGAAAGCCACTGTTTAAGCACACATTGTTTTCTTAAAATTGAAAGCACTGGACAAACCAAACCAGCAGTCCTTATGATCATGTGTTAGACTGGCCATCATTGGAATCCGTTCATGTTAAACTGGGACTATTGTATAATAAATGTGATTGTTTAGTTCGCTCAGGATTAGAGGGGGAATTATACAAAAATCATGGCAGGAAAAGACCTGCGGATCCATATAGTTTGTCCCATTATCCTTATATCTGCATCTTGTAAAGTCACCAAAAGTATTGCAATATCGTGCATTAATTTGTAGAAAAAAATCAGGATGAATTTCATTGCGATTAACAATGTGGAACCTTAACCATCACTGCACCTTGTTCGATGACTGGGACTTGAATTAATGGCACAGTGATAGCTTCCCATAACAAGCTGCATTTATAGAAAAAATAACAGGGCACAGCATGCATTTGCATTCCTTTGTTCTCGGAATGTGGGCCACATTTATTGCCCATCCCTAGATCCCTGGAGGATTTTTCAAGGAAGAGCAGAGGTAAGTTGATTTGTACAGATATTGAGAATTATAAATATTCCCAAAAATATAAACTAAATAGATTTCCTGCAGCAGTAACCCCTAGTAGTCTGGGACTTGGGCCAATAGGTGGAGCAATTGGTTGGGCATGCAATAGTGGAGGAGTTGGGGAAGAGTTGGAGGAAGGCATAGTGGTGGGCTGCCTTGAGCGACTTGCTTTTACAAGTGAATGACTTGCTAGTGCGTGACTGAAATTATGCTGTTCCCTCCCCAAGAAAACCACCAGTGAACCATTTGCGTTTCTACAGCAGTCTCACTGCTTTTATGGTCCCCTTTCTGATGACATTCCATAAAATAATTATGAATTCAATTTCATAACTTCATGTCCTCTGGGTTGCCATTTCAGCAGTAAAACTACACTAGAGTACCCACTTCCCGCTTCTGTACTTCATTTTGAGGAAACTTTGACAGGAAAAAGAAGGAACTTGCATTTTTATGACGCCTTTCACCTCTTCAGAGATCCCAAATTGCTTCACAACCAATGAAGTACTTTTTGAAGTGCTGTCATGTCACTGGCAATTTGGGCAGATATTGCAACTAATTTGCTATCTGAATCCCACAAATGGCATTGATATTAATTAATTGATAATTACTATTTTTAATGGTGTTTGAGGTATAAATGTTGGCTAGAGCATTGAGAGAACTCCTTGCTCTTTTTCAAATAGTGCTGTGGAGTCCTTTGTCCATGTGAAAGGACAGATGGGGCTTTGGTTTAACATCTCATCTGAAAGACACTACCTCTGACAGAGCAGCAACTCCCTCAGCACTGTACTGTTAGCCTGGATTATATGTTCAAATCCTAGTGGGGCTTCAACCCACTGACTGAGGTGAAAGTGCTACTGAGCCAAGACTGATACCAGATAGCAAGAAACTGACACTTCCAACCCTATGCATACCCTCCTCTAACCCTTCCACACTCTCACTTTGCCCAACTGATCCACTATTTGGCCCTGAATTGCATGCCCATCCAATTTGGCCCAAGTCCCAGACTACTTGTGGGCCCTGCTGCAGGAAATCTATTTAGTTTATATTTTTGGAAACATTCATAATTCTCAATACAAATCAGCTTACCTTGCTCTCAAAAATGCTTTATTTTAAAAATGAAGTGTGCAGATTGCAGTTAACTGTTGAATTGTTACTGCTACAATCCTGTCAATACATGTAAAGTCTGATGGCTGGTTCAGAATATATTTTCAATCATTAATCCATCTGACCAAAATTGCGCAGAATATTACACAATGACAAAGCATTTGGCAGCACCAATACATGATATCTTAATATAAAAAGAGCACAGCAAGCAGCAATTCATATGCTAAATTAAAATTTGAAAAGGTAACCAAGATCACCCAATTTGTAGGCTAAGATGAACAATTTGAGATATTGATAGTACTGAAATATTGAGGAAATTAAACAGTGGTACTGTTTGTACGAAGTTTCTGCCATCCTGTCCACTCTGGTTACCAAACAACTTGAAAGTGAGGCGGTGAGTCAGCGAAAGGTGATTATATAATGTGGACTTGGGTGATCATAGTAACAATATACTTTTAATCATATTGCACTCTTGATTTAAATCATCAGGAATGTATCTCACCAAAATAATGCCAGTCTTAATCTAAAATGATTAAAGTGCTAAATGTAAATACTGCAGGATGGCTTGGAATCCTTCTCTGCCACATGCTTCAGCACCAGGAGCATGGCCAGAAGGGATCCTGAAAAGGAAATATATTTAATATTCTTTTGGTTTCACCAGGATAAGCCCCCTTCCCACAACTGCAGTGACCTCCTGACCACTTACTTACCTGCCAGGGATAGTTCCATCGGGCAGCTGGCGCTGGAGAATATCATGAGGCATGCAGGTGAGCCCCAGGGTTATAATCTCCCGGGGCTCATGATGCTGACGGCTTCCTGTCCCCCTCCATTCCACCCGTTCAACTCCCACCGGAGCTAAAATCGGGGCTGGTCACTTTAAGACATTATGATGTCACATGTTGGACTGTCACATGTTGGGCTATCAGCTCTGACTTCACCCTTCCAAAAACGTGCTATTATATATACTACAGGAACTGAGAGGGAGGGGTTTGGAAAAAATAATTTTTTTTCCTGTAGAAGCATCCTGCTGGAATTTTAAAAACCTAACCAACATCTGAACTCCAAAACTTGAGTACGATGTCAAAAATATTTTGCGCTAGTATAATTTGTAGGGCTCAGTGTTATATGATGATTCATCAAATAACACTTGGCCCAGGTATTTGCCCTCTCTTTACCAGTGGATTAACCCAGTCATCCAGTGGAGAAAATCACAGGGATCTTGGTTGTTTTTTTTAATTGACACTGGCAGCCCAGGGCTGCCTCAACTTAAGTAATTTTCTTTTTTCCAAACTCCTCCTTCTCAGTTCCTGTAGCATATAGACTAGGCCACAGGGTATAACCCCAGTTCTTTCCTCCTGTCTGCCAAGCCTTATCTCTTTGCACACATTTGTTTGTAAATAAGAAGTATCTGGAAATCATTGAGATGGTTGTCTTTTCTAAGACCGAATCAGAGAGACTTTTATTACTGTGTAATGTTGCTATGGTCTTAAATATATCCAAATCCCTTTGCAGTTTGTCATGCAGGATTCCTGTTGATACTCACTCTACCAGCTGAGTTTATCTGGTAAATACTGGCAATACTCCTGATTTCCAAGTGTATTTCACTACACCTTAGCTGTTGCCACCTTATGATGAGAGTGTGTTTACTCCAGACAAACCAAAACTGTTCTTAATGTATATTTCTTACTATATTGGTTTAGAGGTGTTTAAGCTTGAGTTTACACGTCAGACACCTATCAACTTTTCAGGCTAGGTAGTGGCAAAAAACAGTTAAATTAATAGTCTAAAATTTTATATTTATGTTTGCCAAATTCACATTGTCCCTCTCTTTCAAGATAATTGAGTTGAATGAAGGACAACCCCCACTCACACATAGACGATTCCAGGCGCTGATAAGTCAGTTGGATCTTCCAGAGCCACTAGTGGAAGTCATTGGTGAGGGAAGATTTGGAAAATCTACAATATTAGTATCAGATGATCACAGTGAGAAATATGGAGTCCCATCACTGGAGAAGCTTGGTATGCATTATTTTGTTGATTTTTTTTTTCTCAATTCCACTCAATAAAGCATAATCAAACTGGAGACCATCATTTTCTTTGATGGCTACAATAGCCAACAAATCGATTTGTTGTTGGGGCAGGGGGAGTGAGTTTTCAATGGAAAGTAAAATCAGGCAGGGTGTAAAACAGTTGGGTAATCTAATTCTGCCTGACTTCCGCTGGGGGGGTTAGGTTAAAATGATCCCGTGAATGTCGACAGACTACTTGACTGCAAACCAAGTTGGAGCTTCTGACTCAACATCCACCCGTGCTTTCTAGCATGCGTCATTAATCAGCAATCACAAGGAATCCTAGTTGAGAGTTTTTCCACTCCACTTGGGACATGGAGGCTAATTTTAGTTTCTACTTTCATGCTAGCTGGGATCAACTTACTTTTATTTCTCTTCTGCATTGGTGCCAGGTCCACATACCTCAACTCATTACTTAACCCTGTCTATCAGTGGCCTTTACAATTGCCCCATCAGGAAGTCCTTCCCTGTGTCTTGATAGTGGATGACTTGTTTGGTCTCTGGACTTTCTGGTCTATTCTTACGGCTTTCTGTTCATTTATTGAACCCTAATATGATTGACCACTTTCTTTAACTGAAGGGTACATTTTTGACCTTCCTTATCTTTGTGTGGCTTCAAAACAAGACAACGGTCCACTTTTTCCAGGCCCTGTACTAATGACATTGCATGTATTTGCTTCATGGGTTCTTTGCTTAAGAATTCATAGCAACACATTACTATTAAGAACTAGTTGGTTTATTAACAAAGATTTACAACGTGGACCATTTCCCATAACTCGGGAGCCTCCTATCAACAAGAACAGGCATTGACGACGAGATCCAACACCGCCCCTAGTGCAGTGTTCAGCCACCTGAGGAAAAGAGTATTTGAAGACCAGGCCCTCAACTGCCACCAAGCTCATGGTCGACAGGACTGTAGTAATACCCTCCCTCCTGTATGGCTCAGAAACATGGACCGGGTACAGTAGACACCAAGTTTATCACCAATGATGTCTCAGCAAGATCCTACAAATCCCCTGGGAGAACAGACGCACCAACATTAGCGTCCTCGACTAGGCCAACATCCCCAGCATTGAAGCACTGACCACACTTGATCAGCTCTGCTGGGCAGGCCACATCGTTCACATTCCAGACACGAGACTCACAAAGCGAGCGCTCTACTCCGAACTCCTTCACGGCAAACGAGCCAAAGATGGGCAGCGGAAACATTACAAGGACACCCTCAAAGCCTCCCTGATAAAGTGCAACATCCCCACTGATACCTGGGAGACCCTGGCCAAAGACTAAGTGAAGGAAGCAGTCAAGGACGCTAACGTTGGTGTATCTGTCCTCCCAGGGGATTTGCAGGATCTTGCGGAGACATCGTTGGTATTTCTCCAGCGATATGAGGTGTCTGCCGTATATGGTCCACGTCTGAGACATACACGAGGGCGGGTATCACTACTGCCCTGTACACCATGAGCTTAGTGGCAGATTTGAGGTCCTGATCTTCGAACACTCTTTTCCTCAGGTGGCCGAAGGCTGCGCTAGCGCACTGGAGGCGGTGTTGAATCTCATCATTAATGTCTGCTCTTGTTAACAGGCTCCCGAGGTATGGAAAGTGGTCCACATTGTCCAGGGCCGCGCCGTGGATCTTGCTGACTGGGGGGCAGTGTTGTGTGGTAGGGACAGGCTGGTGGAGGACCTTTGTCTTACGGATGTTTAGTGTAAGGCCCGTGCTTTCGTACGCCTCAGTGAAGATGTTGACTATGACTTGGAGTTCAGCCTCTGTGCGCAGGTGCATGCGTCGTCCGCGTACTGTAGCTCGACGACCGAGGTTGGACGGTCTTGGATTTGGCCTGGAGACGACGAAGGTTGAACAGGTTCCCACTGGTTCTGTAATTTAGTTCCACTCCAGCGGGGAGTTTGTTGAGAATGAGATGGGGCATTGCAGTGAGGAAGATTGAGAAGAGGGTTGGTGCAATGACGCAGCCCTGCTTGACCCCTGTCCGGACGTGGATGGGTCTGTAATGGATCCATTGGTCAGGATCATGGCTTGCATGTCATGGAGCAGGCGGAGGATGGTGATGAACTTTTGGGGGCAGCCAAAACAGAGGAGGACGCTGCATAGCCACTCACGGTTGACAGTGTCAAAGGCCTTTGTAAGGTCAAAGGCGGCCATGTACAAGGGTTGGAGCTGTTCCCTGCATATTTCTTGCAGCTATCGCGCTGTAAAAATTATGTCCGTTGTACCCCAAAGAGGACGAAATCCGCACTGCGACTCCAGGAGGAGCTCCTCAGCCACAGGGAGAAGATGGTTGAGGAGGATTCTAGCGACAACTTTCCTAGTGGTTGATAACAGGGAGATCCCGCTGTAGTTGCTGCAGTCGGACTTGTCCCCTTTTTTTAAAGATGGTCACGATTACTGCATCTCTGAGATCTCCCGGCATGCTCTCTTCCTTCCAGATGAGAGATGAGGTCATGTATTCGTGCCAATAGTGCCTCTCCGCCATACTGAGAATTAAATATTCAGGGGTGTTTGACAATCCGGAAGGACAGACAGAAAGGAAAAGGAGGTGGGGTAGCTCTATTGATAAAGGATGGAATCACTGCAATAATAAGAAACGATATTGGCTCAAATGATAAGGGTGTTGAAATAGTTTGGGTGGAGATAAGGAACAATAAGGGGAAAAAGTCACAGGGGGCCTATAGACTACGCAAACCAAACAGTAGCTATTCTGTTGGTCGGAGCATAAACCAGGAAATAGTGGAGGCTTGTAAAAAGGGAACAGCAATAATCACGGGTGATTTTAACCTCCATATTGATTGGACAAATCAAATTGGTCAGGATAGCCTTGAGGAGGAGTTCATAGAGTGCGTAAGGGATGGGTTCCTTGAGCAGTATGTAACGGAACCAAGCAGCGGGCAGGCTATCTTAGATCTGGTCCTGTGTAATGAGACAGGATTAATAAACAATCTCCTAGTAAAGGATCCCCTCGGAATGAGTGACCATAGCATGGTTGAATTTCAAATTCAGATGGAGGATGAGAAAGTTGGATCTCTAACCAGCGTACTAAGCTTAAATAAAGGAGACTATGAAGGTATGAGGGCAGAGTTGGGTAAAGTGGACTGGGAAAATAGATTAAAGTGTAGGACGGTTAATGAACTGTGGTGTACATTTAAGGAGATATTTCACAACTCTCAAGAAAAATATATTCCAGTGAGGAGGAAAGTGTGTAAGAGAAAAGATAGCCATCTGTGGCTAACTAAAGAAATAAAGGATGGTATCCAATTAAAAACAAGGGCATACAAAGTGGCCAAAACTAGTGGGAGGACAGAAGATTGGGAAGCTTTTAAAAGCCAGCAAAGAACAACTAAAAAAATAATTAAGGGAAGATAGACTATGAAAGTAAACTAGCACAAAATATAAAAAAATAGCAAGAGTTTCTATAGGTATATTGGGCCCAAATTTCCCCACAAAGGTAAAACGGCGCATCTCCGAGCCCCCCGCCGACATTGTAGAGCAAAAGCAGTGCCAAAAACAAGACTTGCAATTATGGCCGATTCTCAGGCTGTCTGTTGAGGTGGCGTGGCACAGAACATGGACACTAGATCAGTTCCTATGGAGTGGAGGGTAGCTAATGTAACCCCACTTTTTTTTTAAAAAGGAGGGAGAGAGAAAACAACGAATTATAGACTGGATAGCCTGACATCAGTAGTGGGGAAAATGCTGGAATCAATTATTAAAGCTGTAACAGCAGCGCATTTGGAAAGCAGTGACAGGATCGGTCCAAGTCAGCATGGGTTTATGAAGGGGAAATCATGCTTGACAATTCTTCTGGAATTTTTTGAGGATGTAACTAGTAGAGTGGACAAGGGAGAACCAGTGGATGTGGTGTATTTGGATTTCCAAAAGGCTTTTGACAAAGTCCCACACAAGAGATTAGTGTGCAAAATTAAGGCACATGGTATTGGGCGTAATGTATTGACATGGATAGAGAAACTGGTTGGCAGACAGGAAGCAGAGTCGGGATAAACAGGTCCTTTTCAGAATGGCAGGCAGTGACTAGTGGGGTGCCACAGGGCTCAGTGCTGGGACACCAGCTATTTACAATATACATTAATGATTTAGACGAAGGAATTGAATGTAATATCTCCAAGTTTGCAGCTGACACTAAGCTAGGTGGCAGTGTGAGCTGTGAGGAGGATGCTAAGAGACTGCAGGGTGACTTGGACTGGTTAGGTGAATGGGCAAATGCATGGCAGATGCAGTATAATGTGGATAAATGTGAGGTTATCCACTTTGGTGGCAAAAACAGGAAGGCAGATTATTATCTGAATGGTGACAGATTAATAAAAGGGGAGGTGCAACGAGACCTGCGTGTCATGGTACATCAGTCACTGAAGGTAGGCATGCATATACTGCAGGCAGTAAAGAAAGCAAATGGCATGCTGGCCTTCATAGCGAGAGGATTTGAGTATCGGAGCAGGGAGATCTTACTGCAGTTGTACAGGGCCTTAGTGAGACCACATCTTGAGTACTGTGTGCAGTTTTGGTCTCCTAATCTGAGGAAGGACATTCTTGCTATTGAGGGAGTGCAGCGAAGATTCACTAGACTAATTCCCGGGATGGCAGGACTAACATATGAAAGACTGGATCAACTGGGCTCACTGGAATTTAGAAAAATGAGCAGGGATCTCATAGAAACATATAAAATTCTGACGGGACTGGACAGATTAGATGCAGGAAGAATGTTCCCGATGTTGGGGAAGTCCAGAACCAGCGGTCACAGTCTAAGGATAAGGGGTAAGCCATATAGGACCGAGATGAGGAGAAACTTCTTCACTCAGAGTTGTGAACCTGTGGCATTCTCTACCACAGAAAGTTGTTGAGTCCAGTTTGTTGGATATATTCAAGAGGGAGTTAGATGTGGCCCTTAGGGCTAAGGGGATCAGGGGGTATGGAGAGAAGGCAGGAATGGGGTACTGAAGTTGCATGATCAGCCATGATATTGAATGGTGGTGCAGGCTCGAATGGCCTGCTCCTGCACCTATTTTCTATGTTTCTAACAGAGAGGGGGGCGGAGCTAGGTCCGTGCTGGCCACGCAGAGCTGGCAGGGGGTTGGAGCATTATCAGAATGCCTGTGAGAGTGCTGGCAGCACACGCATGTGCGTTGCAGCATTCACGCATGCTCAGTGGAACAATAACATTGGCAGATACTCCTCTCCCGCTCCCCACCAGCCTGCCGCGTTCTCCGTTGATACTCCTCCCTCCTGCAGCCCCGCTATGCCGCGTTCTCCCGATTCTTGCCCACGGCGAAGGGCTTGCCGGCGTCCCGCACCTTGCCCTGGCCGAACGGACTCCCGCACGGCCAGCCGCTGCATAGTTCAGTTTAAGCCAGAATTTGATTCAGTACTTTTATTATTTTAATTCTTTACTTCACTTTATTTTTTATTGAATGGTTATTACTGCTTGTGCTTGAAATGTTGTTACTTGCGCTGATTCCTTAACTGTAAGTAAGGTCTTTCTGTGCAGACAAAAGTGGATGCATACGCTGCCCTAAGTTAGTTTAGTACAACTTTTTTCTGGCCAAATTGGCATAAATGGGGTAAGTGGCTGGGAACGCCCCCTTTTGGGGAAAAAAAATCTAACCTAACAAAAATCCTAACTAACTCACTTAATACTGGCGCAAATTAAATGGCCATATTTGCAACTAAAATGATATACCAGAAAAATCAAGTTACATCAAAAAAAACGGTGCAATTCATGGGGATATTTGGACACATAAAAAGGAAAAGAGTGGCTAAAGTAAATGTTGGTCCCCTTAGAGGATGAGACCAGGGAACTAGTAATGGAGATGGCAGAAACTCTGAACAAATATTTATCAGTCTTTACGATAGAGGACACTAACAATATTCCAACAGTAGATAGTCAATGCAGTGGGGGAGGAACTTGATCACAATCACTAAGGATGTGTACTCAGTAAGATAATGGGACTAAAGGCAGATAAATCCCCTGGACCTGATGGCATGTATCCTAGGGTATTAAGAGAAGTAATGGCAGGGATTGTGGATGCATTGGTTGTAATTTACCAAAATTCCCTGGATTCTGGGGAGGTCCCAGCAGATTGGAAAACTGCAAATGTAACGCCCCTATTTTTTTTTTTTTAAAAGGAGGCAGACAAAAAGCAGGAAACTGTAGACCAGTTAGCCTAACATCTGTGATTGGAAAAATGTTGGAGTCCATTATTAAAGAAGCAGTAGCAGGACATTTGGATAAGTAAAATTCGGTCAGGCAGAGTCGGCATGGATTCTGGAAGGGCAAGTCATGTTTGACAAATTTGCTGGAGTTCTTTGAGGATGTAATAAACAGGGTGGATAAAGGGGAACCAGTGGATGTGGTGTATTTGGACTTCCAGAAGGCATTTGACAAGGTGCCACATAAAAGGTTACTGCACAAGATAAAAGTTCATGGGGTTGGGAGTAATATATTATCATAGATCGAGGATTAGCTAACAGAGAACAGAGTTGGGATAAATGGTTCATTCTCTGGTTGGCAACCAGTAACTAGTGGGGTGCCGCAGGGATCAGTGCTGGGACCCCAACTATTTTCAATCTATATTAACGACTTGGAAGAAGGGACTGAGTGTAACGTAGCCAAGTTTGCTTTTCCTCCCATCTTTGTATCGTCAGCAATGTGTGAGGAGGACACACAAAATCTCCAAAAGGACATAGACAGGCTAAGTGAGTGGGCAAAAATTTGGCAGATGGAGTATAATGTTGGAAAGTGTGAGGTGATGCACTTAGGCAGAAAAATAAAATCAAAGAGCAAGCTTTTATTTAAATACAATATTTCTCCAAAGTGCCGCAGTACAGCAGGATCTGGGGGTACTTGTGCATGAAACGCAAGAAGGTAGTATGCAGGGACAGCAAGTGATCAGGTAGGCCAATGGTATCTTCCCCTTTATTGCAAAGGGGATGGACTATAAAAGCAGGCAAGTCTTGCTAGAGCTATACAAGGTATTGGTGAGGCCACACCTGGAATACTGCATGCAGTTTTCGTTTCCATATTTATGAAAGGATATACTTGCTTTTAGAGGCAGTTCAGAGAAGGTTCACTAGGTTGATTCTGGAGATGAGGGGTTTGACTTATGAGGAAAGGTTGAGTAGGTTGGGCCTCTACTCATTGGATTCAGAAGAACGGGAGGTGATCTTATCGAAACGCCAAGATTGAGGGGGCTTGACAAGGTGGATGCAGAGAGAATGTTTCCACTGATGGGAGAGACTAGAACTAGAGGGCATGATCTTGGAATAAAGGGCCGCCCATTTAAAACAGAGATGAGGAGGAATTTCTTCTGAGGATTGTAAATCTGTCAAATTTGCTGCCTCGGAGAGCTGTGGCAGCTGGGACATTGAATAAATTTAAGACAGAAATAGACAATTTCATGAGCGATAAGGGGTTAAGGGGAGCGGGCGGGGAAGTGGAGTTGAGTCCATGATCAGATCAGCCATGATCTTATTGAATGGCACAGCAGGCTCAAGGGGCCGTATGACCTACTCTGGTTCCTATTATGTTCTTACACTTTAGTGCCTCGGGGGAATCCGTCCGCTCCTGTTGCATTGTTGTTCTTAAGCTGACGGACGGCCTTTTCTACCTTGTGCAGAGTTGGTGTTTTGCTGAGATGGTGGCCAGGAGTAGCACCCGGCCTACCTTAAAAAAAAAAATGAGGTGCCTACCTGGGGAGGCTGCAAAACCGGACCACATGTATGCTAAACAACAAATGCAGCATGCTATAGACCGAGCTAAGCAATCCCACAACTAATGGATCAGAACAAAACTCTGCAGTCCTGCAACATCCAGTCGTTCATGGTGGTGGACAATTAAACCACTAATGTGGGGAGGAGGAGGCTTCTTGAACATCCCTATCCTCAATGATGGCAGAGCCCAGCACGCGAATGCAAAATAGAAGGTTGAAGCGTTTGCATTCATCTTTGGCTAGAAATGCCAAGTGGATAATCCATCTCTGCCTCCTCTTGAGGTCCCTGTCAGTCTTCAGCCAATTCGATTCACTCCACGTGACATCAAGAAATAGCTGAGCACACTGGATACAGCAAAGGATTTGGGCCCCGACAACATCCCGGCTGTAGTGTTGGAGATTTGTGCTCCAGAACTAGCTGCGCCTCTAGCCAATCTGTTCCAGTACCTCTAACACTAGCATCTACTCGACAAAGGGGAAAATTGCCCGGGTGTGTCCAGTCCACAAAAAGGGCAGGATTGAATTTGTTCTGCTATCAGTCTACTCTCAATCATCAGCAAAGTGATGGATGGTGTCGTCGACCGTGCTATTAAGCTGCACTTAATCACTAATAATCTGCTCACCAATGCGCAGTTTGGGGTCCGCCAGGACCACTTCGCTCCAGACCTCATGACTGCCCTTGACATCAAAGCAGCATTTGACTGAGTGTGGCATTAGTAAAGTTGAAGTCAATGGGAATCAGGGGGGAAACTCTCCACTGGCTGGAGTCATACCTAGCACAACAGAAGATACTTGTGATTGTTGGAGACCAATCATCTCAGCCCCAGGGCATCATTGCAGGAGTTCCTCAGGGCAGTATCCTAGGCCCAACCATCTTCAGCTGGTTCATAAATGACCTTCCCTCCATCATAAGATCAGAGGTGGGTATGCTCGCTAATGATTGCAGTGTTCTGTTCCATTTGCAACTCCTCAGATAATGAAGTAGCCTGTGCCCGCATGCAGCAAGATCTGGACAACATTCAGGCTTGGGCTGATAAGTGGCAAGTAACATTCATAAGAACATAGAAATGACTGAGCATCTACAGCTCTCTGGGGTTGAGCATTCCAAAGATTCACAACCCTTTGAGTAAATACATTTTTCCTCATCTCAGCCCTAAATGGTCAACCCCTTCTTCTGGGACTGGGACCCCTAGTTCCAGACTCCCGAACCAGGGGAAACATCCTCCCAACATCTGTTCTGTCAAGCCCCTTAAGAATTTTATATGTCAATGAGATCACCTCTCATTCTTCTAAACTCTAGGGAATATAGGCCTAGTCTACTCAATTTCTCCTCATAGGACAATTGCCCCATTCCAGGAAACAGTCCAGTGAACTTTCATTACTCTCTCTCTCTCTCTCTCTAAGGCAAGTATATCCTTCCTTGGATAAGGAGACCAAAATTGTACATGGTACTCCAGGTGTGGTTTCACCAAGGCCCTTAATTGTAGTAAGACTTATTTATTCTTGTACACCAATAACTTTTGTAATAAAGGCTAACATACCATTTGTATTGTGTATGGAGAAAGAGTCAGACTGAACACTGAACTCAAAGTAAAGTGTGACCTTAGTCTTTTATTGCAGGTCTCGAGTGCCTCTCCAACCTGTGAAGCCTCCTTTTAAAAACCTGTGGGATCCCTTGGGACTCCAGGGGATGAGCCCTCTGGTGGCTGTACAGAGTAAATACAAGTATACATATATAAGAACACTCTTCCCCGGCCCCCCCACCTCCAATGTCAATAGGGTAACTATTTACAATGTCAGTCGATCTGGGGCCCTTCTTGCCATGGTTGATCGTCTTGGTGTGAAAACTGGTGTTGTTGAATCATTTGTTGGGCCCTCGTTGGGCTGCTGTGGATAATGGGTTCTGCTTCATGGTCAACCGTGGTGCCGGTTGCCACTGATGTGTGTGTTGGGGGATCAAAAAAGGTAGGGTCCAGGGTGGGTTGCTCAGGGTAGTCCGTGAATCTAAGATTGATTCCATTTGAAAGTTTAACCTGACACGCCCTGCTCCCCTCTTTGGCCACGACGGTGCCGGGAAGCCACTTGGGACCTTGTCCATAAATTAATACAAATACAGGATCATTGATTTCAATATTGCGTGAAATGGTATGCACTTTGTTGAAGCCGCCTGTTCTCTACCTGTTTATGTAGATCAGGGTGAACTAACGAGAGCCTTGTCTTAAGTGCTCTTTTCATGGGCCTTTCAGATGGGATCCCGGTGAGTGAGTGGGGTCTCGTGCAGTAGCTAAGCAGGACTCTGGATAGGTGAGTCTGCAGGGAGCCTTCAGTCACCCTCTTCAAGCCATGCTTGATTGTTTGCACTGCTCTCTCTGCCTGACCATTGGACGCTGGTTTAAACGGGGCAGATCCCGTTACGGGTCATGAATTCTTTGAACTCCGCACCGGTAAAACATGGCCCGTTGTCGCTCACCAGGACATCGGGTATGCCGTGTGTGGCAAACATGGCCCGCAGGCTTTCAGTACTAGCAGCGGACGTGCTAGCCGACATTCTCACATTCAATCCACTTGAAGTACGCGTCTACAATCACAAGGAACATTTTACCCAAGAACGGGCCTGCATAGTCGACGTGTGCCCTAGAGCACGGTTTGGAGGGCCAAGACCATAAACTTAGTGGCGTCTCCCCCCTGGGTACATTGCTTAACTGCAAGCATGTATTACATCTATGAACGCAGGACTCTTAAGTCCGCATTGATACCAGGCACTACACGTGGGATCTGGCTATCGCTTTCATATTGCAAAATCTTCTATAGATATGTGAAGAGAAAAAGATTCAGGTGAATTTATAATGGGGAACAAAGAAATAGCGGACCAGTTAAACAAATACTTTGGTTCTGTCTTCACCAAGGAAGACACGAATAACCTTCCGGAAATACTAGGGGACCGAGGGTCTAGTGAGAAGGAGGAACTGAAGGAAATCCTTATTAGGCGGGAAATTGTGTTAGGGACATTGATGGGATTGAAGGCCGATAAATCCCTGGGGCCTGATAGTGTGCATCCCAGAGTACTTAAGGAAGTAGCCCTAGAAATAATGGATGCATTGGTGATCATTTTCCAACAGTCTATCGACTCTGGATCGGTTCCTATGGACTGGAGGATAGCTAATGTAACACCACTTTTTAAGAAAGGAGGGAGAGAGAAATGGGTAATTATAGATGAGTTAGCCTGACATCAGTAGTGGGGAAAATGTTGGAATCAATTATTAAAGATGAAATAGCAGCACATTTGGAAAGCAGTGACGGGATCGGTCCAAGTCAGCATTGATTTATGAAAGGGAAATCCTGCAAGACAAATCTTCTAGAATTTTTTGAGGATGTAACTTGTAGACTGGACAAGGGAGAATCAGTGAACGTGGTGTATTTGGACTTTCAAAAGGCTTTTTGACAAGGTCCCACACAAGAGATTGGTGTGCAAAATTAAAGCACATGGTATTGGGGGTAATGTACTGATGTGGATAGAGAACTGGTTGGCAGACAGGAAGCAGAGAGTCGGGATAAACGGGTCCTTTTCAGAATGGCAGGCAGTGACTAGTGGGGTGCCGCAGGGCTTAGTGCTGGGACCCCAGCTATTTGCAATATACATGAATGATTTGGATGAGGGAATTGAGTGTAATATCTCCAAGTGTGCCGATGACACTAAGCTGGGAGGCGGTGAGCGCTGTGAGGAGGACGCTAAAAGGCTGCAGGGTGACTTGGACAGATTAGCTGAGTGGGCGAAAGCATTGGCAGATGCAGTATAATGTGAATAAATGTGAGGTTATCCACTTTGGTGGCAAAAACACGAAGGCAGAATATTATCTGAATGGCGGCAGATTAGGAAAAGGGGGTGCAATGAGAGCTGGATGTCATGGTACATCAGTCATTGAAAGTTGTCATAGAGGTACAGTAAGTGGTGAAGGCAAATGGTATGTTGGCCTTCATAGTTAGGGGATTTGAGTATAGGAGCAGGGAGGTCTTACTGCAGTTGTACAGGCCTCACCTGGAATATTGTGTTCAGTTTTGGCCTCCTAATCTGAAGAAGGACATTCTTGCTATTGAGGGAGTGCAGCGAAGGTTCATCAGACTGATTCCTGGGATGGCAGGACTGACATGAGGAGAGACTGGATCGACTGGGCCTGTATTCACTGGAGTTTAGAAGGATGAGAGGGGATCTCATAGAAACATATAAAATTCTGACGGTACTGGACAGGTTAGATGCAGGAAGCATGTTCCCGATATTGGGGAAGTCCAGAACCAGGGGACATAGTCTAAGGATAGGGGGTAAGCCATTTAGGACTGAGATGAGGAGAAACTTCTTCACTCTAGTTGTTAACCTGTCGAATTCCCTACCGCAGAGAGTTGTTGATGCCAGTTCAATGGATATATTGAAGAGTGAGATAGATATGGCCTCATGGCTAAAGGGATTAGGGGTTTGGAGAGAAAGCAGGAAAGGGGTACTGAGGTGAATGATCAGCCATGATCTTATTGAATGGTGGTGCAGGCTCGACGGGCCAAATGGCCTACTCCTGCACCTATTTTCTATGTTTCTATGATGCCTGGTGGGTACTGTGGAGGTCATTGATGCAGGTGACTCTGCCCTTCTTGGGGACCACTACATTGCCCCACAGAAGGCAGTCTGCCTGTAGAGACATTTCATGTTTGTGCCGCTGGAATGTCTTTATCTCTTCCTGCATTTCCACTGGGACACTGGACCAGCTCCCGTGAAGCACACAGCTTTTGACTAGAGATAATAAAGGGTTCTGGCTTGTCCAGGTTTTGATCTGCCGGGCAGTGACGGGTGATTACTCACTCTCAAATGCTTCCATAACCATGGCTAGATTTGCGGGCTGCGCCATTTCCACCCCCGTGGTGGGCAATGGCAGCCTACTGAGAGCATCGGCGCAGTTTTTTGTGCCTGGCCTGTGGCGGATGGCGTAGTTGTATGCGGACAATGTGAGCGCCCATCTCTGAATGCGGACCGATGTGTTGGTATTTATCCCTTTACTCTCGGAGAACAGGGATATAAGTGGCTTATGGTCAGTTTCCAATTCGAAATTTAGCCCAAACAGGTATTGCATTTTCTTTACCCCAAATACACATGCTAATGCTGCTTTCTCAATCATGCTGTCGGCTCTCTCAGCCTTAGACAGACTCCTGGATGCATAAGCAACCAGTTGCAGTTTCCCGAAATCATTAGCTTGTTGCAATACACACCTGACACCATATGACAATGCATCACATGCTAGTACCAAATGCTTACAAGGATCATACAACACAAGCAATTTGTTTGAGCATAACAATTTTCTCGGTTTTACAAAGGCATTTTCTTGGCTTTTGCCCCAAACCGATTCGTCCCCTTTTCATAGTAAGATATGCAGTGGTTCTAACAGTGTGCTGAAACCCGGTTAGAAGTTACCAAAGTAGTTCAGGAGTCCCAGAAACGACCGCAGCTCCGTGGCCTCAGTACGTTCTCGATTGCCTCTGTTTTGGCATTGGTGGGCCTGATGCCCTCCGCCACAATCCTCCTTCCCCAGGAACTCCACTTCAGGTGCCAGGGAAACGCACTTCAAGCGTTTTAACCTGAGCCCCACGCGGTTGAGTCGACAAAGAACCTCCTCCCTGGTTCTATAGATGCTCGACTGTTCCGACCTGTGACATAGAAACATAGAAAATAGGTGCAGGAGTAGGCCATTCGGCCCTTCTAGCCTGCACCGCCATTCAATGAGTTCATGGCTGAACATGCAACTTCAGTACCCCATTCCTGCTTTCTCGCCATACCCCTTGATCCCCCTAGTAGTAAAGACTTCATCGAACTCCTTTTTGAATATATTTAGTGAATTGGCCTCAATAACTTTCTGTGATAGAGAATTCCACAGGTTCACCACTCTCTGGGTGAAGAAGTTCCTCCTCATCTCGGTCCTAAATGGCTTACCCCTTATCCTTAGACTGTGTCCCCTGGTAATGGACTTCCCCAACATTGGGAACATTCTTCCTGCATCTAACCTGTCTAACCCCGTCAGAATTTTAAACGGTTCTATGAGATCCCCTCTCATTCTTCTGAACTCCAGTGAATACAAGCCCAGTTGATCCAGTCTTTCTTGATAGGTCAGTCCCGCCATCCCAGGAATCAGTCTGGTGAACCTTTGCTGCACTCCCTCAATAGCAAGAATGTCCTTCCTCAAGTTAGGAGACCAAAACAGTACACAATACTCCAGGTGTGGCCTCACCAAGGCCCTGTACAACTGTAGCAACACCTCCCTGCCCCTGTACTCAAATCCCCTCGCTATGAAGGCCAACATGCCATTTGCTTTCTTAACCGCCTGCTGCACCTGCATGCCAACCTTCAATGACTGATGTACCATGACACCCAGGTCTCTTTGCACCTCCCCTTTTCCTAATCTGTCACCATTCAGATAATCGTCTGTCTCTCTGTTTTTACCACTAAAGTGGATAACCTCACATTTATCCACATTATACTTCATCTGCCATGCATTTGCCCACTCACCTAACCTATCCAAGTCGCTCTGCAGCCTCATAGCATCCTCCTCGCAGCTCACACTGCCACCCAACTTAGTGTCACCCGCAAATTTGGAGATACTACATTTAATCCCCTCATCTAAATCATTAATATACAGTGTAAACAGCTGGGGCCCCAGCACAGAACCTTGCGGTACCCCACTAGTCACTGCCTGCCATTCTGAAAAGTACCCATTTACTCCTACATTTGCTTCCTGTCTAACAACCAGTTCTCAATCCATGTCAGCACACTACCCCCAATCCCATGTGCTTTAACTTTGCACATTAATCTCTTGTGTGCGACCTTGTCGAACGCCTTCTGAAAGTCCAAATATACCACATCAAATGGTTCTCCCTTGTCCACTCTACTGGAAACATCCTCAAAAAATTCCAGAAGATTTGTCAAGCATGATTTCCCTTTCACAAATCCATGCTGACTTGGACCTATCATGTCACCTCTTTCCAAATGCACTGCTATGACATCATTAATAATTGATTCCATCATTTTACCCACTACCGTTGTCAGGCTGACCGGTCTATAATTCCCTGTTATCTCTCTCCCTCCTTTTTTAAAAAGTGGGGTTACATTGGCTACCCTCCACTCCATAGGAACTGATCCAGAGTCAATGGAATGTTGGAAAATGACTGTCAATGCAGCCACTATTTCCAAGGCCAACTCCTTAAGTACTCTGGGATTCAGTCCATCAGGCCCTGGGGATTTATTGGCCTTCAATCCCATCAATTTCCCCAACACAATTTCCCGACTAATAAGGATTTCCCTCAGTTCCTCCTCCTTACTAGACCCTCCGACCCCTTTTATATCCGGAAGGTTGTTTGTGTCCTCCTTAGTGAATACCGAACCAAAGCACTTGTTCAATTGGTCCGCCATTTCTTTGTTCCCCGTTATGACTTCCCCTGATTCTGACTGCAGGGGACCTACGTTTGTCTTTACTAACCTTTTCCTCTTTACATATCTATAGAAACTTTTGCAATCCGTCTTAATGTTCCCTGCAAGCTTCTTCTCGTACTCCATTTTCCCTGCCCTAATCAAACCCTTTGTCCTCCTCTGCTGCGTTCTAAATTTCTCCCAGTCCCTGGGTTCGCTGCTATTTCTGGCCAATTTTATGCCACTTCCATTGGCTTTAATACTATCCCTGATTTCCCTTGATAGCTACAGTTGAGCCACCTTCCCTTTTTTATTTTTACGCCAGACAGGAATGTACAATTGTTGTCGTTCATCCATGCGGTCTCTAAATGTCTGCCATTGCTCATCCACAGTCAACCCCTTAAGTATCATTCGCCAATCTATCCTAGCCAATTCACGCCTCATACCTTCATAGTTAGCCTTCTTTAAGTTCTGGACCATGGTCTCTGAATTAACTGTTTCATTCTCCATCCTAATGCAGAATTCCACCATATTATGGTCACTTTTCCCCAAGGGGCCTCGCACAACGAGATTGCTAATTAATCCTCTCTCATTACACAACACCCAGTCTAAGATGGCCTCCCCTCTAGTTGGTTCCTCGACATATTGGTCTAGAAAACCATCCCTTATGCACTCCAGGAAATCCTCCTCCACCGTATTGCTTCCAGTTTGGTTAGCCCAATCTATGTGCATATTAAAGTCACCCATTATAACTGCTGCACCTTTATTGCATGCACCCCTAATTTCCTGTTTGATGCCCTCCCCAACATCACTACTACTGTTGGGAGGTCTGTACACAACTCCCACTAACGTTTTTTGCCGTTGGTGTTCTGCAGCTCTACCCATATAGATTCCACATCATCCAAGTTAATGTCCTTCCTAACTATTGCCTTAATCTCCTCCTTAACCAGCAATGCTACCCCACCTCCTTTTCATTTTATTCTATTCTTCCTGAATGTTGAATACCCCTGGATGTTGAGTTCCCAGCCCTGATCATCCTGGAGCCACGTCTCCGTAATCCCAATCATATCATATTTGTTAACATCTATTTGCACAGTTAATTCATCCACCTTATTGCGGATACTCCTTGCATTAAGACACAAAGCATTCAGGCTTGTTTTTTTAACACCCTTTGTCCTTTTAAAATTTTGCTGTACAATGGCCCTTTTTGTTCTTTGCCTTGGGTTTCTCTGCCCTCCACTTTTCCTTATCTCCTTTCTGTCTTTTGCTTTTGCCTCCTTTTTGTTTCCCTCCGTCTCCCTGCATTGGTTCCCATCTCCCTGCCATATTAGTTTAACTCCTCCCCAACAGCACCAGCAAACACTTCCCCTAGGACATTGGTTCCGGTCCTGCCCAGGTGCAGACCGTCCGGTTTGTACTGGTCCCACCTCCCCCAGAACCGGTTCCAATGCCCCAGGAATTTGAATCCCTCCCTGCTGCACCGCTGCTCAAGCCACGTATTCATCTGTGCTATCCTGCGATTCCTACTCTGACTAGCACGTGGCACTGGTAGCAATCCCGAGATTACTACTTTTGAGATCCTACTTTTTAATTTAGCTCCTAGCTCCTTAAATTTGTTTCGTAGGACCTCATCCCTTTTTTTACCTATGTCGTTGGTACCAATGTGCACCACGACAACTGGCTGATCTCCCTCCCTTTTTAGAATGTCCTGCACCCGCTCCAAGACATCCTTGACCCTTGCACCAGGGAGGCAACATACCATCCTGGAGTCTCGGTTGCGGCTGCAGAAACGCCTATCTATTCCCCTTACAATTGAATCCCCTATCACTATCGCTCTCCCACTCTTTTTCCTGCCCTCCTGTGCAACAGAGCCAGCCACGGTGCCATGAACTTGGCTGCTGCTGCCCTCCCGTGATGAGTCATCCCCCTCAACAGTACCCAAAGCAGTGTATCTGTTTTGCAGGGGGATGACCACGGGACCCCTGCACTACCTTCCTTGCACTGCTCTTCCTGTTGGTCTTCCATTCCCTATCTGGCTGTGGACCCTTTCCCTGTGGTACGACCAATTCACTACACGTGCTACTCACGTCATTCTCAGCATCGTGGATGCTTCAGAGTGAATCCACCCTCAGCTCCAACTCCGCAACGCGGTCCAAGATATCATCCTGGTGTGCCGAACTGACTTCAGTAAGCTTTCCATGTTTCTCTGGAATACCGCCGCCGCCACCGATTGGATTCCAAACGGGCATCTGTTATAAACAAAAAGACCTTTGTGCGTGTTGATGCACGTGAGGGCCTTCGATGATTCTTCCAGTTCCTGCGTCATGTAGGCTGAAGTCAGATCCAGCTTCGTGAATGTCTTTCCTCCCGCCAGCGTTGCAAAGAGGTTGTCGGCCTTTGGTAGTGGATATTGGTCCTGCAGGGAGAAACGATTGATAGTTACTTTGTAATCGCCACAGATTCTGACAGTGCCGTATCCCATTAGGACTGGGACAATAGGACTGGCCCACTCGCTGAACTCGATCGGTGAAATTATGCCCTCTCTTTGCAGCCGGTCTACCTCGATCTCCACCCTTTCTCTCATCGTGTACGGTACTGCTCTCACCTTGTGATGGGTCGCGCCCCCAGAATTAGGTGGATCTGCACTTTTGCTCCTTGGAATTTCCCGATGCCTGGTTCGAACAGCGAAGGAAATTTGTTTAAGACCTGGGCACACGAAGTGTCATCAGCGGGCGATAGTGCTCGGACATCGTACCAGTTGCAGCGTATCTTTCCCAGCCAGCTCCTGCCGAGCAGTGTGGGACCATCACCCGGTACCACCCAGAGTGGTAGCTTGTTCACCGTTCCATCGTAGGAGACCTTTACGATAGCATTGCCGATTACAGGAATCAGTTCTTTAGTGTATGTTCTTAGTCTCGTGTGTGGAGTTAAGACTGGCCTTGAGGCCTTGTTGCACCACAACCTTTTGAAGTCTTTTTGCCCATAATGGACCGGCTTGTGCTCGTGTCCAGCTCCACTGACACCGGGAGTCCATTTAGTTCAACATTCAGCATTATTGGGGGACAATTCGTGGTGCTCTGGCTCCTCGATCTGAGGCACTGGTTCATCGTGATCCGCCACGGATCCGTCCTCCTCTGCAACATGGTGGTTTGCAGGTTTAACAAGCTTTGCAGCTCGCCTGCACACTCGTTGGAGGTGTCCCATTGTTCCACAGCCCTTGCAAATGTACTCTTTGACTTGGCATGAATGGAAATGATGATCACCCCCGCAGCGCCAACAAGGTGGAATCTGAGACATCTGCGGACGTGTAGCTGCAGGTATGTGTGACCTGCCCTGTCCGTTACGATTCGACCACATCATCACTATGTTCACAGTACTTCTAACAGCACTTGTATGCTGAGAGATTTGCTTCGTATTGTCACTGGTGGCAATGAACGCCTGGGCTATCGCTATGGCCTTACTCAAGGTTGGGGTCTCTAGTCAAAAGTTTGCGAAGTATGGTTTCGTGGCCAATGCCAAGTATGAAAAAATCTCTGAGCATGTGCTCCAAATGTCCGTCAAATTCGCAATGTCCTGCAAGGTGTCTTAGCTCAGCGACATAACTCGCCACTTCCTGGCCTTCAGACCTTTTGTAGGTGTAGAACCGGTATCTTGCCATCAGAACGCTTTCCTTTGGGTTCAAATGCTCTCGGACCAGTGTGCACAAATCGTCGTACGAATTCTCCTGGAGTGAGCAGATTCTTCATAAGGCCATACGTTGGTGCCCACAGACGGTGAGGAAGATCGCCCTTCGTTTGCCAGCGCTCTCTTCCCCATTTCGCTCGTTGGCCACGAAGTATTGGTCGAGTTGCTCCACAAAAGTTTCCCAATCATCTCCCCACGAGAATTTCTCCAGGATGCCCGCTGTTCTCTGCATCTTTTGAGTTCGCTATCTATATCTCATCGCCAGTTGTGTATGGAGAAAGAGTCAGACTGAACACTGAGCTCAAAGTAAAGAGTGACCTTAGTCTTTTATTGCAGGTCTCCAGAGTGCCTCTCCAACCTGTGAAGTCTCCTTTAAATACCTGGGCTCCCAAGGGATTATGGGATCCCTTGGGACTCCAGAGGATGAGCACCCTGGTGGCTGTACAGAGTAAATGCAAGTATACATATATAATATCTTGGATACCTAATTGCTGTACTCGCATGTTAACTGTGATTTGTGTACAAGGATACCCAGGTCCCTTAGAATACCAAGATTTCCCAATCCATTTAAAAAAAAATTGTACTTTTCCTACCAAAGTGGATAACATCACACTTCAGCATTATATTCCATCTACCATGTTCTTGCCTACTCACTTAGCCTGTCTATATCCCCTTGAAGTTCTTTGTATCCTCCTCACAACTTACATTCCTACAGGTCTTTGTATCTTCAGCAAACTTGGATATATTACATTTGATCCCCTGATACAAATCATTGATAGAGATTGTGAATAGCTGAGGCCCAAGCAATGATCCTTGCAGTACCCCACTAGTTACAGCCTGCCAACCTGAAACTGACTTGTTTTTTCCTACTCTCTGGTTTCTGTGCGCTAACCAATCCTGAATCCATGCTAATATATTACCACCAATCCCATGAATGGTAATTTTGTGTAATAATCTCTTGCGCAGCATCTTATAGAATGCTTTTTGGAAAAAAAACTCCAACAGATTTGTCAAACACTTCTTTTCTTAAATCCGTGTTGACTCTGCCTAATCCTATTATTATTTTCTAAGTATCCTGTCACCACGTCCCGAATAATAGATTCTAGTATTTTACCGATGACTGATGTCAGGCTAACTGGCCTGTAGTTCCCTATTTTCTCTCTCGCTCTTTTGAATAGCGAGGTTATGTTTGCTACCTTCCAATCCACAGGGCCCGTTCTAGAATCTAGGGAGTTCTGGAAGATCAAAACTAATGCATCCATTATTCTAAAACCACCTCTTTTAAAATCCTAGCATGTATGCCATCAGGCCTAATGGATTTATTGACTTTTAGTCCCATTAATTTCTCCAGGACTAATTCTTTACCAATACTATTTTTCTCTAAGTTCCCCATTCTTGCTGGACCTACTATTTCCGGAATTTATTTTGTCTTTTTCCATGAAGACAGACAGGAATTATTTGTTTAATGTGCTTGCCATATCCTATTTGAAGGGATGTGAAATTCACAAGAAACCCCCCCACCCCCCCGCCCTGCGTTTGGGCTCATTCGAAAGGAAATTTAATTTGGGACTATCTACTGAAAAGTGTGGAACTCTAAAGTGCTATGGAAGAAACTACGAACTTAAATAGAATTTTGGATTTTAAAAGACAAACTCAAGGCTGGGGGCGGACCTAAAGAACTAACAGGAGACAGTCTAATTAAGTGAAGCTACCTGGGTGTGAGGACTAAGAACCGTCTGGAGGGATGAGTATTCGAAAATCCTTCTCCACAAGAGACATTAACATCACAAAATCACCCAAAGGTAGCTACCCATCAACATGGGTCTGGACAACCATTTCAGCATATAAATCAGAGAGGCCCAATCCAGCCTGTATGCGAAAGCCTAAGCACAAAAGGACATTGCAATTACCAAACTAATATTTCCATCAGGAAACAGGTTTTCAAACATCAACTCACCCAAAACATATCAACCTTTAACGAGCCCGACAAAATATTACAAAGAAGAACCAAGCCCGCCAAAATTATACAAAGGATTTTGAACAGATTTGGCGGCAAGATTAGAACACTGAAATCTTATAACTGACCCCCTGTTTCAACAGAGGGTATGCCAGAGGGTAACCTTCCGGATATAAAAGGGGTCAGAGGGTCTAGTAGGGAGGAGGAACTGAGGGAAATCTTTATTAGTCGGGAAATTGTGTTGGGGAAATTGATGGGATTGAAGGCCGATAAATCCCCAGGGCCTGATCGACTGCATCCCAGAGTACTTAAGGAGGTGGCCGTGGAAATAGCGGATGTATTGACAGTCATTTTCCAACATTCCATTGACTCTGGATCAGTTCCTATCGAATGGAGGGTAGCCAATGTAACCCCACTTTTTAAAAAAAGGAGGGAGAGAGAAAACAGGGAATTATAGACCGGTCAGCCTGACCTCAGTAGTGGGTAAAGTGATGGAATCAATTATTAAGATGTCATAGCAGCGCATTTGGAAAATGGTGACATGATAGGTCCAAGTCAGCATGGATTTGTGAAGGGGAAATCATGTTTGACAAATCTTCTGGAATTTTTTGAGGATGTTTCCAGTAAAGTGGACAAAGGAGAACCAGTTGATGTGGTATATTTGGACTTTCAGAGGGCTTTCGACAAGGTCCCACACAAGAGATTAATGTGCAAAGTTAAAGCACATGGGATTGGGGGTAGTGTGCTGACGTGGATTGAGAACTGGTTGTCAGACAGGAAGCAAAGAGTAGGAGTAAATGGGTACTTTTCAGAATGGCAGGCAGTGACTAGTGGGGTACCGCAAGGTTCTGTGCTGGCGCCCCAGCTGTTTACATTGTACATTCATGATTTAGACGAGGGGATTAAATGTAGTATCTCCAAATTTGCGGATGACACGAAGTTGGGTGGCAGTGTGAGCTGTGAGGAGGATGCTATGAGGCTGCAGAGTGACTTGGATAGGTTAGGTGAGTGGGCAAATGCATGGCAGATGAAGTATAATGTGGATAAATGTGAGGTTATCCACTTTGGTGGTAAAAACAGAGAGACAGACTATTATCTGAATGGTGACAGATTAGGAAAAGGGAAGGTGCAACGAGACCTGGGTGTCATGGTACATCAGTCATTGAAGGTTGGCATGCAGTTACAGCAGGCGGTTAAGAAAGCAAATGGCATGTTGGCCTTCATAGCGAGGGGATTTGAGTACAGGGGCAGGGAGGTGTTGCTACAGTTGTACAGGGCCTTGGTGAGGCCACACCTGGATTATTGTGTACAATTTTGGTCTCCTAACTTGAGGAAGGACATTCTTGCTATTGAGGGAGTGCAGCGAAGATTCACCAGACTGATTCCCGGGATGGTGGGACTGACCTATCAAGAAAGACTGGATCAACTGGGCTTGTATTCACTGGAGTTCAGAAGAATGAGAGGGGACCTCATAGAAACGTTTAAAATCCTGACGGGTTTAGACAGGTTAGATGCAGGAAGAATGTTCCCAATGTTGGGGAAGTCCAGAACCAGGGGTCACAGTCTAAGGATAAGGGGTAAGCCATTTAGGACCGAGATGAGGAGAGACTTCTTCACCCAGAGAGTGGTGAACCTGTGGAATTCTCTGCCACAGAAAGTGGTTGGGGCCAATTCACTAAATATATTCAAAAGGGAGTTAGATGAAGTCCTTGCTACTCGGGGAATCAAGGGGTATGGTGAGAAAGCAGGAAGGGGGGTACTGAAGTTTCATGTTCAGCCATGAACTCATTGAATGGCGGTGCAGGCTAGAAGGGCTGAATGGCCTGCTCCTGCACCTATTTTCTATGTTTCTATACTACGCCTGGCTGCTAGGTAGCTACAAGGCTGCTACTACCTCAGATGCCATACTACACCAGGTGCTATACTGCGAGTATGTCATCACGACAAGGAGAGAAACCAACGTGACAGTTGTAAACTAACTTCTCCAGCCTTGAAGTTCTGAAGGAAGAAGAACATCGCCATCGCAGCAGCGGCCTACCACAGTCAACGCGGTATCAAGGGAAAAACAACCGTGATTTACCGTTAACTATCAAAAGGATTGGTAAGCATAGTCCCTGCCTGCCCTGGAGTCTAACCTAGCTATAATTAGGTATTGGGAGGTGGGAGGTATAATTTACTGTAACCCCCTTTGACTGTGCATGGTTCTTAGAGTGGTTATAAGTTTGACCTTGTACCTTTCCTTGCACTGTCCATTTATTAGTGATTGTAAGTTTGGCTGTGTATTTTCTTACTAGAGTAATAAGCTTGTACTATCTTGACTGTAATAAAAAACGAAGTTCTTTTGCATCAAACCAGTGTCCTTTGCACTTTTGTGTCACCCCCCAAATAAATCCAGAGTACAGAACCCAAGGGAGTGGGAGCGAATTGAACTGCTCAAGTTGGTCAGAAGGGAACCTGACCCCCTCAGAGAGACAACCCCCCCTTACATATTCCCCGTTATAATTTCTCCCGTCTGCCTATAAGGGACCCACATTTACTTTGGTTAATCTCTTCCTTTTTTACATACACTTAGAAGCTTTTACAGTCTGTTTTTACGTCTCTTGCTAGTTTACTCTTGTATTCTCTTTTCTCTATCAATTTCTTGGTCATCCTTTAATGAATTTGAAAATCCTCCCAATTGTCAGGCTTACTATTCCTTTTTGGTAACATTATAAGCCTCTTCCTTTAATCTAATTCTATCTTTACCTTCTCTTGTTAGCCACGGTTGGACCACTTTTCCCATGGGATTTTTATTCTTTGGGGGAATGCAATTTTCTTGTGAATTGGTAATGAATTATTTAAATGTTTGCCATTGCTTATCTACTGTCCTATATCTTTTTAATCTAGGTTCCCAATCTACATAAGCCAACTTGCCCCTCATATCTACGTAGTTTACTTTGTTCCAATTAAGACCCTCGTTTGTTTTGACTAAATCACTCTCGAAGTCAATATAAAATTTGTTAGCGTTAGTGTTTTCTCAGAAGAATCACTCAACACTCAGAGTCGGTTCCAATGCTGATGCGGCTTTTATTACGCTCAGCGGGGAGGAAAAACTCAGGACCGTATCCAGGTTTCTCTCCACCGAACAAAGGGTTACATGCACCTTTATATGTTTCACAACAGTTACAAAACAGTTTACTACAGCTACACAGCCCATCACGGCTGGACACAAGCCAATCACAATGATTATAGATTACATATAGGTTCTTTTAACCCAATAGAATTCCCCTAGTATCCAGGGAACCATATGTTCGGTTATTGTCAGCTTGGGCTGATCGATGACTTTATAGGTTCTCTCACTAGTTCTTTCATCTGGGAGAAATAATTGGTTTATAACCTTGTTTACAGGAGATGGTTTCCCTCTTATCTTTCTTCCTGGGGAATTAATTGGTTTATGACCTTGTTCACAGGAGATGGTTTCCTTCTTATCTCTGTCTTCCCGCATCCCAGGCATTCCTACAGTGGGCCTCACAGGGTTATTGCTTGGTCATTGAACGTTCAACAGTTCACAGCTTGACTACCTGATTTCCCATCATGCCTGGGCAGCCATTTTATGTGTGTGTCCACTTTAAACTTATATGCGTTTAGATATATCTAGCAGGTGCCTAATGCCTAGTATTCTGGTATATTCTAAAGGTGCCTACCTCCTACAACAAAATTCATGTTATGATCACTCTTCCCAGAGGCTCCTTTACTACAAGGTTATTAATTAACCATTTCTCATTGCACAATACTAGATCTAAAATAACAGGTTCCCTAGTTGGTTCCTCGCCATACAAGTGCCAGTCAATGACCATCTCCAACAAGAGCGTGTCTAGCCACCTCCCTTTGTCATTCAGTGGGATTACCTTCACCGATTTTTTTTTTCTCTTTTCCCTCCCCCCCCCCCCCCCCCACCCTGCCCTGCCCCCATCAACATCCTGGGGGATGTCACCATTGACCATAAACTGAACTGGACCAGTCACACACATACTGTGGCAACAAGAGTAGGTGAGAGGCTTGGTATTCTGCAATGAGTGACTCCCCTCTTGACTTTCCACCATCTACAAGGCACAAGTCAGGAGAGTGATGGAATACACGCCACTTACCGAGATGAGTGCGGCTCTAACAACACTGAAGAAGCTCGACACCATCCAGGATTGGCACCCCATTCACCACCATAAACACACTCCCTCCACCACCGGCGCACCGTGGCTGCAGAGTGTACCATCCACAAGATGCACTGCAATAACTGGTCAAGGCTTTTTTGACATCGCCTCCCAAACCCACGATCTCTTCCACCTAGAATAGGACAGGGGCAGCAGACGCATAGGAACACCAACACCTGCAGCATCCCCTCCAAGTCACACACCGTCCTGACTTGGAAATATATCGGCCATTCCTTCATCGCTGGGTCAAAATCCTGGAACTCCCTCCCTAACAGCACTGTCGGAGCACCTTCACCTCACGGACTGCAGTGGTTCAAGAAGGCAGCTCGCTACCATCTTTTTAAGGGCAATTAGGGATGGGCAATAAATGCTGGCCTTGCCAGTGATGCCCGTGAATGATTATTTAGAAAATTGAACTCTGAATATTTGTCTAATCAGAGCAATTGAATCCTGAAGATTTCTAATCACTGCAATTAAACTCTGACTATTGTCTAACCACATCAATTGAACACAGAATATTTGACTAACCACATAGATTAGTCTCATCAGGTTTTGATACTGAAGGTCTGCATTCAGCCATGTGGCCAGGTGGAGAAACAGAGGTTCTAACTCGACTCAAGTGACATTTGGAAAGGAAGGCAAGTTAAAACTTTTCTAGATCTTTACACTCAACTTTCTACCCTTAGGAAAACTACTTGGATTATCTCAGTAGTTTTAGAAAAGTCCCAGCCAGGGGCATAAGTGAAATATGAATAGGTTGCATAGAAGTGTGCAGTGGTGATTGGGGGAAAAGATTGGCATGTAAAATAAACATAGGGCTAAAAATTCCACAAAATCCGCTACTGCCCATTTCTCAGCGCTATTTGGGCCTTCTGATTTTTTTTTAACCGCCCAAAGATCACCATCGCCCAACTTCCAATTGGTGAAAACTTACCCGGACTTGACGGTGGCGATGTCCAGTGGGTGGTGGCGATTGGCGATATTTCCAGCGTTAGTGATATTTTTCAGGATCGTCGGAATATCGCCCATTTAAAAAAAACGCTAGTTTTGATTTTTTAATTTGGGCACATAATCTCCAATAAACCTTCTCCCATCTCTAGTCTGCAGTATGTGAGTAATCATCAATACTGGCTGAGAAATTACAGGCTCCGTTATGATAAAGACCTTATTATGTCTTCAAAATTATTAAATTAAATTGTCCTCTAAGGTCAAGCAGGGCTGCGTCATCGCGCCAACCCTCTTCTCAATCTTCCTCACACCAGCAAGCACCCCGCTGGAATGGAACTAAACTACAGAACCAGTGGGCACCTGTTCAACCTTCGTCATCTCCAGGCCAGCTCCAAGACTATCCCAACCTCTGTCGTCGAACTACAGAACGCGGACGACACATGCGTCTGCGCATATTCAGAGACTGAACTCCAAGTCATAGTCAACATCTTCACTGAGGCGTACGAAAGCATAGACCTTGCACTAAATATCCGTAAGACAAAGGTCCTCCACCAACCTGACCCCACAACACAGCACTGCACACCCAGTCATCAAGATCCACGGCGCAGTCCTGGACAACGTGGACCACGTTCCATCCCTCGGGAGCCTATTATCAGAAAGGGCAGACATCGACGACGAGATTCAATGCCAGCGCTGCCTGAGGAAAAGAGGGTTCGAAGATCAGGCCCTCAAATCTGCTACCAAGCTCATGGTCTTCAGGGCTGTAGTGATACCCGCCCTCCTGTAGGGCTCAGACGTGGAGCAGATACAGTAGGCACCTCAAATCGCTGGAGAAATACCACCAACGATGTCTCCGCAAGAACCTTCAAATCCCCTGGGAGGACAGACAAACCAACGTTGGCATCCTCGACACTGAGCCCACATAAGGTGATATTGGGGAAAATTACCAAATGTTTAGTCAAAGAGGTAGGTTTTAAGGAGTATCTTAAAGGAGGTAGAGTGATTTAGGAAGGGAATTCCAGAGCTTAGTGCCCAGGCAACAGAAGGCACGGCCACCAATGGTTGAGCCATTATCATGAGGGATGCTTGAGAGGGCAGAAATAGAGGAGCGCACTCCAAACCCATCGTCGCCTGCCTCTCCTTTCTCCCCTGTCTGATCCCTCTTATTTCTGAATGACTCTTGTTTGACTCTCTGTCATCTGTGCACCTTGTATCTCCTCCTTAATGCTTCATTAGAAACAGAAATTTACAGCGCAGAAGGAGGCCATCTCGCCCCATCGTGCCCGCGCTGGCCGACAAAGAGCCACATGGCCCTTGGTCAGCAGTCTTGAAGGTTGCATATAAACCTATGAACGATGACGGAAAGGCAAAGAGCACCCAGCCCAACCAGTCTGTCTCATGCAACTGCGACACCCCTTATACTGAAACTTACTACACTCCGTTCCAACTGGGGCCATGTGATCTCCTGGTAGAGGCAAAAAAACAGATAAAAATCTAGGCCAATTTAGGGAGAAAAAAATCTGGGAAAATTCCCCTCCGACCCATCCAGGCGATCGAAACTAGTCCAGGAGATCACCCTGGCCGTATTCAATTCCCTGCAGTACTTACCATTAATACTGCGTCGGCCAACAAAAGATCATCCAGTCTAATCTCAATTACCGGCTCTCGGTCCATAACCCTGTAGGTTACTGCACTTTAAATGCCCATCCAACCATCTCTTAAAAGTGGTGAGGGTTTCTGCATCCACCACTCTTCCAGGCCGCGAGTTCCAGATCCCCACAACCCTCTGCGTAAAGAAGCTCCCCCCTCTAAACCTTCCACCACCCACCTTAAAACTATGCCCCCTCGTAATAGACCCCTCCACCAATGGAAATAGAACCGTACTATCCATTATGTCCAGGCCCCTCAATATTTCGTACACTTCAATGAGGTCTCCTCTCAACCTCCTCTGTTCCAATAAGAACAAACCCAGCCTATCCAATCTATCCTCATAACTAAGATTCTCCATTCCAGGCAGCATCCCATTAAATCTCCTCTGCACCCTCTCTAGTGCAAACATGTCCTTCCTATAATATGGCGACCAGAACTGCACGCAGTACTCCAGCTGTGGCCTAACCAAAGTATTATACAATTTAAACATAACCTCCCTCCTCTTATATTCTATGCCTCGGCCAATAAAGCCAAGCATTCCGTATGCCTTCTTAACCACCTTATCCACCTGCCCTGCTACTTTCAGGGATTTTTGTAGACAAGCACTCCAAGGTCCCTTTGTTCATCAACACTATTAAGTGGCCTACCGTTTAAGTGTATACCCTTTCATTATTAGCCCTCTCAAAGTGCATCACCTCACACTTCTCTGAATTAAATTCCATTTGCCACTGCTCTGCCCACCTGACCAGTAGATTGATATCCTCCTGCAGCCCATGACTTTTTTCTTCATTATCAATCACACAGCAAATTTTAGTGTCGTCTACAAACTTCTTAATCATACTCCCTATATTCAAATCTAAATCGTTGATATATACCACAAAAAGCAAGGGACCCAGCACTGAGCCCTGCTGAAAACATCTTGCCAGTCACACAACCATCCATCAACCATTACCCTTGCTTCCTACCTCCAAGCCAGTTTTGGATCCAACTTGCCACTTTACCCTGGATCCCATGGGCTTTAACCTTCATGACCAGTTTACCATGTGAGACCTTATCAAAAAACTTTGCTAAAGTCCATATACACTACATCGTATGCACTACCCTCATCAACCCTCTTGGTTACCTCCTCAAAAAATTCAATCAGCTTAGTCAAACAAAATCTTCCTTAACAAATTTGTGCTGACTCCCTAATTAATTCCTGCCTTTCCAAATGTAGATTTATCCTGTCTTTCAGGAGTTTTTCCAATAATTTTCTCACCACTGAGGTTAGGCTGACAGGCCTGTAATTACTCGGCCTATCGCTTTCTCCCTTCTTAAACAAGGGTACTCCATTAGCAGTCCTCTAATCCTCCGGCACCATGCCCAAATCCAAAGAGGACTGAAAAATGATAGTCAAGGCCTCTGCTATTTCCTCTTTTACTTCACTCAACAGCCTGGGATGCATTTTATCCGGGCCTGGGAACTTAGCTACTTTCAAAGCTGCTAAACCCCTTAATACTTCCTCTCACTATGTTTATTTCATCCAGAATATCACACTCCTCCTCGATAGCAGTATCTGCATTGCCCCTTTCCTTTGTGAAAACAGATGCAAAGTATTCATTGAGAACCTTCCCAACATCTTCCGCCTTCACACAAAGATTACTCTCATGGTCCCTGATAGGCTCTACCTCATTCTGGTGGACCTCCCCCTACCAAGTTAGTTTAAACCCTTACCCATGCAGTGCCATTTCTACTTTAGTCAATTTTGATATGTGATTGATAACTGTCGTCGGACAACAAATCAAAATAAAATCAGAAAATGCTGGAAATACTCAGTAGGTCGGGCAGCATCTGTGGAGAGAGAAACAGAGTTATTGGGGGTTAAATTGCGGTCGTAGGTTTCCTGCAGGCAAACGCCTCCGACCAAAATTCTTTTAATGAAAATACCTGGTAGTCCCAGAGGAAGGTAGGATTGCGATCCGAGGCCTAGTTTCACAGTCCAGCGTATATGAACATGTTTTCCAGGATCGTATGCATATCCTGGGATCATCATCATAGGCAGTCCCTCAAAATTGAGGAAGACTTGCTTCCACTCTAAAAGTGAGTTCTTAGGTGACTGAGCAGCCCAATACGGGAATTAGTCTCTCACAGGTGGGACAGACAGTCGTTGAAGGAAAGGGTGGGTGGGACTAGTTTGCAGCATGCTCCTTCCGCTGCCTGTGCTTGCTTTCTGCATGCTCTCGGCGACGAGACTCGAGGGCTCAGCGCTTTCCCGGATGCTCTTCCTCCACTTAGGGCGGTCTTTAGCCAGGAACTCCCAAGTGTCAGTGGGGATGTTGCATTTTATCAAGGAGGCTTTGAGGGTGTCCTTGAAATGTTTCCTCTGCCCACCGGGGGCTCGCTTGCCATGTAGGAGTTCCGACTAGAACGCTTGCTTTGGAAGTCTTGTGTCAGGCATGTGAACAATGTGGCCCGCCCAAAGGAGCTGGTTGAGTGTGGTCAGTGCTTTGATGCTGGGGATGTTGGCCTGATCAAGGACGCTAACGTTGGTGCATGTGTCCTCCCAGGGGATTTACAGGATCTTGTAGAGATATTGTTAGTGATATTTCTCCAGTGACTTGAGGTGTCTATTGTACATGGTCCATGTCTGAGCCATGGTATTAATACAGCCCTGTAGACCATGAGGGTGCCAGATTTAAGGGCCCGATCTTCGAACACTCTCTTCCTCGAGAGACCATCAGAACCTCTCATCGAGCTACAGTATGCGGACGACGCTTGCGTCTGCGTACATTCAGAGACTGAACTTCATCATAGTCAACATCTTCACCGAGACATACGAAAGTATGGGCCTTACACTAAACATCAGTAAGACAAAGGTCCTCCACCAACCTGACCACGCCATGTAAATGTAGATTATTTTCTCTCAATCTGGTTCAGTAAAATTACTGAGTCAAATACCTCTTGTGCTTTGAACAAAGCAGTCTTTATTTTACCGGCCGGCAAGACTTATCAGACAGAAGATATACTTTCTCGATCGAGCGTACACACTCCCTACGGATAAGTGACGTTATATTGTCAAGGCACGATGGTTATACATTTTCGGCAAAAGATAACAATATAGGGCTAGAGTGACATCCCAGCTCAGCCCATCTCTTTTGATCCCTCCTTCCCTTCGTCCACTCATAAGCCGACCCAAGCATGGTCCAATTTTAAACAAAGACCTTCTGTCAATGTTTCAGGTTAGTAACATGATTTAATAAGACCTTGAGGTTTTTCTGCAAGCTGTGGGTTTTGTTTCAATATGTGTTAGTGTTGTAACATTTCGCAGTCTCAAGTCTGAGATGTCATGGCTATTCCTCCATGAATTGTTTGTTAGCTTATACTGTCCCTATACAATTCCCACGTTCTCAACTTCAATGTCTCTATACATTTTTAAACATTCACATTCCCCCCTTTTATCATTCCATGATATCACTTAGGATCATTCTAGGAGTAAAATGTATAGGGAATGTGAACACACCCAACATCTAGAAAAGTTCCCATTTTGCGCATAAACATAAGACATGTAGCTCTCATCTCTGTCTCCCCTCCCATGCGCCGAAACTGTCATATATCAACACTATTATACAGACTGGCATACAGACAGTTTCATCTTATGGCTCAGGATTCAGATAAATAGTCCAATTATTTTGCTGATTAAAAGAGTTCAGTTTTCCCGTCTCTCTTCTCAGGTCACCGTCGGTGTAGCTGGCTGTCTATCACTACGGGTAAAAGTTCAAACTGGTCCACGTTCCAATTAGGATGCCAGCGGCCTGGTTCAACTATGGAGAAGAGGAAGTCTGGAACAGAAACAGGAGTTAGAATAACCAGTAAAATAGGTTTGTTAGGGGGTGGTGAGCTTGCAGTGGTGCAGGTGAACCCAGGCACTTTTCCCCTCAACCTTGGCTGCAGTGGGGGTAGTGAGTAACACCTGAAAAGGCCCCTCCCATTGTGACTCTAATCCCTTCCGAATCCATACTTCCCTGGTGCCACGAGGGACAATTCGGGTAAAATTGGGAGGTCGAGGTGAGCATCTTGAACCTGGTTGTGAACTAGTCGCAGAGCCTGAGTCAGAGAAAGAACATAGGTGGTCATCAGTCGAGCTGAGATACCATATCTAGGAACAATTTCCCTTATTAACACCTTAACAACAGTTTGAGCCTTATTGTCCAGGGTAGGGTAGGCTTCAATCCATCTGCTAAACACATCTACTATTACTAACACATATTTGTAACACTGAACTTTTTGCAACTCAATGTAGTCCAACTGAAATGTCTCAAAGGGACCTTCGGGTATGGGCGTTTTACCCCAATCACAGGGGACTCCCTTCCCTGGATTATGTTGCTGGCAAACCAGGCAACGACTATTGATGTTCTGGGCGAGCGCCTGGAGTCTAGGGTGCCACCAAGTAGCCAAAAGTGTGTCACTCGTGGTCCTTGCTCCACAATGAGTAGCAAAATGCATACATTCAATAACCCATAGAGCCAACTTGTCAGACATGCAAGTCTGTTCCGCGGGAGTGGTCCAGAGTTTAGAAACATTGTCATAAGTACATGCATAATATTATACAACAGTTTATCTTTTTCAGGAGCATCCTCCTATGCTTTTATAACATCTTGGATGGTTGGCATTGGTTTTTCCGAGGCTAACTTATCCTTCGCAGGATTTTTAGTCTGACTCATAATTTTGGGCACTACCATCTGTTGGTCACGAGAGGCCTGTTTGGCCTCTTGGTCAGCACAACGATTCCCTATATCAACCAGAGAATTTCCGGTAGTGTGGGCAGTACATTTGACAATGGCAATGCGTTTGGGGAACATGAGGGCTTGCAACGAATCAGACACTAGCGTTTATGAGATATCTCACTCCCCTGTGAGGTTAGGAATCCCCTATTTTTCCATAATTGTCCGAAATCATGGGCTACTCCAAAGGCATACCCAGAGTCGGTATAGATATTAACCTTGAGGTCTTTAGCCAAGATACAGGCTCTGGTAAGGGCAAATAGTTCAGCTTGTTGGGCGGAAAAGGCGGTCTCAAAGGCGGCAGATTCCACGATCTGATAGCGTATCCAGAATTTCGTCTGCCTTCTGGGTCAATGGAAGAACTTCCGTCTACATACATAATACAGTCTGGATCTTCCATTGGTACATCAACTAAATCTTCCCTGACCGATGTGGCCTCCTGAATTAAGGATAAACAATCATGACTGGGTTCTTCCTCATCTTGGGGTGGCTCGGTAAGAAAACAAGCCGGATTGATGGCAGTACAGTACCGAAAGGTCAGCCTTGGATTATTTAGTAGGTAGATCTCATATCTACTTTGCCTGGCCATGGTAAGGTGTTGAGTCTGCAGTTGGCCCAGGAGGGCAGCTACGGAGTGAGATGTGTTAAGACAATGGTAGCCCAGTCTTTCAGAATTGTACAATACAGTTGAAAGGGCCGGTCATAGAGGGGCCGGCCCAAAGCCGGAGCTTGCAGCAGGGCTGTCTTTAGTTCCTTAAAGGCTTGGACGTCTACGGTTTCTATTTGTATACGGGGTGAGGTGCTTAGTCATCAGGGCAACATTAGGGATCCAGGATCTGCAGTAATTGATCATCCCCAAACACTGTCGCATTTGTTTAGCCGTGCTAGGGACTGGAAACTGGCAAATTGGTTCGACTCGGCTAGCCTCCAAAGCTCGGTGGATACTCGGTATTGCCTGTGATAACCCACTTGGGAGGGGTCCTCTGCCCACATATGAGGATCCACATAGTCAGGTATGTCAGAGCCAGTATGATGCTGCAGAGTCGTTAAGACCTTCTCGGGGTCCCCGTGGAATTTGCACATCCCGGCTGGTAGGGTCAGCCTCGTCTATAGCCTGGTGCACCATAACTCCCAAATCTTTAGCATGGTGGGGACGTAATACTTCACGAGTAATATGTGGTGCCACCGTTGGGGGCTGTCCATTTCCACAAAATCTGCCTTCCCTTCCGGTCCAGTCACTCTAGCCCTTAATAGAATTTCTTTCACTTCCCCTTCGTGATCCTGATAAAAGTTCTGCAGGTCCTGATTCTTTCCACTGGGATCATATGCTAGGGTCACGTGATAGGGTGCCTGCGGCAGGTCCAGAGACCACCACTGAGGGGTTCTAGTGGTATAATACTGCCGCTTAAGGGTTCCCTGTTTTACAATAATCCCATCATCTCCACACTCCAAATGCAACTGGAATTTGCAGAGGAGGTCTCTAGCCATCAAGTTACAGTCCAGATTGGTTGTGATAACAACTCGATGTTCCACCGATTCTCCCTGGTAACCCATTTTAACCGGTTCTGACACTGGGAATGTCGAGATTTGTCCCAGAAATCCTGAAAGTTCCTATGTTTCAGTAGAGTCAGGGAGTTTAAGCTTTGATTGTACAGAAGACATGAAGGCTCCCGTATCTATCAAAAAGGGTTGCCACTCATTCAGAATTTTTAACAATATCATTGGTTCGTCGTCCGGGGAGGATCCCTGCACAATCAAGCTGCGTAGTCAATCGGGGGACAATTGACCAAAGGGGTTGTTCTGGGAGAAGTTAGTGTAAGATCCTCCTCTCCCCCCTTGTCCCCCTCCTCTTCCTCCTCTTCCTTTTCCATGCTGACGGTAGGGGCAATTTTTATTCCAATGTCCTTCCTGCCCACAATTAAAACAGTCAATTCCTCTTACCCAGTCCCGGCCTCTTCCCATACCATGCCGGGGACAATAGGGAGGTTTATTAGCAGGGCTCGGGCCGTTTGGTTGTTTAGTATAACCGTATCCTTGCTTATCCATCCAATCCTGTATGCAACACTGCGGTTCTATTGATCCTTCCTCCCGAGATGGCTCTTCCTTTCTAGTCAAGTATTCAGTCTTGACCCGGGTTGGGGGCGCACCTCCCCCCTCCCCTTTCTTTTCCTGCCAATAATATCTAACTGCCCTTTCCATTTGTCCGGATAGCGTGAGCAATCAAATAGTTGTTCGAAGATCACATAGACATCTATTGTGGGGTGGTCTGCAGCTTGTTGTGCATCAGGGTTTGGCATTGGTCTGACAGGGAATTGGTATCAGGATTTTGGGATCTTGGAAATCATTCCTAGGTCGGAGGATGTTTCGGAGCTGTCTGACTGCTTGACAGTTCTGCGTCTCGATCGGCGGGGGTGTTTGCTATGTCTTTCACAACTTGGACTGGTAGATTGACTAGAAGATTTACGGGACTGTCTGTGATATCGAGATATAGTTCTGCCCTTTCGAGTGTGAGATCTGGTCCTTTCGGCTATATTGCTTGTGAACTGGGGATCCGAATCGCTATCCGAGGATGAGGAGTCAGTTTGGGTTTGTTGCTTTGGTGGTATGGGGTTATTTTCAACTCCTCTCGCTGGAGTGTAAGGTGGAGGGTGTTGGGAAGAGGACTGGAGCAAGGGGCCAGGGGGTGCGGGAGGCGCCGTTGGGCGCTGAGTCAGTGACCACTCATCAATTTCATCATCAGCCTCGGTTAACACAAAGCCAGCCATTTTACTACGTAGTCAGTCAATACCTTTCTCAGAGGTCCCAGAGGACCTCTTAGTAAGTTTCTCATGCGCACATTCTTTTTTTTTAAGACGTCTACAGTTTTAACATGTGTTCCCTCTGTCAATGAGAGTCCCAATTTAATAGCATTTATTTGCCAACTTGACAAAAGTGATGCATCTTTTAATTTTTGACAATCCCTGTGCTTTTTTTCTACCTCTACGCTTCTAGTGCCACCTAGAGGCCACTGGTCATCTCCTAATAATTTGTTCAGGGCTCCTGATAATTTTCTAAAGTCTTCAGCTCTTTCAGGGAATTCCTCACATAACTTTTGTAGCGGACGATCCGCATCCGTTGTTTTATCCAACTGATTACCCATTTTCACGCTGTCCCTCATATTACCGTGTCGTTACGCGTTCACGTAGTCGTGCGATTTAAACAAACATACTTTACTAAAACTAACACAAAGCCACGTCGCCCCGCGGCTTGCGTCGTCACGCGATTCAAACTTGAAGTAAACAGACTTAACAAACTTACTAAACTAACACAAAGCCGTGTCGCCCCGCGGCTCGCGTCGCCGCGCGATTCCAACTTGAAACAGACTTAACAAACTTACTAAACTAACACAAAGCCGCGTCGCCCCGCGGCTCGTGTCACCGCGCGATTACAACTTGAAACAGACTTAACAAACTTACAATAAACGGACTTACAAAAATCAGCACTGACTTGATATTATTTCGTGGTTCGTGTCGCTGCGCGTTCGTGTCGGCCCACGTTCACTCGGGCGCACGCTCGCGCCGCTGCACGTCTCGCATCACCACACAATCGCGTCGGCCCTACCTTCCGAGTTGCTGCGTGATTTAAATTCAATCAGTCAATGAAAGCCCTCATTTAATGGAGTTTTTCTGCCAACTGGACAGGAGTGATTTATTTTTTTTTACTGCAGTGGAATTTTTCTCATAATTTAAAATCTCAGAACATTTTTTTTAGCACCTATTTAGTACGTTACTTTTTTTTGTCTTTTCCATAACTAGAGAGAAGTCTGGCACGTAGGCTGTGGACTGCTTTTCGTTATCTCAATTGTTCCAGCCTCAAGGTCGTGTTATTTAATATAATATTTTTTTTTGAATCCTTTTGAATCCATCTCAGTTGTTTTGCTGTGCCTTCTCTGAATGTTTTCTTTTAACAAGTTTTTCTTTTTTTTTACTCAACAAACCTATCCTTTGTGCATTTCCTGGCTCCGTAACTTATCATCCGAATATACGTAATTCAATAAGGTTCACACTCTTAAACTTCCCACATACAGGACAACACTACGAAGGGTTAAAAAAAACTTTCATTCTGTTTGAGATAAAACAAACCACAACTCCCCGGCTTTTTTTTTACAGTAAAAATCACAGAAGCATTTCTCATTTAAACAGACGCTCACAAGAGTCTCTTTTCTTTCCTATTAATTTTTGGATCCATGATTGATCATCTATCCCTATCTAGCTCTAACTATAACCTATCTTTCCAAGTCGCCACTTGGTTTGCGTCATCGCGCAATTTCCCTATCTCTATCCCTATTCTAAGTTTGAAAGGTATTCACCAGATTGTCCTGGATCTCGTTCAGACACTACCTGAGAACCAGCGAGTGGCTAAACTTTCCTCAGACTTTTGAAACCGGGGGAAACTGGAGCAGTATTGAAATCATACTCACTCCAGTGGCCACTTTCCCCTCGTCTCGTCCAAGGACAGTCTGGCTCTTAATTCGCAAGTTTTCGGCAGTCGTCCGTTGAGATCCCACTTCTGACACCAAATGTAAATGTAGATTCTTTTCTCTCAATCTGGTTCAGTAAAATTACTGAGTCAAATACCTCTTGTGCTTTGAACAAAGCAGTCTTTATTTTACCGGCCGGCAAGACTTATCAGACAGAAGATATACTTTCTCGATCGAGCGTACACACTCCCTACGGATAAGTGACATTACATTGTCAAGGCACGATGGTTATACATTTTCGGCAAAAGATAACAAGATAGGGCTAGAGTGACATCCCAGCTCAGCCCATCTCTTTTGATCCCTCCTTCCCTTCGTCCACTCATAAGCCGACCCAAGCATGGTCCGATTTTAAACAAAGACCTTCTGTCAATGTTTCAGGTTAATAACATGATTTAATAAGACCTTGAGGTTTTTCTGCAAGCTGTGGGTTTTGTTTCAATATGTGTTAGTGTTGTAACATTTCGCAGTCTCGAGTCTGAGATGTCATGGCTATTCCTCCATGAATTGTTTGTTAGCTTATACTGTCCCTATACAAATCCCACGTTCTCAACTTCAATGTCTCTATACATTTTTAAACATTCACAGCCACACAGCACTACCCCACACACCGCCCACCCCCCGTCCCCCCCCCCCTCGAGGTCATCAAGATCCATGGACAACGTAGACCACTTTCCATACCTCAGGAGCCTATTATCAACAAGAGCAGACATCGACGACTAGGTTCCTGGGATCACCAACTGGACTACCAATTACAATGTGGTACAAATACAATGCCCAAAATCAGGAAACCTTGGGACTGAGTCTGTTCCGGATTTTAGACAAGAAAATCAATAGTCTGAAATCTGGAATCCTTGACCGAATCCGTGCCGGGTTTTGAGTGGCGATAACCGAAATCCGGCAAAACCCAAAATCCGGCACGGAGTTAGTCGATCATTCCGACTGTCAGACTTAATTTTCTTGTCTGAAATCCGGAATCCTTGATTGAACCCATGCTGGATTTTGGGTTTTGACTTAAATATCCGGTTTTTGGACAATAATTCCAGACAACTCCAGCAGCTATGTGCAAAATGTCTGGTTTTCGGAATTCCGGATTCGGGACGTTGCACCTGTATTACTATCAATGAGATTACCCCTAAAATCAAATAAAATACAAACATAAATTCAAAAAAAAAACACTTTTTTAAAATTGATAGAAAAAGCATTAAATTAAATGTTTTAGAGGAAAAAAAACATTTTTGAAATATTAAAAAAAAAATGTTTTAATAAACTTACCTTCATGGATAGGATTTATAATATAAAAATAAGTAGTAACATTTAATTTTTCTATATTTTTCAAACCCTTTCACTAATAAAAGTAAGCTACATGCCTGTCTTTACCAGACATAAGAGTTTGAAGGACATTCGCTGGGCAAGAGTTGGGCTAATAGCCCAAATCTCTGCCTGTGAATGTCCTTCTCCCGGGGATACGTGCGATTTTGACAGATCGCAAAAGCTGATTCTCGACGCATGCGCATTGCGTGCTGAGGACCAGCACTTGTGAGGCTTCTTCGAGTGCGTGCGCACATCGTATGCAGGGGAGAGGCCGCAATATTCGAGCCAGATGTTCTGCCGAAAGGTCATCGCTGTGAAACGTTAACTGTGTTTAATTCTCCATAGATGCCTGACCTGCTGAGTATTTCCAGCATTTTCTGTTTTTTATTTCAGATTTCCAGCATCTGCAGTATTTTGTTTTTGAATAAATCAAAATGGTTTGTTTTGTTATTTTCTTTTAAGGTTTAAGAAGAATGGTTCACCACCACTTTCTCTTTATGGCCAGCTTCTGTGGCATGAGGATTTCTGCACAGCAGCAACAAATAACCCATGCTTTGACAAGATTGAGGGAAATCCAATCTGTGTCCCTGGGACAAGAATCCTGTCTCACTAGCTAAGTGGGCAATGGATTGATGCTATTATAGAAACATAGATACATAGAATATAGGTGCCCTTCGAGCCTTCACCACCATTCGATAAGATCATGGCTGATCATTCCCTCAGTACCCATTTCCTGCTTTCTCTCCATACCCCTTGATCCCCTTCTTAAACAAGGGTACTGCATTAGCAGTCCTCCAATCCTCCGGCACCATACCCAGATCCAAAGAGGACTGGAAAATGATAGTCAAGGCCTCTGCTATTTCCTCTTTTACTTCGCTCAACAGCCTGGGATGCATTTCATCCGGGCCTGGGGACTTATCTTCTTTCAAAACTGCTAAACCCCTTAATACTTCCTCTCTCACTATATTTATTTCATCCAGAATATCACACTCCTTCACGATAGCAGTACCTGCATTGCCCCTTTCCTTTGTGAAAACAGATGCAAAGTATTCGTTAAGAACCTTTTGCCTCCTCACAAAGATTACCGTCATGGTCTCTAATAAGCCCTACACTTTCCTTAGTTACCCTCTTACTGTTAATATATTTATAGAACATCTTCGGGTTTTCCTTCATTTTACTGGCCAAGAATGTCTTGTGCTTCCTAATATCCTTTTTAATTTTGCATCAATGAGGCATTTGTAGCAATCCTACAAAACAAATGGATTTATATCGTTAGCACCAATATGTAAACTACTACAGTATTTTGACACTCACCTTTTATCAGATCATTCACACAATCCCGGATGATCTACCTTGCCCCTGGAAAAAAGAAGACTGCTCTTGACAGAGTTCTTGACAGAAGGGTGCTGTCTGTGTGCCTGATGAGGGAGTCGCCTATGAGGATTGCCCGCTGCCTCTTGCTATTCCTTGGCTGTTCAAATTACATCTTCTTGGACTTTGCAGACTTCCCCTTACCTTTTCCAAGATGCTGATATGAGCATTGAGGTTCAGTGTCACTGGTGCTGACCTCACTACCTGTTGTGTTCTCAATCACAAAGCGGAATAACAAAAGATCCGGTGATATCAATGCCCAACATTGAAGATTAACTTTTTGTCCCAGTCGGGAAGCCGTTGAAATCCACCAAGTTCTCCTTACCTTTTGCAAAACTCCAGTGTTAACTGGAGTTCAGATGACATTATTTTCTAATTGGCATTTGCATTTCTGTAAAGCACATCAGTTTTGTCACTCTAATCCCTTCAGATTTATTTTGTATATTTTATTTTTTTCAACTTTCTATCCTTGTCGCCCAAATATTCTTGGATACAATTCCACAAGTTCTGCCAACCCAACCAGATGGTCAGTCTTCATGTGTAACCTTAGACAGGGGTGCCAACAAGCTGTTTGATGCCAATCTTGATCCAGTTCTTACTAACATTTCCGAACACATGTTTTCTAGCAGGGGTCACTAAACTGCAGTCTAGAGCAGGAGCAATGATGAATTTCTACAGTACTGAGACTAATTGTAGTACAGTATCCAACTGCTGCCCTGGCTGAGATCAGCCAACTCAGGACAGACCAGAAATTGTACTGGAGATCCACTTAGGGTACTCCTGCATCAGATGACCTTTTTTATCTTTCAGGCCTTTTAGAGAAGTGTTGGATTTTCTTTCCCTTTCTATAGCATTCTTGGGGTACCTACAATACCAGCCCAGGTCCAAGACGGTGCAAAGATAGCCTGAAGTCAGGTCTCAAAATGCCAACCGTGGCTCTGTTGATGGCACTTTCACTTCTGAGTCAGAAGGTCATGGGTTCAAGTCCCACTCCAGAGACTGGAGCACATAATCCAGGCTGGCACCTCAGTATAGTGCTAAGGGATTGCTGCACTGTCAGAGGTGCCGTCTTGCGGATGAGATGTTAAACCAACGCCCAGTGTGCCCTCTCAGATGGACATAAAAGATCCTACAGCAGTATTGGTGTCCTGGCCAAAATTTTCCTTCAACCAACATCACTGTCAGATTATCTGGTAATTATCTCATTGCTGACTGTGGGACCTTGCTGTGGTCAATTTGGCTGCCACATTTCCCACATTAGCACAGTGACTACATTTCAAACATACTTAACTAGCCGTAAAGCACTTTGGAACATCCTGAGGTCATGAAAGACGCGAAATAAATGCAAGTTTGTTCATTCTTCCAGCAACACTCTATTAGAGGCGCATATGCAGCCCAGAATAATTTTGTTGTCCTGACCCCACCCAATGGTGTGGTTGAGGTTCAAAGTTTACCATGTGCGGACCTATGGCTGTAAACTGCTACATTGTGATACACTGGATCTACACTACCACATCCTTGGCCTTTCAAATCTCTAAGGGGATCCTGGGGCTTCAAGTATGGGTGTTGTGTAGATGTGCGCGCACTGTAAAATGGTTGCATAGGAATGCAGTGCTTGATACATGGGAGGGGGAGGAATCTATAGCACATAAATGAAGTACAGATTGTTATTGAAATTACTTCGATGAATATGTTCACACATTATTAGTATTTGCAGTAAGACTCTGTGTGTTTGCAGACGTTACTTGTCAATTCTTAAAGGATTTCCTGCAAAGTATATCTCCGATCCATGGAGCGCTCCCGACTCAGTGCAAATCACTGCAAAGTGCATCATTGGTACGCACTACCCAAAGCCCATGGTGGTACATGCAGAGACCAGTCGGCTTAATATCGAGAGAATGAAACAAATTTACCAGCAACTTTCACGCTATAGGGAACTTGGTGAGAAGCCTATTGTCTCCATACTCCGGGAAACCTAAACCAAAAGTGTGCAACTCAAACATAGAAACATAGAAAATAGGTGCAGTAGTAGGCCGTTCGGCCCTTCGAGCCTGCACCACCATTCAATAAGATCATGGCTGATCATTCCCTCAGTATCCCTTTTCTGCTTTCTCTCCATACCCCTTCATCCCTTTATCCATAAGGGCCATATCTAACTCCCTCTTGAACTAGCATCAGCAACTCTCTGCGGCAGGGAATTCCACAGGTTAACAGGTTAACTCTCTGAGTGAAGACGTTTCTCCTCATCTCAGTCCTAAATGGCCTACCCCGTATCCTTAGACTGTGTCCCCTGGTTCTGGACTTCCCCAACATCGGGAACATTCTTCCCGCATCTAACCTGTTCAGTCCCGTCAGAATCTTATATGTTTCTATGAGATCCGCTCTCATCCTTCTAAACTCCAGTGTATAAAGGCTCAGTTGATCCAGTCTCTCCTCATATTTCAGACCAGCCATCCCGGGAATCAGTCTGGTGAACCTTCGCTGCACTCTCTCAATAGCAAGAATGTCCTTCCTCAGATTAGGAGACCAAAACTGAACACAATATTCCAGGTGAGGCCTTACTAAGGCCCTGTACAACTGCAGTAAGACCTCCCTGCTCCTATACTCAAATCCCCTAGCTATGAAGGCCAACATACCATTTGTCTTCTTCACCACCTGCTGTAACTGCATGCCAACTTTCAATGACTGATGAACCATGACACCCAGGTCTCGTTGCATCTCCCCTTTTCCTAGTCTGCCGCCATTCAGATAATATTCTGCTTTTGTGTTTTTGCCCCCAAAGTGGATAACCTCACATTTATCCACATTATACTGCATCTGCCATGCATTTGCCCATTCACCTAACCTGTCCAAGTCACCCTGCAGCCTCTTAGCATCCTCCTCACAGCTCACACCGCCACCCAGTTTAGTGTCATCTGCAAACTTGGAAATACTACACTCAATTCCTTCATCTAAATCATTAATGTATATAGTAAAGAGCTGTGGTCCCAGCACTGAGCCCTGCGGCACTCCACTAGTCACTGCCTGCCATTCTGAAAAGGAACCGTTTACCCAGACTCTCTGCTTCCTGTCTGCCAACTAGTTCTCGATCCACATCAGTATATTATCCCCAATACCATGCGCTGTGATTTTGCACCACCGATCTCTTGTGCGGGGCCTTGTCAAAAGCCTTTTGAAAGTCCAAATACACCACATCCACTGGTTCTCCCTTTTCCACTCTACTAGTTACATCCTCAAAAAATTCCAGAAGATTTAACAAGCATGATTTCCCTTTCATAAATCCATGCTGACTTGGACCAATCCTGTCACTGCTTTCCAAATGCGCTGCTATTTCATCCTTAATAATTGATTCCAACATTTTCCCCACTACTGATGTCAGGCTAACCGGTCTATAATTACCCACTTTCTCTCTTCCTCCTCTTTTAAAAAATGGTGTTACATTAGCTACCTTCTGTGTGTGTCTTAATTATATTTTGCCACAGTATGAAATCCTGTTCCTCTTATTCAGTGGCCTCCACCCATGAACAGAATTTGCTCTTGGGCTATAGCAGGTGGAAGATGTCAGGCCAAATCACCTAGGGGCACAGCTCTTTGAGAAACTCGCACAACTACCCTGTTACTGCAGAGAATCCCTCCCCGCACTTTCTCCCAACAGAGGACGATAACATTCAGTGGATTTCCTGACACCACTATTTATAACCAAATGCTTGCTATGGTTTAGAAAAGAAAAGTGAGGGAATGCAATTCCAGTGAAACTAGCAGTCAGATTAATTTTCGTGATTGAATAAAACAGTAAGCTGCATAGATCATTTTGAAATAAATTGCTTAAAATGTCAGCATGAATTATATTTATTTATTTATAAAAATGGCATCCTGTCACATCAGTTCTGAGACCCTGACAGACAAACGTCAGTGTATGCACCGAGTGCCTACAGTTTCCTGAGCAGATAAGCCGAGCGGGTCTCACAAATTGGGCACTGTTTCTGGGTCGTCCAACTCCAAGCAGTTGCAGTCTTCTCACAACAGCACTGTTCTGAGCATGGAAACCCCCCACCACCCCATGACAACCAGAAACTACCTGTGTAGCTCCCGAAGCACCCTATGATGCACCCTTTCAACAGGTCTGTCTAACTGAAGATATCCTGGTCTATGGGGTGTGTGCCCTCTGCCCACTGTCGTACAGATGGGAAGGCAGTACTGTCGCTATAACTAGATCACAGCAGGTGGCATCTTGGAATCAGGAATTGCAAATTCCTATTGTGGTATTTATGGAAATTATTTGATAAATTCACAAAGTATAATCATATTGAAACTTACAAGTATCAACTTCTGAAACACTTAAATCTCAGAACTATAAAGATAAGATTCTCACTTTACCATCATCCTTAATGCCCCAAATCAGCTAATTCCTGCAACAACAAAAAATGGAGTGATTAAACACTTCTCATTAAAAAGAAAAGTGAGGGAATGCAATACCAGTGAAACTAGCATTCAGATTAATTTCCGTGATTGAATAAAACAGTAAGCTGCATAGATCATTTTGAAATACATTGCTTAAAATGTCAGCACGAATTATATTTATTTATAAAAATATTGAAGTGGTGGTGATTTCCCTGTACTTTTTGCATTGGGATTATATAAAGGCACAATATAAATGTAAATTCTTGTATTGTGATAGGTCTGCTTATATCAGTGCCTTCAAACCAAAATGGAAATGGATGAATAATGTACTCCCTGGGAGATCAAATACCTAGGAACAGTGGTGAGTCTAGAGTTTTTTTAACCTCAAACCATTCATCAAACCACACTATAAGCAAACCTCTTGGAGGGCCATCTTCAGTCATGGAATCCAGAGCATCCCCTAAATACCAACAACCCATCTGAAGCCCATGGGCTTTCACTGCATGTCATGCCCCTTGGTTTCCTTGGATCAAAAATAAGAACCAAATCTTTCAAGCAGTGTTCTGTAGCAATTGGAAGGAGATAGGATCACAGTGATTACTTTATTTTTAACATGTTGTTAGATCTCTTAATTTCCAATGAAATACAAACTCCGATGGTAATTTTAACTTTTTAATACTGGCAGAGAGCAACAAACTGCTGGCTGATTGCCAGTTTCTTTGTCTTACTGAGACACATGGTCAAAATGGCTGTACTTTATACCTGGATCAATTTACAGAAAATAACTCGCCTTCTTTGACCTTATTGGCTCAATTGAAAGTATTTTAACGTTTTATTGGCTCGCTACCCAAGGTCCGAAAATGTCAAGTTGATTGATGAGTTAATGCAACATGCTGAGCAGCACGTAGCAGCATTGACTTGGGGGGTCTGTGAATTTTCACAGTCTGTCTAAATGAGCCTGTTTGAATACTCTATCAATCCCCCCTTTGATTCTTTCACAAACTGAATCATAAAACTTCAGGGATCACTGGTTAAACATTCTACAAAATAATTTAATACATGTTAATGGAGTTTCCTTCTAAAATTTGTTGATGTGTTTCGCCACATGTCCGGACTAGTAGCTTCCACACAAATTTACACCAACACGAGTTCCATCGTGGCCACAATGGAAGTCTGGTTTTAGTAGGTTAATTAACCTTATTCCAATTTAATCCAAATCAATATCTTAATTCAACCAGTAAACCACCTTTCCTTAAGCATAACATAAACAAGCAATTTCCCTTTGGTGCAGAGGGTCGGCTAGTAAGAAGTAGGCCTATGCCTAGAATACCTACAATCAATACTACAGTAAATTTATACATTTTCGCAAAATGTAATTGTCCTTATTAGATTTCAGCTTCAGTTACGGGTGCTCATTTAACGTGTGAAGCGTGGATCCAGGCTTTCTTTCCTTGGACTTTAACAGCTGCCTGGGTGGTCAATAACACTTGATAAGGTCCGTCCCACTTGGCACCCAAAGGTTCTTTCTGCAACTTTTTCACATCGACCCAGACTCCCGGGATGATGTTGTGTCCTCCTTCGGGTGGATTACCCCAAGCTGCCGATACCTGTCGGGAAACAGAACTAATAGCATTGGTTAAGTTCTGACAGTATGATAACAAAGTGTCACTCATTAAGTGAACATCATCTTTCCGTAAATCGATAGTTCCTGGCAGCGACATGGGTCTTCCTGTTATAATTTCAAATGGGCTTAGACCTGTAGTTCTGTTCGGGGTTGCCCTAATGCTACATAGCACTATTGGTAGTGCCTGGGGCCATGGTGTTCCTTCTTGGTGATATTTGGCAAGCCGTTGTTTCAGAGTTCGATTCATTCTCTCTACTTGTCCTGATGATTGTGGATGATAAGGACAGTGTAAATCCCACGTAATGTTCAGTAACCTACAGACTTCTTGGCAGACAGCACCTGTGAAGTGTGTTCCCTGATCTGAGTCAATGCTACTCGGGACTCCCCATCGGGGAATGTAATCCTTACACAAGACCTTTGCAGTGTGATTGGCTGTGGCTCTTTTAGTTGGGACAACTTCTACCCATCTAGAGAATCTGTCAACCATGACAAAAATGTTAGTGTATCCTTGGCATGAAGGAAGAGATATATAATCAACCTGCAGATGCTGGAATGGTCCGACAGGGGCAGGGGGCCTCAGTTGGTGCATTACCGTGATGGGTCCAGAATTATTTTTCTGGCAGACCACACAGCGGTCTGTTACCAGCTGGGCATGTTTTTTAAATCCCCGACCCCCCCAGCTTTTCTGGAACCGTGCCATCATCTGTTGTGAGGCCAAGTATCCCCACGAGTGGATCTGTTGGGCTAAAAAATGCATAAGCGCTTGTGGCGCGACTGGCTTGTCGGTAACTCTTTGTCTCCAGACACCATCTTCGCATAGCTTAATTCCTGCCTCAATCCATGTCCATTTTTCCTCTCGGGAGCACTCGCCTTGCATTGTTTGAAGGTCTCGTGTCAGAGTCCTGAGTGCTTTCAATCTGCACATCTGTGTTGGTTCTTCTGGAGGAACGCCCTGTGAGGCGGCATCTTTAGCTGCCTGGTCGGCTAGGGCATTTCCCTGTGCTTCTGTGGTATTTTCCTTGGTATGGGCCTTACACTTCAGGATGGACACTTCCTGAGGTAATTGTATGGCCTCCAGTAAGCCTCGGACTTCTTTTCCATTTCGGATAGGTGTACCAGCAGCAGTGAGGAATCCTCTTTTCCGCCATAACATACCAAAGTTGTGAGCGACTCCAAAAGCATAAAGCTAATCTGTGTAGACATTAGCTGTCTGTCCTTCTGCTATTCGACATGCTTCTGACAGGGCCCGTAACTCGGCCTGTTGTGCTGACGTTCCTGAGGGTAAACGTCCTTTTGCCACTACCTCATATAAGGTTGTAACTGCCCATTCTGCTTTTCTGGTACCATTGTCAACAAAGGAGGAACGATCTGTAAACAGGATGAGGTCTGAGTTGTGCAGAGGCTCCTCTGCTGCTAAGGTTGCTTCTTCTGTTTCTTTTAAAATCTCCACGCAGTCATGCTCTTCACATTCTCCCTCCTCTTGCTCCCTCGATTCTGACATCGGGAGCATAGTTGCGGGATTAACCGGGCTGGCCCGGACGATATGGAGATTAGGAGCTTCCAAAACTGCTGTCCAGCGGGTCCATCTTGCTGCTGTCACCTGAGACATTCTATTCATAGACAGCAAAGCGTGTACGGTGTGGGGACACTTGACAATCAGCTTTTGGTCGAGGACTAGACCCGCAGTGATGATTACCGCTCGACATGTAGCTTCCATGGCCCTTAGGCAACTTCCCCATCCGAGAGCTACCGCATCCAGTTTTGCCGAATAATAGCCAATAGGTCTTTGCCGATCCCCATGTTCTTGTGTCAGTATAGCTGTCATATATCCTTCTTTCTCATGAACAAACAGGGTAAATGGCTTACCACTGTCGGGGATTCCCAGAGCCGGTGCCGAACACAAAGCCTTTTTCAAACTCAGAAAGGCCTCTTGCTGTTCCTTAGTGAGGGTGATGGCTTCTTTAGAGGCATGTTTCCCCTTTAAAATATCATTCAGTGGCTGAGCAAGCTGTGTGAAGGAGTCAATCCAATTTCTGTTAAAGTTACACAATCCCAAAAAAGACCTTAGTTCCTGAATAGTGGTGTTTTTTTTAGCAGCCCGAATGGCTGCAGTTCTATCCTGGGTAAGTTCTCTCTTTCCTTGTGAAATCTTTTGTCCCAGGTATACAACCTCTTCTTGGGATATTTGTGCTTTGTCGATGCTGACTTTATGTCCTTTCAGCCGAAGGTGATCCAGCAAAGCTCGTAAATCGTGTTCATGCTGTTCTTCCGTGTTTGAAGCTAGCAGGATATCGTCTACATATTGGATGACTGTGGATGACAGGGGAGGTAATTCTCGCAAATGGCTTTGTCAAGCCATGTGGAATACCGTAGGGCTGTTGTGGAAACCCTGCGGTAACCGGGTCCAAGTATACTGTTGTCCTTGGACCGTGAAAGCAAACCACTGTCGAACCTCCGGTGCCAGAGGCACCGACCAAAATCCGTTGGCCATATCTATAACCGAGAAATATTTATGTTCCGGTTTGAGGGCATTAAAAATGGGGGAGGGATCTGCGACCAAAGGAGCTTTTTGATCAATACACTGGTTAGCTTTCCTATAATCGACAGTCAAACGCCAAGTCTCATTAGATTTCTGTACCGACCACACGGGGCTATTGGAGGAGCTATGTGTTTTAATAAGCACCCCTTATTTCTCCAATTGCTGAATAACCGGTAAGATTCCCGCGATGGCAGTTGGACTGATGGGATACTGTTTAGTGCATGGAGGCTTGGTCCCTGTAAATGACGCAGGCTCCATCTGGAGTTGGCCACAATCATTCTTATCTTTAGTCCATATCGGGTGTTCCTTCAATTCTTCTTTCTACAAAGTTCTAATTGACCATGTCACCCGACCATCCTCGAAATGCAACGATGAATCTATTTGGATTAGAACGTCCATTCCCAAAAGGGGTTGATCTACTGGGCCTATCCAGACCGGCGTGGTTAGTTCATGTGGACCCAGCCCTATAAGTACCGGTGTTGTCCTTTTAGTTTCCATTTTATGGCCTCCAACTCCATAGGCTGTACGTGCCCTACCGTCCAACGACAAAAAGTCTCCATATTGTAGGCGTAAGCATGTTAATTCCGCCCCTTTGTCTAAAAGACAGTCCACATCCTTATCGGCTACTCTCACAGTTATATATAGCCCATCTCCCCTTTGTTGTATTAGTGCGAGGAGGGGGGCCAGGGTGGGCTCTAATCGTTTTTTGCTATCCCAAGTAACTCCTTCTGTTGTTGTATTGTCAGTCGCTTAAATGCTTCTATGAGGTCGTTATCTTGTGACAAGCCTGGTTTGTTGGCTGAATTGTATCCCTGGCTGCGTCCTCTTCCCCAGCCACGACCTTTCTGTTTTGCCCTGCACGTCTTGGCCCAGTGACCTTCTTTCCCACAATAATGACATTTTCCGGGTAATTTTCCGAATGACTGTTTATCGGAATCCTGGGATTTCCATCCCATAGCCTGTACAGCTCAGACTTTAGCTCCCATATCCCGATCTAATTGGTTACATTGATCCACCAATGCTGCAAAGGTAATTCCTCTACCTTCCCAGTCCGGTAACACTACCTTAAGCATTTTGGACAGTTCTGGCTTTAGACCTGCCACGAAAGCTGCTTTCAGGGGTCCAAACACTTGTTCATCCATTTCCTCATCCGTATTATTCATACCCGAATGTTCTAGCCACGTACATCTAAACCGCTTGTCATACTCCAGGACCTCCTCTGTTCCTTTCTGTTGGCAGGCTGCAATTTTTCCCCAGTCTGTCTTAGCTGGACTGAAGGCTTGCAGCCAGTGTTTAATCACTTCCCATCCTGCGTCTAATTCTTGCTCATTCTGCCCCAAAGCTTCTTCTACCTTGTCGTGCAATTTTCTTCCCTGTGTTTTTGGCACCATTATGGTCAAAATTTGCATTCCGTCCCAGGGATGAAGTTGATATATATATTTCTTAATATTGGTCCCACGTTTTTACTCCCCCTTTCTTTGGATTGGGCAATTCCTTGGACCATTTATCAATTTTCTCTGGGTCTGCCGGATCATGAACTAAGTATTCTTCGTACACCCTTCTCTTTGTTTTTTTGGTTCCGCCCTCATCCGCAGTCTCTTCTGATTTGACTACAACTCGTCTTTTTTTAAACGGGGCAAAGCGCACCCCTAATTCTTCATCATCCTCCGACACTGTATTGTCGGAGGATTCAGAAACCGTATCTATTCCTCGGTCGTGTCTTCGGGTTTGCGCTTTTAATTTATCCAAACATGGGTACCCTGGGAATTGATCAATACATTTTCCTTTTCCTATTATTGTCTCTTGACCTAATGATTTTTTCCATTCTTTAATTTCACCTTTAAGATCTTTAACTTCCGCTTCCAGCTTTTCAAGTTCAAGCTTTTTCTGTCGCAGCTGTTCACAAACAGCTTGCAATTGATCCTTTGTACTGGTCAGTTCTCGATCATGTTGAGAACGCATTATAATTTCATTCCGGTTTCGAATCTGGCCCATAACCGCTAGGGACCATATACTTCGCTCTTTATTTTTCATATGGGTCGTTTTTCCCCAGACCCTTTTAATCTCGTCCAAGGACCATTGTCCTTTGGAGGTTCCGTACTTTTGTTCGATGTTAATACAGGTTTTAGATAAGTTGAATTGTTGCTCTATGTATTCTTTCAACTGTTCGAGAATTAAATCTAAAGAAACTTGAGGTGGTGCCTGCCCACCTTTAACAGTTGTAGGCAATTCTTTGTTGTTATCTCCTGCTGCCATTATATTGAGTTCTTTACTGGGGTCTTGAGTCGTAGGCTCGCTAGCCGATCAATAGGTCGGTGATTAATTAACTAACACACCGCCGAAGTTTAGACGTCTATGGGACCTCGAGCCGACTACCAACCGGAGGGTTCGCAAACCGGAGGCTTTCGGAATCGCGTAGAAGGAGAGGCGAATTTAGACTTTTGACCAAGGACTTTTTTTTAAAAAAGAGGAGTCCTTACCTCTAGGTATAGGTCCGATGTCCAAAATTCAGTTTCTTTCCTCAGCGATCCTGTTCACAGCGCCAAAATTGTTAGATCTCTTAATTTCCAATGAAATACGAACTCCGATGGTAGTTTTCACTTTTTAATACTGGCAGAGAGCAACAAACTGCTGGCTGATTGCCAGTTTCTTTGTCTTACTGAGACACATGATCAAAATGGCTGTACTTTATACCTGGATCAATTTACAGGAAAGAACTCGCCTTCTTTGACCTTATTGGCTCAATTGAAAGTCTTTTAACGTTTTATTGGCTCGCTACCCAAGGTCCGAAAATGTCAAGTTGATTGATGAGTTAATGCAACATGCTGAGCAGCATGTAGCAGCCTTGACTTGGGGGTCTGTGAATTTTCACAGTCTGTCTAAATGAGCCTGTTTGAATACTCTATCACATGTCATCCCTTGTGACCTATATTTTTTTGTTTGAATCTGACCTGATGTCAGCCTACAAGAAGGATGCTCTAGAGTCAAAGAGTGATGACCCTACCAGATACGAAATGATAGTACCTACATAATGCTGCACAATGAACTTGTGGAAGTGACAACTCAATAAACTAGCACTTTCACTCCAGTGGGGTAAGTCTTCACTTGCTCACTGGGTGCACAGTTAAATCGTGCAGCATTGTATTTCTTTCTCGTGGTCAGCAGATGCCAGTACAGCACACCCTCTGCTATTCTACACACGGAATGATTCACAGATTAGAAGAATCCCGTGAAAAGTTTGGCTTCTCTGACTGGAATTGGGAAAGGCAATTAATCTCCGAGAGTGGGTAGAGCTCTAGAAAATACTTTGCCCCTAATCTAGGATGGACTCTAGGTCCTCTGGTGGTGATGCGATGGTGTTCTTGTAGATAAAGGACACAGAATCTCAATACACCCTGGTTAATAAGGAGATATTTTGACACACAAGTTTGATCTATAACCAGAGAGAGTGGAAAAACTGGAATTCAATGTGGGAAAGTTTTGGGTCATTCACTTTGGATCCAAGAAAGGCAAATGGAATATTTTCTGAATGTTGTGAGACTAGGAACTGGTGGAGTAAAGCGATGTGGGTATCCCGATAAAGATCACTAAAAGCTAGCGCATAGGTACAAAAAGTTAATCAAAAAGGAATGTTGGCCTTAATCTCAAGGGGACTGAAATATAAAGGGGAGGAAGTCATGCTTCAGTTGCACAAAGCTATGGTCAGACCCCATCTGAAGTACTGCATTCAGTTTTGGGCACCGAACCACAGGAATGATCTATTGACCTTAGCGAGGGTTTAGCACAGATTCACCAGAATGATGCCTGTGCTAAAAGGATTAGATTGAGGACAGGTTGCATACATTTGACTTGTCGCTTTCGGTTTGTTCTCTGACATGTTTAAAATAATAGCACAGATGCAGAGGTCTAGAAATTGGATTGCTCTGCAGCCCTTTTACACACGTAAAGTTTGTGGCTAAGGGTCCAATATAGCAAGTGACATGTATGCGCTCATTCTGCATCGTATGTCCACTGTCTCCATATTGGTTAAGGATCCTCCGTAAGTGTCCAGGGCACATTAGACCCTTTTAAGAGTACATTTTAGAACAGTACTGGGTGGTGTGTGGCCAGCACAGGTTCTGCCCAGTATCATCTGGCGGTCCAGATGAAGAGGAATGCATTAAGTGATTACAGTATTTCTTTTGGCCCAGGCGGAGCAGAAGTGCTTCACTTTACTGTGGCTCAGTGAGTATCACTCTCGCCTCCGAGAGTTCTAGAGACTTGAGCACAAAATTTCGGCTGACACTCCAGTCCAGTATTGAGGGAGTGCTGCACTGTCGGAGTTGAACTGAGTCCTTTCTCAGGTGGACGTAAAAGATCCCAGGGCACTATTTTGAAGGGCGGGTGAGTTCATCCCTCAACCAACATCACTAAAATGGTCATTATCACATTGCTGTTGGTGAGCTTGCTGTGCGAAAATTGGCTGCCACGTTTCCCACATTACAACAGCGACTACTTCAACAATACTTCATTGGCTGATTGATGTGGGTCCTCGGCCATGTTTTCCTAATGCCAACCCGATGTCATTGATGTCAGTTTTGGGCGAGAGTGGGGCCTGATTGGGCGAGAATGAGGCCTGATATATTTAAATAAGGTTCAGTAGTTGCAATGGCCTGGGCATCATGTCCATGCGCTGGACCAAACGCACACTCCTTTCCTCCAAACAATATTGGGGATCATGCTTCTACCTTTCATTTAGTTTTGTTCTTTCCTGCGTTGTCTTTAACCAGGCATTGTGCAAAGTCGCACCAGTGGATCGAGAATGGGTAAGTGTGGATTGGAACGTGATGCTGTTGCTGGTGATGACATGGAATCTTTTGCACAAAAAGTCTGGCGATAGCATGTTGATGTAAGTATTACATTTGGAAGAACACTAATTTTGCTGCTTTAAAGATAAGTTTTCATTCCTTTTTGTAAAAAAAGCATAAAAGTACGAATTTTGGGTTTGCACGATATGATCTTTCCAGATCAGTGCTAGCGGTTTTTCCTGCAAGTAAGCCCCATGTCCCTTTGTTGCCCAATATTTAGTCATATGACAGCGTGTCCCGGAGCTCATAACAATAACATGCATGTGTACGCTCTCATACGTGTTATACTAATCTCTTCCAGACAGTGGACAGACGCTCACCCGAGTGGGGCCAATTGTAAAGCAATAAATTGGTTTATTTTGCATGCAATGCATGAACAAATAGTTTACAGTTTTCAATGAATTTCAATCTATTCACAATGCTGCTCGTAACCTAGAAAATAGCATGTCACCCCAACCCAGCTAGCAGACAAAATCCCTGAAACTACTTGGCCCTCGTCTTAGAATGAGAGTCCTCTATTTCTGTCTGGCTCCACACCAACTTTCTGCAGCCTGAGCTGGTCACAGGAAGCCGCACACCAACCCCTTGCGGATTGGTCTATTCAGCTGCCAATCAAAAAGCTGTCACCTCCCAAGCTTTGGAACTTCAAGCAACTCCACCCTGCCTGCTGTGCTCAAATTAATTAGGTCATCTCAATACCATATGTGTGAATGTCACTGCATCAAATGAACAAACCCCATTGCCTTAAACTTATATAGCGTATGAGAAATATCTACCTGACAGATACTTTATCTGGTTCCAGCTGCTGGCTTCAATATGCTTTGCCAGGGAGCTTCTGTTGTATGGATTTAACTCTTTACATGCTGAATTTAACTGAATAACATCCTTAATATAAATTAACTTAAAAACCTTCTGATGAAAACAGTCAAAATCCCAAAACATGACATTAGTTGATTTACTGAGTCAGGGTAGGGGTGCTCATCGCCGAGAGCATGCAGAAATCAAGCGCAGGCAGTGGAAAGAGCGTGCGGCAAACCAGTCCCACCCACCCCTTCCCTCAACGACTATCTGTCCCACCTGTGACAGGGACTGTGGCTCTCGTATTGGACTGTTCAGCCACCTAAGGATTCATATTTAGAGTGGAAGCAAGTCTTCCTCGATTCCGAGGGACTGCCTATGATGATGATGATGCTTGTAATAGATCGGTTTTAGTTCTGAGGAGAATGAATAAATCACCAGTCGATATCCTGTGGCAGTGCACATGGTCGGTCAGAGAATATGATGTCTCTTTCACCTGTTTTGTTCTCAATTTCCTGTTGCGTGCTCTCGACCCCTTCTCTCTCTCCCTCCCTCACCCTTCTCTCTCCCTCCCTTACCCCTATCTCTCTCTCCCTCACCTAAGGGGGTACTGAAGTTTCATGTTCAGCCATGAACTCATTGAATGGCGGCGCAGGCTAGAAGGGCTGAATGGCCTGCTCCTGCACCTATTTTCTATGTTTCTCTCTCTTTCTCCCCCTCGTCTTCTCTCTCTCACTCTCCCCTGTCTCACTCACTCAATCTCACTCTTCCCTCTCCCCCTTCTCTCTCCTCCTCCCCCTTCCTTCTCCCCCTTCTCTCTTCCCGTCCCTCTTCTCTCTCCCCCACCCCATTCTCTCTCTTTCACTCTCCCCCGTCTCGCTCGCTCTCCCCTGTCTCACTCACTCTCTCCTGTCTCACTCACTCAATCTCACACTTCTAACTTGCTTCCCTCCCCCTTCCCTCTCCCCCTTATCCCTCCCCGTCCCCCTTCTCTCTCCCCCTCCCCCTCTCCATCCACCTTCTCTCTCTCCATCCACCTTCTCTCTCTCCATCCCCTTCTCCCTCTCGCTCCCCTTCACCCTCTCCCTCCCCCTTCTCTCTCTCTCTCTCTCTCTCTCTCTCTTCCGTTTCTCTCTGTCTCTCTCTCTTCCTCCCCCTTCTCGCTCTCTCACTATCCCACGCCCTTCTCTCTCTCTCTCTCTCTCTCTCTCTCTCTCCCTCCCCCTTCTCTCTCCCTCCCCTCTCTCTCTCTCTGTCCCTCCCCCTTCTCTCTCTCTCTCTCTCTTCCATTTCTCTCTCTCTCTCTCTTCCATTTCTCTCTGTCTCTCTCTCTTCCTCCCCCTTCTCGCTCTCTCACTATCCCACGCCCTTCTCTCTCTCTCTCTCTCTCCCTCCCCCTCCCCTTCTCTTGCTCACTCCCTCCCTCCTCTCTCTCTCTGTCCCTTCCCCTTCTCTCTCTCTCTCCGCCTCTCTCTCTCGCTCTCCTCCTCTCTCTCTCTCGCCTTCTTTTTTCTCTCTCTCTCTCTCTCGCTCTCTCTCCCTTCCCTTCTCTCTCTCTCTCTTTCTCCCTCTCTCTCCCTTCCCTTCTCTTCTCTCTCTCTCTCTCTCTCTCTCTGTTATGTATCGAAGAACTCCACGAGGCTGAGTACTGTGAGCTAAACTTAGTGTGACCGTAGTCTTCTTTATTACTGATATGTCCTTACTATACAGTATAAATGCACACGAGGCCCATACTTGAGAGAAGGTCACTCTGTGACCAGTTACCTTTATTACCAAGACCTCAAGTGATGAAGGTGGGTGGAGCTTCCCCTTTTATACTTGAGAGTCCAGGTTCGGAGTGTTTCCCACAAGTTCGCCCCCTGTGGTCAATGTTCTCACAGTGTACAACTTAGGTCAGCTTGTACATGGGTTACAATGATAGTTGAATACATGACATCACCTCCCTGTCAAAGTCTTATTGGGATCACAGGTTAAGTCTCTCTGGTGGTTTACACTCCCTTGTTGAGATCCTGAGTTGGGGCTCCGGTTGTTAGCACTGGCCTGAGTGTCTGCTGTTTGCAGTGCCTCAGGCCTGTCCGGACTGCCCACAGTGACTGGGCTCTCCTCCACTTGGTTCCGGTGTTCGGTCACCTGTGGTGGAGTAAACTCTACGTCGTATTCTTCCTCTGCTTCTTCCAAGGGGTTGCTAAACATCCTTTTAGTTTAATCCACGTGTTTGCGGCAGATTTATCCATTGGTAAATTTAACTACCAAAACCTTATTCCCCTCTTTGGCAATCACGGTGCCTGCAAGCCATTTGGGCCCTGCAACGTAACTAAGGACAAAAACAGGGTCATTGACATCAATACATCGCGCCCTCGCATTCCTGTCATGGTAGTCGCATTGTGACTGACGCCTGCTCTCAACAATTTCTTTCATAGTAGGGTGTATAAGGGATAACCTGGTTTTGAACGTCCTTTTCATTAGCAGCTCTGCGGGTGGAACCCCTGTGAGCGAGTGTGGTCGGGATGTATTGACCAACAGGAAGCGTGATAAGCGGTTTTGCAGGGAACCCCCTTGGAATCTGAGCATCCCCTGTTTGATTATCTGCACTGCTCGTTCCGCCTGGCCATTTGAGGCCGGCTTGAACGGTGCCATTCTGACATGGTTGATTCCATTGCCTGCCGCAAAGTCCTGGAATTCCGTGCTTGTGAAGCACGGGCCATTGTTGCTGACCAAGACATCCGGTAGACCATGGGCGGCGAACATTGCCTGTAGACTTTCTACCGTGACAGAGGATGTGCTTGAATTTCAAATGGCACACTCAATCCATTTGGAATAGGCATCTATTACAACCAAAAACATTTTCCCCATGAAAGGACCTGCGTAGTCCACATGGATGCGTGACCATGGCTTGGCAGGCCAGGACCAGGGGCTTCCCTGTGTGCGTTGCCCAGCTGAACACATGTGTTGCATCTGCGAACACAAAGTTCCAGGTCTGCATCAATCCTTGGCCACCAAACGTGTGACCTGGCAATTGCCTTCATCATGACAATGCCCAGATGCTCATTGTGAAGTTCTCTGATAAACACCTCTCTGCCCATCTGGGGCATGTCTACCCGGTTTTCCCACAGTAGGCAATCGGCCTGAATCGAGAGTTCATCCTTGCGCCTATGAAATGGTTTAAATTCCGCAGGGCATGCCCTGTACGTGGCTGCCCAGTCCCCATTCAGGACACATTTCTTGACTAAAGACAGTAGCGGGTCTTTATTTGTCCAGACTTTAATCTGACAGGCTGTCACAGATGAGCCTTCGCTTTCGAAAGCTTCAACAGCCATGACCATCTCAGCATCATGCTCAGTTGCCCCCTCAGTGGTGGCTAGTGGGAGCCTGCTGAGTGCATCAGCGCAGTTTTCAGTGCCCAGTCTGTGCCGAATTATGTAGTCATAGGCGGCTAACGTAAGTACCCACCTCTGTATGCGGGCCGATGCATTAGCATTTATGGTCTTGTTGTCGGCCAGAAGGGACGTTAGGGGTTTGTGATCTGTCTCCAGCTCAAATTTCCTGCCAAATAGGTCCTGGTGCATTTTTTTTACTGCATATAAACATGCTAGCGCCTCCTTTTCTACCATCCCATAGCCCCTTTCTGCCTGGGACAGACTTCTGGAGGCATAAGCTACCGGCTGTAACTGACCATTGGCATTCACATGCTGCAACACACACCGACCACATAGGACGACGCATCGCACGTTAAAACAAGCTTCCTTTATGGATCATATAACATTAGCAGTTTGTTGGAGCATAACAAATTGTGCGCTCTATCAAAAGCCCTTTCCTGGCTGTCCCCCCAGACCCAATCACAACCTTTGCGTAGGAGCACATGTAGCGGCTCTACGTGCTCAATTTGGGAAGAAATTTGCCAAAATAGTTCAGGAGCCCCAGGAACGAACGCATCTCTGTCATGTTACGGGGTCTGAGTGCTCTCTGGATCGCTTCTGTTTTGGATGCAGTTGGTCCGATCCCGTCTGCTGCTACCCTCCTCCCCAGGAATTCTACCTCGGGAGCCAAGAAGACGCATTTCGCCTTTTTCAGTCGCAGCCCTACACGGTCCAGTCTGCGTAGCACCTCCTCCAGGTTGTCGAGGTGTTCTTCAGTATCATGACCCGTGATGAGGATGTCCTCTTGAAAAACCACCGTCCTTGGAATCGACTTGAGGAGGCTTTCCATATTTCACTGAAAGATCACAGCGGCCGAACAAATCCCGAACGGACATCTGTTGTACTCAAACAACCCCTTGTGTGTCGTGATGGTGTTTAGCTTCTTCGACTCACTCGCCAGCTCCTGGGTCATGTAAGCTGAGGTCAGGTCCAATTTTGAAAAAAATTTGCCACCGGATAGCATCGCAAAGAGGTCCTCTGCTCTCGGTAGCGGGTACTGGTCTTGAAGTGACACCCGATTGATGGTGGCCTTGTAATCGCCACATATCCTAACTGACCAATCTGCCTTGAGCACCGACATGATCGGGCTCGCCCAGTCACTGAATTTGACTTGCGAGATGATGCTTTCCCTCAGCAGGTGGTCCAATTTGCATTCTATCTTTTCCCGCGTCACGTACGGCACCACTCTGGCCTTGTGGTGTACTGGCCTGGCGTCCGGGTTGATGTGAATCACTACCTTGGCTCCCATGAAAGTGCCGATGCTGGGTTGAAATAATGAGTCAAATTTGTCCAGGACCTGTGAGCATGATACTCGCTCCATAGAAGAAATTGCATTGACATCACCCCATTTCCAGTTCATGACAGCAAGCAAACTCCTTCCCAGTAGTGCGGGACCATCCCCCGGGGCAATCCAGAGTGGCAACCTGTTCTCCGAATTTTTGTGGGCCACGACTACCGTGGCACTGCCTAGCACCGGAATGATCTCCTTTGTATATGTCTGTAGCTGTGCGTCAATCGACAATAATTTTGCCCTCCTGGCCTTGGACACCCACAACCATTCGAACTGTTTGATACTCATCAGGGACTGACTGGCCCCCGTGTCTAGCTCCATTAATACTGGGATGCCATTGAGGAGCACTTCCATCATTATCAGTGGCGTCCTGGTATATGAACTGTATATGTGATCCACATGAACTCGCTGAACTTCAGCTTCCAGTGATTTACCCCAGTATTCATTTGGCCTCGTAGGGCTTACATCAGGCCCATCCTCCTCGTACATCAACCTGGCTGCAGGTTTCCTGCATATACGCGCCAAGTGACTGCTGACATTGCAATTTCTGCAGGTATATTGCTGATACCTGCAAGCTCTGGCTGGGTGTTTGCCTCCACACCACCAGCATGAGCTGGAGGCCCCGTTGTTGGAAACAAAAGGTCCATTACCAGTCGATCATCTCTGACTGTCTCTGCAACTGTCCTTAAGCGACCCTTAACAGGTGTTGATGGCCCCTTTACTGGCCGCATTGTCCATTGCGATGGCATGTATCGCCGTTCAGCTAGCCATTGTCTCTGTTGAATTCCCCCTTTGGATTCATCTACATGCTGGGGCATGTCCAATTGCCTTTGTCTACCTAGAGAACTGTGTACCGCATTAACAATGTTGATTCCCTGGTCGTTTGTCGCATTTGAGCCAAGATTTTTGTCATACATCATTCTGGTCTCTTCCTCCCCTGAGATAAATGTCTGGGCTATCAGAACCGCCGCTTCCAAGGTCAAGTCTTTGGTCTCAATCAGTTTCCTGAAAACCCCAGCGTGCCCAATGCCCTCAATAAAAAAGTCTCGCAGCATCTCCGCTCTGCATGCATCTGTGAACTTACATAGGCTCGCCAGTCGCCGGAGATCTGTCATGAAGTCTGGAATGCTTTGCCCTTCTCACCGCCGGTGTGTGCAAAACCGGTGTCTCGCCATGTGCATGCTGCTCGCCGGTTTAAGGTGTTCCCCGATCAACTTACTGAGTTCGTCAAACGTCTTATCCGCCAACTTCCCTGGCGCTAGAAGGTCCTTCATCAGGGAGTACGTTCTGAATCCACAAACCGTCAGGAGATGTCATTGGATCACAAATTGGCTAATTTTTTGATTACATATCGCAATATTCCTCATACAACTACTGGTAGAACACCAGCAGAGTTGTTTCTCAAACAACAGCCACGAACCAGATTCTCGTTATTAAAGCCAAATTTGGCACAGTCCGTAGAAGAGACACAATTAAGACAGAAAGAGAATCATGATAGAGGTAGAGTAAAAGAGAGAAGTGTGAAATTAAACCAGAAGGTGAGAATGAAGAACCATCACCATAAATGGTTAAAGTGGTTACTAGGAAGAGTGGTGAAGATATGTGGTCCTTGCACATATTTGGTAAAGATGTTTGATAATGGACAGGTTAGGTTTACTCATTTTGATCATATTTTACATACATACATGGAAGGAATTGAAGGTGGGAATGATTCAACTAACATGGTGCTCTCTACCAATTTGCTTTTACACTCCTTAAATGCTGTATCGCATTCTTTTGACCACTTCCAATGGACCTGTTTTTTCAAAAGTTCATTCAGTGGATGTAATACTATAGCCAAATTTGGTAGGAACTTCCCATAATCGTTCAAAAGACCCAAGAATGAATGAAGTTCAGTGACATTCCTGGGAGTGGATGCATTTCTAATTGCATCCAATTTTTCAATGGTTGGATGTAAACCATCTTTGTCTACCCAAAGTACTCCACTGAGTTTTGAAATAACTCACACTTACGAGCAGACACTCATTTGCCTATTTGGTGCTGAAATTAGTATGTCATCCAAATAACATACTACCCCTTCAATAGCTTGCAAAATCTGGTTCATCACCACTTGGTGGTAGCCTATTAAATTGATATAGGCCTAGATGAGTATTTATAGTCAAACATGAATTGGACTCCTCATCTCGTTCAAGCTGTAAGTAGGCATTCGTAAGATCCAGTTTTGAGAAGATCTGACCACCTGTCAGTGTTGTCGACAAATCTTCTATATTCGACAATGTATTGGGGACATTACCCTCTAGAACCTGGTTTATGGTTACTTTATAATCACCACACAATCTTACCTTACCATCGGACTTAGGTACAACAACAATGGGTGTAGCCCAATTACATCGATCTATCTTACAAATAATGTTCTCAGTCTCTAGTCTTTTGAGTTCTTGCTCAACTTTCTCCTTGAGTGCATATGGTACGGAACGTGGCTTGTAGTTATCCGATCTAGCATTCTTCTGTACCCTGACACTCGCCTTGAAGCCTTGGATCGGACTGCCCGATTCGCAGAATATCTTCGGATACGTCTTGATAATCTCATCCGTTGATGAAAATCTCACTTCCACACAGAAAATCCTACTCCAATCCAGCTTCAGTGAGCTCAATCAATTTCTTCCTAGTAAGGCAGACTTGTCTCCTTTCACTACTATTAGAGACAAGTTCTGAAATTGATCTTTATATTTCACCGGTACGGTGATATGACCTACTACAGGAATTTTCTCTCCCGAGTAGCCTCGCAGCTCTATCTTGGATTTCTCTAGTTGAAAATCACGCAATTTGTCGCGATATAGTGACTCCGGTACTACACTCACGGATGCATCTGTGTCAATTTCCATTGGTATCTTGAATCCCGCAACATCAATATGGATTTTGATGCTTTCCGAATCGCTGTCCGTTAACCTCGTGCTCCTGATGACATGTAATAACATCTCCTCGTCCTGTTGTTGTTCTTCCATGCTATGTAGTCTCTTGGGATTTCTACTCATAGCTTTGAACGCTGGACTCATAGCTTTAAAAACTGGTTTACCCTTCAGCCGGCATGCCTTCACAAGATGTCCAGTCTTTCTGCAGAAGAAACACACTGCCTTCACGTATGGACAACTTTGAGCAATGTGTTGCCCCAGGCACCTATAGCACGACTTCAACGCTTTGTTAGAATTTCCAGTTTCCGAGACTTTGGGCCCCCACTGTTTTTTACTTTGAACCTGCAGGTAATTTACCTCGTTTGACTGACGACCGTAATTATTATTTAATTCTCGGGAATATTGTTCGGCCATGCCCATTGACCTCGCTGTCTGACAAGCAATCTCAAAAGTGAAGTCATCCGTCATCAATAACTTCCTCTGATGGCATCATTTTTCACCCCACAAACAAAACGATCCCGTAATGATCGGTTTTGAAAGTTTCCAAAATTACAGTGCATCGATAGCTTTTTTAATGCTACGATTTAATCACTGATACTTCCATCAGCCTTTTGATTCCGAATCTCGAAACGATAGCTTTCAGCAATTTCTAACAGCTTGGGGTTATAGTGCTACTCCAGCTTCGTTAAAATCTCTAAGCACTGTGTCCTTTGGCTCGTCAAACACAAGCACATTTACAAGGGTTTCGTACAATGCCGGACCTGCCTCCGATAAGAAGATTGCTTTCTTACATTCCAACACAGCCCGGTTCTGGACTGCATTGTCTGGAACTTCGATTATGTTATTTGCAGTGAAATACATTTCTAGCCGATCCACATATGCTTTAAAACGTTCCTGGTCGTGTATATATTCCCCCAAATGTCCGATTGCACCTGCGATTTTAATCTCTAGCTGTTCACACTGTGTGCTGTATTTTACCTCGGATGTTGCAGCTTTTTCCAAAGAAACTTCCAAAGTCTCTCTGTCGGCTGGCTGAACCCTTTCCCAACAAAATTTAAGCTTTAAATCATCTCGCCGCCAAATGTGATATTTTCACAGAGCACAAGTACACACAGCACCTAACCTTACAGGCAGCTCTGTCGGAAGCCTCCGGAATCTGCCTGGTTTTGTTTATTATTAACACTGCAGTTGCAGTACACAATACGTTCACATCCACAGTGTGGAGCTACAAACATTACAAGCTTACAGACATTGCACTCTCCCTCCCACTTCCCTCTCTCTCCCTCCCCCTTCCCTCTCTCTCCCTCCCGCATCCCTCTCTCTCCCTCCCCTTCTCTCTCTCTCTCACTCCCCTTTTCTCCCTCCCCTTCTATCTCTCCCTTCCCCTTCTATCTCTCTCTCTCTCCCTCCCCCTTCTGTCTCTCACTCTCCACCCCCCTTCTCTCTCTGTCAGTTCTGCCCCTTTTCTCTCTCTCCCTCCCCTTCTCTTGCTCTCTCCCTCTCCCTTTTCTCTCTCTCTCTCCCTACTCTCTCTCGCTCCCTCCCTCCTCTCTCTCTTCCTCCCCTTCTCTCTCCCCCCCCTCGCTCTCTCTCTCACTCCCCCTGCTCTTTCTCTCTTTCTTTCCCGCTCCCTCACTCTCTCTCTCTCTCCTCCCCTCTCTCTCGTTCTCTCTCTCCCTTCTCCTTCTCTCTCTCTCTCGCTCTCGTTCCCCCTTCTCTCTCTCTCACTCACCCTCTCCCTTCCCTCTCTCTCTCCCTCCCACTTCTCTCTCTCTCCCTCTCTCGCTCCCTCCTTCTTTTCTCTCTCTCTCCCCCTCCCCTTCTCTCTCTCTCTCTCTCTCTCACTCTCTCTCTGTTATGTATTGAAGAACTCCACGAGGCTGAGTACTGTGAGCTAAACTTAGTGTGATCATCGTCTCATTTATGACAACTCCACAGTGCCTAAACAACATGGCAGCCAACTTTTTATACTGGCCCTGCACGTGTGTGCAGGTGACCATTAGGACTCCAACAGTCGCACCCTCTGCTGGCAAGTATTAGATAGTTACAAAGATAATTCTCTCCCTACCCTTCTCTCGCTCCCTCCCCTTGTCTATCCCCCTTCTCTCTCTCTACCCCTCCCTCCCCTTCTCTCTCTCTCCCCTTCCTTCCCCATCTCTCTCGCCCCCTCCCTTCCTTTCTCTCTCTCTCCCCTTCTCTCACTCTCTCCTTCTCCCTTCTCTCTCTCTCTCTCTCTCTCTCTGTATCTCCCTCCCTCCTCTCTTCTTCCTCTCTCACCTCTCTCCCTCCCTCCTCTTTCTCTCTCCCTTTCCCTTGTCTCTGACTGTCACTCTCTCTCCCCGTCTCACTCACTCACTCTCCCCTTCTCTCCCTTGCTCTCTCCCTCCACCTTCTCACTTCTCTCTCTCTCTCTCGCTTCCCCATCTCTCCCCTTTCTCTCCATCCCCTACTCTCCCTCCCCCTTCTATCTCTCTCTCCCCCTCCCCTTCTCTCTCCCTCCCTTCTCTCTCTCTCCCCCTTCTCTCCCCTCTCTCTCTCTCCCCCTTCTCTCCCTTCCCCTTCTATCTCTCCCCCCCTTCTCTCTCCCCCTTCACTCTCTCTCTCCCTTCCCCTTCTCTCTCCCTCCCCTCCGCTTCTTTCTCTCTCTCTCTCACTCCCCCTTCCCTCTCTCTCTACCTCCCTCTTCCCCCTCTCCCTCCCCCTTCTATCTCTCTCGCTCTCTCCCTCCCCCTTCCTTGTCTCTCTCTCCCTCCCCTTCTCTCTAGCTCTCTCCCTCCCCTTCTGTCTCTCTCCCTCCCCTTCTCTCTAGCTCTCTCCGTCCCCTTCCCTCTCTCTCCTTCTCTCTCTCGCTCTCTCTCTCTTCCCTTCTCTCTCTCGCTCTCTCCCTCCCCTTCTGTCTCTCTCTCTCTCCCTCCCTCTTCTCTCTCTCTCTCTCTCTCTCCCTTCTGTCTCTCACTCTCCATCCCCCTTCTCTTTCTGTCACTCCCGCCCCTTCTCTTTCTCTCTCTCTCTCTCTTCCTCCCCTTCTCTCTGTCACTCTCTCCCTCCCCCTTCCTCCTCTCTCTCACGCCCTCCTCTCTCTCCCTCCCCTTCTCTCTATCTCTCTCCCTCCCTCTCTCTCCCCCTCTCTCTCCATCTTTTCTCTCTCCATCCCCTTCTCTCTCCATCTCTCTCTCTCCCCATTCTCCCTCTCTCTCTCTTCCCCTTCTCTCTCCCTCCCCCTTCTCTCTCTCTCTCTCTCTCTCCCTCCCCCTTCTCTCTCTCTCTCTCTCTCTCCCCCTTCTCTCTCTCTCTCTCTCTCTCCCCCTCTCTCTCTCTCTCCCTTCTCCTTCTCTCTTCCCTGTCATGTATCTCACATTACTGTATATAACTGTATCTTACCATGCTATACATGACTGTAACTGGATATGACCTGTAACAATAAACATACCTTACCACCAGGGGTGCACTTGCTGGAGACACTCCATACCTGTCCCATTGTGGTATATAAAGGGCGGTTTCAGGCAAGTGCAGCACTGGAGAGCTGTGAATTAAAGGTGCAGGTCCTGAGTGACCTTGACTTCAGCATGTGTCTTGTGTAAGTCAGTACATTAGAGTCAGGACAACACTTTCCCTCCCCCTTCTCTCTCTCTCTCTCTCTCTCTCTCTCTCTCTCCCTCTCCGCCTCTCTCTCCCTCCTCTTCTCTCCCTCTTCCTCCCCTTCTCTCCATTCCCCTTCTCTCACTCCCTCTCCTTCCCTTTCTCTCCCACCCCCTTCCCTCGCTCTCCCTCCCCCTTCTCTCTCTCTCTCTCTCTCCCCTTCTCTCTCTCCCTCCCATCTATATCTCTCTCGCTCCCTCCTTCTTTTCTCTCTCTCTCTCTCTCTCCCCTTCTCTCTCTCTCTCCTCCTCCTCTCTCTCCCTCCCTCCCCCTCTCTCCATCTGTTATGTATAGAAGAACTCCACGAGGCTGAGTACTGTGAGCTAAACTTTGTGTGACCGTAGTTGATATGTCCTTACTATACAGTATAAATGCACACGAGGCCCATACTTGAGAGAAGGTCACTCTGTGACCAGTTACCTTTATTACCAAGACTTCAAGTGATGAAGGTGGGTGGAGCTTCCCCTTTTATACCTGAGAGTCCAGGTTAGGAGTGTCTCCCACAAGTTCACCCCTTGTGGTCAATGTTCTCAAGGTGTACAACTTAGGTCAGCTTATGCATGGGTTACAATGATAGTTGAATACATAACATCACCTCCCCCCACAAAGTTTTATTGGGATCACAGGTTAAGTCTCTCTGGTGGTTTACGCTCCCTTGTAGAGCGCCTGAGTTGGGGCTCCGGTTGTTGGGTGCTGGCCTGAGTGTCTGCTGTTTGCGGTGCCTCAGGCATGTCTGGACTGCCCACAGTGACTGAGCTCTCCTCCACTTGGATCCGGTGTTCGGTCACCTGTGGTGGAGTAAACTTTACGCCGTGTTCTTCCTCTACTTCTTCTATGGGGTTGCTGAATCTCCTTTTAGTTTGATCCACGGGTTTGCGGCAGATTTGTCCATTGGTAAGTTTAACTACCAAAACCCTATTCCCCTCTTTGGCAATCACGGTGCCTGCAAGCCATTTGGGTCCTGCAGTGTAATTAAGGACAAAAACAGGGTTATTGACATCAATACATTGCGCCCTCGCATTCCTGTCATGGTAGTCACATTGTGACTGACGCCTGTTCTCAACAATTTCTTTCATAGTAGAGTGTATAAGGGATAACGTGGTTTTGACCGTCCTTTTCATGAGCAGCTCTGCGAGTGGAACCCCTGTGAGCGAGTGTGGTCGGGATCTATTGGCCAACAGGAGGCGCGATAAGCGGGTTTGTAGGGAACCCCTTTGGATTATGAGCATCCCCTGTTTGATTATCTGCACTGCTCGTTCCACATGGCCGTTTGAGGCCGGCTTGAACGGTGCCGTTCTGACATGGTTGATTCCATTGCCTGCCATGAAGTCCTGGAATTCAGTGCTTGTGAAGCATGGGCCATTGTCGTTGACCAAGACATCCGGGACACCATGGGCGGCGAACATTGCCCGCAGACTTTCTACTGTGACAGAGGATGTGCTTGAATTTAAAATGGCACATCCAATCCATTTGGAGTAGGCGTCTACTACAATCAAAAACATTTTTCCCATGAAAGGACCTGTGCAGTCCACATGGATGCGTGACCATGGCTTGGCGGAGCAGGACCAGGGGCTAAGGGGGGCTTCCCTGGGTGCGTTGCCCAGCTGAGCACATGTGTTGCACCTGTGAACACAAAGTTCCAGGTCTGCATCCATCCATGGCCACCAAACGTGTGACCTGGCAATTGCCTTCATCATGACAATGCCCGGGTGCTCATTGTGAAGTTGTATTGTATAGGGTTAATCACATAGGGTTAATTATGATATTCTGACAATTACAGTGTGTTTTCTGCTTCATGCCTCATGGAATGTTGTTGATGCAGAGAGAGAGAGAGAGAGAGAGACCTTGATGCGCACACCATCTTGTTTATGGGACGATCGGCACCTCGATGTCTCATGCTTTGTGGAAGAACAACTAGGGCCTTACAGATTAGGAATTGGCCATAAGCCACATGCAGCCATGTTTGTTCAATAGTATAAAGGAACGGAACTGTCCAGTAGCTCTTGGAACTTCACCTTGGACCGTCGTTGCGGAGTTCCCGATGGGTCGAAGGCTGTGAGCTTTGTTGCATCTTATCATACTTCTCTTTTCTTCGGAAACTGTATTATGTTTTTTTTCTCTCAGTAAACGGTGTTTTATCTTTACTTCATTTGTCTTGTCTCTTATTTAACATTCATCCAGATCCCGAACCTGGGTCTATTATTATCGATCCAAAACATTTTGGCATAGTCGGCAGGATCTGGTAAAATGTTTAAGAGAAGAGACAAGAAGCAGTCTCCTCCTGCGGGAGAGAAGTATAGAATATCAGGGTGGAGCACGAGGGATGAGGGTTTTGGCTCCCTTGCCAATGTGCTAGCCCGGTTTGGACCCCCACTACATGGGGACACGCAATTATTGGAACAGAGCAAAGATAGAGCCGTACCCCACGCGGTACTGTCTCTCCTGGAGGAAGCGGGCTTCTCACAGGAGAAAAATAGTCCCCCACAAATGGGATGGATTTTGTTGACAGCCTTAAGGGCCATGTGTAAACAACTTAAGGAAAGTGAGGCAGAAAATCTACAGTTAAAAACAGCTGTTAATGTTTTGGAAAGTCAAAACTCGACTCTGACTGAAGTGGTCTGCACTGCACAAGAACGGGCAGATAAAGTCAATGAACAATCAGAAACTTTAATATGCCATCTGGCGACAGTACAAAATAAAAAGAAAGCCAGACGACGGAAATTACAGATAGATCGGTCAAAGGTACATGCATTGGTAGCTGGACCCACTTGGGATCCGACTCGTTGGGACGGAGACATCTGGTATTCCTCTGACTCAGAATATGAGTGGACAGATGGAGAGGGGAGGGGGGGAAAGGGGAGGAAACTAAAGACCCTCGCCCATACGCTCCGGGTGCGGAAGCTAGACCCCTTATGACAAATAAGACGAAACAGCAAGATAGGGAACAGCCACTGGAGGGATGCGTGACTTCACCACTAGTGAGTTACAAGAAATAGGGTCTCGATTTCGCCAAAAACCCGGGGAATCATTGTCAGAATGGCTAACCCGGATTTGGGACCAGGGAGCATCAGGTGTAATACTTAACCCCGAAGAGTTAACAAAACTGGGGACTATGACTATGGACCACCATATCACAGCAGTGCTACGGAATGTCCAGGGCACAAGTTCGCTATGGGACATGGTTACTATAGGGGTCCGGCAAGACTATCCCTCTGCCGTTGATTGGGAAGGGGACGTAAAACCTTGGAATACTATGGCGGAGGGTGCGATACAGTTGTGCAACATGGCAACACAGGGAGGATTATATCACCAACCATATGGGGGGCCAGATCAGGAGCGCTTTACAGCAGGAATGCGGAGCAGGCTGATGAAGAGTGGCCCTCCTATGATGAGTGGTGCGCTACTCGCATTATTGGGACCAGCCCAAGGGCAGCGGGTGGGGCACGCTTGCCTATTGTTAGGACAGTTAGAAGATGTAGAAGATAGTGTGCGAGAGTCGAGAATGGCTAATGTAGAGGGGGATCGGGACCAGTGACAAAGTTCGACCTCTGGGAAAGGTACAGGTTTAGGAAAGACAAAAAAAAGAATTATGCGGAGGGACATGTTCGCGGCTTTTATTAAGGCAGGGGTCCCGAAGGGAAAAATTGATGGAATCCCAACAGGACCGATGTATTCTATGTGGGAGCAACACTGCGTCCCGGGAACAGAGAAGGGTGAAAGGAGGGAGGTAAGGGAGACTAGGTCGGATAGCGATAAGTCTGCGGATGCGGAGAAACCACCTCCCGCTAGCCTATACCCCAACGTAGAAGGGCTGTGGAAGGCTAGTAATCCCCTCGACTCGGGGTGTGGCCGGGATCCGGAAGTACTCCCCGTTAGAACCACATCAACCCAAGCTCCCGGGGACTTGAGGCCACATATTCCGATTATGATACATTGGCGGGGGCGGGGGGGAACATACAAAGTGATGTGGCTTTACTGGACACAGGGGCAGAAGTTACTATTGTCCATGGAAATCCTAGGAAACACACAGGGACCCGTATGATGATTAATGGGTTCAGAGGGGCTGTCCGAACAACTATAAGAATGGCGTTGGGAAATGGGCCTCCGCGCTGAGTAACGGTCTTAATATCGGCAGTGAAGGAACATATTATTGGGATGGACCTTTTAAAGGGAACCACACACAACACTTCGTTCGGGCGATTCTCATTCGGGATACGGGCGATCACTGTGATTGCAGGGGAAACAAAGTGGGAACCAGTGGTTATACCACGGCCATCGCATATAGTGACTATGAAACAGTACCGAATACCTGGGGGACACAAAGAAATAGGGGAAACCATACAAGGGCTCTTGGAGGCGGGTATCATTAGACATGCGGTGTCCCCTACAATAGCCCTGTTTGGCCTGTGCAGAAACCCGACAAAAGTTGGAGGATGACTGGACTACCGACAACTGAACAAATTTGCCCCTCCCCTGGCAACCGCTGTCCCAGATGTAGTAACTATAACAGAGCGGCTGTCTGAAGAAGGTGCGGAGTGCTATGTGGTAATCGACCTGGCCAATGCCTTTTTCTCCATTCCAATAGCGGAAGAATCCCAGGGCCAGTTTGCATTCACTTGGGAAGGGAGGCAATACACGTTTAAACGCCTACCTCAAGGTTACCTACATCGCCCTACCCTATGCCATGGATTGGTGGCCCGGGACCTGGACATGTGCACGTTGGCTCCTAATGTCTCACTGGCACACTACATCGATGATGTACTAATAAGGGGTCCCACCGAGGCAGTGGTGTCAGAAGCCCTAGCTACTTTAGTCCAACACATGCGAGACATGAGCTGGGAGATAAATCCAAAGAAGGTGCAGGGCCCTAGCCAGACTGTCCAGTTTCTGGGGATCCAATGGTCTCGGGGTGAGCGCATCATACCTGAACCTGTGAAAAATAAAATTCAAGAAATGGCCACCCCCACGAATAAAACTGAGACACAACGGTTTGTGGGACTATTGGGTTACTGGAGGGGACAAATACATCACCTCACGATGTTATTAAAACCGCTGTATGCCGTAACACGAAAAAAGTCCCACTTCGAGTGGGGAAAGGAACAACAGGTAGCTTTTGATGCAGCCAAAGAAGCCGTAGCTCAAGCTTTACCCCTAGCCCCGCGAGTGCCTGGGCAGCCTTTTGAGCTACAGGTACCTGTAACCAATGATACTGCAGTATGGAGTTTGTGGCAGGTTCAACATGGCACTCGTATACTGTTAGGGTTCTGGTCTAGAAAATTAACAGATGCTGCTACTCGTTACACTCCATTTGAGAAACAATTATTAGCATGTTATTGGGCCCTAACAGAAACAGAAAGACAGACAGGGGACGACAAAGTCAGTTTAAGACCAGACCTACCCATATTATCCTGGGTTCTCTCAGAAAATGAGATACACAAGGTCGGGCGAGCGCAGCAATGCTCCATAGTGTGCTGGAAATGGTATATCGCAGACAGAGCAAGGAATCACCCGACTACATGAGCATGTGGCTGAATACCCACAAACAGCTGAGAGTGAACTTACGCAGTCGTCTGTCAATTTAACCCAAGAGTCACCGATCTCCTGGGGCGTGTCTTTTGAACAGTTAACACCTGAAGAACGTAGCCATGCCTGGTTCACAGACGGCTCAGCGGTCTGGCGAAATGGCCTTTGGCGATGGCGAGCCGCTGCCTTCAATCCAAAAACCCAGACAATTGTGCATGATGAGGGCGTGGGAGGCTCCAACCAGCTAGCAGAACTAGCAGCTGTAGCCCTTGCATTAGAAGAGGAACAGCAACAAGTACACATATATACTGACTCATGGGCAGTAGCCAATGGCATGGCGAGCTGGATGCGAAACTGGCATGAACATATCTGGCAAATAACTGGGAAAGACTTGTGGGGAAAGTACCTATGGGAACAAATATGGTCCAAAGCCCAGAAGATGAAAATAACTGTATATCATGTGGACGCTCACATGAAAAACACTTCAAAGACCTCTGAACATAATAACATCATTGATAATATAGCCCGGGTATGGACTGTCAAAGAGGTGGAAGAGGAAGAATATGACATAGGCAAGTGGGCCCAACACAAATCTGGACATTTGGGCATTCAGGGTACGATACAATGGGCATGAAATAGGGGGTTACATTTGACTACAGACGGTGTTAAACAGATCATAAACACCTGTGAAATTTACTTCACAGGTCAAACAGTGCAACAGTGGGCGGTAGATAACGGGATCTATTGGATGTTTCACATACCTTACTATCCGCAAGCTGCAGGGTTAATAGAATGCATGAATGGACTACTTAAGCAACAGATTAAAATTTTCACCTACAATGACAACCCGGTGACCATATTAAGAAAGGGACTCAACCAGCACAAGTATGGCAAGTTGATTATGTAGGACCTTTACCATTGCAACAACGGTTCCAATATTTGCTCACTGCGGTTGATACCTATTCTGGACTTTTGATAGCTTATCCAGTGACTAAAGCGAATCAACAAAGTACGATTAAAGGACTGGAGAATTTAATCACATACTACGGTGAGCCAGCAGAAGTACAGTCCGATAATGGGTCGCACTTCACAGGTCAAACAGTGCAATAGTGGGCGGTAGACAACGGGATCTATTGGATGTTTCACATACCTTACTATCCACAAGCTGCAGGGTTAATAGAACGCATGAATGGACTACTTGAGCAACAGATTAAAGTATTAACTCCCACTAATACATTGCAAGGGTGGTTAAAGGTCTTACCACAAGCAGTGCGCAATCTGAATCACCAACCATTGCGGGGGGGGATCTCCCATAAGCCACATGTTAGGCAAAGTTAGTGTCCCTACAATTGAAAAAGAAAATCAGACTCAGGACACAGTTTGTGAAGGAGGAAAAGTGTGGGTGCAGTACCCCCAGAAACCCTTACAAGCAGGGGAAATCTTAGCAAAAGGAGAAGGATACACTTATTGGGCGCTCCTGACTGGTCAAGATATTCCTCTCTGTGTTGACGAGGGTAAATTGACTAAACGGGGCTGAGTTAATATATTTATGCTTCCTTCCACAGGAATTCTGCCCAAAATGGCGACTTACCAACTCGTGCTGGCACGTCTCTGTGTCTCGTTATCTGTGACTGTGCTACTTCCATCCTCAAACACAGCATGGGATGGCCGTATAGGGTGGCGGTTAGCTAACACTGATCGTACGCAAGACAATTTTACCTATCCTTCCGGGCAAGCCTGCACTATAGGACACTGGAGCATCACTTGTGACACATGCAGGTACTGGGGAGGCCCAGGACAGGTGCTATTAACAGTAAGCACGGGGGGCCAACATCACGTTATCAATCAAGTGGCAAAAAGATATGGCAATGATATGCAATGTGCACTCCAATGTGTCGTTATTGCACAATGTCACATGGTTAAGGAGTTGGGCCCACAACATTACGTCAAGCAATTAAAGCAAATCTGAAAACGTCAGTGAGACAAAGGCGTGATTGCGAAATGCATGGGACAGAGGTCTCACAGGACAGATGTTTTCTAATTGGCTGTCGGACGTAATGTGGTGGGAACACATACATAAAACTACTCAAGAGATAGGGAGTGTCACCGGGCGACAACAAGAATTAGATGATCACACACAATGCATGCTTGAAGAAGTAACCCGGCAACAATTAAGGGCCGAGTTAGAACATTTGGTGCCAGTTTATAGTGCTTGCCCACCTGTATGGCCAAATCTGTGGGTACCCGAGTTCAAGGGCGGATGGATTGATGCTAGCAATAGAATTCACCAAGCTCAAGATTGTCAAATATGGCCTTTCGGTACGGCGTGTCCTTTGCACACACCTGTGTTTGAACCATGCTCCCTACAGCATACAGCGGGAACATGTATTTGGACACTTGTACCATACACTGATACAATTTTACATGAAATCGGACAGGATCATGTTTGTATTACTAGTGTCTATCCCATTTATCTTGACGGCGCCCGTAAAGATCCTCCTCGAAATGCTTGCTTTAAAGATGTGTATACCATATATGATCTTCATTCTAAAAGGTCATATCGATTGGGACGATGGAAAAATGCTGTGCGCCATCGCACCGTCCTAGGCATTACTAACCTTCCTCCCACTGTAGACCTAACTCGTTTAGCTCAATTTCCAAAAGATAACCAAAAGGTCACTGACGAATTGAGCAAATGAGGACGTACTCTTCATACTCTGCAAGTTGCTATGAGTTACAGTGAAGGCCCTTGGTCAGAGTTGCGACACCGGTCACTGACCTTACGGGACACCATTGGTGGAACATCTTTTACGGATGGTCCCCAAAAACATCCGCCGCTTTGAAGCTGTTAATACATCCTATCGTTTTACTCGCCGTGTTATTACTGATATTACTGCTCGTATATATTCTTTGGTGTAGATTGCGGGTGTTGCTTGCACATACTCAACGTGTAACTGATGCATTATGCCTTCAACTCGATTATATTACTTAGAATGTCTAACTATCAAGGGTGGATTGTATTGTATAGGGTTAATCACATAGGGTTAATTATGATATTCCGACATTTACAGTGTGTTTTCTGCTTCATGCCTCGTGGAATGTTGTTGATGCAGAGAGAAGAGAGAGAGAGAGACCTTGATGCACATACCATCTTGTTTATGGGATGGTCGGCGCCTTGAGGTCTCATGCTTTGTGGAAGAACAGCTGGGGCCTTACAGATTAGGAGTTGGCCATAAGCCACATGCAGCCATGTTTGTTCAATAGTATAAAGGAACGGAACTGTCCAGTACCTCTTGAACTTCACCTTGGACCGTGATTCGCGAACGGTGCCGGGACCCCCAAGGCTCCTGACCAGCCGTCGTTGCGGAGTTCCCGATGGGCCGAAGGCTGTGAGCTTTGTTGCATCTTATCATACTTCTCTTTTCTTCGTAAACTGTATTATGTTTCTTTTCTCTCAGTAAACAGTGTTTTATCTTTACTTCATTTGTCTTGTCTCTTATTTAACATTCATCCAGATCCCGAACCTGGGTCTATTATTATCGATCCAAAACAGAAGTTCTCTGATAAAAACCTCTCTGCCCATCTGGGGCATGACTACTCGGTTTCCCCACAGAAGGCAATCGGCCTGAATCGAGAGTTCATCCTTGCGCCTATGAAACGGTTTAATTACCTCAGGGCTAGTGGCTGCCCAGTCCCCATTCAGGACACATTTCTTAACTAAAGACAGTAGCGGGTCTTTATTTGTCCAGACTTTAATCTGACGGGCTGTCACAAGTGAGCCTTCGCTTTCGAAAGCTTCAACAATCATGACCATCTCAGCATCATGCTCAGTTGCCCCCTCAGTGGTGGCTAGTGGGAGCCTGCTGAATGCATTGGCGCAGTTTTCAGTGCCCGGTCTGTGCTGAATTGTGTAGTCATAGGCGGCTAACGTGAGTGTCCACCTCTGTATGCAGGCCAATGCATTCGCATTGATGGCCTTGTTGTCGGCCAAAAGGGACTTTAGGGGTTTGTGATCTGTCTCCAGCTCAAATTTCCTGCCAAACAGGTCCTGGTGCATTTTTTTTACTGAATATACACATGCTAGCGCTTCCTTTTCTACCATCCCGTAGCCCCTTTCTGCCTGGGACAGACTTCTGGAGGCATAAGCTACCGGCTGTAACTGACCATTGGCATTCACATGCTGCAACACACACCTGACCCCATAGGACGACGCATCGCATGCTAAAACTAGTTTCTTACATGGGTCATATAACATTAACAGTTTGTTGGAGCATAACAAGTTGCGTGCTCTATCAAAAGCCCTTTCCTGGCTGTCCCCCCAGACCCAATCGCGACCTTTGCATAGGAGCACATGTAGCGGCTCTAACAGCGTGCTCGATTTGGGAAGAAAGTTACCAAAATAGGTCAGGAGCCCCAGGAATGAACGCAGCTCCGTCGTGTTACGGGCTCTGGATCGCTTCCGTTTTGGACGCAGTAGGTCTGATCCCATCTGCTGCGACCCTCCTCCCCAGGAATTCTACCTCTGGAGCTAAAAAGACGCACTTCGCCTTTTTCAGTCGCAGCCCTACTCGGTCCAGTCTGCGTAGCACCTCCTCCAGGTTGTGGAGATGTTCTTCAGTATCGCGACCCGTGATGAGGATGTCGTTTTGAACAACCACCGTCCTTGGAATCGACTTGAGGAGGCTTTCCAAATTTTGCTGAAAGATCGCGGCAGCCAAACGAATCCTGAACGGACATCTGTTATGCTCAAACAACCTCTTGTGTGTCGTGATGGTGGTCAGCTCCTTTGACTCACTCGCCAGCTCCTGGATCATGTCAGCTGAGGTCAGGTCCAATTTTGAAAAAAGTTTGCCACCGGATAGCGTCGCAAAGAGGTCCTCCGCTCTCGGTAGCGGGTACTGGTCTTGAAGTGACACTCGATTGATGGTGGCCTTGCAATCGCCACATATCCTGACCGACCCATCTGCCTTGAGCACCGGCATGATCAGGCTCGCCCAGTCATTGAATTCCACTGGCGAGATGATGCCTTCCCTCAGCAGGCGGTCCAATTCGCATTCTATCTTTTCCCGCATCACGTACAGCATCACTCTGGCCTTGTGGTGTACTGGCCTGGCATCCAGGTTTATGTGAATCACTACCTTGGCCCCCATGAAAGTGCCGACGCTGAGTTGAAATAATGAGTCAAATTTGTCCAGGACCTGTGAGCATGATACTCGCCGCACAGAAGAAATTGCATTGACATCGCCCCATTTCCAATTCATGACAGCAAGCCAACTCCTCCCCAGTAGTGCGGGACCATCCCCCGGGACAATCCAGAATGACAACCTGTTCTCCGAATCTTTGTAGGTCACGACTACCGTGGCGCTGCCTAGCACCGAATTGATCTCCTTTGTATATGTCCGTAGCTGTGCGTCAATCGGCAATAATTTTGGCCTCCTGGCTTTGGACACCCACAACCTTTTGAACTGTTTGATACTCATCAGGGACTGGCTGGCCCCCATGTCTAGCTCTATTAATACTGGGATGCCATTGAGGAGCACTTCCATCATTATCAGTGGCGTCCTGGTATATGAACTGTATATGTGCTCTACATGAACTCGCTGAACTTGAGCTTCCAGCGATTTCCCCCAGTATTCATTTGGCCTCGTAGGGCTTACATCGGGCCCGTCCTCCTCGTACATCAACCTGGCTGCAGGCTTCCTGCACATAGGCACCAAGTGACCGCTGACGTTGCAGTTTCTGCAGCTATATTGCTGATACCTGCAAGCCCTGGCTGGGTGTTTGCCTCCACACCT